>NW_011495081.1:4277111-4294280 GCF_000754665.1 Bison bison bison | reverse complement strand
AGTCCAAGGGACTCTCAAGAGTCTTCTCCAACACCATATACATGCCAAAAAATGGTACTGATGAGCCTATTTTCAGGGCAGGGATAGAGATTCAGACATAGAGA
The DNA here is from genome assembly GCF_000754665.1 of Bison bison bison. Classification (NCBI taxonomy): domain Eukaryota; kingdom Metazoa; phylum Chordata; class Mammalia; order Artiodactyla; family Bovidae; genus Bison; species Bison bison. Next base: position 4,294,176 of record NW_011495081.1, on the reverse strand, counting down.
ATGGACTAGCGAACACAGGGGGAAGATGAATTGAGAGAGTAGCACTGATGTATATACACTACTATGTGTAAAATACATTATTAGCGGGCAGCTGCTATGTAACACAGGGAGCTCAGCCCAGTACTCTGGGAAGACCTAAAGTGGGTAGGATGGGGGACCTGGGAGGCAGGCTCAAGAGGGAGGTGATATATGTATACTTATAGCTGATTAATGTTGTTGTAGGGCAGAAACTAACATAATTGCACTCCAATTTAAAAAATCCAAAAAAATAAAAAAAGTTACAAGGGCTTGTGTAGGTTTGAGGGGAGGAGAAATAGACTCCAGTATCGATAAGGATGAGATAAGATTCTGAAAGAGCATGTGGAACCAGAAATATTTTTGTGGCCACATTGAGAAAATGAAATGTACCACAGTCTGTTCTCTGGTGCCATGATATGTCACTGGGGCAGGGCAGGCACACAGATTGAGCGTGAGACCCTGATGCTGGGGGAAGAGATCCCACTCCATCAATGGTCAGCCTGCAGTGATCCTCTCAGAAGAGAGAGAGTGGTGAGAGTGGATCCAGCCTTCTCTCGGGGCCCTCTGGTCTTGGGGCCAGTGTGTGAACTGGAGACCGGGGCTAGCCTGAGGACTGTGCCCTGCAGAGCTCCAGAGCCCTCACAGTGGCCACCCACTGGTCAGACCCAGACCTTGAAGATCCCCTTGAATCTCCAGGGTTACAGTCCTTGGAGACCTCTCAGCAACTGGACTATACAGCCACGGACATTAAGGTAAGAGCTTCAACCAGCCTCAGTCTTTCTGTTCAAGTTTCAAAAAATGGTCCAGGTAAGGTCAATTGTCTATCCCTAGGAGGTGGTAGGAGGTCAAATTAAGTCACAGGGACGTTGCACAGCATTATTTCAGGTCCAGCTCTGTGGTTGAGGATGTTCTCAGGTGAGGGGCAATTGTAAGCTGGGGATTAACCTGATTGGTATTTCCTACATGTATTCCTCATGCTGCTATTGTTCAGTTGCTAAGTTGTGTGGGACTCTGCAATTTCATGGACTGCGGCATGCCAGGCTTCCCTGTCCTTCATTGTCTCCCAGAGTTTGGTCAGATTCATTTTCATTGAGTTGGTGCTGCTATCTATTCCTTCTCTCCAGTTTAAATGAAAAGTGTGATGATGGTCTTGGTTCTGGGTGCCTGGTTTCCTCAATGATGATAGCTGGGCAGGGTCTAGGCACCTGGCCCTGTGGGCACCTCCAGCTGAGATCTCCCTCTTCAGCTGGGGTGGGACAGTGGAGGGATGAGCTAGGCTGGGTGCCGGATGAATGTTTGCTCCCAGGCTGGATTACTGGTCCTTGCAGGAATCCCCTCCTCTTAGTTAGGACCTAGACCTCAGAGGGCAAAAGTTGAGCCTTGGGACCTTGCCCATTCTTCTCAGAAGAGAGAATAACATTTGTTTTGGTGAAAGTTTACAGAAAAATTGTGACCTGACCTTAGGAAGAAATGATCTTACACCAAGAAGTTAGCAACAACTAACCATGTCCTTCCCTTCCCTTTGCTGTAAAAGTGTTTTGCTGAAAACTTTCAGAATGTTCAGGTTTTTAAGACATGAGCCGGTCTGCTTGCATGGCCCTGCAGTAAACCTTCCTCTGCTCCAAACTCTGACTTCTTGCTAATGTTTGCACTCACTGTGTATTGAGCACACGGACTTGTGTTTGATAACAAGTCTCTTCTACATGCAAAATAGCCTCACTCTGTCCCAAAGACGACCCCCTCCCAAAGTTTCATTCCTTTGTGACAATGGGCCAGGATCTTAGCATATGTGTCAGTCAGGTCTAGGTGTGGGTGGGCAGTGTGGATCCTTGGGAATAGGTTTTTGAGTATCTTTCTTTTTGATCTAAGACCTGTAAAGGAAAGTGGAATAACCACAGTAAATAATCCTATTTTAAAAGGGGGAAACTGGAAGCACAAAAGTCATTAGTCCATAGCATTGAAAAAAATAGCCCAGCATATATTGCCAATTCCCTGATGAAGGTTTAATCATACTGTCTGGGAATGATTTTTCACAGCTCTTGGCTTTGCCTTTCCCATAAAATGCAGACTGTGTTTGCAGTTCAATAATTTTTTCAGTCTGTTTCCTGCTAGTAGAAGCTCTATTTGGTATTTTTATTTGGTACTTTTTTTGGGGTATTTTATTTGGTATATTTTAATTTTTGGTCCTTTTCAGTTTAAGCTGATACAATTCCTTAAAAAAAAAACAACTCTATTTTTTTTTTAAACTCTGTATTTTTGAAAGTTTTCTTGTTTCATATTGGTTGGCATATACTTGATTTACAATGTTGTGTTAGTTTCAAGTATACAGCACAGTGATTCAATTATAAATATACATCTATCCTTTTTCAGATTCTTTTCTCATATAGTTATTATAGAGTAGTGAATAGTTCTGTGTGCTATGCAATAGGTTCTTATTGACTATCACGTTTATATATAGAGATGTATATATAAAATTTGGATTTTTTAATGTACCAATCTCTAATCCATCACATTAGACAAAAGCCACACCCATGGATCTCTTCAGGGCAAACTCTGGGCTACACTGAGCTTCCTTTGCAATTGTTATGGGACAAATGCACTTCCAATACTTAGAAGCCCCATTGTATAAAAGAATCAGTAATATTCCTACAGGTTTTTTGTCTGTTTAAGGTACCTCTTACATGGGTTTTTGCAATCATACTCCTCGCTTTATCTTTAGACCATGTTTCCTGATTGTAGGCTAGACTTTGTCTTTATCCTGAAGTCATTTCTTAATTGTAAAATGATTTTTCTTTCAGAGAGGCTGGGAATAAAAATGGTTTATTTACTCAGTGAATTCTGACTCCTTTATATTTGACAATTCTTTCGTTCGTTTTTCTCCCTCCTGTTGCTCTTTCCTATAGGCAGATAGAAGGCAGGCACTGACTTCAGTGCTTTGTCTGGAAATCTCATTACTTGTATCATCTGGTTTACCGCGTACATTTTTCTTATTATCCAGATTTTTTATCAGGCAATTCATGGAACCAAGATACCTGTCTCAAGATAGAGGACCAGGCTTTTATGACTTTTCTTGGAAATCATATATCCTCATGCATACCACCCTGAATGCACCGAATCTTGTCTGATCTCGGGAGTTAAGCAGGGTTCGGCCTGGTTAGTACTTGGATGGGAGACTGCCTGGGAATACCAGGTGCTGTAGGCTTTTGGGAGGGCCTTTTCTGATGGTTCATCTGGTAAAGAATCTGCCTGCAATGTGGGAGACCTGGGTTTGATCCCTGGGTCAGGAAGATCCCCTTGAGAAGGGAATGGCTACCCACTCCAGTATTTTTCCCTGGAGAATCCCATGGACAGAGGAGACTGGCAGGCTACAGTCCTTGGTGTCGCAAAGAGTCAGACACAACTGAGCAACTAATGCTTTCACTTTGTTATTTTTCCTCTCACTTCAACTGATCACAAAGACCCACTCAATTTGAGGAGGAAGGGGAATAGTCTCTACTTCTTAATGAGGGGAAGTGGTAAGGATCATAAAAGCATGTAGGAGCAGAAATATTGTTATGGCCTTTTATGTAGAATATAACCTAACACATTCAGAATGTAATTGTTTCCAAAAGTTCTGTTCTTCTCCCGCTCCGTTTTTCTTTTATTAAATTTTCTTTTGTGATGTATTCTATACTCATGGAGTGGTTGGACTGCAAGGAGATCCAATGAGTCCATCCTTAAGGAGATCAGTCCTGGGTGTTCCCTGGAGGGACTGATGTTGAAGCTGAAACTCCAATACTTTGGCCACCTGATGAGAAGAGTTGACTCATTTGAAAAGACCCTGATGCTGGGAAAGATTGGGGGCAGGAGGAGAAGGGGACGACAGAGGATGAGATGGCTGGATGGCATCTCTGACTCGATGGACATGGGTTTGAGTGGACTCCAGGAGTTGGTGATGGATAGGGAGGCCTGGCGTGCTGTGGTTCATGGGGTTGCAGAGTCGGATCTGACTGAGCTACTGAAATGAACTGAACTGAACTAAACTCATGGCTTCAAAAAACATATTATGTATATGACTCCCCTAAATTAGCTTCATTATTTAGTCATCACTATCACCCAATGGCTAAAACATTTAATATACCTATAGTGATCCAGATACTGTATTAAAGGTTTCACGTGAACTGTCTTATTAATATATAGTGCCTGCATGACTCTATGATATTGTTTTTGTTTTATAGAGGAGTTTTGGGTGCCTATGTACTTAACCACAGGCATACAGTTCTTAGGTAGAGCAATGTACATTTTATTTAGTTTCTCAAGTCTGACGGTCTAAAAATGACAAATCAATATTTCATACTTAAAAGTTTGGTTTCAGGACATTTAATTTTTGCTCTGGATTAGGCAGTGAAACACATAAGTAGTTTTCTTTGCCCTAAAGAAAAAAAGTATTAAAATTAGAAAATTGTGCCTTTTAAGCAAAATCAATAGTTGTTAGAATGTTTTACCCTTTCCCCTCAAAAACACTATTAGAACCGCAACACTTATAAATTATAAAACTTCAAAGTGATAATTTTGCTAAGTATTAAATATATAAGAAATTGAGGTCCAGAAATTAGGTGGCCTCTAGGAGCTGTACATTCTGTTCTGGGAGAAATGAAACTGGAGCCCAGGTGGTTTGAGGGAAGAGTGTATGTAGAGCTGATTTTTAAAAAATTTTAATTATTTTGAAGTATAGTTGATTTACAACATTGTGTTAGTTTCAGGTGTTCAGCAAAGTGATTCAGTTATACATATCTGTGTGTGTGTGTGTGTGTATTCTTTTTTAGATTCTTTTTTCATATAGGTTATCACAGAATTTTTTTTTTAATTTATTTTTAATTGGAGGATATTGTGTTACAATGTTGTGTTGTTTTCTGCTGTACCACAATGTGAATCAACCCTAAGTATACACACACCCCCTCCCTCTTGAGCCTCCCTTGCACCTCCCCATCCCACCCCTCTGGGTGGTCCCAGAGCACCAGACTGAGCTCTCTGTGTTAAACAGCAACCTCTTCCCACCAGCTAGCTATTTTACACATGGCAGTGTATCTGCACTACTGAGTAGGTTCTCGGTTATCTATCTTTTATGTAGTACTGTGTAAATGTTCATCCCAAGTTCCTGATTTATCCCTCCCTGCCACATTTTCCCTTTGGTAACCATGGGCTTGCTGTTGATATCTGTAAATCTGTTTATGTTTTACAAACAAATTCATTTGTGTCATTAAAAAAAACTAGATTCCACATATGAATAATATCATATGATATTTGTCTTTCTTTGTTTGACTTACTTCACTTGGTATGATAATTTCTAGGTACATCCATGTTGCTAAAAATGTTGTATTTCATTATTTTTATGGCTGAGTAATATTCCACTGTATATATGTACCACATCTGTATCTCTTTCTCTTAGGCTGCTTCCTTGTCCTGGCTATTATAAATAGTGCTTCAGTGAACACTGGGGTGTATGAATCATTTCAAATTATGATCTTCTCCAGATATATGCCTAGGATTGGGATTGCTGGATAATATGGCAGTTTCATTTTTAGTGTTTCAAGGAACCCCCATTAGATCAGATCAGATCAGATCAGTTGCTCAGTCGTGTCCGACTCTTTGCGACCCCATGAATCGCACCACGCCAGGCCTCCCTGTCCTTCACCAACTCCCGGAGTTCACTCAGACTCATGTCCATCGAGTCAGTGATGCCATCCAGCCATCTTAACCTCTGTCGTCCCCTTCTCCTCTTGCCCCCAATCCCTCCCAGCATCAGAGTCTTTTCCAATGAGTCATCTCTTTGAATGAGGTGGCCAAAGTACTGGAGTTTCAGCTTTAGCATCATTCCTTCCAAAGAAATCCCAGGGCTGATCTCCTTCAGAATGGACTGGTTGGATCTCCTTGCAGTCCAAGGGACTCTCAAGAGTCTTCTCCAACACCACAGTTCAAAAGCATCAATCTTCTGCGCGGCACTCAGCCTTCTTCACAGTCCAACTCTCACATCCATACATGACCACAGGAAAAACCATAGCCTTGACTAGACGAACCTTTGTTGGCAAAGTAATGTCTCTGCTTTTGAATATGCTATCTAGGTTGGTCATAACTTTCCTTCCAAGGAGTAAGCGTCTTTTAATTTCATGGCTGCAATCACCATCTGCAGTGATTTTGGAGCCCAGGAAAAGTCTGACACTGTTTCCACTGTTTCCTCATCTATTTCCCATGAAGTGATGGGACCGGATGCCATGATCTTCGTTTTCTGACTGTTGAGCTTTAAGCCAACTTTTTCACTCTCCACTTTCACCTTCATCAAGCTTTTTAGTTCCTCTTCATTTTCTGCCATAAGCGTGGTGTCATCTGCATATCTGAGGTTATTGATAGTTCTCCTGGCAATCTTGATTCCAGCTTGTGTTTCTTCCTAGTCCAGTGTTTCTCATGATGTACTCTGCATATAAGTTAAATAAACAGGGTGACAATATACAGCCTTGACGTACTCTTTTTCCTATTTGGAACCAGTCTGTTGTTCCATGTCCAGCCCATACTGTTCTCCATAGTGGTTGTACCAATTTACATTCCCACCAATGTAAGAGTGTGTAAGTTCCCTTTTCTCTACACTCTCCAGCATTTATTATTATAGAGTTTTTGATTATGGGATGAAGTGATACTTCTTTGATTTGTATTTCTCTGATAATTATGCCAGCAAATTTGGAAAATTCAACAGTGGCCACAGGACTGGAAAAGGTCAGTTTTCATTCCAATCTCAAAGAAAGACAATGTCAAAAAATGTTCAAACTACTGCACAATTGCACATCTTACATGCTAGCACAGTAATACTCAAAATTCTCCAAGCCTGTCTTCAACAGTATGTGAACTGTGAACTTCCAGATGTTCAAGTTTGATTTAGAAAAGGCAGCAAAACCAGAGATCAAATTGCCAACATCCGCTGGATCATGGAAAAAGCAAGAGAGTTCCAGAAAAACATCTGTTTCTGCTTTATTGACTATGCCAAAGCCTTTGACTGTGTGGATCACAATAAACTGTGGGAAATTCTGAGAGAGATGGGGATACCAGACCATCTGACCTGCCTCTTGAGAAACCTGTATGTATCCAGCAACAGTTAGAACTGGACATGGAACAACAGACTGGTTCCAAATAGGAAAAAGAGTACGTCAAGGCTGTATATTGTCACCCTGCTTATTTAACTTATATGCAGAGTACATCATGAGAAATGCTGGGCTGGAAGAAGCACAAGCTGGAATCAAGATTCCTGGGAGAAGTATCAATAACCTTAGATATGAAGATGATACCACCCTTATGGCAGAAAGTGAAGAAGAACTAAAGAGCCTCTTGATGAAAGTGAAAGAGGAGAGTGAAAAAGTTGGCTTAAAACTCAACATTCAGAAAACTAAGATCATGGCATCCTGTCCCATCACTTCATGGCAAATAAATGGGGAAACAATGGAAATAGTGACAGACTTTATTTCTTTGGGCTCCAGTATCACTGCAGATGGTGGCTGCAGCCATGAAAAAGATACTTACTCCTTGGAAGAAAAGTTATGACTAACCTAGACAGCATATTAAAAAGCAGAGATATTACTTTGCCAACAAAGGTCCATCTAGTCAAGGCTATGGTTTTTCTAGTAGTCATGTATCGATGTGAGAGTTGGACTACAAAGAAAGCTGAGCACTGAAGAACTGATGCTTTTGAACTGTGGTGTTGGAGAAAACTCTTGAGAGTCCCTTGGACTGCAAGGAGATCCAACCAGTCCTTCTTAAAGGAAATCAGTCCTAAATATTCACTGGAAGGACTGATACTGAAGCTGAAACTCCAATACTTTGGCTGCCTGATGAGAAGAACTGACTCATTGGAAAAGACCCTGATACTGGGAAAGATTGAGGGCAGGAGGAGAAGGGGACCACAGAGGATGAGATGGTTGGATGGCATCACCGACTCAATGGACATGTATTTGAGTAAACTCCAGGAGTTGGTGATGCACAGGGAAGCCTGGCATGCTGCAGTCCATGGGGTCACAGATTTGGACACAACTGAGAGACTGAGCTGAACTGAAACATCTTTTTATGTGCTTTTTGTCCATCTGTATATCTATCTGGAGAAATGTCTATTTAGATTTTCTGCCCATTTTTTGATTGACTGTGAGGTGATTTTTGGTCATAGCTCTTTTACCTCCAAAGTCCACTTAGTTAACCACCAAATCAGGTTATCCACTAGGCTTATATCTCTGGTTCTGAGTCCTTTTCCAAGATTGTCCAAATGCTTCCTGGATAATGTCACCTTTTTGAATCTTCTCTCTGGAAAAGAAGATGGCTACAGATGGAGGCCTACAGACTTAGCTGGTGTATACTGAATAGACAGTAGTGAAAGCAACACTCTTCACCTATAGCTGAGAACTTAAAAGACAAGGCAGCATGAGGCTCACTCTGGTAGCTGAGCAGAGGATACTGTGTTTTATAAATTAGAGAAGCAGGTTCCAATGTCTTATAAAATGAAAGTGTTCTGGGACAGATTATCAGGAATGATAGTCAAGCATTTGAATAGGGAGTTACTGAGCTGGCAAATGGGAGAGAATCTCAGCAAAACATTGCTTATTTATAATAACTGGCCAAAGTCACTCAATTTATGTGTTTAGCCGTGGAGTAGATGGGCTTTCCTGGTGGCTCAGATGGTAAGGAATCTGCCTGCAATGTGGGAGATCTGGGTTCGATCCCTGAGTTGGGAAGACACCCTGGAGGAGGGCGTGGCAACCCACTCCAGTAGACTTGTGTGGAGAATCCCCATGGACAGAGGGGCCTGGCAGGCTCTAAGTCCATGGGGTTGCAAAGAGTTGGACATGACCGAGAGACTAAGCACACACACACAGATGCTATTATATTTCTCATCATCCCATTATTGTCTCTAATACATTATCTTTTCCATATAAAGACTTAAAAAGTTACTTTCAAAATTGAGAAGTTGTTTAAAAGCAATTTGTGCTTCCCAGGTGGAGAAGGAAATGGCAACTCACTCCAGTACTCTTGCCTGGAAAATCCCATGGATGGAGGAGCCTGGTAGGCTGCATTCCATGGGGTCGCTAAGGGTCAGACATGACTGAGCGACTTCACTTTCACTTTTCACTTTCATGCATTGGAGAAGGAAATGGCAACCCACTCCAGTGTTCTTGCCTGGAGAATGCCAGGGACGGAGAGCCTGGTGGGCTGCCATCTATGGGGTCACATAGAGTCAGACACAACTGAAGTGACTTAGCAGCAACAGCAGTGCTTCCCGGGTGGCACAGTGTTAAAGAATCTGTCTGCCAGTGCAGGAGATGAAGAGACTTGGGTTCAATCCCTGGGTCAGGAAGATCCTCGAGAGTAGGAAATGGCAACCAGCTCCAGCATTGGTGCCTGGAAAATTCCATGAACAAAGGAGTCTGGCAGTTTATAGTTCATGGGGTCATAGTCAGACATGACTGAGCACACACATCAGCACATTACAAGCAATTTATGTGAAAAGAGTGTGGAGGTTTTAGTTGACTAATACCTCAGTATGAATCTCCATTGTCCTAACTTTTTTTTTTTTACTGCTGAGGTGAAATAGGTTGCCTTCAAAGATTCTGCAGTGAAAGAAGTGATAATTCCATGCTGCTCTGAATATGTACAACCACTGCTAAAGCTTATACTGTCTTTTGATCAAGGGATTCTCTTGGAGATCAAATCAGTCAATCCTAAAGGAAATCAATCCTGAATATTCATTGGAAAGATTCATGCTGAAGCTCCAATACCGTGGCTACCTAATGTGAAGAGCCTGTTCATTAAAAAAGGCCCTGATCACTTAATGGGAAATAGATGGGGAAACAGTGGAAACAGTGTCAGACTTTAATTTTTTGGGCTCCAAAATCACTGCAGATGGTGACTGCAGCCATGAAATTAAAAGACACTTACTCCTTGGAAGAAAAGTTATGACCAACCTAGATAGCATATTCAAAAGCAGAGATACTACTTTGCCAACAAAGGTCCATCTAGTCAAGGCTATGGTTTTTCCTGTGGTCATGTATGGATGCGAGAGTTGGACTGAGTGCTGAAGAATTGATGCTTTTGAACTGTGGTGTTGGAGAAGACTCTTGAGAGTCCCTTGGACTGCAAGGAGATCTAACCAGTCCATTCTAAAGGAGATCAGCCTGGGTGTTCTTTGGAAGGAATGATGCTAAAGCTGAAACTCCAGTACTTTGGCCACCTCATGTGAAGACTTGACTCATTGGAAAAGACTCTGATGCTGAGAGGGATTGGGGGCAGGAGGAAAAGGGGACGACAGAGGATGAGATGGCTGGATAGCATCACCAACTCGATGGATGTGAGTCTGAGTGAACCCCGGGAGTTGGTGATGGACAGGGAGGCCGGGTGTGCTGCGATTCATGGGGTCGCAAAGAGTCAGACACGACTGAGTGACTGAACTGAACTGAACTGATGCTGTGAAAGATCGCAGGCAGGAGGAGAAGAGCATGACAGAGTACTAGATGGTTGGATGGCATCACTGACTCAATGGACATGAGTTTGAGCAGGCTCCGCCAGTCCATTGGGTCACAAAGGATCAGACATGACTGAAATAGTAACAACAAATTTTGCCTACCAAAATATATAATCTAACTAGGTGGCTATATGCATAATTTTATATATTTTATAACCACAATGCCATGTGTAACAAAATAAAAATTTGTATATAAAATTATAGGTGTGCACACACATATATACAATATAGCAGGGTGGTATGATTTTTATGCATTTGAATGGCCATCCACATCTGGATATCTTCAATGAGCAAAAATAGGACCAGTGATTAGAAAAACCAGGAAGCAATGATCATTTAGTTTTTTTTTTTTAATTTCTTGCTACATACCATATTCTTCCCTTAGAGTTTTATTAATCATCTTATAGGAAGGTATAATCCCACTTACAGATGGGAAAATAGAGAATCAGAGAGTTGTGTCTTTAGGTAGTAGTAGAATTGGGATGTAAACATAGGGATAACTGGCTCTTTCTCTGAAAACATCCAATTTTAGAGGGTGGGTTAACTTCACCCACTGAATTTCGACTTAACATAAAGATGGTGAGATGGAATTGGCGTAAACTTTGAAGCCCTTGGAAGGAGTTCCTTCAGACATCAGCTGCTAATGTTGGAAGGACATAAGCACTGAATGGGGTGGGGTATATGAGGTGGAGTTGAATAAAAGTCAAATCTCTATTCTAGTATGAAATTCTATTATGTATTGCTGGAATTTTATAATAATTTCCTAAGCAGTTTCCATCCACCATCTCTAGTTCTTATAAGAGACCTGAGACAAAATGGCTTAAGTTTAAATTCCAGCTTCTCTACTTCCTAACCTTGAAGCCATTGAGATACTGTGTGTATACTCTCTTAACTTTAGACTTCTCAACTGTAAGAGAGGCAAAATAATAATTCACATTTTTAAAGGTGAAATGGAGATTAAATTAACTAATGCAAGTAAAAACCTCATCATAGTATCTGGGCATACGTAAACACAGCAATTTTTGTCAATTTTTATTGTTGCTGGGTTATTTTACATAAAATATGCATCTCTAAAGCATAGCTCCACCATGTGATTTTCCTAAACATTAAGCTTTAGTGTGTGCATGCTAAGTCACTCCAGTCATGTCTGACTCTTTGCGACCCTATGGACTATAGCCTGACAGGGTCCTCTATCCATGGGATTGTCTAGGCAAGAATACAGGAGTGGATTGCTGTGCCTTCCTCTGTGGGATCTTCCCAACCCAGAGATCGAACCCTGCATCTCTTATGTTTCCTGCATTTTCAGGTGGGTTCTTGACACTAGTGCCACCTGGGAACCCCAAGACTTAGTGCCCCTCACTCCAAGTACTTAAGGAATAAAAGGCAAGAAGCCTTAACTTGACCTGCAGGATCTTCTAGATATGTCTTCTACTAGCAAAATCTCTGCTTTGCTTTCAAACCCACATAAGTAAGACTTACTCATTTTCCTTGTACCTGAATATATATTAATACATGCCACTAGTTTTCCTGTTTAATATCCTTATGTCACAATTCACTTATTCTAGAATGCCCCTCAATCAGACTTCCAAAATCTAAGCCATTCTTTCAGAATAAGCACAAAAATTGTCATCACCGTGACTTTTCTGTCATCCCCAACAAGAAGTGAATTCTTTTTCCTGTTGTAAAGGTATTATATATACATATAAGTAAGGTGAGATTTTATATATGGCATCTGGTCCCATCACTTCATGGGAAATAGATGGGGAAACAGTGGAAACAGTGTCAAACTTTATTTTTCTGGGCTCCAAAATCACTGAAGATGGTGATTGCAGCCATGAAATTAAAAGACGCTTACTCTTTGGAAGGAAAGTTATGACCAACCTAGACAGAATATTAAAAAGCAGAGACATTACTTTGCCAACAAAGGTCTGTCTAGTCAAGGCTATGGTTTTTCCAGTAGTCATGTATGGATGTGAGAGTTGGACTGTAAGAAAGCTGAGCACTGAAGAACTGATGCTTTTGAACTGTGGTGTTGGAGAAGACTCTTCAGAGTCCCTTGGACTGCAAGGAGATCCAACCAGTCCATTCTAAAGGAGATCAGTCCTGGGTGTTCTTTGGAAGGAATGATGTTAAAGCTGAAACCCCAGTACTTTGACCACCTCATGTGAAGAGTTGACTCACTGGAAAAGACTCCAATGCTGGGAGGGATTGGGGGCAGGAGGAGAAGGTGACGACAGAGGCTGAGATGGTTGGATGGCATCACTGACTCGATGGACATGAGTCTGAGTGAACTCCGGGAGTTGGTGATGGACAGGGAGGCCTGGCGTGCTGCGATTCATGGGGTTGCAAAGAGTCAGACATGACTGAGCAACTGAACTGAACTGAACTGATAGTAGAGTAAGTATATATTTGCCACAAGAACAGAGTTGTGTCTTAATTATTGTTTTATCCTTAATATGCTTTATATGTTTGGCTCAATGGCTACATAAAAAAGTATATCCCAGAAACAGCTGAATAAATGAGTGAGTGAAAGAAATGAAAATTACTTACTTTTTAGTCTAATTCCCAGTTACAACATTTGTATATGACTTCCAGCACTGAAATCAATAATAATCATGAATGTTCTCACTTGTCTTGGTTCTTCCTTTCAGGCAAAAATTCGATATGTGAAGTTTAATAAATCAATGGATATTAATTAAGTTCCTAATATGTGGTCAATTGACTCCTTTACCCTCTTATGTTGACAATCATTGGGCCTGACAATTCTAAGACTTTGGAGGTTGATTGTGCAAACAAATTGTGTTGTAAAACATTCACATATAACAGAAGATGCAATAGTAAATGGTGTGGCATGATGGACTCAAGACCCAGAAAGACTGGGCTTGAGTCCTGGTTCTACTACTTACTTGCCGTGGACCTTGGGCAAGACTCTGTCCCTCTCTGATTCTCATTTTTTCACCTGTAAAACAATAATGATGATAATAATAAGATAATAATAATGAAAGCAACAATAATATCTATCTTATGTAGTCGTGAAGATTTAGAAAGAAATGGTCATGGCAAAAAGAAGTTAGTCACCCCCAAATCTCTCTCCCCATCTTGAGGTCAGTGCAAATAGGTTGTGCAGACTAAATAAAATTAATCACCGCTGTATTATGCAAACACAGTTTTAAGGACCCTGGCACCACTACAAGGCATACTCTGACTTTATTGCCAATCACTATTCCCACATATGTAAATGCTTGAGCCTTCAATAGACAGATTATATGTATAGTATCAATCAAGATGTCTAGTGCATGATGAGTGTTTAGTGAATACTCAGTATGTTTCTTTCCCTGGCAAGGATCCAGGTTTATACCAAGCATCATAGAACATTAAGGGGGGAGAGAATGCAGTGATACCAGGGGAATCTTAGATACCATCCAGTGGTGCAGAGTGTTTTACTTGTTGCTCTCTAGAAACTTTTTGAAAGAGGAGAGTGAAAAAGTTGGCTTAAAACTCAACATTCAGAAAGCTAAGATCATGGTATCTGGTCCCACCACTTCTTGGCAAATACATGGGGAAACAGTGGCTGATTTTATTTTTTGGGGCTCCAAAATCACTGCAGATGGTGACTACAGTCATGAAATTAAAAGATGCTTGCTCCTTGGAAAAGAAGTTATGACCAACTTAGACAGCATATTAAAAAGCAGAGACATTATTTTGACAACAAAGGTCCATCTAGTCAAGGCTATGGTTTTTCCAGTAGTCATGTATGGGTGTGAGAGTTAGACTATAAAGAAAGCTGAGTGATGAAGAATTGATGCTTTTGAACTGTGGTGTTGCAGAAGACTCTTGAAGAGTCCCTTGGACTGCAAGGCGATCCAAACAGTCCATCCTAAAGGAAATCAGCAGTCATGAATGTTCACTGGAAGGACTGATGTTGAAGCTGAAACTCCAATACTTTGGCCACCTGATGCAAAGAACTGATGCAATTGAAAAGACCTTGATGCTGGAAAAGATTGAAGGCAGGTAGATAAGGGGACGCAGAGGATGAAGATGGTTGCATGGCATCACCGACTCAATGGACATGAGTTTGGGTAGACTCCGGGAGTTGGTGATGGACAGGGAGGCATGGTGTTCTGCAGTCCATGGGGTCACAAAGAGTCAGACACAACTGAGTGACTGAACTGAACTGAACTGAGAAACTTTAGGTCTCCAGATAGATGGCTCATCTGAGACACCCTGCCAAAACTTCAACCTGAACAAGTCTCCTTTTGCTTGTTTTACAAGCAAGAATTCTTGTCCAGATTTTCTTTTGTGATAAGTGGCTTTGCTGTTAAAAAAAATAATAAATGGAAAAATCACAAATAATACCCCCCTCTTTTAAAGATGAAGAAACTGAGACACAGAAAATTGACATTCTCATGGGCACATACATAATAAGAAACAATAAGCAACACCATTATTAAAGCTCATATCTGATTTGTGTAGAGTATTATCTTGGTACTGGATCATATTCTCCTGCCCTCACCAAATCAGGGTTCCAAGAACAGACTCCCAATTACCTGAATGAGCACCTCTTTGCATGCAGATTTTCTACTCAGAGGCTGCTCTGCCATCTTGAAGGGGCTGAGGAAGTAATACCCCTCAAGTTTCAACCAATGAGTAACAGAAGTTGGTATATAAATACCTTAACTCTCTTGTTCCTCACAAGAGATAAGTCTGAGGTATATGTTCTATATTGTTTTTCTAGGATTGCCTTCTGGAATTAAGTTGTGGTTATCCATAGGGATTTACTTGATGATATGCCCCTTATATAATATAATCATTTCTTTCTGTATATAATATAGCCTCTTTAAGAGCTTCTTACTTTCACTGGATCCTTGTCTCAGGATCTGTGTCTGGGAAACACATTTTCTGCTGACACACCATACAGTGCTGGGACTTGAGTTAACCATTGATAGATATGTCAATTGTACAAAGAGAAACTGAGTGAAGGACCGGGTGGAAGGTGGAAAGTGAACAGCTCCATATTTCCTATAGATCATAGAGGACTCTGCCATGTTGGTGTGGGTGGTGGTGGCTTAGTCATTAAGTCTTGTCTGATTCTTGCAACCCTATAGACTGCAGCCTGCCAGGCTACTCTGTCCATGGAATTCTCCAGGCAAGAATATTGAAGTGGGTTGACATTTCCTTCTTCAACCACATTGGTATAAGATCTTTCTAACCTGTGCAACCTTCTTTGCTAGCATCCTGATTTACACTCCTATTGCAGTTTAAGTTCACTTAAGGATCACAATTCCACATCAATAGTCTGATTGTGTTCTGTCTTCCCTGGTTGATCATGACATCCATAAAACCAGTGGCCTTTCACACAAGGAAACTATTGTACAGTGTTTGGCACAGAGAGTTGACTTTGTTCCTGGGAGCTAAGTGAATCTCCTTCCTTGTGTATTGGTGAAATGGGTCAGAAGCTCATCAAACTGGAGAAACAAGTGAAAAATAAAGTGCCTACATGGGATCAGAGAGAAGAGTTAAGCTGTGAAGTTGTAAGAACTCACAAACTACAAAAGATTTTTGAGTAAGGAGCAACCGTATAAAGTTCTATTTAAGGAAGAAATTATTTGAAGCTATACTTAAAATAGATCAGATCAAGCAAGCTGAAAGTCAAGGAGGCTGACAAGAGACCTCTTCTGTAATCTGGCAGGGAGGCAATATTTTAGGGGTAGGAGGCAGTCTGTGTCCAGGAGAATGGACAGAAAGAGACAGATAAGAAGAAAACCACTGTGCCCAAAATTTCGACAGGAATTGCTAAATGTTTGCAGGTTGAAATATACTCAGTTATAACTATGCAGTTCTTTCTTTCTTTCTTTATTTTGATAATACTTGACTCAAAAGTTTAGACCCCCTGGATATATGATGTTTTTATTGGCAAAGGCAAGGATTTTGAGAGCAGGGACTACTGTTGGAGGAGGTTAACAAGTTCAGGTTAGTGACTTTGAATCTGTGGTGACAGCAAATTCTTCAGGTAAGAATATGCTATTCAAATTCAGAGGAAACCAGGACTCCTTAGCTGCTGAAAGCTCTACTAGTTACTGTTTTAGAAACATACAGGGACTTCCCTTGAAGTCCAGTGGTTACAACTCCTTGCTTCCATTTTAGGGGGCATGAGTTCAGTCCCTGGTCAGGGAACTAAGACCCCACAAGCTGCAAGGCAAAGAGAAAAAAGAAGTCAAAACCCACAAGCCAAAAGAGAAAAAAAAGAAACATATAGATATGTCAGCTAATTTTAATGAGAAAACAAATATATAAAAATGATATTAAAATATTTCTTATTTTCTTTTTATAGTATTCATTAAAAATTCAGTGATATTATCAGTTTATCCAAAAGTAAGCTTTCACATAAAATACTATTTTTTTTATTTTTTTAAATTTTATTTTATTTTTAAACTTTACAAAATTGTATTAGTTTTGCCAAATATCAAAATGAATCCGCCACAGGTATAGTGTGTTCCCCATCCTGAACCCTCCACCCTC
>NW_011495081.1:4209065-4277011 GCF_000754665.1 Bison bison bison | reverse complement strand
ACCTGGACTGGCAACTCGTTTCATACATGATATTATACATGTTTCAATGCCATTCTCCCAAATCTTCCCACCCTCTCCCTCTCCCACAGAGTCCATAAGACTGTTCTATACATCAGTGTCTCTTTTGCTGTCTTGTACGCAGGGTTATTGTTACCATCTTTCTAAACTCCATATATATGCGTTAGTATACTGTATTGGTGTTTTTCTGACTTACTTCGCTCTGTATAATAGGCTCCAGTTTCATCCACCTCATTAGAACTGATTCAAATGTATTCTTTTTAATGGCTGAGTAATACTCCATTGTGTATATGTACCACAGCTTTCTTATCCATTCATCTGCTGATGGGCATCTAGGTTGCTTCCATGTCCTGGCTATTATAAACAGTGCTGCAATGAACATTGGGGTGCAAGTGTCTCTTTCCCTTCTGGTTTTCTCAGTGTGTATGCCCAGCAGTGGGACTACTGGATCATAAGGCAGTTCTATTTCCAGTTTTTTAAGGAATCTCCACACTGTTCTCCGTAGTGGCTGTACTAGTTTGCATTCCCACCAATAGTGTAAGAGGGTTCCCTTTTCTCCACACCCTCTCCAGCATTTATTGCTTGTAGACTTTTGGATCGCAGCCATTCTGACTGGTGTGAAATGGTACCTCATAGTGGTTTTGATTTGCATTTCTCTGATAATGAGTGATGTTGAGCATCTTTTCATGTGTTTGTTAAATACTAATTTTTAAAATCCATGAAAATCATTTAAAAGTTATTGTCAATATTCCCAATTTTTACTTATCATGTGAGGTAGCAAGCATATCATTGTAAAGTCTAGATTGAAGGGTGAGATATATTTTATGCTTTCATTTCACTTTATTGTATATTAGGCATTCACCGTGTACGTTACTTTGGGGAAATACAAAATAAATAACATTTGTGCTCTCAACAAATTATGATCTAAAGCAGTTTTTGTTGAAACCAAGTGGAAATGGTCACATTGAAATGTTGAGTGTGCATACACAAAATTGATGGGCTTGTAGTGTTTTGTGGGAGTGGAGGTTAATGAGAAGAGTCATTTGTATCTGAGTAGGGTCATCTGGAAAGACTCTGCTGGGAAGGTGGCATTTGAGCTGGTCCTGGGATGGCTGGGCTGTCAGTAGTCAGGAGAGGATGTTGCAGGTGGTGGGTAAGTCGGATTGTCTCACTGCAGTAAAAAGTATCAAGATGTCTTTGAGCCGAGCAGTGGACATATGGGTGTGGAGTTTGAAGGCGCTTCAAACATCGGTGAACATCAGTGCTTGCAGGCTGCAGCACTGCCGTGACTCAGACCCCAGAGTTTCACAGCTTCCCCTAGCACGCACCCATTCTGTTTCAGAGCAACGCGTGAGTCATCACAGGGAACAGTTGGCCATGCTGTCACCAGTACACTCCAAAGCAATTACAGAATATTTATGCCTGTTAGCAAAGGCAGATCAGTAGTGGGGGCTCAGGATCCACTCCTATGGAAAGGAATGAGCCTGAAGTCTGTTGGCCCCTTGAGCCTTTCTTACCAGGAAGGTAGCAAACTTGAGAGATGAGAATTGATATAAGAATATTAACAGGTCATCAGTGCTTCCCTTTATGGAATGTCCTGTGCCCTTTTCAAAGAGCGAAGACATGTTGACTCATTGAAGTAAGTCTTTCACAGCTACCCTGCTGTCAGGAGTCCCAGTTTATGGGACAAAGACTTAGGAAGTTGAATTAGCCTTCCCGTGGTCATACAGCCCCATTATCAGTTGGAATTTGAATCTAGCTGATTCTGACTCAAATGTCATTCTTGTTAAACATCACTGCTTCTCACGAGTAGCTAAGGGCCATAAGTATTCTTGTACGTAGGTCATGGGAGAAATTGCTCATATTGGCACAGTTCTTTAATGTTTTTAATGTGCCAAAATTATTGTCATTAATAGTGAGTTACAAGAGCTTCTCCTAAGTGCCAGGTTTGTTTCTTATAATAACCCTGTCAAGCTGGGTTGAAGTTAACACTCAGAGAAAGCACTGGGCATGAGGAAGTATGCAAGGTAATCCTATGAGGTTATTGGTGTCTTGGATCCTAAACAGATACTCAGTCTACAAGTGGTTTTCAAATTTTTCAAAACAAGAAATCTACTCCTTCAAATGAAATATTATGGAGATGCCCAATATGTGATAAAACCAAAGAGAATGAGGCCACTGAGGCTGAGTTTGGGTTTTAGAAACTTGGAGACCCTGTCTATACAGATTCATCCTCCTCTACTTACTGACTGCTCCAAGGTGCCTCTGTAGAAATCTAGGGCTTCAAAGACTGAAGTTATAGATATCATGGGGCTTCCCTGGTAGCGGTAAAGAATCTGCCATCAACATAGGAGACCTGGGTTCTATCCCTGGGTGGGAAAGATCCCCTGGAGAAGAGAATGGCTACCCACCTCAGTATTCTTACCTGGAGAATCCTATGGATAGAGGAGCCTGGCAAGCTATGGTCCATGGGTCTCAAAGAGTTAGACATGACTGAGCAACTAAGCACACACACACATCGATATCATATCAGGAGCAAGAACTTCTGTCTCTTTCCTAAGGAGATAGAAGGCATCTTCATCTTGCATTTTAATTATTATTACCAAGAAGACACAGATTCTCGTATCATATTTCACAGACTGAGAGTCTAGCTACTTTTTTTTTTAATATTCTAGCTCTTTGAACAGACTCTGTATGACTTCGATAACTTTAGATCATGAAATTTTTGCACCTTGTTTTATGTCCCTGAATTTGTTCCAGTGTCTCCTATTTTATAGTCTGTGGGAACTTGAATAGAATTTATATCCTACTGCTGTGTGAAAATTGTATAAATCTTAGTTATGTCTCATGGTGATCTTCAGGTCTACTATATCCTTCTACTTTTCAATATACTCATTCTATTAATTTTTGAGAGTTCAATATTATAACTCCAACTGAAAATCTAAATTTATCTACTTAAAAATTAATTATATTGTGGAATTATATGTAATTTTGTTCTGTATTTTCCAAGTCTCCTGAAAATGTGTTATCATGATTTCATAATTTAAAAAAAAAGAAAAAAGAAAGAAAAAAAGTTGAAAAGATTCTAGCTCTTTAACTTAAGTTGAAAAATAGCCTCCCTCTGTGTTAATCTTTTTATCCCTAAAATGGGAATAACAATGGTAACTGCCACTTTGGACTGCTTTAATAATTAAATTAATACTTCATATAGAAGACTGCTGCTGCTGCTGCCGCTGCCAAGTCGCTTCAGTCGTGTCCAACTCTGTGCGACCCCATAGACAGCAGCCACCAGGCTCCCGCATCCCTGGCATTCTCCAGGCAAGAACACTGGTGTGGGTTGTCATTTCCTTCTCCAGTGCATGAAAGGGAAAAGTGAAAGTGAAGTCGCTCAGTCGTGTCCAACTCTTAGCAACCCCATGGACTGCAACCCACCAGGCTCCTCTGGCCATGGGATGTTCCAGGCAAGAGTACTGGAGTGGATTGCCAGTGCCTTCTCGAGGACTAAGAACGGTGAATGACACATAAAAAGTGCTTGATAAATACTAGATAATATCATGTATTAAAAAGTCCCAGAGGTTGTTTTTTTGTCTCAGTGAGTCAGTGTGACTCAGTGGACACACACATACAATACCTGTTGATCTGATGCTACACTGATCTAAAACATTATTTTAAAAATGAATCTTAGTCTTTCCTTTTCAGGAACAACCATGCTTGAGTATGGAGATGAGTATTTGCTGCCACACTTTAGGATGGTCATTGAAAAATTAGAATGTATCTATAGGGGACATAGTATACCATGGGATAATGAGCAGGCTTCAGAACAGGAGTGAAAAATGTTTGAGATAGAATGGTTGAACTGGTGAGGAGAGCAGATACTTAATTGGGGGTTATAATGAAATGTAAGTGACACCAGGACCAATAGGTGGAGAGTAGAAGGAAGGCAGGAAATACTTATTTAATACCTATGATATGTTAATGGAATAGGGAATGGCAACTTACTCCAATATTCTTGCCTGGAAAATCCCATAGACAGAAGAGCCTGGTGGACTGCAGTCCATGGGTTCTCAGAGAATTGGACATGACTGAGAGACTGAGCATAATGTATTAAGCATATGCTTTCACTTATGGCATTTAACTTTTATAACTATCTAATAAAGTAAGAATTATTGTCCTTATTTTACGTAGAAGGGAAGCTGGAGTTAAGGACCATCACCTGCTCAAGTTAGTTGGAGAAGCTAGAATTTCAACCTAGGTCCCTTGGACTGCGAATTCCTGATTTTCTCTGCTGTATCCTTTTCTATAAGTTGGAAATATCCAATAAGAGATAGGCTGCATATGTGTCTTGTTGTTTACACAGAATGTTGTGGGTAGGTTTCTTCTCTTGATTTGAGTCCTCGGTACATGTCAAGACATTTCACTATCAGTTTTCTTTTAAGTTACATTTCATTGTCCATAATGATTTTTCTTCTACTTTTCTTTCTTGTTTTATTTGAGGTTTTCATTTTCAGGAAATCTGTCAGGTTGCTATTGAGTTCCACTTAGATGTCTGTATTAATTTCATTGCAGGGCAAATATGAAGACAGGGCAGTTTACTAAGAGTTTTGTCTTTCTAGCCACTGACTTCACAGAGAATGAAACATTTAATGATGGATTTGGCCATTAGGGCAACCATAATATATTGGTGGAAATCCTCCAGGCCTCCTAACAGTGAATAAGATCTGGTTGTACCTGAAAAATGGGAAGAGTCGGGACCACAGTTCATTACCAATTCTGAGGAAGTTCGTCTTCATTCATTTACTACTACAATTCACAAAGTAAATAGCATGGTAGCCTACACAATTCCTGTCAATGACCGAGGATGAGATATGGACAATAACGTACTTGTAACTCTCAAATGTGGTTTTCCTACCAGATCAACTGTAGTTGGTATGTTTTATTTCATTGGTTAATTTTTAGATGAGGAAAACTTAACATGATACTTAACTGAATCTGTGCAAAATTGTTCCGTTTTTGGTACCTATCTGACTTTCCATAGGGTTGACATAGTTACTGCACAGATTGCATCAGTACTGCAGTGTTACTTTCTTTGGAGGTAGTAACCATAGGTGGAAAAACTTTTGCTAAATGCTTTTCTAAATCAGACTTTTGGTCAAGTAACTTGACTCAGAATGTAGAGAAATATTTAAATATGAAATAGAACAAAAGAAATATGAATATTCAGAATCTTCATTTACATCCTGAAAGTAACTAATGATAGTCCATAAGTAGTGACATATTTCTCCTATTGCATCTTCTTGTCATTTATTTCATTTGTATAGTTTCTGTATTGAAAAAATGTCCAATTATTTGAGTTTAATGTATGTAACTTGAGCCTATAAAGCTGTGGATATTCCCACTTTTCAAATTGTTGTGATACAGAACTCTTAAGAATGTCTTTTATGTTTTATAAAATCAAGCTTTAAATGGCAATGATGAAATAAAGTTAAATGTGTATGTTTTTTAAAAAAAAAAAAAGACTACAAAATAAGCCCAGAATTTCGCCAGCTTTTCTAAGTGACCCCTTCTGTATTTGTTCCTTTGTTACCTGAGTCTGAAACTTGCCAAAACACCAGGGGCTTTCTCCTTCGTTCTAACTTCAATTTTCTCATCTATATGATGAAATCAGACTAAATTAATCTTGAAAATTAATCCCCATAGCATTATTTGTGATCTGAGGATTAAACTAAAGTGAATTTCCTGTGTTTCCTTTCTTCTCTCCTTTCTTGTTTTCTTTGTCTTTGGTTCATTTAGGTATTGACTTGGCAACTTATTTGATAAGACTTTAGTTTAAATTTAGAGGTGTAATTTTTTAGTTGATAACCTCTAAGTGTGTAGTTCCTAAAACAAGCTGATGCTCTACAAAGAAGAGAGACAATTCTCACTTAAGCAAAACAGCAAAGTTACAGATTGCAGCGATCATCACTAATTAGCTGTCCCAGATGGAGATCTGCCCCGCCCCAAAGTAAGAGCTGGATGGCTTCCTACAGATAACTGGGACATAAATAACTTGCTCTACTGTCTGTCTATAAGAACTTTACTGTAGCTCTTCTCTTGTGAGAGACATACAGTTGGTTCATTTTAGAACTGGGGAAAAGAGACTTGTTTTGTAATTAATGTAAATAGCATTTTTAGGTATCAAAAATGTATAGGTATTTTTTAGGCATATAAATACTATTGTAGAATGTTTAGATGATGTAAAAGACACAAATAAGAAATCACCTGTCATTCTACTATTCAACTATGACTACTGTTAACATATTGGTATATATCTTTCCATTCCTACTTTGATACCTATATATGAAGTATAAGTCTACACTGTTCATACTCTTTTGCAAGGTTTTTAACTTAACACTCATCATAAAATTTTCTATGTCATTAATATTCTTTCACCATGTCATTTTTGACTGATGGGTAGTATTCTGCTATTTGGATATTTCTTACTTTAATCACTTTTAATTTTTGATTTTTAAGTTGTTTTCATTTTTCACTGTTATAAGCAATGTTATAATTATTTTTCTTATAGGTAAATCTTAGTATACATTCACAATTATTCTTTTGGGATAAAACCTTAGTTCTAAAGTTGCTGGGACAAAAGATAGGCAATTTTTAAGAACAAATCTCTTCAAAAAACAAGGAACACTGCATCCTCATGGATTATGAAATGTTGACATTTTCCTTACCCTCTGGCCAACACTAAATTATTGTTTGTAAAAATTTTGCCAATATGCTTGGTAAAACTTATATATATCTCTCTCTCTATATATACACACATACACACGCACACACACATATATACACACATATAAAAATGTATATACATATGTATTAAAATCTCTTTACTTATTGAAGAGGAAATTTTGTATATGCTTTTATTTTGTATTGGAAAATAGCCATACATACACATGTATCCATTCTCCCCCAAACTCTCCTCCCATCCAGGCTGTCACATAACATTGAGCAGTGTTCTCTTTGTTATGTTTATTAGCTTTTACAATTCTGTCATAAATTGCCTCTTGCCCACCTTTTTATCTCTATAAACTCAGACATAATATAGTAAAAATATTGTTTCCCACTTTGTTATTTCCTTTTAATTGTACCTATTATATACTTAGCATAGTATTTAAGAGCACAGACTCTGTATTCATACTGTCTGGGAGCAAATCTGGAACCCAGCCCTTTTGGCTGCTGCTGCTGCTAAGTTGCTTCAGTCATGTCCGACTCTGTGCGACCCCATAGACGGCAGCCCATCAGGCTCCTCTGTCCCTGGGACTCTCCAGGCAAGAATACTGGAGTGGGTTGCCATTTCCTTCTCCAGCCCTTTTGATTATATGACTTCAAATGAGTTCCTGAATGCCTCAGGTCCCTCGCCTATAAAATGGAGGTTATAATAGTATGTACCTTATATGGGTGTAGAATTAAATGGAATGACACTTGAAGAGTGCTTAACATAATCTCTGGAAAGTCATGAGTACCAATAATTATGAAAAAAATATTGCCATTAGCCATATTTGTGTTATTGGTTAGTTGATCAAACTCGCATCTCTTATGTCTCCTGCATTGGCACTCGGGTTCTTTACCACTAACACCAGCTGGGAAGCCCATTGGTTAGTGAGGAGGGTACAAAATGAGACAGAAGCTTCACTTTATGACTTTCTTGGATTGACATTGAGACTGAAAATCTCAAGTGGATGGGAGGATGGATGTGTATTGCCAGAAAGCTCAGCAAGATGTGCTTGTATCCTTCTTAGCCTTAAGTCAGTGTTAAAAATAGGTGAAATGTACCTGTACTGTGTGTGTTCAATTGTGTCCAGATCTTTTGCAACCCTGTGGACTGTGGCCTGCCAAGCCCCTCTGTCCTTGGGATTTCCCAGGCAAGAATACTGGAGTGGGTTGCCATTTCCTTCTGCAGGGGATCTTCCTAATCCAGGGATTAAACCCGTGTCTCTTGGGTCTCCTGACAGGTGGATTTTTTACCAACTGTGCCATCTGGGAAACTGTATGTTACTGCAAAAGATCCCTGCTGCAGAAGAGGTCAGAAAGGCTGTGAGATGAGGTCCTAGAGAAGCAGATGAATCTAACAAGTTCTTTGACTTCTCTATGCTGCCAACTGTTGAAGCTTAATCAGTTTGCATGTTTTATGATAAAAGATGTTGGCCCTGAGTGGTGAGACAGTCAGCCAAGATTTGGAAATTATTGTGACAGTTAAAAGAGGACAGTGGATTAGCAATAAAACAGTAAACGGTCTAAATAGTAAAAAGTCATTGATGCATAGATATCAAGTCAAGGCAGGGCAATTCTATAAAAGAGGGAATTAGCACAATTTAGATTGTGTTGCATAGAGTGGCATTTGACTTTTCAGAAGCATTTTAAAGTTCCCAAGATGATAATGATACACCAATAGAGTTGCTTTTAAAAAGCCATGAAGTCTGAATTGTCTTTAATCAGTTTTAGGGATTAGATCACAAAAATGATCAAAATGGTTGAATTGTTAGGCTGAATAAAAAGCTAATTTATTCCTAGGAATGCCTATTGGTATTTGAAACTTGATTTAGTAGTATTGGTTCCTTATATTTGAATAGCATCTGTATCTGAAAAACTCAGGGTCATAGTAATGCTAGTTTATGCTTTCACTCTATGCAAGGAGTCAGTAAGTTCTTATTTCTTAGATAAAGCTGTAGGAACGCAGAAATTATGTCATTTAGATTTAGATAATGGATGTGTCCATGGTGTTACCAGCAAGAACACTCACGATATTGCTTTAAACATAAAGAATTTGGCAGTAGCAGGCATGCTGGCTAGCTTTCTAACAATAGAACCAAACCAGTGTGGCAATTTTTTTTTCTGGAAATCTTTTTATTAATAGAGTTGCCAGTAAAGACATGCACATTTCCTACAATGTGTAATGTACAGAGCACAGGAAGAATGATCTTTTTTTTAGCTGGCTGGAAGGCAGATGCTATGTGAGTACAAAAAAATCCAAACTAGCTAGTTTTAAAAAATAATTAAAGAGCTCTTGTAAATCAGCTAAAAACATGAGTTTTCCAATTAAAATATGCACTACAAATATGAACAGTCAAGTCATAAATGAAGCAACATAAATGAATATAGTCATATGAAAAGGTGAACAGTCTCATTAATAATAAAATTATTTTAATATAAAACAAATTCCTTTTATAACTTTAAAAATTGGCATTAAAATGATACAGTTACCTTTTGGCAAGATCGTGATGAAAATAATGTAAATTTTAGAAAGTAAAGCATTTAAGAGGGCAACATAGTAATATTAAGTGAAAGATTTTAAAATAGATTTTCCTTTTAATTTAGCAATTTCATTTCTTGGAGTCTATTCTAGTTTTTTTTTTTTTTAATTATAGTTTCTTAGGTTCACACAGAAACAATCTCAAAGACAAAAATTCTCAAGTACAGTCATTTATAAGATAGCCAATAAAGGATACATTAGCTACAGTGGGCTGCTGGAGCTTTATCCTGGGGGGAAACTCTTGGAAATTGTATAATATATGCCTCAGAACTATCTCACCTAAGGGGAGAGGGAGTTGGTGTGTTTATACATACACCAACTCTCAAAAGTCATTGGTGGAGAGCTGCTTCTGAGAAAGTTAATTCCCTAGATTTCCAGCCTGCTGTGGACTTGAGTTAAAGGCCTTCCAGAGTTCTGTAGAGAGCACTTATCCATAAAATGTAGAGAGTAATGGTTGGAAACAGGTTATACGCTCCTAAGATATGGACAAGCCAGTGATGATGTCTGCTATATTAAGAAAACAACCAAATGATTTGCAAATATATAGATGCAAGTCTATTTATTATTTGTTGTTGTTGTTCAGTCTCTAAGTCATCTGACTCTTTGTGACCCTATGGAGTGCAGCATGCCAGGCTTCCCTGTCCTTCACTATATCTCGGAGTTTGCTTTTAGATTTATGTCCACTGAGTTCATGATGCCTTCTGACCATCCCATCCTCTGCTGCTCCGCCCCTTTCTCCTTTTGCCTTCAGTCTTTCCCAGCATGGGGGCCTTCTTTATGGTCCAACTCTCATATCCATACATGACTACTGGAAAAACCATAGCTTTGACTATATGGGCCTTTGTTAAAAAGTGATGTCTCCGCTTTTTAATATGCTATCTAAGTTTGTCATAGCTTTCCTTCCAAGGAGCCAAGTGTCTTTTAATTTCATGGCTGCAGTCATTTTGGAGCCCAAGAAAATAAAATCTGTCACTGTTATTTACAACATTATTATACAGACATATATTTACTCACTAAAATATATGTTGTAGAATAGTTATTGACATGACAGAGCCTTATTAGGGAAGTAGACAGGTTACAAAGCAGGTTTGTAGAATGTGCATATTTTAGTTTGAAAAAGGAACCCATCATTTAAAAAAAAATTTGCAAGGATACAAAGTAAGATATTAATAGTAACTTTCTCTGGTTACTGTGATAGTGAATGTACTTTTCTCCATCTTTCTCTTCTTCCTTTTTTAAAAAATAATTATGCTATGAAACATATATTGCTTCTCCAATAACAAAAGAATAACATGTAAATTTAGAATTGAGTCATGAATGAGTTAAAAAAATGATGAAAAGCCCTTCACTAAGTTCAGAAAATCAAATTTTAAAGGAATTAATTACTGTTTACTTTCTTGAACACAGTTACGATTATTTCCACAAACGTGATCATTTTTTCTTTTGCAGTTTGGCTGGTCATGCCTGTCAATTAACAGATATGGTGCATGAAAACAGGCTGGATTTCATCTTGTGCACTTCAAAATCAGCATTGCTTATTTAATTCATTATGTTGACAATACAAAATTTGAATTCTACTTACAGATGTTCAAATCTGGGCACAGAGAATACTATTAAAAAACAAAAGTACTTTGACAAGAAATAACTAAGAATAAAAGATAATGTTGAGGAGTGAAAAATCTCTCAGTGTACTTCAAAAGATAGAGGTATGAGACTGTAAAATTCTTTCTTGGGAGGAATTTATACCCTTCCAGTCAGAGGTACTAATAAGTAAGTTCTTATTTGCCCTTTACTATTAAGACTAGTTTAGGGCAAATTTTTCCTTTTCCACAGCCTGAGAGTGCTAGTCAAGAGATGCTAGTATAAATCTAATTAAATGTCAAATAAGTCAGTTGTCTGTTCTGTGCTTAATTGCTCAGCCATGTCCGACTTTTTGTGAATCCATGGACTGTAGCCTGCCATGCGCATCTGCCCATGGGGATTCTCCAGGCAAGAATGCTGAAGTGGGTTGCCATGTTCTCCAAGGGATCTTCCCACCCCAGGGATCGAACCTGTGTCTCCCGCATTGCAGGCGGATTCTTTACCATCTAAGCCACCAGGGAAAACCAGTTGTCTAGCATACTGCTATATATACAGTAGGTCCTCACGTACACTTATCTAATAAACTAATGTTGGTTTTAGCAAAAGTCTGCCATAAATAGGATTTACTGATTTATTGGATGGTTCGTGTTAGTCAAAATTACCAGTTCATTTTTGTGTCAAAGTTTTTTTTTTTTCCCAGAAAGAGAGTGGGAGATTGTTCTAATCTCTTTTAAGAGCTCATCAATAATGCACCAGATCAAAATTTAGAACAGGCTGTGTAACGATTGGCATATGGGGGATGAAGAAAATTAATTTGATACAAGAGAACAACCAGACAACTTTCCCTCAATAATCCTTCTACTTCTGTGAAGGGAAGATTTGGAAGGTGGTGAGAAGTGGTAAAAAGCAGATTTTTAAAACCTGCCTTAATTTTTTAACCACATAAAGAGTAAATAGCTATAAATAAAATGTGTGTTTTCCGTCTTCCTCCATCTTTATAGTGAATAAGGTGTTCTTGATGTCAGCTTTTCAGTTTTACTAAATCTATCCTCTCTCCTCCATTTTGGTGACTCTCTTATGTTCAGATTGTCTTCATCTCTCTGTGGTTATTCAAGTGGACCATATCAAGTGCCCCTGCTGCTAAGTCGCTTCAGTCGTGTCTGACTCTGTGCAACCCCATGGATGGCAGCCCACCAGGCTCCCCTGTCCCTGGGATTCTCCAGGCAAAAACACTGGAGTGGGTTGCCATTTCCTTCTCCAATGCATGAAAGTGAAAAGTGAAAGTGAAGTCACTCAGTCGTGTCTGACTCTTCGCAACCCCATGGATTTCAGCCCACCAGGCTCCTCTGCCCATGAGATTTTCCAGGCAAGAGTACTGGAGTGGGGTGCCATTGCCTTCTCCATCAAGTGCCCCAGTCATTCCCTAATTCAAATCTATTTTTCTTAATATCATTGTCAAGTTAATCTTGAACAGCGCAATTCTTCAGCCCATTGTTTGGTAGCACTTCACATTTCATTTTGTATTGAAATCATTTGCAATCATTGTGTTTGCTCTATATTTCAGAGATCAAGGCTAAATTTATGGGCATCTGTGTTCAGAATATTAAGGCTGGAAGGACAGTGCTAGTACTGCAAAAACCCACATAAATGAAATGTCCAGTATCCTTTGGGCAGTACCTTAAAACATCAGGGTAAGTGAGATGAGATCCTTAAGGAAAAGCCCCACTGTTTTGTAGACTTTCTCTTGCTTGACCTGAAGTTTCACAATCAGTTCAGTTTAGTCACTTAGCCATGTCTGATTCTTTGTGACTCTATGACTGCAGCACATCAGGCTTCCCTGTCCATCATAGTATGACCATGCTAACCGCAGAGAGACCTCAAGTACTGGTAACAGACTAAGAATCTTGGGTTTTACTACCAATCTCTTTTCACAGTAACCACAAGAGCTTGGGAGATGAAAGAATTCATTCAGTAATTCATGTATTCTAGTGCTCAGGATTGAGCGACTAAGCACAGCACAGCACAATGCTCATTAGCGTTAGTCACTCAGTCGTGCCTGACTCTTTGCAACGCTATGGACTGTAACCCAGCAGACTTTGTCCGTGGAATTCTCCAGACCAGAAGACTGGAATGGGTAGCCATGTCCTTCTCCAGGGGATCTTTCCAGTCCAGGGATCAAACTGAGGTCTCTAGCATTGCAGGCAGATTCTTTACCATCTGAGGTACCAGGGAAGCCTATGAGTCTACTGAGTATCTCTCTGTTCCAGCAATCTTGTTAGGATTTAATAGACGTTTAATAAAGATTAAACAGAGAGTTTAAAGCTTATTTTTCCACTTCCTTCATTTTAGAAGGAGATCAATTTTGTGAACTTATTAAGATCATATAACAACTACTAAAATAATTTTTATTTATAGAGAACATAGAAGGTTCCTTCAATTCTCTGTCATAGGACTACTGTAATCTGTGATTATCTTTCCTTTAGAGCCCTGTGCATGTATGCTTAATCGTTCAGTCATGTTTGACTCTGTGACCCCATAGACTGTAGCTTGCCAGGCTCCTCTGTCCTTGGGATTCTCCAGGTAAGAATACAGGAGTAGGTAGCCGTTTCCCTTCAGGAACTAGAACTCCTGCCTAACTTACCTGGTCTATTTCAACACTGAAAAAATTAAGGTTCAGAGAGATAAAGTAATTTGTTCAAGATTATGCAGCTAGTAAGAAGCCTAGTTAGAATGTAAATTAAAATGTTTGAGGATTCAACACTGCATTAGTCCCCTGAGGTTGCTGTAGCAAAATAACATGAACTGTGCAATGTAAACAACAGGCATTATTTATCATAGTCCTGGAGGCTGCAGAGTCCAATATCAAAGTTTCAGTCAGTATGGTTCCTAGCGAGGACCCTCTTCCTGATTTGCAGACGGCTGTTTTCTAGTGTGTTCTGATATAGTGGAGCAGGGTGGAGGGGTGGGGGAGAGAAGGAATCTGTGTCTCTTATAATAGCATCGATCCTTTCACGAGGGCTCGTCTTATAAATTACCGCCCAATGGCTCCATCTCCAGATACTGTCACATTTAACGTTAGGGCATTAATGTGAATTTTGGGGATGCACAAATCAATCCATAGCAAATGCCACTGCTGTTTTTATGAGGTTGCCTTCTATGAGGTTAAGTTGCAGGGAAGAACACGCCTGCTTTAATATTTTGCCAATACTAGGCCCTGGATGAACTACCTGTGAGTCTAGGCCTAGATTCATTCCCTTCAATTAAGTCAGTTCCTAAAAGTCTTTAGTTAAGACCTAGGAATTTTCTTTAACGTACTTCTGTGAAAGAAGTTTTGATAAAGAAAGTCTGAACGAATCCTTTTTCTTTCAGTTCTCTGAAAAGTTAAAGGTTGTCCTAATGCAATTTTTTTCTTCCAGCTAGTTATAACAGAAATATCCAAATGCCAAACTCCTCTATTTGAGTTTTTGGTACAGCTTTTGTGTCTGGTAACAAAAGCCAAGATTTATACTGTTGAGTAGAGACATCGGCCATTGCCCTCATACATCAAATGGACCAAGGGGGCATTTTCCATTAAATAAAGACTATATTGGTTACAGTTTCCATTTCTTCCACACAGAGGTACAGGTAAAGGATAATTTAGATTTTTTTTTAAAGCTCCTGATGAGAGAATCATGAGTCTAATCTATTCCCAAAATATTGATCATGAATCTAAGTAAGGGACTCGGTTTTTTAAAAGAAAAGTCCCTTTTCCTCCCCAGATTTCCTTTGGAGGGCTTAGATTTCCCATTCATTTGTTTTAATTGTGAAAACACCTCTTTCTCTTAGGGCGTATGAAGATTATCTATCAGTACAGATAACATGAAGTGACAGTTTATTTGCAATTGAAATGTTCTTAACCACAAATTCTTGTAGCTTATGGCAGTGTGTGTATATATATATATATATATAGAAAAAGGAAATGGCAACCCACTCCAGTATTCTTGCCTAGAGAATCCTGTGGACAGAGGAGCCTGGTGGGCTGCTGTCCATAGGGTCGCACAGAGTCAGACACGACTGAAGCGACTCAGCATGCATGCATTACTTTCTAGTGGCATTTTAATTTATCTATTTTTGGCTGTGTTGGATCCTTGTTCCTTTGCACAGGCTTTCTCTATTTGAGCTGAGCAGGGGCTGTCTTCGGTGTGGCGCACTGGCTTCTCTGAGGTGGCTTCTGTTGTACAGCACAGGCTCTCGGTGTGCAGGCTTCAGCAGTCGCAGGTCACAGGCTCAGTAGTTGTGGCTCTCGGGCTCTAGAGTGCTGGTGCATGGGATTAGTTGCTTCACAGCATGTGGAATCTTCCCAGACCTGGGATCGTACCTGTGTCCCCTCAATTGGCAGACAGATTCTAATCCACTGTGCCATCAGGGAAGTCCTAGTGACTCTATTTTTTTGTATTTTTTGAAAAAAATTTAGTTTCTATTGGAGTATAGTTGATTAACAGTGTTGTACAGCAAAGTGATTCAGTTATACATATACATGTATCTATTCATTTTCAAATTCTTTTCCCATTTAGATTATTATAAAATATTGAGCAGAGTACTCTACAGTAGGTCCTTGTTGGTTATCTTGTTTAAATATAGCAATGTGTATGTGTCAACCCCAAGCTCTCATACTTTAAAGTAAAGAAGCACATAGTAAAGTCAGTTTAAAGAGGCATCCCTTCCCCCCAAATTCTATTTTATTTGTCAGGGCACCTAGGATCCAGTTGGGAAAAACTGTTACCTGTCTATACATGTGCTAAGTCAGGCTCATAAATTTTTTTTTTTTTTTTTCAGAAAAATCAAATTATGTTGGGTAACATTCTAGAGTCCCTCATCAAAAGTCTACATTTTCCAGGCCTTGAATGAGATACTGTTATACAGAATCCCACTGCTTATATAATATTATGTTTGAGAATGCTGTCTTCTTGTCCTGAAAAGATGAGTACTATAAACTTTCACATGTGAGAATGTAGAGCCATTCAGAATTGTTAGAGTTAATGCATTGTTGGAAATAGTTGTCTTTGTTTTTGTGCCAATTTTAATTGCCTATTTGAGCAGAAATGCACTTTGAGTTATTTTTAGTCCTGTACGTTGGATTTAGAATGCAATGGATTTACTTTTCACCAATACAAATAAGAAGCCTGTAATATTGGCAGCAAGTAGAGGGTGCAACACTCTATTTTTAACCCTATATATTCCTCAAAATGATTCTTGGGGCTGATTTAAGAGTCAAGGAAACACAGTCTATGAAAGAACACTCCAAGGAAACACATTCCACTTCCTTAAGAAATCATCTGAACCCAGCACTTGTAAAATTTTAGCTTGATAAATATTTTAATTATTGTTAAATCTGGGAGGAGTTAAATACCTTTTTTTTGGAAAATGGCTATTGTCAGATTAGCCAGAAAATGGCTAATCTCAGTATTTCTTTGCATAATAAAGGCTTCCCCTCCTGTGGATGTCATAGTCTTTGCCTGTCAGATAGGTTTAGACAGTTGTGGGTTGTAGTTAAAGACTGCCACCCTGCAGGATATTTTTTAGTACTTCATTTATATAATTCTCTTTTGTTTAAAAAAAAAAAGAAAATGACTGGTCAGAGCAGATTGTCTCCCAACTGCTTCAATTCAATATTTATGCTCCAAGGAATTCTATTTTGTTGTTATTATTGTTGTGTTTTTTTGTTTGTTTTTGTTAAAAAAAAAAGGGGGGGCTTAGCTACAAATCTTGGCCACCTGGGAAGTTACTGTGAGTGTGATTCAGTAATAGAGTTGAGTGGCTAGACCATCACTGTGCCACTGGAAATGGGTGGATTTGATTACGCATATGGAACAAACACCAAAAGCTGTTGGAAATTTTTCTTCTGGAATGGTGCCATGAAGAGCTCCATAGACTTGCTCTCACATGAGACAACCACACTGGTGAAAATTATTTTAAAAACAGCCACTTATTCAAGAAAATTTTTGTAGGGACAGTCATAGCCTGTGGCACTTGAGCCATGGGATGCTTCCTCTCACACATTCCCCCAGCTGAGCTTGATGGCAGCTTCACTGGAACAGGCATGACCAAGGAGATGAGACTAACAAGTTGCAGACCCCCTTACTCCACCTAGTTCTTGTTCATAAGGCAGAGGTTCTAACTCAGGGGGCAGGCTGAGACTACTAGAGCCTGAGCACCTGTACCCCAGCTTGCTCGTAGAGCAGAGGTTCCACACGAGGAGAATCAATACAGAGGCTACTTTCTGCACCTAAAACTCTGTGGTGAAGCACAAATGCCTCTTAGGAGTAGGTGGCCATTGTTCCTCTTCCTAGCTCCAGAGCGATGGCTCAGAGATTTTGCCCAGTTTGAGACAAAGACCATAAGAATAGACAGCTAACTCTAAAACTCTCCCTAAAAGAGCTGACTTTATTTGGAGCAGAAATTTGGGAATATGCTGAAGGATAGGGAAGCCTGGCATCCTGCACTCCATGGGGTCGCAAAGAATCAGACACAACGAGTGACTGAACAACAAAAGCCTAAAGTTACTCTAGAAAACAAAGGATATTTTGATGATAAACTGTTAGAAAGTGGGTGGTTCCACAAAATAAAAAAGCTAAACTATGGTCTGACTAATTTATCAGAGAGAACTGAGAAGAGCTATAATTGCCTCAAAAACTGTGGCTGAAAAATGCTCCAAATTTAATCAGGTTAGACTGTAGACCAAGTTATACCCAGGGCATTGTCGAAAGCAATAAAGTAATCATTTGGCAACTAGCAGGGCCAAAGAGCTGGATATGATGCCACTGGAGGCAAACAGCTTCACAAAGAGGTCAGGAAAAGAGACAGTCAAAGAAGACTTGATAAAACCACTGTTAACCTAGGGCAACTGTATTCATGCTCAAGGCTGTGTTCTCTGAGCAGTGACAGGGAGTCTTCAAACTGTGGAGGAAATAGACATCACTCAATTAACTAGTTCAGTGAACTCATTTAATAAGAAATGAGAAAATAACAAATCCTGGAAGCATGTGCTTGTGTATGGGGATATATTCGGTTTGTGCAACATTACTTAAAATGTCCAATTTTTAACCAAAAATTATAATACATGCAATGAAATAGGACTAAGAACAAAAGAAAACAAAAAGTAAAATGGCAGATGTAATTCCAACTATATCAATGACAACAATAATAGTGAATGGATTAAATAATACAATCATAAAAGCAAAGATTGTCAGACTGTGAAAAAAAATTGTCAGTATTTGAAAGTATTTGAAGAAAAAGATGCTACATGTGTGGTCTACAGAATACAGACTTAATCACAAAGGTATATTGAAATTAACAGGATAGAAAAGATATATTGGGCAAATAGCAACCATCGAAATCTGGAGTGATGATTATATTAGAATGAGATAAAATAGACTGTAGAACACAAATGTCCCCAGAGACAAAGAAGGATATAATACTAAATCTATATTTTATATCGATACATCAGGAGAATATACAACTATATACATCTGTGTACAACAGAGCTCCAAAATATCTAAAGTAAAAACTGACAGACTTAAAGGGGGAAATAATAATCACATATGCATATTTAATAAGAATTTATAAATTAACTATGATAATAATATTTGGAGACTTCAATGACTCCCTTGCAATAATGCCTGAAAGAACTACAGTCAAGATAAGTAAGGAATCAGAATGAGAAAACTCGAGAGTCACACTATGTAGAAACCTGTTATATAGTTTCCAAAATTAAGGTTGTCTGGTACTGGCATAAGATCAGTGGAACAGAGTAATAATACACAAATAGATCCTCACATATATAGTCAACTGATTTTTGACAATGTTGCCAGGATGAATCAATAGAGAAAGACTAGTCTTTTCAGCAAATGGTGTTGGGACAGTTGGATCTTCACATACAAAGAATAACATTGGACCCTTTCCATGTGCTGTTTAAAAAATTAACTCAAAATAGATTATAGACTTATGTAAAAGCTAAAAGTGAAATTAAATGAAATTATAGGACTAAATATTCATGATCTTGGGTTAGGCAAAGCTTTCTTAGATATGTCACTAAGGCCTGAGACAAAAGAAAAACGTAGATAAGTCATACTTCATTATGTTTTGATATTTTGAAGGATATCATCAAGTAATCAAAAAGACAACTCACAGAATGGGACAAAGATGTTCAAATCATATCCTAGATAAGAGATATTTATCTGGAATAAAGAAATTTTACATCTCCATAGTAAAAGGGCAATCCAATAAAAAATTAACAAATAACATTTGTTCCGAGAAAATATTCAAGTGGCCAACAAGCACAGGAAAAGATGCACGATGTCATTAATCCATTGGAGAAATTCCAATCCAAAGCACAATAGGATATCATTTGACATCCAGTGGGGTGACTATAATAAAAAAGATGGACAATAAGAAATATTGGTGAAAATGTGGAGAAATGTGGAGAAATTTAACCCTTATTCACCCAATAAAACAAGGAAAGGAATGAATGCTGCAAAATGGGTGAAATGTCAACAGTATTCCAAGACATCATTCGTGAAAGATGACATATTGTATGATTCTGTCTGTATGAAATGTCCAGAATAGGCAAGTGCCGTGCTGTGCTCTCGCTTCAGTTGTATCTGACTCTTTGTGACCCTATGGACACTAGCCCCAGCAGGGAATTCTCCAGGCAAGAATACTGGAGTGGGTTGCCATGACTTCCTTGAGGGGATCTTCCCCACCCAGGGATGGAACCTGCGTCTCCTGCTGCTTCTGCTATGCAGGCAGATTCTTTTCCACTGAGCCAATTGGGAAGCCCAGAACAGATAAGTATACAGACAATAAGAAGTAGATTTTTGTTTTGCCAGGCCTGAGGGAATTGAAAGGAACGGGAATGATCTCTAATTTGTACAAGTTTTCTTTTCTGAAATTTTGAAAGTGTAAAATTGATTGTGTCTATGGTTACACAATAGTGAATATTCTGAAAACCATTGAATACCTTAAGTGAATGAATTGTATTGTATGTGAATTATATTTCAACAAAGTATACCATTTTATGAATTGGTTGGCCAAAAAGTTCATTCAGGTTTTCCCATAACATTGCCTGAATGAACTTCTTGACCAACTCAATATCTATATGTTTTGCATCACCTTTCAGTTTAAATTCACTTCCACACCCACAGATTTCCATAGAATAAAAAATTATACCTTATAAAGTATTTTATCCCTTTAGCCGAATTCCCAATAAACTATTTTTATTTTTTCTTTGTTTTAGCTGCTGATTCCAAAATTCTGCATGGTAAAAAATTAGTTTATGATTACTGATTTATTCCTCAAAGATGAATATGATGAAGCCAAAATTCCCTAGTAGAACACATTAATTGCACATCTTTTATTATGTGCAATTAACTTCAAGGAA
The DNA here is from genome assembly GCF_000754665.1 of Bison bison bison. NCBI lineage: Eukaryota > Metazoa > Chordata > Mammalia > Artiodactyla > Bovidae > Bison > Bison bison. The sequence continues at coordinate 4,256,696 of NW_011495081.1, read as the reverse complement.
GGGGTTTAAATAATTTGTTAATTAAATCAATTGTTTAATTTGTATAAAAGGCACATTTCATAATTGTTTATTAATGATGATGGCAAAGTTATATTGCTATAAACTTTACTTTTGAGATGTGGTATATTATTTTTATGGAGTTCTTTCTCTTTCTCACTCTCTCTATCTCACACACGCGCACACACCCCATACATGTTGTTGTTAGCAATTTTAGAACCCTAATATTTGAAGTCAGAATTGTCAAGGTTCTTGAGCCCCAACTCTATGGAACATTAGCTCATTAGCTGTCCATCCAAGTAAGAGAGGTATAAGATTCCAGTTTCTAGATGAAATTCAATTTAGAAATACATTTGGAGAACAAGTCCAATTGCATTACAGTAATTAAATCTGTTAAATGTTTGAAAAATAGCTATGTATCATATGTATATCAAAATTCCATTCAACCTAAATGATAGACATGCAATAAAAGTCTCAACTGCATCAGAAAAGTCATCAAGATTTGAGAAACCAGCAATCTCATTTTTCAGAATGATAAGAGATTATCTCAGCTCAAGAATTATCTCTTAACATGGAATATTTGCAGTATCATAAGTGCACTGACTATATAGAGCTATTGGGAATGTCGGCATAGAAGGGATGTATTATTTCCATCAAAGGAAAGAAAGGAAAATTGTACTTGTTAATAATGCTCTAATGGCTTGGGAGTTTCCTATACCTAGATTTTCTTTGCTTTAGCTTTGTATTTTCTCTGAAAATCACCAGACTATGTGAAATTTCTGTAAATAATAGTAGACAACTCAGGAACACAGCAAATAATAGAAACTCTGTTAACATATTCTTGAGACTAAGATATATCTTTTAAATATAGTGAACAACACTTGGGCAAAAGCAAGTAAAATTGAAAATTACATCATGTAACAATTTCTTTTTGAAAAATGAGTTCACAAAACTTGTTTTTGTTTGTGTCTTATTCTTGTAACTACTGAGGTCCTACTAAGAGGCTAGCAAATTTTGATTTATAAGAACCTAGGGCAATCCCATAGATCATTCAGACCACATTTATATCTGTCACTTATAAAGACTACTGTCAATCAGAATGCATTTAAGGAATGAATTTTGCATTAATACACTAGAGTGTATAAGTACACTTGAAAGACTGTTTGAATATATAGTCTCCAACTTGGTTATTTTCCACCAAATACCGACTTCTAAACACAGCTTTAATATTGCTAGCTTTTATTTCTTGATCCCTCATTGAGTATAATGAGTTACACTGTAATGCATCCTGCTTAGACTTGCTAATGTAGAGAACATAGTATTTAAAATCACTCAGCAGTGATTTCATATTGGCAACAGAAGTACTCCATTCTTCATGCTTGCCTTTTTTGACATTGAAGATTGAAGACTGAAGACATTTAGTATTGTTTTAGAGTCAAATAGAAAATGTAATGCTCAAGGCAGTCAGACAAAAATGGGGAAATCAGTATTGGGTATTTTGCAGAACATTTAGAATCACAATAAAAGAATGAACCCAAATTGATTACTGCATCTATCATGACTATTTCTGAATGAGGCTTTAGGTATATCAGGAATAATTTTTTATGCATTCTTTTTTTCTTTATTTTCAACTGAAGGATAATTACAATATTGTGTTCATTTCTGCCATACATCAACACGGATCAGCCATAGGTATACATATGTTCCCTTCCTCTTGAGCCTCCCTCTCACCTACCACCCTATCCCACTCCTCTAGGGTGTCACAGACTGCTGGTTTGAGATCCCTGAATCATACAGCAATAGTTTTAATTGAAACTCTGCACCCTCTTCAGTATAGTGACATCTATGGAAACTGTCTGTGCCACATGTGCAAAGTACTCACAGCTGTATGGTGTCTTTTCTGATGATTTATACCTACAAAATTATCAGTTCAATTCAGTCACTCAGTTGTGTCCTACTCTTTGTGACCCCATGGAGAGCAGCACAACAGACTTCCCTGTCCTTCACCAACTCCCAGAGCTTGCTCAAACTCACGTTCATTGAGTCGGTGATGCGATCCAAACATCCCATCCTCTGTCGTCCCCTTCTCCTCCTGCCTTCAATCTTTCCCAGCATCAGGGTCTTTCAAATGAGTCAGCTCTCATCAGGTGGCCAAAGTGGCAAAGTACTGGAGCTTCAGCTTTAGCATTGGTCCTTCCAATGAATATTCAGGACTGATTTCCTTTAGGATTGACTGGTTTGATCTCCTGGCCGTCCAGGGGACTCTCAAGTGTCTTCTCTAACACCACAGTTCAAAATCATCAATTTTTCAGCGCTCAGTTTTCTTTATGGTCTAAACCTCACATCCATATATGACTAATGGAAAAACCATATCTTTGACTAGATGGACCTTTGTTGTCAAAGTAATGTCTCTGCTTTTAATTATGCTATCTAGGTTGGTCATAGTTTTTCTTCTAAGGAGCAGGAGTCTTTTACTATCATGGATAAAGTTACCATCTGCAGTGATTGTGGAGCTCAAGAAAGTCTATCACTGTTTCCATTGTTTCCCCATCTATTTGTCATGAAGTTATGGGACCTGGTGCCATGATCTCCATTTTTTGACTGTTGAGTTTTAAGCCAGCTTTTTCACTCTCTTCTTTCACTTTCATCAAGAGTCTTTAGTTCCTCTTTGCTTTCTGCCACAAGGATGGTGTCATCTGCATATCTGAGATTACTGATATTTCTCCTATCAATCTTCATTCCAGGATGGGCTTTATCCAGCCTGGCATGGATGTACTCTGCATATAAGTTAAATAAGCAGGGTAACAATATACAGCCTTGACATACTCCTTTCCCAGTTTGGAATTAGACCATCGTTTCAAAGCAATGGTTCTAACTGTTGCTTCTTGACCTGCATACAGATTTCTTAGGAGGCAGGTCCGGTGGTCTGGTATTCCCATCTCTTGAAGAATTTTCCACAGTTTGTTGTGATCCACATAATCAGAGGCTTTCGCATAGTCAATGAAGCAGAAGTAGATGTTTTCCTGGAACTCTCTTGCTTTTTTGATGATCCAGTGCATGTTGGCAATTTGATCTCTGGTTCCTCTGCCTTTTCTAAATCTAGCTTGAACATTGAAAGTTCTCAATTCACGGATTGTTGAAGCCTCACTTGGGGAGTTTTGAGCATTACTTTCCTAGTGTGTGAGATAAATGCAACTGTGCAGTACTCTTGCCTGGAAAATCCCATGGTTGGAGGAGCCTGGTGGGCTGCAGTCCACGGGGTCGCTAAGAGTCAGACACAACTGAGAAACTTCACTTTCACTTTTCACTTTCATGCATTGGAGAAGAAAATGGCAACCCACTCCAGTGTTCTTGCCTGGAGAATCCCAGAGATGGGGGAGCCTGGTGGGCTGCTGTCTCTGGGGTCACACAGAGTCAGACACGACTGAAGCGACTTAGCAGCAGAAGCAGCAGTGCAGTAGTCTGAGCATTCTTTGGCATGCCTTTCATTGAGATTGAAATGAAAACTGACCTTTTCCAGTCCTGTGGCCACTGCTGACTTTTCCAAATTTGCTGGCATATTGAGTGCAACACTTTCACAGCATCATCCTTTAGGATTTCGAATAGCTCAACTGGAATTGAGCCTCTTGATGAAAATGAAAGAGAAGAGTGTGAAAGTTGGCTTAAAATTCAACATTCAGAAAACTAAGATCATGGCATCTGACCCCATCACTTTATGGCAAATAGATGGGGAAATAGGGGAAACAGTGGCAGACTTTATTTTTTGGGGCTCCAAAATCACTGCAGATGGTGACTGCAGCCATGAAATTAAAAGGTGCTTATTCCTTGGCAGGAAAGTTATGACCAAACTCGACAGCATATTGAAAAGCAGAGACATTACTTTGCCAACAAAGGTCTATCTAATCAAGGCTATGGCTTTTCCAGTAGCCATGTATGGATGTGAGACTTGGACTCTAAAGAAAGCTGAATGCCAAAGAATTGATACTTTTGAACTATGGTGTTGGAGAAGACCCTTGATAGTCTGTAAGGAGATCCAACCAGTCCATCCTAAAGGAAATCAGTCCTGAGTGTTCATTGGAAGGACTGATGCTGAAGCTGAAACTTCAATACTTCGGGCACCTGATGCGCAAAGCTGACTCATTGGAAAAGACCCTGATTCTGGGAAAGATTGAAGGTGCGAAAAGAAGAAGACGACAGAGGATGAGATGGTTGGATGGCATCACCGACTCAATGGAGATGAGTTTGGGTAAACTCTGGGAGTTGGTGATGGACAGGGAGGCATGGGCGTGCTGCAGTCCATGGGGGCACAGAGTTGGACACAACTGAGTGACTGAACTGAACTGAACTGAACTGGAATTCCATCACCTCTACTAACTTGGTTCATAGTGATGCTTCCTAAGACCCACCTTACTTTGCATTCCAAGATTCTGGCTCTAGGTGAGTGATCACACCATCGTGGTTATCTGGGTCTTTAAGATCTTTTTTCGGAGAAAGCAATGGCACCCCACTCCAGTACTCTTGCCTGGAAAATCCCATGGATGGAGGGGCCTGGTAGGCTGCAGTCCATGGGGTCGCTAGGAGTCAGGCATGACTGAGAGACTTCACTTTCACTTTTCACTTTCAACACTGGAGAAGGAAATGGCAACCCACTCCAGTGTTCTTGCCTGGAGAATCCCAGGGATGGGGGAGCCTGGTGGGCTGCCATCTCTGGGGTCACACAGAGTCGGACGCTACTGAAGCGACTTAGCAGCAGCAGCAGCAACAAAATCTTTTTTGTATAGCTCAAAATTCTACATTCTATTATTTAATTAACAAGACTTATTACCTTTCCAGTTTATTTACAAAGCATAACTGCTCATATAATCAAGTGTTCTATGAACTGTTATATATTAAAAATGGTATTTTATTATAGGCAATTTCAGTGTCATTCTTTAAGCTTAGCAAACTTCTATAATGAAAACCATCAACTGTTCTTTCCTGTAATAAAATTTGAGATTCTCAAAATGAAATATTTCAGTTTTGTATAGCCAGCTAACACCTTTCATGTTTTAATTTTAGTTATTTGGCTCAAAATATAAAGAATTCATTAAAATTAATTTGTCATTTACATGTGGAACATTAAAAATGAGACCAAAGGGAACCTGTCTGAATCAATTTTCTGAAGTAAAATGTGCTTACACAGAAACCATAACAAAATCTGTTATTTTTGCAAAGGAACATATATTCTATTTTCTTTTTTTACATTCTGTTTTTTCCTTCTTTGATCTGTCTTGCAGACAAAGGGAAACTAATATTTATTGAATGCCTTCTTTATGCCAGTATTTCATAAAACACACCAGAAAAACTCGATTATCAATCATATCCACTTTACTTAAAATAATAACCAACATCTAAATGAAATTAAATAAAAGCTAAATTGAATCTCCAAAAATTTCACATAATAAGATTAAATGGCTCTCACTACCATCAACCTATGTTTAAAATTATTTAATAAATAAAAAGTGAGAATACAAAACATGAGAAAAGGAAAAGGTGGTATTTTACAGGAAAATCATATTTGAACAAAAATGCTAGTAGAATTTTTAAAATGTAAATTTATTTAAATTTAAAATGTGAAGAATGGAAAATAAATTAATTAAAAACAGTAAAAAAAGTGAAGAATGAATTACATAGTATATAAGACACTGTTGAAGAGAGATTGATTAGACCTTAAGAAAATGACAAAAAATGAATAGTGACATAAATAAATGAAAATTATAAATTGTTGAAAAATATTCAGCACTTATTACCTTCATATTCATTTTTAAAAAATATTTTAAAATTGTTGAAAATGAAGATTAAACGGTAAAATATGTTAAACAGGAGTTCCAGGAGAAGAGAATAGAGAATGAAAGAGAAAATATGGGCAAAGACATCAGCTAGTATTCTAAAACTATGGATACTTAGCCCCAGAAATTACAATAATTTTTCACCAATTACATTTTAAACACTCTTCAGGCACTTTTCACAGTAGGAAGGAAAAAAAACCCTCAAATATTCCTGCAATTGCAGACCTTGCATTTGAGTGGAGGCAGAAAATAAATATATTTTTAAAAGTAGCATATATTTTTATCTTTATTGGTGGTAAGTTCTCCCAGAAAAAAAGAGTGATTGTAAGTGCAAGAGGTGTACTATTAGAACTATAACTTTGGGTAATGTGATTAGGCAAGGTGTCAGTAATGAGGTGACATTTAAGCAAACACATTTGTCTTGATGTGTTTTCTGATCTCCTCTTTCACTGACCCATTTTTGTGTGTGTGACGAGTTGTGTAATCTCTATGTATTTGTGTTTTCCCAATTTTTCTTTCTGTAATTAATTTCATTCATTGTTGTCAAACAGATTATTGATATGATTTCTATCCTCTTAATTTAGTTGAGGCCTATTTTGTGGTCTAGTATGTGATGTGTCCTAAAGGATATTTCCTGAGCACTTGAGAAGAATGTGTATTCTGCTATTTGGGGATGGAAAGTCCTGTAGGTATCTATTATGTCCAACTGGTCTAATGTGTTATTTAAAATCACTTTCTTTATTGATTTTCTGTCTGGACTATCTGCTCATTGATGGAAGTGGGATGATAGTGTCCCCCAGTAATTTTATATTATTGTCAATTTCTCCATGTCTGTTAATATTTGCTTTATATATTCAGGTGCTCCTATATTGGGAGCATATATGTTAATGAATTCTTTATCTGGTAAATGATTTATTTTTGTTTCATTAGTTTTTTTTTTTTTTTCCAGGAGGTTTCTCTTGTTCTGTCAATTGAAACAAAATCCCTATTTTGCTTAACTCTCTCTGTCTCTATGAAACTGGGTAAAACAATTACCTTTTGTAGTCCTGAAGGGATATTCTTGTGCCGAATCATTCTTATAAAGTCTGTCTGTGCTCAGTGGCTTTAGTGAGAAAGCTAGATATGATGTGGGCATGATTCGTCTTTCCCCAGGATATCCTGGCAGCTATCACCTTGGTAGTAGGTGGGGCTAGAGTTAGAGGGGCTAGAGCCAGAGTTAGGTGTGACCTGGGGCTTCTCCCTGCTCAGTGGCTAGCACTGCTGTGTTGGGGGCAGGTCCCAATTTGTTGGAGCAGAACAAATTAGGTCCTCCAGTACCTCTAAGAGTGCACTTTTCCTCTCAGAGCACGAGCAGCCTTGCCCCAGTGCTGTGACGGCTCTGGCCCCAGTCAGAGTCCTAGACTGCTTCAGAGGTGCTGCCTCCGTAAGTGCTAGTGATGGCTGCCCCTGCCTACATCCGATGCCCTCCCAGGTCTGCACTGACTCTCTCCCTCACAACTAAGCACTGCCCTTGGCCTCAGCATCCCTTTCCTTAGTGTGGAGCTACATTATGAAGTATCAGGGGCCTGAGTGGCTGTTCAGCTTAGGCTGAGACGCATGCTGGGGTGGCTGTAGGAAACTTGTCACGGTCCAGTGCAGTTTTGAGCTGCTCTCTCTAGTTTGTTTCAAGAGTAATCAAGTATATCTCCATGAGTAGAGTCTAGGTTTCTTATAGCACTCCTATTAGCCCCACTAGGTTTCCAAACAGCTAAGGGCATTTGTTTTCCCACTGCTTGACCCAGGGCTAGCACACTCAGTACAGTTCAGTTTAGTCACTCAGTTGTGTCCAGCTCTTTGTGACACCATGGACTGCAGCACGCCAGGCCTCCCTGTCCATCCCCAACTCCCAGAGTTTACTCAAACTCATGTCCATTGAGTCGGTGATGCCATCCAACCATCTTATCCTCTGTTGTCCCCTTCTCCTCCCGCCTTAAATCTTTCCCAGCATCAAGGTCTTTTCCAATGAGTTGGTTCTTCGCATCAGATGGCCAAAGTATTAGAGTTTCAGCTTCACCATTTGTCCTTCCAATGAATATCCAGGACTGATTTTCTTTAGGATGGACTGGTTGGATCTCCTTGCAGTCCAAAGGACTCTCAAGAGTCTTCTTCGACACCACAGTTCAAAAGCATCAATTTTTGGGCATTCAGCTTACTTAAGAGTTCAACTCTCACATCCATTCATGACTACTGGAAAAGCCATAGCTTTGACTAGATGGACTTTGTTAGCAAAGTAATGTCTCTGTTTTTAATATGCTTTCTAGGTTGGTCATAACTTTTCTCCCAAGGAGAAAGCATCTTTTAATTTTATAACTGCAATCACCGTCTGCAGTGATTTTCAGTTCAGTTCAGTTCAGTCGCTCGGTCATGTCTGACTCTTTGCGACCCCATGAATTGCAGCACGCCAGACCTCCCTGTCCATCAACAACTCCTGGAGATCACCCAAACTCATGTCTATCAAGTCGGTGATGCCATCCAGCCATCTCATCCCCTGTTGTCCCCTTCTCCTCCTGCCCCCAATCCCTCCCAGCATCAGGGTCTTTTCCAATGAGTCAACACTTCACATGAGGTGGCCAAAGTATTGGAGTTTCAGCTTTAGCATCAGTCCTTCCAAAAAACACCCAGGACTGATCTCCTTTAGAATGGACTGGTTGGATCTCCTTGCAGTCCAAGGGACTCTCAAGAGTCTTCTCCAACACCACAGTTAAAAACATCAATTCTTCAGTGCTCAGCTTTCTTCACAGTCCAACTCTCACATCCATATATGACCACTGGAAAAACCATAGCCTTGACTAGACGGACCTTTGTTGGCAAAGTAATGTCTTTGCTTTTGAATATGCTATCTAGGTTGGTCATAACCCCGAAATAAAGTCTGACACTGTTTCCCACTTCCCCATCTATTTTCCATGAAGTGATGGGGCTGGATGCCACGATCTTAGTTTTCTGAATCTGAGTTTTAAGACAGCTTTTTTGCTCTCCTCTTTCACTTTCATCAAGAGGCTCTTTAGTTCCTCTTCACTTTCTACCATAAGGGTAGTATCATCTGCATATCTGAGGTTATTGGTATTTCTCCTGGCAATCTTGATTTCAGCCTGTGCTTCATCCAGCCCAGTATTTCTCATGATGTAGTCTGCATTTAAGTTAAATAAGCAGGGTGACAATATACAGCCTGATGCACTCCTTTTAGGATTTGGAACCTGTCTGTTCTTCCATGTCCAGTTCTAACTGTTGCTTCCTGACCTGCATACAGATTTCTGGGGAGGCAGGTCAGGTGGTCTGGTATTTCCATCTCTTGAAGAATTTTCCACAGTTTATTGTGATCCACACAGTCAAAGGCTTTGGCATAGTCAATAAAGCAGAAATAGATGTTTTTCTGGAACTCTCTCACTTTTTTGATGATCCAACAGAAGTTGGCAATTTGATCTCTGGTTCCTCTGCCTTTTATAAGTCCAGCTTGAACATCTGGAAGTTCGTGGTTCACCTAGTATTGAAGCCTGAGTTGGAGAATTTTGAGCATCACTTTACTAGCGTGTGAGATGAGTGCAATTGTGCGGTAGTTTGAGCATTCTTTGGCATTGCCTTTCTTTGTGATTGGAATGAAAACTGACCTTTTCCAGTCCTGTGGCCACTGCAGAGTTTTCCAAATTTGCTGGCATATTGAGTGCAGCACTTTCACAGCATCATCTTTTAGGATTTGAAATAGCTCAACTGGAATTCCATCACCTCCACTAGCTTTGTTCTTAGTAATGCTTCCTAAGGCACACTTGACTTCATATTCTAGGATGTCTGGCTCTAGGTGAGTGATCACACCATCATGATTATCTGGTTGTGAAGATCTTTTTTGTATAGTTCTTCTGTGTATTCTTGCCACCTCTTTTTAATATCTTCTGCTTCTCTAGGTCCATACCATTTCTGTCCTTTACTGTGCCCATCTTTGTATGAAAATTTCCCTTGGTATCTCTAAATTTCTTGAAGAGATCTCTAGTCTTTCCCATTCTACTGTTTCCCTCTATTTCTTTGTACTGATCACTGAGGAAGACTTTCTTATCTCTCCTTGCTATTCTTTGGAACTCCACATAAAAATGGGTGTATCTTTCCTTTTCTCCTTTGCCTTTCACTTCTCTTCTTTTCACAGCTATTTGTAAGGACTCCTCAGACAGCCATTTTGCCTTTTTGCATTTCTTTTTCTTTTATCACTGCCTCCTGTGCAGTGTCATGAACCTCTGCCCATAGTTCTTCAGGCTCTCTGTCTCTCAGATCTAATCCTTTGAATCTTTTGTCACTTCCACTGTATAATCGTAAGGGGTTGATATAAGTCATACCTGAATGGTCTAGTGGTTTTCCCTACTTTTTAAAATTTTGGTTGAATTTGGTAATAAGGAGTTCATGATTTGAGCCACAGTTCGGTCTTGGTCTTGTTTTTGCTGACTGTATAGAGTTTCTCCATCTTTGACTGCAAAGAATATAATCAATCTGATTTTGGTGTTGACCATCTGGTGATGTCCATGTGTAGGGTCTTCTCTTGTGTTGTTAGAAGAGGGTGTTTGCTATGACCAGTGCATTCTCTTGGCAAAACTATCAGCCTCTGCCCCGTTTCATTCTGTATTTCAAGGCTAAATTTGCCTGTTACTCCAGGTATCTCTTGACTTCCTACTTTTGCATCCCAGTACCCTGTAATGAAAAGGACATCTCTTTTGGGTGTTAGTTCTAGAAAATCTTGTAGGTCTTCATAGAACCATTCAACTTCAACTTCTTCAGCATTACTGGTTGGGATATAGAGTTGCATTATTGTGATATTGAATGATTTGCCTTGGAAACGAACAGAGATCATTCTGTCATTTTTAAGATTGGATCCAAGTACTGCATTTTGGACTTTTTTGTGGACTATGAGTGCTACTCCATTTCTTTTAAGGGATTCTTGCCCACAGAAGTAGATATAATGGTCATCTGAGTTAAAGTCACCCATTCCAGTCCCTTTTAGTTCGCTGATTCCTAGAATGTCGATGTTCACTCTTGCCATCTCCGTTTGACCACTTCCAATTTGCTTTGATTCATGGACCTAACATTCCAGGTTCCTATGTAATATTGCTCTTTACAGCATCAGACTTTACTTCCATCACAAGTCACATCTACAACTGGGTGTTGTTCTTGCTTTTGGCCCCATCCTTTCATTCTTTCTGGAGTTATTTCTTGACTGATCTCTAGAAGCATATTGGGCACCTACCAATCTGGGGAGCCCATCTTTCAGTGTCCTATCTTTTTTTCCTTTTCATACTGTTCATGGGGTTCTTAAGGCAAGAATACTGAAGAGGTTTGCCATTCCCTTCGCCAGTGGACCATGTTTTGTCAGAACTCTCCACAATGACCCATCCATCTTGGGTGGCCCTACATGGTATGGTTCATAGTTTCTTCAAGTTAGACAAGGCTGTGGTCTGTGTGATCAGATTGATTAATTTTCTGTGATTGTGGTTTTCAGACTGTCTGCCCTCTGATGGAGAGGGATAAGAGGTTTATAGAAGCTTCCTGATGGGAGAGACTGACTGAGGGGGAAACTGGGTCTTATTTGATGGTCGGGGCCATGCTCTGTAAATCTTCAATCCAATTTTCTGTTGATTGGCGGGGCTGTGTTTCTCCCTTTTATTTGACTTCAGGCCAAACTATGGTGCAGGTAATGAAGATAATAGCCACTTCCTTCAAAAGGTCTCATGCATGCACTGCTGCACTCAGTCTCCCCAACCCTAGAGCAGGCCACAGCCAACCCAAGCCTCTGCCAGAGACTCCTGAACACTCACAGGCAAGTCTGGGTCATCTCTTGTGGGGTCACTGTTCCTTTCTCCTGGGTTCTGGTGCACACAAGGTTCTGTTTGTGCCCTCCAAGAGTCCGTTTCCCCAGTCCTGTGTAAGTTCTGGCAGCTCTATGGTGAAGTTAATGGAGACGTCCTCCATGAGGGCTTATGCCATACCCAGGTCTACTGCAACCAGAGCCCCCGCCTCTGCAGCAGTTCACTGCGGACCCTTACCTCCTCAGGGCACTCAGTTTGTGGCTCAAATTGCTCACTCCCTCTTTTTCTTTTGTGTGCCATCCCAGTGGTACAGGTCCTGACCTGATCACTTCTCTTCCCTTCTTACCCAGTTCCATGAGTATCTTTCTCATAGCCTTGGTTGCATAAGAGTCTTTGCCAGTCTCTAGTTCATTTTCGGTGTGATGTATCACATGTAGATGTATTTTTGATGTGTTTGTGGGTAGAGGTGAGTTACACATCCTCCTACTCTGCCATCTTGATCTGAATCCTCAATTCAGTATTTTAAAATGTCTAATATAGGTTTTGTTTTTGTAACTGGACTCTAACTGATACACTCTAAATATGCAATACAGACCTCTCACAGTATGAAACAGCTATACTCTTTTTCATTGTTCTTAAAATTTGTCTTCAATTTTCCTCCATTTGCTAGTCACCAACAGACAGTTTGCATAAAGGGCACATGGCATTCTATACAAGTTGTTTAAAAGCTGTTGAAGTATTTTGGGCTGTAACGGAGTAACTATGTTAAAATAAGTAGAAACTTAAATTGAACTTTTACCTTTTTTCTTCTTGTAAATTGTAGCATATGAACTGTCTTAACATAGGATAGGGCTCACATTTTCCTACTGACACACTAGGTATTTTTGAAGTGTTCTCAAGAATTGAAATGCTATATGGTTTTATATTTAAATGTAGACTTCTGTGGGGGGAAGGCATTGCTCCCTGCTGTAGAACTAAACAACTGTTTTATTTCACTGAGGATGATTAAATGTCCTTTCATTTAACCAAATCAGATGTTCTTTTCTATGCAAGTTTCAGGGAAAGTGTTCTTTGAGTTTCTATTAATCTACATTCTCAAGTAATATGTCCCATTAAATCCTGATAATGAGGGAATTGTTCCTACTGAAAATGTTATCTCTCTGGATGATGTACAAGCATGTAAATTATACAAATGACTGTTTTGGGCCCTTGTGGAAATATTGTATTAAACAAACAAAATCTCACAGTCTAGAGGGAATATGTCTATGGCTGAACAACAGAGAAATTTGTAATAGATTTCCAAGTTAATTATAGATAGGACCTCACTAAAAACCTCCAGATAGTGATCTAAACTGCTTTTAGCATCCTTTTATTACTCAGGATAATCTTACTTTTAATATTATAAAAATTGGTCATGACTGAATTAATCCACTAAATTGTTTTTTCTCTTTCTGACATCAAATTTACCATTTCCTGTGGCTCTCAATGAATAACCCAATTAATTCAATATTTTGTCATATACATTCAGCCAAAAATCTAGATTTTGCTAATTTGACACATTCTATATATCATTTTTGAAAAGGAATTTTGATCCTGTTTCAGATATCTCTGTGGCCTTCATCATCTTAAGTACATGGGCGATATTCTTATTTTCACAGTCCTTACCCCTTGTCTAAAATTAGATCCTTTAGATTCCTAGGCATTGAAAACTACTTGGTTATAAGGATACAATTCAGTCACATTGGTTATAGCAGGTAGCTTCAGTTGCCTATTCAGCCATCATTCACACCATTTTCCTTGCTAACCACATCTGATTTTTATATATTTCTGGCGACAAAGTTGTCCAGTGAAAACAGGTATGTGAGGCAACACTTAAAAGAATGTGAGCCATGGAGATGTGGCAGTAATTTTGTGAGCATGAAGAGAACAAATCTGAGGGATGAAATCAACATGATGAGGCTTGTTGTGGATGGGAGAGTAAAAAGAAAAGGGGCTTTGGCTTTGATGGTATTTCAGAGCCATTTATGGAATTCTTCTACCTTCAGAGCTCTTAGCATCTAAGGTAATTAATGACTAATATTTAAACTGCTTTTCACTGGAACTTCTATGTTCTAATCAACTCTTATAGGTTTTGTAATTCATGATTTGTTATCCACTGGTCACAGGGCTTAAATTAGGTTCCTGGACCCAATTCCAACATGTATATGTGAAGGCTTCCCCACACTGACGAACAATTCAGTCCCCACAATTCAACACAATCATGACACTTTCTAGCTGGAGAGCATCAGATTCCACAGATTAAGGGCTCAGTCTCACAAGACTGTTATGACCCTGTTCCACTCCCTTCTTCAGATGCCAGCCGTAAGTCCAGGTTGTCACTTGTATTTCTGACACTGGCTGTTGATCAGAGATTCCCACCTCTTCCTTGGGCTCAACTGATTTTCTAGAGAAGCTCAGAAAACTCAGAGTAAGTATATATACAGATACATGTACTTATATGTATATATTTTATGTATAACTTGGGAGCAGCCTGATGGAAGAGATGCATAGGGCCAGGCGTGGGGAAAGGATGAGGACCTTCCATGCTCTGTTATGGTGTGCTGCTCCTCCAGCAACCCCATGTATTCGCCAAACCAGAAGCTTTCTGAACCCCATTCTCTTGGGGTATTATGGAGGCTTCATTAATAGGTATGATTGATTACATCCTTGGCTATTGGCAGCTGAGTCAACCTCCATCCTGTCTCCCCTCCCATGAGGTCAAGGTTTCCAATTCTCTAATCACATGTTTTGCTCCAGTTCTCATTTGTAGGTGCTTTCCCAATAGTCAGTTTATTTACATAAGAAAAGATGTATTTATTACTCTTAGCATAGGAAATTCCCTGGATTTTGGAAGCTGTGAGCCAGGAACTGTGGACAAAGACCAAATATATATGAGAAATATATGTTGGTCATCTGAATTACCAAATATATGTTTCTTATAAATTACAATGTTGCAGGGCCAGAGTGTTAAAGTTGTTCACATCTTCTTTGTGGTCCACACTTAAAAATCATTTTATAAATTACTTAATAAATCTTCTAGTCATAAACCTTAACATTTGTATTTCACTTCCTGCCCAACAGAGAATGTCCTCCCCTGACAGCTTTTCACCACTAGTAATAAGAAGGGCTCTGGACCAAGCTCTCCTTTTACTCTATTTCCTGACCCAAACTGATGCTTCTTCACGCGGTCCTTCATGATGTGCATACCTTCTCTTCTTAAACTGTAAGTAATAAATTCATCTTTCAGTGTTATTGACCTCTCTTGTTACTGAGTCACCTTTATAAATTAAAATTCTGTGGCCCAATTGAGATAGTGGTGCAATGGGCAGCGTGACTTGCTGTTTAATGAAGGTGCCTCTAGCTTGTTCTTGATTTATTAACTGGATTCACCAGAAAATGCTCCCTGGGAAGGCATGGCTGATGCTTGTGCTTTAGTTGTAATGGTTTTATCTGTGCCTGCCACTTGTTGCATTAGTGTTCCAATCTAAATTGTAAGAGGACCTCTAAGGTATATGCCTCTATGATATACCTGGTTTAATTTAGATTTATGGAAGGATTAGCCACCTTCTGGGATATATAACTGGTTCTACTGGGTACTGTTGGTTGCTTTAACCTGTGCCCGGGAAGGGGTGGTTAGGTTGATTGGCTAAACTGCAAGGCAAAAGGTCCTTGAAAGGAGTGAGGAGAGGCTTCTTCCAGAAGGACTGTGTTGGAGGCAAGTCTGATTCACTGACTCAATAACACTGAAATCAGTGGAAGAGTCAAATTAAGTTCTTTTCTCTGAGAAAGGGGCAAAAAAGTTTGATAGTCATAAATTTCAGGGAGAAAAATGTGTGGAGTAAATGGACAGGGAGTGTTCTGAGGATAGAAGTACTGCTTTAAATGGTGCTTTAAAAAGGTGCAACAAGCATGTGAATGAAGTAAAGATAGGAGCTATACATTTATCTGGAAGAACATTCCAGGTCGAGGGATTAGCAGATGCAAAGTTCTGAAGATGTTTAGTTTGGCTGGAGTCATGCAATGAGGGGGCAAGTCAGAGAAGAGCGTGACTGATTGGTAGAAGTATTAAGTGATAAATACACACGGAACACAGCACAGTGACATGCAGGTGGTAAACAAGGAATAACTATTACTTCTCCATTCCATTTTATTGCAATTCAGAATACGTACAATCTTGGTATGTTTTTTAATCTACAACTTTGTTCCTTGGTTCACATTTTCTGTACAAGGCAGCTCATTATGGCCTAGAAACACAGTTGTCTTAGATTCAACTTTGTATAACTTTTTACCCATGTCACTCATATGATAATCCTGACATTCATACTTAATAGCTGAGCTTTTAATCTCACCAATGACATTTATGGCACTCATGAAAAATGAAAAGTCCTGAAGTCTGCAGAATTTTCTATTGATTTCTCTGATTTATGGACCAGAGTGGTATATGTAATTTTGACATCCCAAAGCTATTATTATATTATGCCTAAAATTTTTGACCAAAAGAAATGTGAAATATGGAAAGTTATCAAAGACATGTTAATTGAAAAGGGCAGGTTGCAGAACCATATGTAGAGTATCCATTACTTTAAAACAAGTGATGTGTGTTTAGGCATTAATGAAGGGATGCTAAAATGGTTTTGTCTTGAATGTTAACTGAGTTCTCAGAAATAAGGAGAATGGATGTTAAATTGTAAATACAACCACATCTACATTGAAGTGCTTGACTATCAATGTAGGATATGCACTGGGAGTGAAAAAAATTCCTCCCAGGATTAGCTTTTTGCCCATATCAAGGCTAGATTTTGTAATAGACTCTCAGAGAGCTAAGAGTTCTTGAGAGCAGTCAGAGTGTGACTATTTTGGGAGAGATTTTTAAGTGTATGGAGTGATTCCTGCATCTGTTTGAGGAGGAGTGATAAATAGGCTTTCCTAACCTTGAAGCCAGGTGGAGGGCTCTTTAGAAGAATCATTTAGATAGCCTAGCTTGTGTCCTCTGGGGTTTTATGGCTGTAAGGCCTGGCATGTGACTCCTGCCTGAAGTGATCTGTAGCAACAAAGAAATATTCCTGCACTTGCTGAATTCAGTGGGAAATGGATGTGTACTTATGTAGACCCTAAAGGAAGCAAGAGGAGGGGCTTGTCCATGGACACAGAATACCTAAAGGGACCACAGAACAATGGGGCATTTGAAGCTGGGAAACAAGCAGAGATGTCATTCACATCTAGGAAACTGCAGTCAGAAATTCATAGATGGGGATCTCGGAGGATCCCCGGAATGTCTTAGTATAAAACAAGTTTGCAGTTGACCAACTCTGAGAACCCTGTTACAGACGATAACCATATCAGCCAAGCAGACTCTTTCCTTACCTTAACTTCTCCTTTCCCTGCTTCTTGTGGAGCCAGGAAAGTCCTGGTGGATAAGGAGGTAGAATTGAGGAACAAGATAAGCAAATAATGAAGAGGCCATTATGCCCTCAACTCCTTCCCCACAGCCTCTTTCTTAACCCATGGCGGGTTCCAAGAAGGGGCAAAGGAGATGCTTTAGGGTACTAAAGAGGTACTGGGTTTTATATCACGTTAAAGGATGCTTTTAGAAAGGTAAAATTATGCTCTTATGCAAATGTAAAATGAACTTGTGCCTAAGATTATATTTAATTTATAAGTTAATGGGGGAAATAGACTATAACCAGGTGCAAGTTTTGTTATTGTTTTTATCAGTCGCTAAGTCATGTCTGACTTTCTGTGATCCCATGGACTGTAGCCAACCAGACTCATCTATCCATGGGATTTCCCAGGCAAGAATACTGGAGTACATTCCCATTTCCTTCTACAGGGGATCTTCCTGACCCAGGTATTGAACCTACATCCATGATAGCTCAGTTGGTAAAGAATCCGCCTGCAATGCAGGAGATCCCTATTGGATTCCTGGGTCAGGAAGATATGCTGGAGAAGGGATAGGCTACTCACTCCAGTATTCTTGGGATTCCCTTGTGGCTCAGCTGGTAAAGAATCCACCTTCAATGTGGGAGACCTGGGTTCAATCCCTGGGTTAGGAAGATCCCTTGAGAAGGGAAAGGCTACTCACTCCAGTATTCTGACCTGGAGAATTCCATGGACTGTATAGTCCATGGCGTCGCAAAGAGTCGGACACGACTGAGAGATTTTCACTTTCACTTTTTCACTCCTACATTGGCAGGTGGATTCTTTATTGCTGAGCCACTAGGGAAGCCTGGGTGCAAGTTTTAAGAATATATGTAACAAATACTTCAGTGTAAAGCATCTGTCTTTGTCAGGTTAGTGACCTTATGATAGGCAGAGGGAAGACAGGGAGTGGTTCTTAGCAGAAACACTTAAAATAGAGTCTGGAGATCATGTTTCCTGGGGCTGAAGAATCATTTAACTGAAACGGGCTGAAGATTTTAGGAGGAACATGGGAGAATATTAACAGTGTAGGTGAGACAGATGACATCTGCTTTGCTCAGCATTTTAGCCCTAGCCCCAGGCTGGATGCCTGACATTTAATATAGGATTAATAAAAAATTTTTTTTGCATGAATGACTGTTTACATTATTATAAAGTGGAAAAGGCCAGGAAGCTTTGGATCAGCAAAATGAGCTGGATATTTTAGAAATGTGATGAGTAGTGGTAGAGGCATTGGAGTAAGAAAAATCAGGCATAGGGACTTCCCAGGTGGTCCAGTGGTTAAGACTCCAAGTTTCCAGAGCAGAGGGCTTGGATTTGTTCCCTGGCTGAGGAACTAAGATCCCACATGCTGGGGCGGATGAAAAGTAAAAAAAGAAGAAAACAAAACACCAAGATCAGGTATAAAATGCTGAGAGCTTAAAACAAGGGTGGGGGCTTTTGGAAAAGTAAAGGAAGAAGCAGGTATGAACTCCAGGATAGGATTTGTGGGCAGGGCTTGTACATATGAGGGACTTCCTTATAGCTCAGATGGTAAGGAAACTGCCTGCAATGTAGGAGACCCAGGTTTGATCCCTGGGTCAGGAAGATCCCCTGGAGAAGGAAATGGAAATCCACTCCAGTATTCTTGCCTGGAGAATCCCATGGACAGAGGAGCCTGGCAGGCTGCTGTCCATGGGGTCACAAAGAGTTGACACAAAGACTGTATATGTATATACTAATATATGAAGAGGGCCAAGGGAAAAGAGAGAAAAATTAAAGGTTACTTCCATATATTTCGTTTATATTGAGGAATCTGTGCTTAGAGCAATATTTCCATTAAATTTCCCAATGTTTAGACATGGAAGATCTTTTTTTTCCCTTTTTTCTGTAGACATACAAATATGGTCATAGGACATCCCAAAGCAAAATTTGAAAGTTGGGAAAATACATTTTCCCTCCTTTTCACACACTATCACCATTTTATTCTTGACCTCTTCCCTCTCATTTGAATGGGACCTTCTGCCCTCTTCCTGAACTTCTCTCTGTAAACTAGAACAGCAACACTTGCTCCTTGGAAGAAAAGCTATGACCAACCTAGACAGCATATTAAAAAGCACAGACATTGCTTTACCAACAAAGGTCCGTCTAGTCAAAGCTATGGTTTTCCCAGTAGTCATGTATGGATGTGACAGTTGGATGATAAAGAAAGCTGAGCACTGAAGAATTGATGCTTTTGAACTGTGGTGTTGGAGAAGACTCTTCAGAGCCCCTTGGACTGCAAGGAGATCCAGCCAGTCCATCCTAAAGGAAATCAGTCCTGAATATTCATTGGAAGGACTGATGCTGAAGATGAAACTCCAATACTTTGGCCATCTGTTGCAAAGAACTGACCCATTGGAAAAGATACTGATGCTGAGAAAGAGTGAAGGCAGGAGGAGAAGGGGACGACACAGGATGAGGTGGCTGGATGGCATCATCGACTCAATGGACATGAGTTTGAGTAAACTCCAGGAGTTGGTGATGGACAGGGAATCCTGGCGTGCTGCAGTCCATGGGGTCCCAAAGAGTCAGACATGACTGAGCGACTGAACTGAACTGAACTTAGTCTACATTCCTCCAAAAGGCAGAGCCCAAACACAAGCTTCTGTAATGGTTATTTATTTTAGGGAGTGACCCTAAAGATTAGGATTAGGGGAAGGGGGAGAGTGATAGAGTGAAGTAGGATAGAAAGCCCCTTTAAGGAGGGGCTATCACCTGGTGTCTGCTCTGGACAACAGGGTCTTGATCTTGCTGGAGACTTTTTGAGTTATGTAGAATGCCTGTCAGAATTGTCTGTCTGTGAGACAGAAGAAAAAAGTATTTATCAATAGGCTCCTTTACCCCCTTGATCAAGGCTTGCCTCAGAGTGTATTAACTCTTTCTCACTGAGTTTTGCGCATCAGAATAGGTGAGAGGGATCCTTCAGGTAGTAGGAGTTGTCAGTTTAAAAAAGTTCCAGGATAAAAATCAGAAATGATATGCCACAGTTGGGGCATCATGAAATCAGATTAACCTAACCTACTCATAGCTGAGGGCCCAGAGTGCCCTAGCAACAACTGCTGGAGTGAAAATGTGGGTGAGAAGGATGTGAGCTGGGCAAGAGATGTGTCTGATACAGTTCATGCCTTGAACTTGTGCCCTTAATTCAACAAGTTATCCTAATTAAATCATCATGCAGCATTCAAAGCTGGTGACAACACTTAAAAAGATACCCGATACAAAATTAGGATAACCTGTTCCGATACAAAATTAGGATAACCTGTTCTGTGGATATCAGTTTTGTCCTTAGCCATCCCAGAACTTGCTTAATGAATCTATAAACAGAAAATCCAGGTAATGGGTAGAGGCAGTGCTTGAGTTTACCATTATAAGTGTCTTTTTTTCAAGGCTTATCTAACTACAGCTTCTTCTCAATGGCCAGGATGCCAGTATCAGAAATCAATGCTAATTGATATGTTACTGTTCCTCAAGGAAACTAACCAGTCCTTTGGTGATAGATTAATTACATCAGACCCTTTCCACTTTGAAGAAGGCCAAAATTCATTTCTGTGAGAATTAATGCATGCTCTGAATATGGTTTCACCTTCCATGCCTATATATATCTGTCATCTTGGCCACCATATACAGCCTTTAAAATGCCATATTATGAGATAAGTCTTTGGTAAGTAGCTCAAATTATAGATGACTTTGCCTAGGCTGAGAAATTGCTGCTGATTTATTTTGGCCAGTGAGTGAGTGTAATTCAGGGGGCTTCCACATGGTACTTGCTACCACAACGTTTCTTATTTCTATTTCAGGGAATCACTATGAAAATTCTGCCAGTTGTTAAGTATACTAATACCAATGATGTACTCAGAAATTGGGGAAGTAACCACAGGGCGAGTCCATGGATTCTTAAGAGCCACTGTGAGATGGATTTGGGCCAGGATTTGATTTATAATTTGGCCTCCATAAAGCACCTGATGTAACCAAAGTCCACGTTTATGTTTCTGGCTCCAGATATTAGTAAAAGTTCAGACCCTACAAAGGTCTGTGTATTTTCCCTTCGCAGGGAATAGATATTATGACAGATATCTGTGAGTCCCCTTGTGGGAGAAATGGGAGAATGTTTATTCTGTGCTTGACTTGGTTCCAGACTTTCCTCCAGAGAACATGACCTCTACTGCAATCAATGGGCTCTGGTGTGAGAATTTACTCACATATGGGATGTAAGTGAGAAATCCTGACTTTTCATTGTAGCAGCTGACTTCAGCCTTCAACTTGTCAGTTTTTTACTTTATTTGATTAAACAAGTACACTTAGACTTCCTGCCTCTTTTTTCATTCTAAGAACACCATAGTCTGTCCCTTCTACCGTGGCCCCTCGGTTTATGAACTGACTGAGTTTGAGTTAATAGTTCCGTAAATTGCTTTCTTCTTGTGGTCACCTCTGATGTTCATTCATTCAACTGACAGCACTGATGGAATGTGGACTGTGTGCCAGCCACGGTTCCAGATACTGGGGGTGCTGTCAGGAACCAAACGATAAAGTCCCGTCCTCACAGAGCTTACATTATAGTTGGACATTCACGTTGTCCGACAATCACTAAATATACTCAGAATTTGTTAGTGTGACTATAACTTGGTGGGAATAATAAACATTCTAAATGCTGTTTAAGTATCAAATAGAGTGCTGTGAACTCACAATTTATAAATAGTAAAGAACTGCTGTAAGTTGTGAAGGTATAAGTTGTATTTAGTTATGTACTTCATATTTTTTCCTTTTCTACTTCTTGTAGACATTAGAACCATGTTTATGGTAACTGATATGCACAGATGTTGAAAATCCTAGACCACATCTATAGTGTTTATAATACATATGTAGTATTATGTTGTTAAAGGCAAAAAAAAAAAATGTGTTTTTAAATTTTAGTGCTGGGCTTGAGCTGTGGTAGGATGTTGAATCTACAAACCACAGCTTCAGAGTCTTGCCTGGAAAATATGCTTGGTTGACCTAGAAATTTAGGTTGGCACATTTGCATGTATAATATGGAAGAGGAGATTAATGTATTATGCACACAGGAAATATCTACTCAGTAATATTAAAAAGAGTGAAATATGTATCATACCAGAGTAGTGATGCTTAACTTGGAGAATGGACAGAATTAATTGAGAGTCTTACACACCTTAAAAGCCTGTAATATGAATTCCAACCATACTGAAACTGGAGGTTCTGATTTTCTGTAGGTTTGTGGTAGAGTCTGGACTTCTGTCTTTGTTAGTAGCCCCACGGGTGATTGGGTGCACAACAAGCATGTATAAACAGTGTGCAAAAGGTACAGAAAGTCTGATTTTAATTCTGTGCAAAGAACTCTCTTACAACTATTTTATCTGTCAAGAATCAGCATAAGTAGGATATCAAAATAAAATGGAGAAAGTTAGTACTAATATTCAGACCTATGCTTATATACATACTATTATTGGCCAAAGTAAACTGTGCTAAACAACTTCTTTTTATTTTCATTATGAACCAGATGTTTCCACCTCATATGATATTGTTTATATTAGTGTAAGTCTAAGACATCCCCATATTTCCTTCTAGACTACTTTTGCTATAAGCTCTATAGTAAAGGCCATACAACCGAATGAGTTTAGATTACTTATACTTCCCGTCTTTACCATCCACCTGTATTCTCATTAATTTTTTTATTCATGTATATAAATGGGTATGGTTGTGATGCGTATTCTTGGACATTATCTTTTTCTCTTGTTTTCTGTTTCTTTGTGGAGGTATCTCCACTGGAAAGCCACCATGAGTCTCTTACCTGATGAATGCCGTGTTGTTCTGTCCAAATCTCCCCCATTAGGACCAAGTCATTCATTTTTTTTTTTTTTTTCACCTGCAAGGATGTTGACTGCCCACAGGCCACAGCTGAGTTACACTGTAAGGATGGCCTCTATCTGAAGGCATGGCCTTGCCCGAGTTATGTCATCTCTCAGGCACACCCTCCATCCATTTGACTAGTCAATATAAGAGACAAAGGCCTGTCCCTCTTGCTTTAACACAGCTGTGCAAGGCCTCTCCTCCAGAGGTCTTGGAGGATCTGCAGGGGCCTTGGTTGCAATTACATTGCAGTTCAATTTCTCCCACTGCCCAGTCCTGCTTCCCTCAGCCCCCACTGTTGTTGAACCCCAGGGAATTCCCCAATAAACCTCATGTAGTTAAATCTATATCTCCAAGTCTCTTTCCAGGGGACCAGACCTAAGACAAGCAGCTTCTGTGATTGGTGAATATGCATGATGTAGGCCTGCATGCATTTCTCAGCCCTCTGAGGGTTTTCTTGTAGATCTCTTGTTTTCTGTGAATGCATGCTTAGGCCAGGTCATGGTCTTGTCACTGAAGGATCCTGGCCTTCCAGGAGACAACCGTGGTGTATTGCTACCTGAGACAGAGTGGAGTCACTTGCTCCATATCTAAAGTCATGTTCTTTGATCAGCCTTATATATAATAACCATCTTTTGATCTCCATCTAATCGTTTCATCTATCTTCTAATTCGGAACTCAGGCATGGTAAGACATCTATGTGACTTACTGAACCATCTAGAACTCCACTGAATATTACCTCATGGGGTTATCATGACAATTAAATGAAATGTGTTTCAATTGCTTAGCATAGCATCTGTGCATGCGTGCTAGGTTGCTTCAGTTGTGTCTGACTCTGCGAGCCTCTGGACTGTAATCCACCAGGCTCCTCTGTCCATGGGATTCTCCAGGCAAGAATGTGGGAATGGGTTGCCTTGCCCTCCTCAAGGGGATCTTCCTGACCCAGGGATCAAACGCACGTCTCTTATGTTTCCTGCATTGGTGGGTGGGTTCTTTACCACTTGTGACACCTGAGAAGACCCCAGCATAATATCTAGCATTAAGAAAGTACTTGAAAAATATTGCTTTAAATTATTTAAAATAATATGACTCAACATTACATATATTTTTAAGTGTATTCAATTTATCCAGATTCATATCCCTCTGAGTAGTTTTTGGAAGTTTTGATACTGGTATGAAAAATGAAGATCAAGGGGAATTTATGTATTAAATTTTGGTTTTTGGTCAACAACCATCAAACCAACCTATATCTACCACCTCAAAGTCCAGTTACCTGTCTGTGATCTTCAAAGTTTGCACAAAGATGGTTTTATTCCACACCCCCCCCCGCTCTGATTAGTAGCACGTATGTTTATAAATCTTTCTAGGCAACAGAAGAGGCATCCAAATGACAGTTCTTTGAGTCTTTGACTCTCATTCATTCATTCAACTAGCGTTCATTAGTCATTTACTCTGCACTAAGCTTTGAGTTAATAAAGCTCACGTGTGTTATTTTATTTAATCTCCCAGGAAGAGAACGCCTGTGCTATCATCATTTCCTAATAGCTTAATTGAAATTTCTTTTCTAGAGGACTTTATAAAGTATTGCACATCTTGACACAATTTAAAAACAATTATGTGCAAAGGTAGGGTAATGGGTTGCATTTATTTTCAGTGAGCATCCTTCTGCTTAGAATTAAATAACAGGAATGATGCCAAGAGTGAACTGTGAAGAGGGCTATTTTAAAGATTTATCCATGTGTAGAAATATGGATCATCACATGAACATGAGATGATTTGGGTTTTGGGATCAGGCAGGTAGTGGCAGTGGTGGGTTAGTCACTAAGTTGTATCCAGCTATTTGCAGGCCCATGGATAGTAGCCAGACGGGCTCCTCTGCCCATCGGATTTCCCAGGCAAGAACAGTAGAATGGGTTGCCATTTCCTTCTCCAGGGAACCTTCTCAATCCAGGAATCAAACCTGCGTCTCCTGCATTGTGGGTGACCTTCTGCACTGCAGGTGGATTCATTACCGACTGAGACACCAGGGAAGCCCCCATGCAGACCTTAGATGAAATCAAACACTAACTATATAAATTACATTGGCCTTTTCAGTCCTTGAAGATCATTGTATAAATTAAACAAAATAACACAAGAATTACTACAGTGAATATCCTGGAAAGGAGTACTCCTTCAATAAAAGATAATGGTGTTACTAGTAACAGTACTAGTAATAATGGTCATACTAATGATGGTTGCAATTAAGTCAGCAAAATAAAATCCAGTTATGGCAGATGCCTTTCAACAGCTATCACCTTTCATTTCCTTAACAGAACCCTCATTTTGTACAAGTGCTAGACAGTTCTAGAACTCAGGGAAGTTAGCCTTTCCTACCCCACCAACTCATGAAGATAAGTCATAATTAGTCTGAAGAAGACATTAAGATCTCATTTTCCTTGAGCTGTTTTGCGTATGACTGTCTCAAGTTCTCTAGGATAGAAGGAAATTTTCTGAGGAGCTTTTGGGAAATGTTTTTCATTCCTGATAAAAAGGAGAAAGGTGCACAGGAATATATCTTGTCATTACGGCCTCAGCCCCTTCCTCCTCCCTTCCTTCTTCACTCCTGGCTGGGAGATGCTCAGAAAGCTATGGTGATTCTGAGGTGACAGGCAGAAGGAAGAGCATCTACCTTTTAGAGGATGCCAGAGCAGAAAAACTGCAAAAGCAAAAACCTCTTGAAGGTGCCTAAGCTATTGGTTGTTGAATATTCTACCACTTGAAATCACGGTTGGCATTCACAAAAAAGTCATCAGTAGGCACCTGTTGGCATGCTTGTTCATCTGTTGGCAATAATGATTATGGTAAGGAGAGAAATTAGTTCTAGATAGTCATCACAGGACATTGCAGTGATCATTGATATTGCAATGGCTGTCTTCCTTATTAAGGTAATGTCTGACGAACGATTGAAGCACTTTCTGCCAGTTCTGTCTTTGGTGGGGGAAGTAACACAGCTGTATTCTGGAGTTTTCCCAATGTACTCTGTACTTCTGGAGGATCACACGTGGTCTCTAAAGTAATTTTGCATCTGTAGGTCATGTCTGCCTGGAGTGGAAGAGGACTCCATGCAGGGCATGGAGTTTACACTGGAGTAGGAATAAGAGGTGCTGAAGTCCAAGCATTATCTCCTTTCCCTGCTTTCTCCTCTCCTGGTTTAATCTCTGCTGAGACTGGCTTGGGGACAGATGAGTGCTCTTTGATGGCTGGGACTGTCTTACAAAAGGGGGCTAGAACACAAATGTTGGTTTCCAACTAATTTTTCAGTACTACTCATTACGGGGCAGGGCCAGGCACTGCTTATACAATGTCACCAACCCACCTATTAAATGGGGGCCTTCTTTTCCTTCATCTTCTTTCCTCCAGCTTAAATTTCTAGGGCTGCAGAGAACAGTGATCTAAGATCCACAGAGAAACTATGAAATAACAGTATTGGAGAGTTTATAGGAATTCTCTGCTTATTGAGACCACAAGTCATAGAATGACTATCAATTAATTGGGGATGTTGTTGGGAGAGTGAATGTGGTTTACCGCAATACATTATGGCTCAGATGGGGACATCACTTAGCTAGTGACAGCTCTGTCAAACAAAATCACATCAATGATTCATAAAAATCAAGAAATGAATTGGAAATACTTGGAAGACTTGATGGATAATGCATTTCACATAGAAAACAGTTCACTTTCAGCATAAAAGGAAATGTATATTAACTTTTTGAGTCACATCTATTTGTATGTTTACTATATTACTGTCATGGTTGGTGTTTATTTGAAACATCACTTTTGCTTGCAGTTAAGTGCTTCTAACTGAGGGATTCTGATGGAGAGAAGGAAGAGCTGTTTCATCCAAGGATCAATATAAAGAGTTGACTCTTCAGTGGAAGTTTTAGTCTGGCAGCAGAGAGATAAAAGACATTCTACCAACCTGATAAACTTCAGCATCTTTTGAAAATCTCCTTGGCACCACTCTCCTTGCTGTGCCTATGTCAGGGTTATTTGAAGTTGTCTCTTGCTCAGTCCAACGTGAATGAGAAGACACAGAACCACATTTTTTTAATTAAATGTAAAGCCCAGACTTTGGTACATTTCAACTGTGAAAAAAAGATACAGGGAAATAGTCAATGTTTCACTCACCCTTTAGTGAAAGACTTTCCATCACAAGTATTTCCTCCTTTGTAAGTAAGCTATACCTAGAATACTGAGACTAACAAGCTCAGTTTTCACTTGTTGGGAAAACATTACAGGCAGGTACATGGATCTTTAACATCACTTCATATTTTTTCAAAAAATAACCTCTCTGATGTTAATTATACTTTTATATGGGCTAATTATCATATTGAAGAGAAATATGGAAATGATGAAATAAAAATAAGTAAATTTCTCTAAGGCCATTCCTTTAAATAGGTACTGTGAAGTGCTGGTTTTCATTTTTTATTCCATTGAGTCCTAGTTATCCTTCATGGCTTCTTAAAGGGCACTGTGTAAAGGGAAATTCCACCGGGTGAGTCGGCAAGACTTCTGTGACTATATCAGGCATTGAATCTTTACTTCTTTTCTTTTTAATATTGGGGTTCCACAGGAGGTTAAACAATATTTTTCTTAATAACCAAATACAGGGGACTTCCCTGGTGGTCTGTGGCTAGGACTCTGAACTCCCAATGTGGGACCCTGCGTTCCATCCCTGGTCAGTGAACTAGATCCTACATGCCTCAAGTAAGAGTTCACATGCCACAGCTAAAGATCCTGCATGGTGCAACTAAGGCCTGGAACACCAGATAACTCAATAAATAAAAATTAGGAAATGATCAAATGCATATTCACACTCAGTAAAATACATCTATTTTAAGTGTACAGTCTGTGGGTTTTGACAAATGTGTTTATCCATGGACATTAGTGTTGTGAACAGTGTTTAGCTATTATAAGTAAAGTTGTAATGAACATTAGTGTAAAAGTTTTAAATTTGGGGGCTTTTTTCATTTTTCTTGGGTAAATACTTAGGAATATAATGGCTGGGTAGCATAATTATGGATTTAATCCTATAAAGATTTGCTGAACTGTTTTCCAGAATGGTTGTACTATTTTGTACCAGTTCCTACCAGTTCCTACCAGTTCTGGTTGTCACAAATCCTCACCAAGACTTGATATAATGTTAATTTTAGTCATTCTAGTGGATATGTAGAGCTATTTTATTGTGGTTTTAATTTGTTTTTCCCTGATGACCAATGATACTGAGCATCTTTTGATGGATTTAACGGTCATCTGTATGTCAAGTCTTATGAAGCACATTTTTAAATCTTTCATCCACTTTTTAACTGAGTTGTTTTTCTTTGTATAGAGTAGTGTGGGTTCTCTCTATGTTTTGGATTTAAGTCTCTTGTTACATATATATATATATATAAAATAGATATATTCTCCCATCTATGGTTGACTGTTCATTTTCTGAAAGGTGACTTTTAAAGAGCAGAGTTGTTTAATGTTGAAAACATCTAGTTTATCATTTTTTTCCTGGTTAATGTATTTTATTTTCTGAGAAATATTTGCCTGCCCCAAGGTGGTGAAATTTTAGTTTTAATTTTAAGCCAATGATCTCTTTCAAGTTAATTTTAGGATGTTATGGTGGGTAAAGGTCTAGTTGATTTTTCCAAACAGATATCCAATTCTCCAGGACCATCCTTAACCATGTATGTGTGGGTCTATTGTTTGGATTCTCTATTTTTTTCCCTTTCATCTACATATTTATTCTTTTACCAGTCCCACATTCACTTGATTGCTGTAGCTTTATAGTAAGGATTTAAATTGAGTATAGTCCTCCATGTTTGTTATTTTTCAAAATTCATTTGACTGGTCTAGATTCTTTTTATCTCTATGTAGATTTTAGAATCAGCATGTCAATTTCTATGAAAAGCCTGCTGGAATTCTTACTGGAATTGTACCCCACCCATAAATAATTCTTTTACTTCCCACATATTTCTCATTCTGATTACTACTGCTTGCTTTCTATACATTCCAGTTCCTATATGGTATCATTTTCCTTCTGCTGGGAGATTTTCTTTTACTATTTTTCTTAGCACAGATCAACTGGTAATAAGTCCTATTGGCTTCAATCTGTCTGTCAAAATCTTTATTTTACTTTAATTTTGAAGGATATGTTTTATACATGTGTATCTTACAGTTTATGTTTATTTTTCAGATATAATGTCAACTATTTTATTGATGCTGCCCTGTTTGTAATGTTACTTTTTCTAAAGCTGCTTCTGAGATTTCCCCCCGTTTTGTTCATTGAGAGCCTTGCAACTATGGGTTTATAGTTTTTACTAAATATTGAAAATTTTCAGCTTTATCACCTCAAATATTTTTCTTCATCTCCTTTCTTTTCTGAGACTCCAGTTTCATGGCTGTTACACTGTTGATGTTTTCCCTCAGGTTACTGAGGATTTAATAATTTTTTTTAACCTTAAATAAAAATGCTTTAACTTGAATAGTTTCTATTTCTATGTATCCAGATTAGTATTTTTATGTAGTCTCTAATTTGATGTTAAGCCAATTGAATACATTTTTTCAAATATTTTATTTTTCATCTCTAGGAATTCCATTTGGTTCCTTGTTATGTCTTCTATTTCTCTCCTAGTGTGACAAGCAGTAACGTTACTTACTAATCAGTTTTATCCTTTCAAGTTTAATTTTTAAACTTTGTTATGGCAGGTTTGGGAGAAGGCAATGGCAACCCACTCCAGTACTCTTGCCTGGAAAATCCCAGGGACGGGGGAGCCTGGTGGGCTACAGTCCATGGGGTCGCAAAGAGTCGGACACGACTGAGCGACTTCACTTTCACTTTTCACTTTCATGCATTGGAGAAGGAAATGGCAACCCACTCCAGAGTTCTTGCCTGGAGAATCCCAGGGACGGGGGAGCCTGGTGGGCTGCCGTCTCTGGGCTTGCACAGAGTCGGACACGACAAGCGACTTAGCAGCAGCAGCATGGCAGGTTTGGGCTTCCTGTGTGGCTCAGCAGTAAAGAAGCTGCCTGCATTGCAGAAGATGCAGGACATGGGTTTGACCCCTGGGTCAGGTAGATCCTTTGGAGGAGGGCGTGCAACCCACCTCAGCATTCGTGCCTGGAGAATCCCATGGACAGAGGAGCCTGGCAGGCTACAGTCCATAGGTCACACAGAGTTGGACACACTGAAGTGACTGAGCATGAGCGCGATGGCAGGTTTGGGCTTCCTGGAGGTGCTAGTAGTGCAGAACCTGTCTGTCAATGCAGGAGACGTAAGAGACACAGCTTCAGTCCCTGGGTTGGGAAGATCCCCTGGAGGAGAGCATGGCAACCCAGTCCAGTATTCTTGCCTGTAGCATCCCATAGACAGAGGAGCCTGGCAGGCTATGGTCCATAGGGTCACACAGAGTTGGACACAACTGAAGCAACTTAGCATGCATGCATGTATGGCAGGTTTATAGAAAGGCTAGTTTATTCCAAGGATAGTTTAGTCCTAACACTTAAGTGTGAGTTTTCTGGCGTCTTCACTGTGTGCTCTGTGTGTTCAATGAGGAATTCCCACTCTGACTGCTGGAAACTCAAATGTCCTGTACCCCTATGTGAGCTTTGGCAATGAGTGAGCTGCAGTTTCCTGGTACTTTTTCCTTCTCTGGTAATTGTTCTGTGCCCAGCATTATGGAGGAGCAGTGTAAGCCTTTGCAGGTTAGCAGTAAGCCAAGTTTTCGAGGGGCCTTGTCTGCAGTGTCTGGCAGTCATTCTTCGTGAAGCAGCCTCTTTACTGGTACTCTGCTTCATACATTTCAGCCACCTTTACCGCACAACTTGGATTTCTGTCTCCTCATCTCAATGAGAATGCAGGATTCTTTAAAAATTTCTCTTCCCTGA
This sequence comes from Bison bison bison, assembly GCF_000754665.1. Classification (NCBI taxonomy): domain Eukaryota; kingdom Metazoa; phylum Chordata; class Mammalia; order Artiodactyla; family Bovidae; genus Bison; species Bison bison. Next base: position 4,225,798 of record NW_011495081.1, on the reverse strand, counting down.
GAAATGGAACAGAAAGTGCCTATAGGCAGAAAGCCTAGATGATTCTACGATTCATCTTATTTTCCTTTATTTTGTGACTGCAAAATTCTGTCCTTGTTTTGCTATATTGGAATATGTATATTTTGTCTAATTTTCTGGCTGCTTATGGCAAGAGGACAAGTCCTATACCAGTCAATCATTGTGACATGAAACAATATCTCTAATTTTTAAGGGCATTTCTCCAACTTTAATTATCTGAAAACCAACCCTATATATCTGTTTCTAAGCCATATACACATAAATACTAGGTTGAATTATGTAAATAAGCAGAATTATATAAATAAAACATTATTTTTTTAAAGAGGTAGTTTGAACTATAAACAAGTCATTGCCATATGTCCAGATATTCTAGAAAAGAAAGTTTTGAATATGTCCCACTTTTGGATCACCATGTCACAATCCTGGTTCTATCACATCATATGCCTATAATCTGCAAAGGACTTATGTAATAAAGAAGACATTATGAAACAAAAAGATTTGGAGGTAAAGAACCACCTAGAAATAAACTCAAAAGCCATGTGTGTGTGTCATGGGGATTGAGTGCTAAGGGAAGGTGTTGCAAATCTGGTAGCATCTGGAGTTACTATGCAGAATTAGTTAAGTATTCTGGGAACTGAACATTAGTGGGGCTATCTTGAGAATAAAATCCATTAATGAATTTGCTTCTGGACTCTTTGTTCTATAATTTTAAGTGATTCAGTCAGTTGGAAACTCATTTGGTGATGTAGTTGACCTTTAGTAAACCTCAGTGTACTCACTAATGTATCAAAAGAATTACTGGTAATGCATCCTGATGATAGATTAACACCATAATATGCCACTGGAGTAGAACTTTCATACTATATTCCTCCAAAGGACTGTCCAGGGAATGATAGATCCCAAAGATGATTCCACTTAATTAGCCTGGAAAGTGCAATGATGCCATGAACTGTTTTACTTCTTTAGATATAGGATCATTCGGAGATAGGTCTAGCATGGAGAGGGCGTCCCTTGTGGGTCAGCTGGTAAAGAATCCACCTGTGATGCAGGAGACCTGGGTTCGATCCCTGGGTTGGGAAGATCCCCTGGAGAAGGGGAAGGCTACTCACTCCACTATTCCAGCCTGGAGAATTCCATGGACTGTAGAGTCCTTGAGGTTGCAAAGAGTCGGACGCGACTGAGTGACTTTCACTTTCACTAGCACAGAGAAGTTGATCCCTGTGCCTCCTAGAGAGAGACTGTTCTGTTCTCTAGAATTTTCCTACAGAAAATTTCCATTTTGGAGTTTCTTAGCTTTGTATGTTCTCAGTAATCAATTTGAATATGTTCTATGCCTAGAATTAGATTGCAAGCATATATCAGAGATCCTGTTAAGCAGCTGTTTTTAATGGAGCCTGGCCAGGCAAACACATATATCAGATACGGTGCAGAGTGTTACTTTCATTCTCTTAGTGTGGAGTGGAGAGGTAGGACTGAGAAAATAATTTGAGAGTCAAGACTGGGGGTAATGAGCAGATTTTATGGTAGCAGTTACCTGAAAGATTGTTTTGAGAAAGATTCTGAGGCAATAGTCAGGTGCTGCAGGAAGGTATGCCATGATCAATTAATGGTGACTGCTCTCGAAGTCTGGGTAGAAGAGAAGTGGAAGCTCTGTTTTATCCCTTGCAAGTGGAACCTAAGATTGCTATAAATTATATTTTAAGAAAAGAGAAGCAGGGGCCCCACAAGTACAGAGTGAGATTGCAGTGCTATACTGCGATGTGCTTGAAAGTTAAGCTCTAAAATTTCAGTATGGGCTGGGTAAGGAAGGTGATATATATGCAATAGTGAGTGAAGATTAGAGAGAGTATGAATGGCTTTATTGAATGGAAAATATCAGAGTGAATTTTAGATTTCCTTGGAGATGATTTTCATGCATAGAAAAGGCTATTTTTGGTTATTTTAAAGTAATATTCTATTTATTTAACTTATAAATTCAGAAATGTTGTTTTCCTTTAGTCTTGGTTCATCTTATTTTTCTATTTTTAAGTAGAGCAAATTTTGATGATTATTTTCACTAGTTTGGTTTAATTTACAAGCTTGGTCTATTAAGTTGCTTCAAATCTTTTAAACTTATTTAACCTATTTCCTTTTTAAACAGTTCAAGGGTACAACTAATAGTCAAAATTGTCCCAAATACTTAAACATTTCCAGAAAATCTAATACATTCCCTATGGTGAATCAAAAAGTATTTATCAAGATTAAATATCATTATATTTTTCAAACAGAAAAAGTTTAAGAATAGTTGCTCAGTGAACACAAGGCTAATCTGTTAGATCCTTTGAAGTGTCAAATTATTTTAAATATTAGAGTTAATTTAAATATATAATGTAGACTCCTAAGTTTAAATTAAGTCCTTAGCTTATCATCTTGTAACCTCTTTATTTTAAAAACAGATAAAGATTGTTTGCTTTAATATAGAATTTTTAAAAATCCCCATATAAAAACCCAATAGAAGACAGATATTAAATCTTTCATGGGATATCAAGGTATAAAGTATAAAAGATAGTTATCCCAGGATTCCAAAGGTCCATGGAAAACACTAGATTTCCATGAAATATATTTTTCAAAAATTACTTCTGTTGCAAACTTGGGCTATAATTATTCAAAACAAAGAAGATTCCTAGCTTCTGGGAATCCCACTTTTTTTTCCAAAGTGAGGTAATCATTATAACACAGAAGTAACCATTTAAAGTGTGCAAATCAGTGGCATTTAACATGTTCACAGTGTTGCACAATCATCACCTTGACTCATTATCAAAATTTTCTCGTCACCCAAAAGGGCAACTTTATACCCATTGATCAGTCATTCCCTGGCCCTTTTCCAGGTGGCATTAATAGTAAAGAACACACCTGTGAATGCAGGAGACATGAGATGAGGGTTTGATTCCCAGGTCAGAAATATCCCCTGGAGAAGGACGTGACAAACCACTCCAGTATTCTTGCCTGGAGGATCCCATGGCCAGAGGAGCATACAGGCTACAGTCCATAGGATTGCAAAGAGTTGGACATGATTGAAGCAATTTACCATGCTTGCATGTATCAGCCCTTGGCATCTACTATTCTGCCTTCTGTCTCTATGGATTGACCTATTCTGAATATTTCTTATAAATTAAACCATATGATATATTGCCTTTTATGTCTGGCTTCCTTAAACTAGCATAATATCTTCAAGGTTCATTCACGTTGTAGTAGGTATCAATACTTCATTCCTTTTTATGGCTGACTAATATTCCATTGTAGAGATGCACCATGTTTTTATCCTGTCCAAGAACTGATGGACATTTGAGTTATTTTTACTTTTTGGCTACTGTGTATAATAGTGCTTCTTATGTACAAGTTTTTATTTAAATACCTGTTTTCAACTCCTCATTTTGAGGAGCTAAGAAACTTACTCACATTTAACAGCTAATACTGGAATTGGGATATGAATTTGGACTTCATGGTCTAAAATGTATGCTTTTTCCAGGAGACAGCAATATTTTCCGGGGGAAAAAAGAGCCAAGGAGATAGTCCATTTTTTTTTTTTTTTTGCAAAAGGATTTGAAACTACCATTTTCCTTTCATAGAAGAATCTAATGGAATTGGATTATTCCTCATATTCTAAAGTAGTCTATAATTAGAAAGGGATAGAAAAGATTTAGAGAAGAAAGGGATATGATCGATTATAAATTATCCCTATATTTACATATGGACACTGTTTCTCCTACTTTCTTTCAACTCCTGTCACGGGCTTCTGCTTTATAAATATTATTGACTAATATATCAGTTAGCTATTATCTGGAGGAAAAAGTTTCTGAGAGCAAGCAGCATCATGCTTTCATGCTTTGTCAGTGTCCTTTTGTAAATGATTCCCTCTAGTGGCTTGAAATTTTTGTCACTATGTTGACAAGATTTCTGTCTCGAAAAATGTAAGCAAGAGAGACCCAGTAGATTTGTTACTGATAGTAATCAAAATCACAACATTAAAGAAATAATTCTGAAGGTTTCTGACAGTTATCACATACAGGAAACCAGGGTGATCTTTTAAAATATTTATCACATCAAGCTATGTCCTGACTTCACATTCCAATTAGAATAAACCCCAAACTCTTTTCTGTGCCTTATAAAACCACAAAGACTTGAAGCCTACCTGTTGCTCCGTACTCTTGCTGGAATGTCAACCATCAGGGTTCAGGAACTTCCTGAGTCTGCGCCATTGTTTTGTCTCCAGCACCGGAATAATGCCTGGCAAACGGCTGGTGCCATCAGAAGCATGTGAATGGCTGAATGGATGTCTTCTCCTTCTACTCTCTTGGTCTGATCTCCTCTCTTTTTTCAATACCTTGAGCACATCAAACTCCTTATTGAATCATGGCCTTGGCATTTGCAACCCCCAGTTAGCTGGAATTTTCTCCTCCAGATCATCGCATGTGGAGGAAGATTTTTCACACCCCTCAGGTCCCAGGTACCATGAAGAGATCATGTGAAGTAGATCCCTGCCCCTTTCATTATATCCTGTCACATCCTTCTGTATGATTCCTTCACAGTCACAGTTTGCAAAAGCTTATTGATATATTTGCTTGTTTCACGTTTGATTTCCCTCAAGATGGCAAAATGTCAAGGTCCAAGTCTTGCCTACTCCGTGTAGTATATCAAGTACATAAGGCAGTGTGGCCTATGTGGTGGTCTCTCTTTCGTTATAAATGCATTGAATAAGTGAACCAATGGCGTAACTCTGGGGAATTTTCAAAGTGAGTTCAAGTTGATTGACTGTAATAATCTTCAACAATCTCAGTGACCCTGATTTTATCAGAAATCCACTCGGATTACTACATTTAGGAGGAAGAATAGAGCAGAGTTACTTAGCCCTGTGGCTTTCCTTTGGAACAACATTGGGATGGATCACTTAGCTGACTTGTCGTAGGTTGGCCAAGTAGGTGAAGTTTTGAATGATTTCACACATTCCTTGGCAATGTATGACTTCCATGCCGTACTGTGAGAAAGGCCTAAGCCTTATGGCCTTTGGTACACTAATTTTCAGGGGTTAACTCAACTGATGGACCCCAGGAAAGGACTAGATATTCTTACAGCTCTATCAGAAAGCAGTTTAAATGCAAAAAGCCCAAACTTTGGAGTTGGAACTTGATTTGAATTTTAGCTCAGATACTGAATAGCAGTATAACCGAAAATGAAAGAAAGTGAAGTTGCTTAGTCGCGTCCGACTCTTTGTGACCCCATGGACTGTAGCCTATGAGGCTTCTCTGTCGATGGGATTCTCCAGGCAAGAATACTGGAGTGGGTTACCATGTCCTTCTCCAGGGATCCTCCTGAACCAGGGATTGAACCCAGGTCTCCCTCATTGGGGGCAGATAGCTTTAACCTCTGAGCCACCAGGCAAGTATAACCCAAGGCAAGTGATTTAACCTCTCTGAACCTCAGTGTGTCTTTACCTAAAATGCATGAAGAATAATGAATGCCACACAGAGTTGTAGAATAATTAAGCTGAGACTAAGGTAAAGATCGGAGAAGGCAATGGCACCCCACTCCAGTACTCTTGCCTGGAAAATCCCATGGACGGAGGAGCCTGGTAGGCTCCAGTCCATGGGGTCGTAAAGAGTGGGGCACAACTGAGCAACTTCACTTTCACTTTCATGCATTGGAGAAGGAAATGGCAACCCACTCCAGTATTTTTGCCTGGAGAATCCCAGGGACAGAGGAGCCTGGTGGGCTGCCGTCTATGGGGTCGCACAGAGTTGGACACGATTGAAGTGACTTAGCAGCAGCAGCAGCAAGGTAAAGATCCCCTGGTATTTGCTGGGGTGCTTAACTGTTTATGTAAAGGAAAGGCACATTCCTAAGGGAACAGGATGTGAAAAGGCTCTGAGAAAGGAGATAGACTATGTCCCATCTGAAACACTGAAAGATATATGATCTGAGCCAGTGAGCAAAAAGGAGGCCAATGGGAGATGATGCTGGAGAGGCAGGAGAAGTGAAACATGCAGGGACTTAGAGCAAAGGGAAATCAGAAAACAGTTTCAAGCAGGGAGTAACACAATTCACGTTTCACTTTGTCTTTGTTTTAATGTTTTGGCCATGCCATGGGGATCTTAGCTCCCCAACCAGGGACCAAACCTGTGCCCCCTGAAGTGGAAGCTTGGACTCTTGACCATCAGACTGTCAGGGAAGCCCCTCTCTTTGTTTTTCATGTGTAACACACTAAATGTTTCATGATTCATGAACTACTGGGTTAAGTTTTGAATTCAGATCTGCTGACTTCAGAGTTTCACCTTTTCCCCATAAACCACCCTAGCATCCTCAACAGGTCCACATTTATCCTTTAATAAGGGCTTTAAATGTCGAATCCACTAGCTATGTGACCTCTGGTAAATTATCCTTGCTATATGCCATTGCTCACATCTCTAAGACTGTCACTATGTGTGCTCAGTCGTGTCCAGCTCATTGTAGCCCCGTGGACTGCAATGTGCCAGGCTTCTCTGTCCATGAACTTTTCCAGGCAAGAATGGAAATTTTAGTATGAAATTTTGGAAATTTTAGTATGAGTCTTTCTTTGGGTTACTGTGAGGTCAAAATAAGCTAGAGGGGCTTAGAGCTCTTAGAAAGAAAATAATAACATAAATTTAAGGAAGCTTGTGTTGTTTTTAATGTTATGGTTGAAAGGTGATGGATTTACACCGTGAATTCCCCTGTATAATTTACTTTGTAACGGCAAAATGAAATGGCCCTGAAGAAGTCTAGACATAGCTGGCCTCCCTGGTATTAGTAAAGCTGAAGAATACAGGGGGGTTGCCATTTCCTACTCTAGAGGATATTCTCAGCCCAAGGTTCGAACCTGCATTTCCTGTGGTGGCAGGAGGATTCTTTATAACTAAGCCACCTGAGAAGCCCACATTATGAAACTTAAATGAATTGTAAATGTTTGGCACAAGGTACATACTAAATATCTATCTGCTACAACAATCATAATCATTATTTAGCCTTAGAGATAGGGTCAGGGTAAATATAAGATACTTTAGGAGGCTAATGAGGAACTTGTTTTGTGAGAGGTGCTTCTTTCTTTATCTCTCAGTTGAATTCTACCAAACAAGCTGTTTGTACAAGGCAGAAAGTCAAGAGACACGTGTCCTAACCTCACCTCTGCTGAAAATTACTTTCATCTCATTGGACCAGTTATTTATCTCTGATTCTCAGTTTCTCTGTCTGTAATGGGAATTGGAAATTTTAGTATGAGTCTCTCTTTGGGTTACTGTGAGGTCAAAATAAGCTAAAGAGGCTTAGAGCTCTTAGAAAGAAAATAACAACATAAATTTAAGGAAGCTGGTGTTGTTTTTAATATTGTGGTTGAAAGGTGATGGATTTACACCAGGAATTCCCCTGTATAATTTGCTTTGTAACGACAAAATGAAATGGCCCTGAAGAAGTCTAGACATAGCTGGCCTCCCTGGTATTAGTAAAGCTGAAGAAATATCAATTAAGATAAATGTCCCAAGGCAAAAATATCATTAGCTTTTCGACTCAAGAAGAATCTAAATATCTTCCTCAGAACTCAGATAGTCGTTCATAAATTTCCTCCAGTGTGTTTCTGTGACTCAGAGGCAAGAATGCACTGTATCCATTTTATAAGATGAGCAGCTGACTTGCCTAGGGTCACACAGTAAATCAGCAGCAATTAGAATCTATTATTTCCTGATTTGGAGTTCAGAATCAGAACTTACTAGACTTAATTGATCTCAGCTTGATTTTGGAATTCAGTTGTCCTTTCTGTTAAACTGTGTCACAAACCATCATGGCAGAATAATTCTGAGATTTCTTCCCACTTAACCTGTCGGTCACAGCCATCTATGTGCTGTGCTGTGCTTAGTCACTCAGTTGTGTCTGACTCTTTGAGACCTCACAGACTGTAGCCCACCAGGCTCCTCTGTCCATGGAGGTTCTCCAGGCAAGAATACTGGAGTGGGTTGCCATGCCTTCCGCAGGGGATCTTCCCAAACCAGGGATCTAACCCTCATCTTTTATGTCTCCTGCATTGGCAGGCAGGTTCTTTACCACTAGTGCCCCCCGGGAAGCCCACATGTAATATATATGAACGTGAAAGTCACTCAGTCGTGTCCGACTCTGCAACCCCATGGACTATACAATTCGTGTATTTCTCCAGGCCAGAATACTGGAGCGGGTAGTCTTTCCCTTCTCCAGGGGATCTTCCCAACCCAGGCATCAAACTCAGGTCTCCCACATTGCAGGTGGATTCTTCACCAGCTGAACCACGAGGGAAGCCCAGGGATACTGCATTGAGTAGCCTATCCCTTCTCCAGGGGATCTTCCAAACCCAGGAATTGAACCGGGATCTCCTGCATTGCAGGCGGATTCTTTACCAGCTGAGCTACCAGGGAAGCCCCTGTTTATGTGATGAGCTTGCTATTTGCCAGTTATGCTGCTGTTTTTTCAGGATCTGCAAATAATTGCCCCCAAGCAGGGCCAAAGCAAGTTGTGAAAGAGGCCAAGCTTGTTTTGTTAGTCATCTGCTTGGACCAGTTATTTATCTCTGATTCTCAGTTTCTCCATCTGTAATAGGAATTGGAAATTTCCCATTCCCATTCCCAAAGCCCCAGTTGTTTCTGGTCTCCTTTTATCAAGGTCTACTATAGTTATTCTCCTCCCACCTTTTTACATCAAAGTTTACCTTTCCAATGTTCTGTTTCCAGTGCCTGTGAGAAATGAATTCTTAATATGTTAAGGGAGGTAATAAGTACTTAATTGAACTATCATAAGAATTTTATGAATCCTAGATTTTTATACCTAAGGATGATTTCATTTTTATTTTTGTATCTTCTATAGATTCATTTTCTAAAAAAATGTAGCTATCAAGCCAACTGCATATATTAAGTAATAATTAATCTGTTTTCTCATATTTAATTAACAAGAGACTTAAACAGCTGCTATACAGAGCTCCTGATCAGCATGAGATATAAGCAGTATGACCATCCCGAGATGATTCTATCCAGTGAAAAACAAGGAAATTTCCAGCCTTCCCATATGCAAATAGAGAACTTCAATTAGGCTTTAAAAATAGCAAAAATTTTGCTCTTGAAAATCTATGTTCCTTTGTTTAAAAATACTTCATTTTTGGAGACCTAGGCTAGGAACCACTGACTTAACCGAAGGCATTGCTCTTGGGTTAAATGTTAGGGTAAACATTTTTAGGAGTTCTCAAGGTCTATAAAGACTTTTTTTAGGGTCAGCATCTCAGCTGAATGTTCAAGAAACATTTTTACCATAATGCACAAATATTTGCATTAACTGATAAATGCCAGGAATTAATAGGTCAAGAGAAATAAATTTCTGCCTTTTGCCTTAATGAAATCACAGTGTAGGGAGAGCAGACTTTAAGCATTCTTTATTTATGAGTAGTTTCTGATTTCTAACTTCTACCTCTGAGGAAATGTGAAACAAAATCTATGACCAAATAAAATAATGAGGAAAATGAGGAACGCAGCTACTTTGCCTATAGAAAAGTTTAGTCGTTTTTTGTCAAGAAAGAACCATGGGCCCTTCCTCCTAAAACGTTTCCATTGGGCTTTATAAGACATTTAATTTCATCCTTGGCTAGGATTTCATTTAGCATTGCTACAAGAAACATTCATAAGATTTTTTTTCTATTTTGTCAATTAATTTGTGGAGAGAAAACCTTTTCTACCTGAAGCTTGATATATAAGAAATGAAACTATCATATCCCCACACTGATTGAGGCTTTCAGATTTATTATCCAGATATATCACATCACATCACATTACATCATATCATAGTGTGACTCAAAAATAGTTTTTCCAGTAAGTAAACACTAAACTCTTCAGCCTGACCTAGGAGATGCTATTGTTGTGATATAGGAGACAGAGTCAATTTAAACCTAACCTCATGTTCTTTAATTCTTAGTTTACTTTCAAGGATCTATTTAAGTACTGCTTCTTCCAAGAAGGACTTCCCAGGTGGCACAGTGGTAAAGAATACACCTGCTAATGCAGGAGATGTAAGAGATACAGGTTCAATCCCTGGGCTGCAGTGGGAAGATCCCATGGAGGAGAAAATGGCAACCCACTGCAATATTCTTGCCTGGAAAATTCCATAGACAGAGGGGCCTGGCGGGCTGCAGTTCATGGGGTTGCAAAGAGTTGGACACAGCTGAGCACAGATGCACTGGGGTCTTCTGAGAACCCTTACCTGCTGGCACTAGCTGGATATGAATGCTTTTTTCCCCCCTGTGAACCCTATATCATTTTAAAATTCTCTTATATGCTGTCTTAAATAAGAGTCATGTACTTATTTTATTTCTTGCAATAGATGGAGGATTCTTTTAAGTGAGGGCCTTTTTGCAAGACTATATTCACAAAGAGTGTAGATTAGCAGAATCCTTGATTATATGTACTGATTGAGTGAATGAATGAACTCAGTCCTTAGTTCTTAATATTGGGGAACCAAAGTACATATATATCTTAGTGTTCAGTGTATTGTGAGCTATTTACTTGGGCCATAAGATATTTGGAAGAAATGATCTGACACTGCTGGAAATGGAGATGGGGCTAATGAGGGCATTTAAATTTTTTTTGTTTTGTTTAATAAAAAACTCGCCAAAAACAGTGGGAAGGAGAGAGAAAAGTTTCCATGGCAACCTCCAACGCTGTACCTCTGAAGATTCAGTTTATACATTTAAAAAAATGTGCCTTCATTTATTCTTCCCATGGAGACTGGGCCTTAGTTAACTGCTAAAAAGTTTTATGGAGGAGGTTTTAATGATACCTGCCAATTTGGGGGAAGGTAAAGAGGAAAGAAAGCTTACCATAGCTGGTGAAATATACCCAGACTTCTGCACTTTTTGACTTCCCAGAATAAATGTGTATGAGTGATGACAGGAGGAGTGAAGGTGGGGTTCATACCTTGTCCAGAAGAAATATGACTAGAAATATGTTTGTACACATTACCCATCTCATTATGTGGTTGTTTTAGTCACTAAGTCAGGTCCAACTCTTTTGTGACCCCATGGAGTATAGCCCGCCAGGCTTTTCTGCCTATGGCATTCTCCAGGCAAGCGTACTGGAGTGGGTTTCCATTTCCTTCTCCAGAGGATCTTCCTGACCCAGGGATCAAACCCATGTATCCTGCATCTCCTGCATTGGCAGGCAGATTCTTTACCACTGAGCCACTTGGGAAGCCCCCATTTCATCATACTGTTAGCTTGAAAGAAGCCTTAGTAAATACAGTTACATTGATCATCAAATGCAACTCTTTTTTGGTGTAGGAAATACATGAGTTCAAAATCAACATATGTTTATCAAGAAAGGTAGAGGGATAAATCTTGACATTAAAGTTAATTAAAAAATCTTAGCTGCCCAGGCATTTACTAGCCATATGGAATTGAAGAGTTACCTAATTTTCCACAAGCCAATGTTTCATCATGTGTATAGCAAGGACAGTGCCTACCCCACTGGGGGTTTTGTGACACTTAAAAGACCAGAACAGGTCAAGACATACACTAAGATCTCAGAAAGCGTTAGATGATGATGGTAGTGATGTAATGATGGGAGTGATAGTAGTGATGTGGTGATGATTTCCTTCTGTAAATAGCACTATGTTATGCATCGAGAATAAAACAAATCAAATCTTACATAGGAAATGCCCTCATGGAGATTGTGATTTAACCTGGAATATGTGACTGCCATAGTACAATTAAATAGTAATATAGTCCAAACTCCTAAGACAATATCAAAGCCCCTGATTACGTTTCCTACTGCCCCTCTCCTGTTCCTTTCCTGCCACCACTCCCAACACAAGTTGACATCCACACGCAAGCCATACCACTTACTCTCTACCCTCCGAGCCCAACACCAACACCCAGCTCTCATTTCTCTGCCTTACACATACCGCTTCTTTTTGGTCTGCTCTTCCCCTCTTCATTCACCTGCTGATCCATCCTTCAGAATTCGACTTCTTGAAACTGTCCCTACATCTCTTCTGGGTCCCAGAGCACTCATATTTATCTCTGTTAAGAAGCATTTCATTACATCAACATTTATGATGCATGTGCCACCCACTGAAATAGGAATGGGATACAAAACCCAAGAAATCATGAGATCTGCCCTGGGGAATTTTTGCTTTTATTTTTTACTATTGTCCTTGCCCTTAATGACAAATGTTGTCATATTTCTTTATCCTTTCTTTTTTTTTTCTTACCTTAAGGATGAATACAGGGTCTGACATGTAATAGATAATAAAGGTTGATGGGATACAAGAAAGGTTGATAGAATAAAAGAAGGGCTTCCCTGGTGACTCAGATAGTAAAGAATCTGTCTTCAATGAAGGAGACCCGGGTTCCATCCCTGGGTCAGGAAGACCCCCTGGAGAAGGAAATGGCTACCCATGCCAGCATTCTTGCAGGGAGAATTCCATGGACAGAGGAGCCCGACAAGCTACAGCCCATGGAGTCAGAGAGTCAGACGGCACTGGACAGCTGACACTGTCACTTTCAGGATAAAAGAAGAGATGGAGGCATTTAGCACAGAGAGTAGTTACACCAAATACACTGTCAGTGGTAGTGGAGGGGGAGAATTCAATAAGGTAGGCGATAGGAGGTGAAGGCTAGGTAGACACTCTGATTCCAACAAGGTTGTGTTCATTTTGAAGGCATGCTTGGTGGGATACTTTTCTCCCAAACGAGTGGGCACACCGAATGTAAGCTGTCTCATTTAATCTTATAAGCATATTGGAAAGAGGAATGCAAGCCAGTGGCTGCAGAGGGACAGTTATTGCATGGATTTGAATGTGTCTTGATTCTCTTTCAAAGCCAATTTTGTTGCAGAATATTCATTGTTTTTATAATCATGTGGAAGTTATTCCTCTATTTGTGTAGGCCATGTAGGAGTGAATAAAATTAAAAGTCACTATTTTTATGCCCAGTAAGTAATTGGATTGTACCTTAAGCAAGGGTAAGCCTCCTAAGTAGAGAGACATGGCTCAAGGACAGGTTCCCAATATTTGAAACACCAGATGTCTGTCGCCCAGGGGAGAAAGTCTCCGCTAGAGAGGAGAGAGTTTTATATTTTTATTTTATTTTTTCCTTTTGGGTGATGCTTGTTTATTTCTTTCTTTTTCATTTGTAGACAATATTTATTGAGCCCCCAGGTTATTTAAGGCACCATGCTAGGTGCTAGGACTGAAGTGGGGCCTAGATCAGATCTGTGCAGAGATATTTAATGTAGATTAACAGAATTTCTAAAAGAGGATAATAGCAGATGTAGGCCTAGTCCCCAGTGTATACCCTGCCACAAAAATCTATCCCCCACCTCTCTTTTCCAACCCCAAAGCAGTTTTATACAAAAGAAGTGACCTATTTTGAACCTGGGTGGTAGGGTGCATTTACTGTTTCACGAGCCTCTGTGTGAAAAAAATAAAAAAGAGAAAAACAACATTCTGTTGGTTAGAATTGTAAGCAAGTCTTCCCAGCCAGGAGCAAAAATGATGACATCATTTTTCTTTTTTTTTTAATTTCTTTTTTCGGTCTCCACTACTATACTGAAGAAAAAGGAATCATTTTCCTTTCTCCCTTCCTCACCAAAGCTGGTGGAGGAGGCTTGTCTTTTGCTGTTAACAGAACTCCACCCTATTCTCAAGGAATCTTAGTAAGTGTCATCTAAGAAGGGCCTCGGAGAAGGCAATGGCACCCCACTCCAGTACTCTTGCCTGGAAAATCCCATGGATGGAGGAGCCTGGTAGGCTGCAGACCATGGGGTCGCTAAGAGTCAGACATGACTGAGCGACTTCACTTTTCTCTTTCATGCATTGGAGGAGGAAATGGCAACCCACTCCAGTGTTCTTGCCTGGAGAATCCCAGGGACAGGGGAGCCTGGTGGGCTGCCGTCTATGGGGTCGCACAGAGTCGGACACGACTGAAGCGACTTAGCAGTAGCAGCAAAAAGAGCCTAAGGAATGAAACTCTAGGAAGACGCTAGAGGCGAAAGCACCAAACTCCTCTCTGCAGAGCTGGCACCGAGTGCCCACTGAGCTCAGCAGAGAGGCTGCACTGGAAATCTGGTCTGAGTGCCATGCTTTCTCAAAGCAGGTGTGGGGTGATCTATTAAATCCACAAGGAAATACTTTTGTTGTAGTAACTGACCAACTGCCACATGGATGCAGATGTTAATAAAACATTCTTCCCACCAGATTACTCATTTGTGAAGGCTTTGGTAATAACCAAAATTATCAAAATGGTATTACTACGGGGAAAGGGCTGAGATTTGGTGATAGAACTTTTGGTTGTAGATTAATTTAACCTCTAAATACAACTTATATTTCCTTTTAACAACTGTGTCCTTTATATGTTGTTTTTACCGAAAATCGCCATATTTGAGCCGTGGAAAAACACATGAACTTTGACATTAAGGCACTAAAATTCCTGCACACTAGGGAACTTTCCCAGAGTTATTAAGTTAGGAAGCGGTGGAGCTGGAGCTGAAACTGTTTGCCATCCTTTACAAATGTGTCGATCTCAGAATATAATACTGCTTATGACTTTTCATTGGTTTCAAGAGTTTCCAGTAGGGCTTCTTAAAATCAGGCAGTATATTTAATATTACTGATGAAGAATTAAACATGATTTAAGACCGTGTTGCAGAGATGAGATGATTTGATCATAGGATACAACAAATTGAGGAATTTTCCTCTTAGTAGCACTGTTTATAAAATGAGGTATGATAGATTTTGCACGAGACTACAAAATAATCATACCCTTTATTGTGTGTGGGTATTGTGTATTTCCCCAGCCATTTTGCTTTATTAATGGTTGTACTTTCAAATGTTGAGTTTTTACATCACTGTTAATATAATATGTCTTTTAAATCACTACTTAAAAAAAAAAGAACTATTTAACATTGGCCCCTCTCACATTAACTGCTCTTGCCATGTATTTTAGATGATCTCCAAAGCTTTCTGTCAAACATGCAAAACACAACCCAAAGGACTGTCGTTTTCACACAGGAGAACCACGCTGCATCTTTAGTCCACATTAGATTGACATGCCATCGTCTAATTCAATTGAAATGGAAAAATATTTTTATCTTTTACATTAAATATATTGTACTTGGTTTGGGTGAAACAATGAAGGAAAAATGAGTGGGGAGCTTAAAAATTCAGTGGAAGAGAAGGATATACAAACAAGTAATGGAAATATAAGGCTGAATGAAATACATATTATTTATTCATTCATACATATTATAGGTAAATACATTGCTATGGAAGCAAAAGTGAAAAAGCAATTAAACTTAATAGGAAGACTGGGGAAAGTGTCACAGAACTGTGACAGCTGAGCTGGGCTTTCATGAATGGGTTGGATTTTCTTCTGTAAAGGAGTGGGTAGGGGCTGGCACTCTGGGCTGAGAGAATATCAAGGGCAGGCAAAGATAAAGGAGTGTGACAGTATGTTTAGGAAACCACACATGGCTAAGGGAATTGGAAATATGACTAGAGAATTGGAATAAAATTGAGATGGACCAGGGCATGAACCAGGGCAGCAGCAGTAGCAGTACTTGGTTTGCCAGACTTAGCAAATAAAAGTGATCGGTTAAAATTCTCTTGAAAGGACTCCCTCAATAAATCTATTTCACATAAATTCTTGTTTTAGGTTTTGCTTCTAGGAGGCCTGAACTAAGGCTAAGTCCTATATGATCTGGTTACTGCATACCTTGCTAATCTCATTTCATACTACTTTTCTCCTGTGTATTTGATTTCGGCAGTGCTGGCCTCTTTGCTGTGTGTTGGTGTGCTAAGCATCTGCTAATTTTAGGGTATTTATGCTTATTCTTCTCTCCATTTGAAACTGTTAATGTCAACAGTTAATGTCAGTCCCCTCTAGATCCTATTTATCTCTCTATCTATCTATCCACATCTGCACCAATACCTACATCTGTATCTATATTTGCATCTGCATCTATCTGTTTATTGTTTTAGCCACATTAGCAGATTTTTGTATCAATGACACCCAATTAGTTAGATGTGTCTCAGATAGTAAAGAATCTGCCTGCAATGCCGGAGACCCAGTTCAATCCCTGGGTTGGGGAGATCCCTTGGAGAAGGGAATGGCAACCCACTCCAGTATTCTTGCCTGGAGAGTCCCATGGACAGAGGAGCCTGACTACAGTCCATGGGGTCGCAAAGAGTCAGACATGACTGAGTGATTAAAACACAACACACACCAGTAACCATACCTTTGATTAGTTCCCTCCTAAAGTGACTCTGGGCTTGGTCCTATGGACTTGATCAGTTGGATATCAACACATGACATAAGCAGCAACTTCTTAAATGCTGAGACATTGAGATTTATCCTTTAGGATGCTGTTACCAACTTGTCCCAAGCTTGGGCTAGTCTATTGAAGAGACCATATAGAGGAGTACCTCAGGTCTGACTGATAGCTTTAGATAAGCAACAGCTATGCCACTGAGGCCTCCTAGGATCATCCAGCTCCAGTTGAGATGCCAAGTGATTACAGCTTTATCATCCAGGGGTGACCAGCCAAAAGCTGCCCAGCTGAACCTAGCCCAAATTACAGAATCTTCTGCTTTATTGATATGCCAAAGCCTTTGACTGTGTGGATCACAATAAACTGTGGAAAATTCTGAAAGAGATGGGAATACCA
>NW_011495081.1:4208754-4208965 GCF_000754665.1 Bison bison bison | reverse complement strand
GCTGTATATTGTCAGCCTGCTTATTTAACTTATATGCAGAGTACATCATGAGAAACGCTGGACTGGAAGAAGCACAAGCTGGAATCAAGATTGCCAAGATAAATATCAATAACCTCAGATATGCAGATGACACCATCCTTATGGCAGAAAGTGAAGAGGAACTAAAAAGTCTCTTGATGAAAGTGAAAGAGGAGAGTGAAAAAGCTGTCTC
>NW_011495081.1:4201055-4208528 GCF_000754665.1 Bison bison bison | reverse complement strand
TCATGTATGGATGTGAGAGTTGGACTATAAAGAAAGCTGAGCGCCGAAGAATTGATGCTTTTGAACTGTGATGTTGGAGAAGACTCTTGAGAGTCCCTTGGACTGCAAGGAGATCCAACCAGTCCATTCTGAAGGAGATCAGCCCTGGGATTTCTTTGGAAGGAATGATGCTAAAGCTGAAAGTCCAGTACTTCGGCCACCTCATGCGAAGAGTTGACTCATTGGAGAAGACTCTGATGCTAGGAGGAATTGGGGGCAAGAGGAGAAGGGAACGACAGAGGATGAGATGGCTGGATGGCATCACTGACTCAACGGACCTGAGTCTAAGTGAACTCCGGGAGTTTGTGATGGACACGAGGCCTGGTGTGCTGCGATTCATGGGGTCGCAAAGAGTTGGACACAACTGAGCGACTGAACTGAACTGAAGCAAATCAGTGGTTGTTACTTTAAACCTCTGATTTGAGGGTGTTTGGTTACAGAGCAATTGATAAGTGATAGAGTTATAGCATACTTATTTGGAAAATATTTGTCCCTTATATGATCATTCCCAACACCTCTATTGCAGTAACCCTAACCCTAGCCAGAGTCATCTGTCATTTACTTCTCTCCATAATCTAACATTACATGGGTTCAATTCCTGGGTGGGGAAGATCCCCTGGAGGAGGGCATGGCAATCCACTCCAGTATTCTTGCCTGGAGAATCCCACAGACAGAGGAGCCTGATGGGCTACAGTCCACAGGATTGCAAAGAGTCAGACACGACTGAAGCGATTTAGCATGCATAATCTAGCATTATACTACATACTGTAATGTAATTATTTAGGAAATCAAGTGATTTGCTGAAGACTTTGACTTGCAGCCAGATCGTTTCATCACTCTCTTTCCTTAGTTTCCTAAGGGATCTAAACTAGTTTCATTCTACCTTTTTATTCCTCACCTGGTATCTTCCCTTGATCTTGTGGTATTTCTCAAGTTTACTGCAGTTGTATTGACCATAAAGAGTTAAAAGACACTCAGTGCTCAGAGGTGCCTGGAGAATCCCAGCGACGGCTGAGCCTGGTGAGCTGCCGTCTATGGGGTCGCACAGAGTTGGACACGACTGAAGCGACTGAGCAGCAGCAGCAGCAGCAGTGGTCAGAGGAGTAATTAGCTAAACTCTTCTAGTTTAGATTTTTTAATCTTTAAAATGGGATGGTTGGAATGTATTTATATTCTTGGTCATCCTCAACCAGGTTCAATATTTAATCTTTAACCCACATGGTAATTTTCCTATTGTTTCTATTTCTGTATTGCTTTTTTAAAAGTCCATCCCATTAGACTTTAATTTCATGGGTAAAGTATTCTGTTTGTTAAAAGGAAAAAAAAAAAAAAAAAGAATTATAGAGCTATTGAACATAATTTTCAGTTGTGGTTCTTCAGGATTCCAAATTTAGGTATAAAGTTATTACACAAAGTATTTTACCAACTGAGCTGAGCTCCAGTTTTCCAATTTATCTAATGGTCTTTTCCTTTGTAGATTTGCTGATATGATGAAATAATGAAAATATGGAGTTCCTTGGGCAGCTCCTATAAGATAAGGTAGGCAATAAATACATGATAATCATTATCATCATGATAAATATTAATTTTAACAAGGTGAGTCTCTCATGCACATTCTTCCAGCTAAGTCTGAAATTATGGACCTATTCTGATACATTTTGAAGAATTTATATAATTTATTTCCCTGACATTTTATGGAAATTGAATGACATTGGAGGACTAATGATAATAATGCCTAGTAATTATTGAGCACATATCACATGACAGGCACCTCTCTAAACATTTTACATGTATTAACTTGTTGAATACTCACCAGAACCCTGTTAGAGAGCATACGGGTTTTCTCCCTCTTTTATAGTAGAGGAAATAAGATGTGAGAAGTTAAGTAACTTTTAAAGGCAGCTCAGCTGATGGGGGCAGAACGAGACTCTTACCCAAATGAGTGTAATTTTAAATCTATACTCATAAATAGCACTCAGCTGTGTACTCTTGCCTTTCCAAGACTCATTTTGATGAGTGTTTGATGGATTACCTCTACCACAAACACCAGATTTCTTATTAAAATGGGTTTGTTCTTTGTTCTGTACACAGGCTTTCATTTATGATTTACATTGTTTTTATTCCGATTTCAGCTCAATGGGTAATCACCTTTTCTCAGCATCCATGACTAAATCTTTCTCTGTGGAAAATGAAATCCGTCCCTGCCTTCTCATCTCTCTCAGTAACAGGAGGAAACACCTGGAGTGAGACAAGAGCTCTTTCCTACTTGAATTATAGAATTGAGAGTACCTTAGAGATCGTAATCTAACCCTCTCCCTGCATATACAAAGGAACTGAGGCCACAAATGATTCTGTTAATTTCATTATTTCATTCAGTCATTCATTCTACCATTCAGCAATAATTGAAGTGCCCTAAGAACAGTTTATTTGTATGTGTGTTCTCAGCTGCTCAGTCGTGTCTGACTCTTTGCAGCCCCATGGACTATAGCCCTCCAGGCTCCTCTGTCCATGGAATTTTCTAGGCAAGAGTACTGGAGAGGGTTGCCATTTCCTTTTCCACGGGATCTTCCTGATATAGGGGTTGAACCCGCATCTCTTGCCTCTCCTGCATTGGCAGGCAGCTTCTTTACCACTAGAGCCACTTGGGATGCCCAGGAACCAGTCTGTACTTTGCACTGAAACAAGTTATTTCCCTGAGAGCTGTGGAGAATGTCAGTTGATACCCTAGGAGTTTAGGGCAGCTGAGAGCTCACAGTCCAACACTAAGAGGACTGTCAGATTGCCACGATTTCTAAAATACTGGGGTCACGTTTTAAATAAAATGCTTTGGCAAAACTAATACAATATTGTAAAGTTTAAAAATAAAATTAAAAAAAAAAAAGAACTTCCCCAAGTACTGCTGGTTTCCCTCCTCTAGGTTGTTTTAAGTCCCCGAGTCATATCATATTTCTAACATTTTTGCTCAAATCTAAGTTTTTTAAAAGGACACATGTCAATTCGTCATACTCTTGAGGCAAAGACAACTCACTTTGAGCTATTCAGTGCATTTATATTGAGTTTTTTAAATATATGCCATTTTAGTTAACTCATACTGTACTTGAAATTGCTTTTCAGAAGGAGTAAGTGACCATTTCAAACTATACTATTTAGAAAGAACAATTTCATTTTAAACAATTCGCCACAGGTCAGCTCATTTCAGAACTCCTGGAATCCAGTGGCCTATCATTATGACAGTTAGTTGAAATTCTCCATGGAAGAATTTCTATCCTATATTCTGACATAATGGAAGGATCTAAAATGTTACAGACATATCACTTTCTTCTTTTCCCTAATACAAACATTGATTTGCCTGCAATTTAAAATTTTAAAGTTATTTTTCAAGATCCAGCATCCTTGGCTTGCCTACAACAGGGTTGTTATGGGAATTTCATGGGGTGATTTAGTGCTATTGAGGCATTTTTTACTTATATAAGGATACATGATAGGGGTTACTGTATGCTGGGAATTATGCTAGGTGTCTGAGCTACAAAGATGAAAACATGGAAGAGAGTTTGACAGAGTGATGGAACTAAATGTTTTAGAGTCTATGAGTCTATGTCTATGAGTCAGACATTTTGTTGGGCATTCTATATATGCCAGTTCATTCAGCTTTTTAACCCTATGGGGTATGTATTCTGATTTTTCAGATATAGAAGCTGAGCTCAAAAATATCAGTAAAACTCAGATCACTCAGTTTAATAAATATGATGGAGGATAAATATGGTATCATGTAATATTTATTAGTTTATGTGTATGAATTCTAAAATGGAATTATAAACAAATGACCTGGGAACTAAGGAGAACACAAATTATTCTTTCTAGGGTGCTGCTCTAAGGTTAGGCTTTGGGAGTTGTATGAGAAAGAGGTGGAACTAGTAGACTTCTGGATTAAAGAAATGGAATAAAGAAGTTCTTTCAAAGACGAAACAGTGTGTGAGACAGGGAGTAGTCAGGCATTTCCAAGGTATAGAATACATTGCATGAGGGGTTGCAGAGCAGAGTGGGCCTGCTGCTGCTGCTGCTAAGTCACTTCAGTCTTGTCCGACTCTGTGCGACCCCATAGACGGCAGCCCACCAGGCTCCCCCGTCCCTGGGATTCTCCAGGCAAGAACACCGGAGTGGGTTGCCATTTCCTTCTCCAGTGCATAAAAGTGAAAAGTGAAAGTGAAGTCGCTCAGTTGTGTCTGACTCTTAGCGACCCCATGGACTGCAGCCCTCCAGGCTCCTCCATCCATGGGATTTTCCAGGCAAGAGTACTGGAGTGGGGTGCCATTGCCTTCTCCAGAGTGGGCCTAATAAACGCTAATACCGTATCAGTCCACATCCTTAAGTTTACCTCTGCTTTCCCCTGAAGCTTTTGTAGACAGCTTCTCAATTTCAACACTAATCTCTGCTTCTCTGTCTGGTAACGTTTTTTGGCAACAGAGACCTTTGTTCAACTGCAGATGGGTGCAAGCTGGATGTGTGAGAAGGTTAACAACCTCAGAAGTGACCCTCAACCAATGGGAGAAGGGAAATAGTGGTTCATGCCTTAGTCCCTTGGTCCCTTGGTAAGGAAACCTGAGACCGACACCCCACAGTTTCACAGGGGCCCTCCAGTAGAACTGAACTGCAGCTGCCTGGCTTTTAAATGCACATTTTAGGGTCTTTTCTCACTTTCCTGTCTTATTATTCTTTGGAGCTGGTACTCGCTTATCCAGGTAAAATTGCCTTTACCCGAGTCCTTGTTTTAAGGTCTGCTTTGTGAGTGGGTGGGACTCACAGTAAGAGGGCAGGAAAAGCGGAAGCAGAGGAAGAGATAGGTAGGAGTCCTTCCTTATATGTTAAGAGACATGGACTTTACCTGAAGGAGAGGGGAAGTGATTAAAGGCTTTAAAGAGGAAAATAATGTCAAGTTTTAATTTAGAAAGATTACTCAGGCTCTGTGGTTAAGACACAGTAGAATGGTCAAGGATGGCCAGGGAGACTATTGGGGGAATTTTTGCAGTCAGTGAGTAGGTCTCAATTTGAGCTATTGATGTAGGATTGGTGACAGATTGAGACTTTTAAGATAGTATATGAAAGGGGAAGGTTAGTGCATGTATCAGCCAAGATAACAGCAAAAAATAGATGTATATTCAAAATAGGTTAATTTAAAGAATGTGTACTAAAGGAACTATTATAAAAATTGTTTGCAGGATGAAGGAAAACCATGAAAGATCGTATCCCAAGGCAGGTAAAAGCAGAGGAACTTATTCTACCCTAGATCCAAAAGGACACTGCCCAAGAAATGGATTCCAGAGCCTAAAGGAGAGGGTAATTCAGACAAGTCCCCTTGAGCAGAGGGTTGACCGGTCCTGAGGCTGAACCAGTCCAACGACACTCTGTGGGGAGGAAGCCAGAGGAGGAAACAACTAGACTTCTTTCTCTTCCCATTAGTATCCTGATGCAGCTCTCCACTGACCAAACCAATGGTAAATCAGAGTTTAGGTCACATGTTGATGTAGACCATGGAAATCTGCCACCTGGGATGAAGGGCAGAAGGTCAAAGGAAAAGGGTAGATCCGGAAGGCAAAAGAAAGATAGTACAGTGTCCAGCAGCAAGACCTAGGGACCAGAAAGCAGAACCAAACGATTTAGGACAAAAATTAGAGGGAAAAGAAGGGAAGACCCTGCCTGCCTTGCAGAGGCTTTCTTAGTGTGCTCTGTAATGGTCTCCTGTCCAGGTGAGAGGTGGGGAGTGCACTTGGATGGGGTGTGATGGCATGGGCACTGGGAATAAGCAGACTGAAAAGAGTGTGAGGCTATGAGATCAGAGATGGCACCAGTGTCTTTGTTTAGTCCAGGGATTGTTGGATCTAGGTGGCCTGAAGCTGCACAGAATGTATGTGTGAGTGCATGTGTGTGTGTGTGTGTGCTCAGTCGCTCAGTCATTCTGACTCTCTGCAACCCCATGGATTGCAGCCAACCAGGCTCCTCTGTCCATGGGATTTTCCAGGCAAGAATACTGGGTGGGTCCCCAAGCCCTCTTCCAGGGCATCTTCCCAACCCAGGGACTGAACTTGTGTCTTGCATCTCCTACACTGGCAGGCAGACTCTTTACCACTGCGCCACCTGGGAAGCCTTTCATGCTGCAGTCCATGGGTCGCAGAGTCAGATACCACTGAGTGACTGAACCGAACACTTGGGAAAGCCTGCCTTAGACTAAAATGAAACGTCTCTAAAAGTTCCTTTTTTCCCTGAAAATTAAGGTTAGAAATGACACTTTCACATCCCACATGTCTACTTCTGAGCTCTGAAGTACATGTGAAGACACACACAGACACACACACACTTGTGAACTTGTGATGCTGGAAAGTACACTGGTTTTGATAATATTTCTACTAAGCATCTGGTGACAGGTCCTAAGATACTAGAGTATTCATTTTCCTGTTCTTTGCAGGCCAGGGAACATGTAGCCATCTGAAACTTTTTTGTGTTATTACTGTGAATAGTTCAACTGCATATAAGTGGGAAACAGGACTACAGTCATACTGGAGAGGTTTCTGGGCAATCAGTGCACTAGCAAAGACTCCTGCCTTCCTGGGGAACAGAATCAATCAGAACCAGGTCTGTCTCACTTTGCTAGACAGACAGTATATCTGAGAAAAGCCTTGGTCTTTGAGTTAGCAACTCAAGGTTCAAATCCTGACTTTACCTCTTCCCTATATAAGATTTAGCTGACTACACATACCTTCAGTTTCCTATCTGTAGGATTCAGAAAATGAGTCTGGCTTACTTTCTGCAATTGCTACAAGGCAATTTATGCAAAGCATAGTTGTTTACTGCATATTTCTATATAAGAACTATCTATGTCTATTTATATATAGATAGTTTCCATTGTTTCCCCATCTATATCTATTGCTATACAAAAAATTATCACTATTTATTTTGTTACAACTTTCTACCAGGGAGAACAGAGTCCTTTGTTCCCATGGCTTGTAGGCTTTAGGAAGAAAATGCTAAATTCTAGGTGGAAACATTGCTATGAACATGGGCTATTTGTTCAGATGGATTTGGGTTTTAGGCCAGGCTCCTCCATTTATCAACTGTTCAAATCTAGGCAAGTTCTTTAAATTCCATTCAATTTCCATATCACTAAACTGAGAATAATAATATTCATGTCACAGGATTATTGCAAGTAAGTTAGATAATACACAAAAAGGATTAGCATTCACCACAGAGAGTGAGAGCTCTGCTAATGGTAAATATATTTCATTGGCTGGTTAGCTTCTTTTCTCCTTATCCCAGTCCTGTTTCCCAACTCTCCCCATCCCTTCTTTTCTCTCCTCCTCTTGCCTGAGTCTAAACCCTCAGGGATTCTAGACTGAGTATAATAAGACACTTGGCCTAGGGATGAGTCTAGAAACTTTATAT
>NW_011495081.1:4186593-4200955 GCF_000754665.1 Bison bison bison | reverse complement strand
AACTTTATATATGTTAGTCTATTTTATCCTCACAAGAAACTTAGATATAGTCCCCATCTGACACATGAGTAACCAAGGCTCAGAGTGGGTACATAATTGCCAGAGTCACACAGCTGATGATTGGCAACACCAGTTTAAACATGGATTTGCCCAGCTCCACACACAGTTCTTCCTACATCACTGTTCTGGCTCATGCAAAATTAAATGTGATTATGTAGTAAAGGAAAACACTCTGTAATGTGTGAAGTGATACATGTGAAATGCTCTTATTTTACATATTGTAAAAATGTTAACAATTATACTACTGGCTTGGCACAGAGGCCTTTTACATACAGTCTGACTTGCACTCACCAGGCAGATGAGGCTCTTTGGTTCTACACTGACCGACAGGGTAGACTGAGCAAAAACTGCAAGGGGACTATTCAGTGTTCCCTGTCTTTTCAGGCAGAGGGAAGGACAAGTAAGACAGGCCAGCAGTCTACTTCCTCCCCGTGGTGCCATTGAGAATCAGCTGTGAATGGTGAGGGAGCGGGTCCACATGTGACCCAGAATGTGGTTTCCATCAACAGGCAAGGTGGCTTCCAGGAATCTCAGTCCCAGAATAGTTAAGGAGGGTAACAATGGGAAGTGTACAGCACATCCGGCTTGATACCAGGGTATGGGGATGGCCCACTGCCTGGGTCTATAAAAGCCATTTACTGAACTAAGAACTTAGCTCAAATAATAATTTAAGCATCCAATTAACACAACAGCTGGATTTTTAATTCTTTTTTTTTTAAACGTTCTCACAAGTGAACTGCCTTCTAAAAAAACAATGACCTATTTTTAAATTCACATGTTACTGGCAGAGCAAAAATTCTGGTTAAGGTGCGCTGGACTGTCACTGGTAGTGATAATGAAGGAAGAAAATAGGAATGTCTGCATAAATGTCCAATCAGGGATGTTTGATTAGTTTTCACCCTCTCTTGCTTGCCTTTCATCCCTCCTTTCTTCCTTCTTCTTCTATTATTTCTCTTCCTTCCTTATTCTATTGAAAAACAATAATACAAGTTTTTAGGAGAGTGGTGATGGTTTTCTAAGGCTGCTGCTGCTGCTGCTAAGTCACTTCAGTCGTGTCCGACTCTGTGCAACCCCATAGATGGCAGCCCACCAGGCTCCCCCGTCCCTGGGATTCTCCAGGCAAGAACACTGGCTAGGGTGATACTAAAACTTTGTGGTTAATTCAGAAGGCCCAGAAGAGGTCACTGTGATTAACTCTGTGACTTTCTTAAATATCTTAATCATGTGAATATTTTTTTCCTCCAGAGCATTATCTAAAATCCAGCAGAAGAATTTCAACATTTTCCTTGGAAGCTTGTTAAAGTCACCTACCTTCATGCCTCCTTCTTTTAAGTTCACTTAAGCAAATCTGCCATTTTGCACAAAGTTCCATTTAACCTATAATGTTTTACATGGGCTTATTTAACCGAAGGGCTTCCCTGATAGCTCAGTTGGTAAAGAATCTACCTGCAATGCAGGAGGCCTGGATTTGATTCCTAGGTCGGGAAGATCCACTGGAGAAGGGATAGGCTACCCTGTGGCTCAGCTGGTAAAGAATCTTCTCGAAATGTGGGAGACCTGGATTCGATCCCTGAGTTGGGAAGATCTCCTGGAGAAGGGAAAGGCTACCCAGTCCAGTATTCTGGCCTGGAGAATTCCATGGATTGTATAGTCCACGGGGTCTCAAAGAATTGGACACAACCGAGCGACTTTCACTTATTTAATCGTAAGTGAAAAATGGGGAAAAAAATGCCTTTGAGATGAGTCTCATAAGCAGTTCTTTTCTGTGAAGTTAATTGGAGTTGGTGGCATTCCTAGTCATTTAATCTATCTGTATATTAATTTATATATATTTATCTATAGGTAGATATAGACACATATCAGGATAACAGCTTTATTGCTGAGCACATGGATTCTAAATACAGCTGCTTTATGTGTTACATTCTGTACTAAGAGCATCATATAAATGAGCTCAATTAATTCTCCAGTGATCTGGTAAGAGATATATCACTTATTGTAATTTATAAAAGAAGAAACCCAGGATTAGAGAGGTTAGGCAACTTTCCTAAGTCAGAAAGTGGCAATTTTCATATCAGGATTAATCTCCCAACTCAGGTTCTTTCAAATGTCTATTCTGTTTCCCTCCTTTTTTATTAGAAGACTATAACTTCTTCCCACTTGGTAGCTAAGTAAAGTAAACATAGAAAGCATTGTTATACGTACTATACACATGATAAAACAGGACCAGAGATTCTAAAGTGATCAGTTCACAGCAATACCAGAGACTTCTCTCAGGTAAAGTGAATGAATCACTATGATAATGAATTGTCATATTATCAAGATATTTTATTAGGTTAAAATTTTAAAAGTGTCTTTTTTCTTTGCCCAAGAGAATTCTCTACAGAAAAAGATGATTTTTAATGAAAAATGAAAACTGTGACAACTCGTGCAACAGGGAGCAAGCAAGTATGAGTGCTCAGTTGTCTCCAACTCTTTGCAACCCTATGAACCGTAGCCCACCAGGCTCCTCTGTCCATGGAATGTTCCAGGCAAGAATGCTGGAGTGGGTCGCCATTTCCTACTCCAGGGGATTTTCCTCACCCAGGGATCAAACCCGCATCTCTTGCATCTCTTGTGTCTCCTGCATTGGCAGGCAGGTTCTTTACCCCCGTGCCACCTGGAAGGCCCGTCATGCAACAGGAAAGTGAAACGTAAATGCTTTTGTAGGATTGATGACTACCTCCTGTCTGCTCTGAAACGACAGGGAACTTTCGTTTGTTTCACCTGCTTGGTTTACCTCTGACTTTGCATCAATAGGTTTCATTTCTTGTGATTGTAACAAGATCGTCATCAATGATATTTCAACTCCCCTTTCACTGCAGGAAGCCCCAGTAGTTCTCACTGCCAGTAGGACTTTGAATCCTACAACAATTTTCTGTAGGATTCCAAGGCAGGTTGTTAAGATACCAACCAAAGCAATGACAGACTAGAGGTCTTCATGGAAACGCTGAAACTCAGCTCCCAGTCTTTCTTTCCGACTCATCCCTGGTTCTACCACAGTACAGTTTACTCAGATCTTGTACCCTTTTATTGTACTGACTGAACACTGCTGCAAATGGATCCTGACTTGGATTATTCTCTTCTGGCCCTTACTCTGAAAATGAACAATTCCCTTGGATTTGTTTTTTAAAAAAGGTTGTCTAATCTTGCCTGGATCAGACCTGTCTAGTAGAGATATAGTATGAAGCACATGTAAAATTTTCAACATTTTTTACTAATGACATTTTTTAAAAGAAATAGGTAAACTTAGTTTTAATAATTTTTTTTAGCCTAAAATATCACATATAATATGTAACCAATGTAAAAAAAAATTTAATGAGGTATTTTGCAGTCTTCATACCAAGTTTGTGACATATGATGTGTATTTACACTTTACAGCATATCTCAGCTTGAACGCACAACATGAAAATGTTCACTAGTCACATGTGGTTTAGTGGCTACTCTATTGGACAGTGCAGGCCTAGCTTTGCAATTATGGAGATAAAAATGGGTTTTTGCATGATGGAAACTTGCATTAAGGACTTTGTCATGAAATTTTAAATAAAAATAAGAACCAGTCTGTCAAATATTTATTAAGTGCCAACTATGTACCATACTAGGTGCTAAGGATATAGGAAAAGTAAGGTAGACCTCTGAAGGATTTTACATTAGAAAGACATATAAAATAACTTTTTATACATTAAAAATAAAATAACTTTTCCATTGTTCCATCACCAAGGAGCTGAATCCTTCTAAATGGCTGCAATGGGGGAGGGGTCGGTAGGGTAAAGAATATAAACTAGTATTACAAAGGGATTTCTTTCAGTACTCATTTCTCTATCCAATGGGAGAGCTATTTTTTATAGCTAGGACAATGATGAAGTCACTCTCCCAACAGCATTCCTTCCCTATTTTCCCTCCACCCAACCCAAAGAACTAAACAAGGTTCCTTTTGTTGGGACAGCTTCAGGATAAGAAATTCAGAACAGAGGGACAAGATGCCCCCAGATCATAATGCTCTCAGGGAGAGAACCAAAGACCTAGTCCTCCACAGGGAGGAAATCTGATAATTACTATCAAGCCTTTTTACCAGCTGTGTGATACAACAGGCAAATATTTTTTTATTTTTAAATGTAGACTTTGGATTTTTTGACAGAGAACAAAAGACGGTGCTGACTTTATTTAATAATGGCCTTGATATCAGAAAGTGATACCCCTGTGTAGCTTAGCATGAGATGAGATCAACATGGTACAAATCAAGAAATTCAACTCAGCCAGATGAGACCTTCCTGGGTTAAGGCCTTACTTGTCAATAACTCTTCATAGGGAAGAATTTAGGATTCTAAAATAGGACTTGCCTGCATATCTTTTATAAGTCATGGTACTGTAAAATCCTTCTGGGGTCTGGTTTCAGAAGTCTTTGCCTATATCCCCTACTCTGTTGTTGTTGTTCAGTCATTCAGTCATATGTCCAACTCTTTGCAACCCCACGGACTACAGCATGCCAGGCTTCCCTGTCCTTCACCATCTTTCAGAATTTGCTGACTCATGTCCATTGAGTCAGTGATGCCATCCAACCGTCTCATCCTCTGTCACCTCCTTATTCTCCTGTCCTCAATCTTTCCCATCATGAGGGTCTTTTCCAATGATTAGGTTCTTCATATCAGGTGGCCAAAGTATTAGAGCTTCAGCTTCAGCATTGGTTCTTCCAATGAATAGTCAGGGTTGATTTCCTTTAGGATTGACTGGTTTGCTCTCATTGCAGTACAAGGGACTGTCAAGAGTCTTCTCCAACACCACTGTTTGAAAGCGTCAATTCTTTGGTATTCAGCCTTCTTCATGGTCCAGCTCTCACATCCGTATATGACTACTGGAAAAACCATAGCTTTGACTATATGTATCTTTCTTGGGAAAGTGATGTGTTCGCTTTTTAATATGCTGTCTAGGTTGGTCATATCTTTTCTTCCAAGGGGCAAGTGTCTTTTAATTTCATGGGTGCAGTCTGTCTGCAGAGATTTTGGAGCCCAAGATAATAAAGTCTTTCACTGTTTCCATTGTTTCCCCATCTATTTGCCATGAAGTGATGGGATCGGATGTCATGATCTTTGTTTTTTGAATATTGAGTTTTTAAGCCGGCTTTTTCACTGTCCTCTTTCACCTTCATCAAGAGGCTCTAGTTCCTTTTCACTTTCTGCCATAAGGGTGGTGTTATCTGCATATCTGAGGTTATTGATATTTCTCCCATCTATCTTGATTCCATCTTGAGCTTCATCCAGCTGCCATTTTGCATGATGTACTCTGCATATAAGTTAAATAAGCAGGGTGACAATATACAACCTTGATGTACTCCTCTCCCAGTTTGGAACCAGTCCATGTCTGGTTCTAACTTTTGCTTCTTGACCTACATACAGGTTTCTCAAGAGGCAGGTCAGGTGGTCTGGTATTCCCATCTCTTTAAGAATTTTCCACAGTTTGTTGTGATCCACACAGTCAAAGGCTTTAGCATAGTCAATGAAACAGAAATAGATGTTTTTTCCTGGGATTCCCTTGCTTTTTCTATGATCCAATAGATGTTGGCAATTTAAGCTCTGGTTCCTCTGCCTTTTCTAAGTCCAGCTTGTACTTCTGGAAGTTCTCAGATCAAGTACTGTTCCTAGCTTGAAGGACTTTGAGCATTATCTTGCTAGCATGTGAAATGAATGCAATTGTGCAGTAGTTTGGACATTCCTTGGCATTGCCCTTCTTTGGGATTGGAATGAAAACTGACTTTTTCCAGTCCTGTGGTCACTGCTGAGTTTTCCAAATTTGCTGACATATAGAATGCAGCACTCTAACAGCATAATCTTTTAGGATTTGAAATAGCTCAGCTGGAATTCCATCACCTCCAGTAACTTTTTTTGTAGTTGTGCTTCCTAAGGCCCACTTGACCTCACACTCCAGGATGTCTGGCTCTAGGTGAGTGACCACACCATAATGGTTCTGTGGATCATTAAGACATTTTTTGTACAGTTCTCCTGTGTATTCTTTTTTTAAAATTTTAAGTTTATTTATTTTAATTGGAGGCTAATTACTTTACAATATTGTATTGGTTTTGCCATACATCAACATGAATCCGCCACGGGTGTACACGTGTTCCCTATCCTGTATATTCTTGCCACCTCTTAATATCTTCTACTTCTGTTAAGTCCGTACCATTTCTGTCCTTTTATTGTGCCCATCTTTGCATGAAATGTAAAGATAGACCTTACTTGACATTACAGTCATGATTCTCATCCCCAGAACCACTTAAACAGAGCCTTGCAAGGAAATCTGCTTAACATGATTTGTTTCTTTCTGGTGGACTGTGAATTATACTAATAGTCTACATAGGATGGCAAAAATGTTTATAGAAAAAAATTTATCAAAGCAAATGCCAAATGGATGGAACAGATAATACATGAGTTAAAAGGCAAGAAAGATCAATGTGGGCCTTGTTGGTTGGAAGGTGAGACATGAACTGGATTCGAGAGAATGGGTAGAATGTGTACCATCATAAGCTGGAAAGTCATCAAGCATAAAACCAGAAAGTTTCGCTTGCTGTTTTTATTTATGGGCTGAACATGCACTTTAGGGAGCCCACATGGCCCTTTCACAGTGTGGATAGCCTCAGTCTGGTCTTAATCAGGCTGAAAGTATTGGCTTCAGACTCTAGCTCAGGTTTTCTTTCCTGGCATTTTCTGTTGTTTAGAGGAAATGGGAAACACACTCAGTTCTCTGTACTCTGGAATATACCATGGGTATTGCTGTAATTCAATAAGGATTATTAATGAGAGGAGTAATAAAACAGTAGAATAAAACACAGTGATAGCCCAATACCCAGAGACAGAACTGAAACTTACCAGAAATTGTATAGCTTTTGATTCAGCTATCAGAGCACCCCCCAAAAACAAAAGTGAGAGAAGGTTAATCAATATCTATAATCCTTTCATAAATAATAAATTGTTCTCAATGGAATGTGAGAGACTTGTTTCTTGTTTGCTTTTCCTTTGTTTGGTAATTCAGCAGAGTGCACACCCTATCAATCCATTCTAACGAGTTCTTAGTTTATATATTTTATTTGTCCCTGATGTCATATTAATAGTGGATTTGAGGGACTATACTATTTGTAAGAAAACAGGCAAAGGAAGAAAAAATACTTTCCTTTGCCTAAAAGTGAATCTCTACTGCTTAAAGAATCTAATTTTTTATTTCCCATCCTCCCACCCTCTTGTTCACTTTTTCTCCCTCTCTGCCTCTCTGTTTTGGTTTGGTTCCTTTTATTTGTTAGAAGACAGTGATAGCGTTCAATCATAACAGAGAATTTACTGTCTTCCAATTTTAAATTATTCTTCAGAAGAATTCAGATGTTCTTAATATATCATGCAAAATGTCATTTATCTTAAAAAAATAAGAAAATCTCCATGCAATTAAGTGTTCTATATAGTATAGTAGACCTCATGTTATTCACAAGGATCTCTGGATTCTATCTAGCTCCACTCCTGTGAAATTTCTCTTGGGAAATTGACAGAAGTCCTTAGCTTGTCTGTTTAGGTTTCCACATCTGGATGTAAAGGAATGTATTGAGAACCAAATACAACTATATCTGCAGAAGTGCGCTAAGAGCTTATCAAATACCTCCATCTGAAAGTTAATAGTCACATAGGCTATATGGGAAAATGTATTTGATTTTGTCACATTTTGTTTATTACTGTTTGGCCTAAGAATTGGTATATTTGTTCAAAAGTTAAAGTTCTTTATATAAGTGAGTCTGTTTCTTAGACTCCTGTTAATATAATCAGTGGATTTGGAAATTTCATAGAGAGATAAACCAGTGATTTCTTTCTAATTAACTATGTGGCTTAGGCAGTTGGTTTATCCCAGTTTTTGTCTCAATGCACATTCACCTCCAAAAATTCCAGCTTTTGTTAAAGGAAGAAGAAAATGAATTGCCTACAATCCCATACCATTCTTCATCACAGTTAACATTCTAATGTATATCTTCTAGTAAATACATATATGTATATATGAATACATGTTTATATGGAATAAAAATGTATAAATTATACATGATATATGTAAGCAAATATTTTTATATAAT
Organism: Bison bison bison; assembly: GCF_000754665.1. Classification (NCBI taxonomy): domain Eukaryota; kingdom Metazoa; phylum Chordata; class Mammalia; order Artiodactyla; family Bovidae; genus Bison; species Bison bison. Next base: position 4,192,761 of record NW_011495081.1, on the reverse strand, counting down.
GTATAAATGTATGTTAGATGTATTATTTATTAACCTATATGCTGTGCTGTACTGAGTTGCTCAGTCATGTCCTCCTCTTTGTGACCCCATGGACTATAGCCTGCCAGGCTCCTCTGTCCATAGGGATTCTTCAGGCAAGAAGACTGGAGTGGGTTGTCATGCCTTCCTCCAGGGGATTGTCCCAACCCAGGCATTGAACCCAGTCTCCCTCATTGCAGATGGATTCTTTACCATCTGAGCTACCAGGGAAACCCATTAAACTATATAAATAATGTATATAAATATATAAATGTACAAATAAATGTATATGCACACATATTTATATACACAATTAAATGTATCTAAATATATATGAATATACATTATAAAATTACCACCAGTATTAGTCATTTAATATATTCCTCTTAGTAATTTTACTCACATATATATGTTTTCTATTTTTACATTACAAAATGGACTGTGATGAACATTCCCATAGCTAAATTTTACAGGCAATAATTTTTTATAAAATGTACTGTTTTCCCAGTTCTGTTTAAGTCACATTTTGAATTGTGCTGTCTCTCTTTACATCATGGAGCTAAAACCAAATGAAAGCACATTTTGGCGGTTTTGGCCTTATTCACATAAAAAGTGCTCAATCCTACTCCTTCCTGTCTTTGTTCTTTGATTCCACTCTGCTTTTAGCACCCTCAGACCTCCTTGGTTTTAGCTGTCATTCCTGATCCCCAATTTAGCTCTTAGTCTTGACAACAGATCTGGCTTCTTTTCTCTAGTTTTAAACCTTGGCATTCTCCTCTGGATGCAGCTTACCCTCCCCAACTGGCTTCATTCCCTCCTGACCATTCTGGGAAACTGTGAAGCTCAGTCAAGCCTGAGCTTGGCTGCCCTGTTCAGTCTGGCTGGAATTTAAATGCATGGCAGAATAGAGTGTTTAGAACTCGAGGTTGTGGTCAGATTACAGAGGCCTTGAGTGCCAAAGTAAAGGATTAGACTCTTTTCTGTAGACATTGTGGCCTCAGTTAAGGATTTTAAACAGGGTGTGCTTTAGGGAGATTAATTTGGGATTTGTATGTAAAATGAAACAGGGGGAGAAAGACCCGAGATGGGAGGCTATCAGAATGGACCACGTGATGGATACTCTGGGTCTGTAATAAGTTAGAAAGAGAGGAAGAGAAGATGTGACAGTTTTTTTTTTTAGTAGAACAGGTGGGACTTGTAAGACACATGAATATTATTACTAGTAATAATACTGCAAACAATAATATTATAAAGATCTTACTGTGTACTCGTTACAATACTGCGTATTTTACAGGTATTAGCTCATTTAGCTCTTTCAACAATCTGAGGTGAAAACAATTATTTTCCTAATTTTGCAAATGAAGAAATTTAGGATTAGAAAAGTTAATGAACTTGCCCAGGATCACATGGGTTAAGTGGCCTTCTAATCCAGATTGCTCAGATTTCAGTGCCCGAGCTCCTGATTGAGTTAAAATGGAAGATAATAGCAGAAACAAGGAGCATGAAAGAGGACTGCATTGCTGCCTGTAAATATAAAGGGGAGGGATTTCTTAGGAGAAATCATTATTTTTAACTGTAGCTAAAACTTCAATGACTGTTTCTCATTTTCAGGACAGAGTGCTTTTTATTCTGTAATAGCTAGGAATAATCATCCCAGTCTTCCCCTCCTTTCCTAAAATCTCTTACAGAGCTTCCTATTCTTGTTTACATGGAATTGAGCAGCTTGCATTGTCAGAGCTTTGCCTAAATTGTGGTTGCAGAATTAGCCTCCTGCTGTTATAACTCAGTGTTGTGAAATGAGATCTTGTGATATAGTTACAGTCACCCAGTTGACGCTGATACTTTGCAGTTGCTGTTTCCTCCCATACAAATAAAACTGTTGCCAAACATATTTATTAGTTCCTGATAAAAAGCATCTCTTGATTTTAATCCAATACAGTGCATTAAGTTAAATGTCAAGGTAATATCAGTTTTGTCTTTGAAAGGTATTGTCATACAAAAAACCCTGGGATTGTCTTTTAGGTAAGTGCAAACCCTGTTCTAGGTTTTGTAAATGTATTGGGCTGGCCAAAAAGTTCATTTGGTAAATCCAAACGAACTTTTTGGCCAGCCCAATAATACAGAAGATTCCCTCTCTTAAGGAGATTCACTTCCATAGTAGCTGCATATATACTGCCAACTTTTCCAGCTAGCTATATCAAAAGTAAACAAATGACTCTTACAAAAGATTAAATTATTACAATAAAGATTTTATATCTCTCCTGAATGAATAAATAAATGAATAAAATACATTTTAGCCAATTATTCATCAACCCTATAGCCTGCTTGTAAATAATTGGAGATTAGACCAAGTCAATGAAATGAGAGAAGGAAAGGAAATGACTGGTATAGAGATTGGGAAAGAATAGATAAAACTGTTTTTGTTCACAATTGTTTATGTAGAAAATTCCAAAACCAATACAATAGTGTAAAGTAATTAGCCTCCAACTAAAATAAATTAATTTATATTAAAAAAGAGAAAATCCCAAGAAAAGTAAAGAACAAAACAAAACACACACACAAAAACTCCTTAGTCAATAAACAATTATAACAAGGCTGTAGAATACAAGGCAATACACGAAAGTCAGTGATTGTCTATACATCAAAAATTAAGCGATTGGAATTTGAAAACATGATGCCATTTTTTATTATCACTAAAAAAAAGGTAAGAAATGCTTAAGCATAAAACTAATAATATATATATATATATATATATATAGGATCAGTATTAGGAAAACTAGAAAACTTCTGCTTCGTTGACTATGCTAAAAAGTTTAACTGTGTGGATCACAACCAACTGTGGGAAATTCCTAAAGAGATGGGAATATCAGACCACCTTACCTGTCTCCTGAGAAATCTGTATGCAGGTCAAGAAGCAACAGTTAGAACTGGACATGAAACAATGGACTGGTTCCAAATTGGGAACGGCCATATCAAGGCTGTTTATCCATACCCTGCTTATTTAATTTATATGCAGAGTACATCATGCAAAAAGCCAGGCTGGATGAAGCACAAGCTGGAATCAAGATTGCTAGGAGAAATATCAATAACCTCATATAGGCAGATGACACCACTTTCATGGCAGAAAGCAAAGAGGAACTAAAGAGCCCCTTGGTGGAAGTGAAAGAGGAGAGTGGAAAAGCTGGCTTAAAATTCAACATTCAAAAAATGAAGATCATGGAATCCAGTCCCATCACTTCATGGCAAATAGATGGGGAAACAATGGAAACAGTGACAGACTTTATTTTGGGGGGCAGAAAGTGAAGAGGAACTAAAAAGCCTCTTGATGAAAGTGAAAGAAGAGAGTGAAAAAGTTGGTTTAAAACTCAACATTCAGAAAACGAAGATCATGGCATCTGGTCCCATCACTTCATGGGAAATAGATGGGGAAACAGTGGAAACAGTGTCAGACTATTTTTCTGGGCTCCAAAATCACTGCAGATGGTGATTGCAGCCATGAAATTAAAAGATGCTTACTCCTTGGAAGGAAAGTTATGACCAACCTAGATAGCATATTCAAAAGCAGAGACATTACTTTGCCAACAAAGGTCCGTCTAGTCAAGGCTATGGTTTTTCCAGTAGTCATGTATGGATGTAAGAGTTGGACTGTGAAGAAAGCTGAGTGCCGAAGACTTGATGCTTTAGAACTGTGGTGTTGGAGAAGACTCTTGAGAGTCCCTTGGACTGCAAGAAGGTCAAACCAGTCAGTCAATCTAAAGGAAATCAGTCCTGAATATTCATTGGAAGGACTGATGCTGAAGCCGAAACTCCAATACTTTGGCCACCTGATGTGAACAACTGACTTATGGGAAAAGACCCTGATGCTGGGAAAGATTGAAGGCAGGAGGAGAAGGGGATGACGTAAGATGAGATGATTGAATGGCATCACCAGCTTGATGGATATGAGTTGAGCAAGCTCTGGGAGTTAGTGACGGACAAGGAAGTGTGGCGTGCTACAGTCCATGGAGTCGCAAAGAGTTGAACTTGACTGAGTGACTAAACTGAACTGAACTGAATGAAAGAAGTCAAAGATCTAAATAAATGGAGAGATAGTCTATATTCATGGATAGGAAGATTATTAAGATGTTAATTATCCCCAACTTGATCTATAAATTCAATGCAATCTCGGTGACAAATCTCCCAAGTAGCCAACATAATGCTGTGTTGAATAGTACATAATATTGAAGAAAAAGACCAAAATTGGAGAATTAACTTGACCTGACTTCAAGACTTATTTTAAAACCATAGTAATCAAGACAGATGTTTTGGTGAAAGAATAAACAAATAAATCAGTGGAACAGAATGGAGGGTCAAGAAAGAGACCCTTACAGATTATCTCTGACAAAGTAGCTAAGGCAATTCAATGTAGAAGGGCAATCTTTTCAATAAATGCTGCTAGAACAGCAGGACATCGACATGCAAAATATGAATCTAAACACATATCTTACACCATTTATAAAAATTGACTCAAATCACTGGCCTAAATGTAAAATGCAAAACTCTAAAATTTATAGATGATAATTTAGGAGAAAATCTAAATTACCTCTATTGGGCAATGAGGTTTTTAAATACCAAAAGCACAATCCCTGAAAGAAAGTTCATAAAGCAAACTTCTTAAAAATAAGATTTCTACTCTGCAAAAGGCACAGGTAAAAATATAAAGACACAAATCACAGGCTGGGAGAAAATATTTGCAGAACACATACCTGAGAAAAGATTTATATCCAAAATATACACAGAATTCAGCAATTAAACAGCAACAACACAATTATAAAATAGGCTAAAGATCCTAAAGGCACCTCACCAAAAAAGATAAGTGTGGAATAAGCATATTAAAATTTGCTCAACATCATATGTTATTAGGGCATTTCAAATTCAAACAATGAGACATCATTAATACCTGTTAAAATTACTAAAATCTAATAACATAGCCGCACCAATTGCTAGCAAGGATGTAAAGTAACAGTAACACTCATTCGTTGTTGAAGAGAATGAAAAATTCTACAACCACTTGAAGAGTTTCAGTTTCTTGCAAAGTGAAATATAGTATTTTACCATGTGATTTTGAGATTACACTTCTAGATATTTACCCAAATGAGTTGAAAATATATACACACACAAAAGCCTGGACACAAATCTTTACAGTAACTTTATTCATAATTGCCTCAAATTAGAAACAGTCAAAATATCCTTCAATAGGTGAATGGATATGTAAATTGTGATGTGTCTAAGCAATTGTATATTACTCAATGATAAAAAGAAATGAGCTATCTTTTCATCAAGCCATGAAAAGATACGGAGAAAACTTAAAGGCATATTGGGAAGTGACAGAAGCCAGCATAAAAAGTCTACCTACTGTATGATTCTATCTCGTGACATCCTGGAAAAGGCAAAGCTACAGAGATAATTTTAAAAAGGCATGAAGGAGAGGGATGAAGCATAGAAAATTTTAGGGCAGTGAAACTATTCTCTAGGGTGCTGTAATGTGGATACATGACATTACAAATGTGTCCAGACACACAGAAGTGTACAACACAAAGAGTAGACAGCAATGCACACTATGGAATTTAGTTAATAGTAATATATCAGTATGAGTTCATCAGGGTAATGCATGTTCCATACTACTGTGAGATGTTAATAATAGGAGAACCTCTGTAGGGAGATGGAGAATATAGAAACCCTTTGAAAGATCTGCTCAGTTTCTCTCTAAACCTGAAACTTCTAAAATCCAAATGAAGTCTACAAATTAAAAAGATGTGGTGGTTATTTCTGCTTTACTGACTATGCCAAAGCCTTTGACTGTGTGGATCACAATAAACTGTGGAAAATTCTGAAAGAGATGGGAATACCAGACCACCTGACCTGCCTCTTGAGAAATCTGTATGCAGGTCAGGAAGCAACAGTTAGAACTGTTGTTCTGTTTTGTTTGTTCTGTTTGTGCTGTTTTGTTGTTCTGTTCCGTTTGTTCTGTTTGACTGGTTCCAAATAGGAAAAGGAGTACATCAAGGCTGTATATTATCACCCTGCTTATTTAACTTATATGCAGAGTACATCATGAGAAATGCTGGGCTGGAAGAAGCACAAGCTGGAATCAAGATTGCCAGGAGAAAT
>NW_011495081.1:4175242-4186493 GCF_000754665.1 Bison bison bison | reverse complement strand
CAGGATATGCAGATGACACCACCCTTATGGCAGAAAGTAAAGAGGAACTAAAAAGCCTCTTGATGAAAGTGAAAGTGGAGAGTGAAAAAGTTGGCTTAAAGCTCAACATTCAGAAAATGAAGATCATGGCATCCGGTCCCATCACTTCATGAGAAATAGATGGGGAAACAGTGTCAGACTTTATTTATTTGGGCTCCAAAATTACTGCAGATGGTGATAGCAGCCATGAAATTAAAAGACGCTTACTCTTTGGAAGGAAAGTTATGACCAACCTAGATAGCATATTCAAAAGCAGAGACATTACTTTGCCAACAAAGTTTCGTCTAGTCAAGGCTATGGTTTTTCCTGTGGTCATGTATGGATGTGAGAGTTGGACTGTGAAGAAGGCTGAGCACCAAAGAATTGATGCTTTTGAACTGTGGTGTTGGAGAAGACTCTTGAGAGTCCCTTGGACTGCAAGGAGATCCAACCAGTCCATTGTGAAGGAGATCAGCCCTGGGATTTCTTTGGAAGGAAAGATGCTAAAGCTGAAACTCCAGTACTTTGGCCACCTCATGCGAAGAGTTGACTCATTGGAAAAGACTCTGATACTGGGAGGGATTGGGGGCAGGAGGAGAAGGGGACAACAGAGGCTGAGATGGCTGGATGGCATCACTGACTCGAAGGACGTGAGTCTGAGTGAACTCTGGGAGTTGGTGATGGACAGGGAGGCCTGGCGTGCTGCGATTCATGGAGTCGCAAAGGGTCGGACATGACTGAGTGACTGAACTGAACTGACTGAACTGATATCAGAAAAGTTTTTATGTAAAGAAAGCTGTCAAGCTCATGGTAGTAGATGCAAATATTCCAAAATTTTGGTTTTTGTTTAAAACTCAAATTTTATCATTGGCAACAAAAGCTGCCTGTTGTGTTCCTTGAAGTGACAGGTTTGTTTCATTTGTTATCAAGAAAACTCTTGGAAAACATCTAAGTCTGAATAACCGTAGTATGTCTGTTAGTCGTTCTTTCAATTAAAAATGGTGATTGATGATAAAAGCAGCTGGCAGGGCTTGTAGCTCAAATTGCACCTGTGCATTTCCTCTTGAGAACCTTATACTATAGTATGCAGCAAAAATGCTCTATGTGTTCTGTCCATTTCATCACAAAAGTATTAAAATGATGTACTCAATGATCAGTATTTAATCAAAATTTTTAGTACCCAATTAGAGGTGTTTTTAAGCGAAACTACCTTTTTAAATGCCAGTACTCTTAGTAGTAGTATATTGGAGGTACTGGCTTGATTTGGGTCAAGTTATCAGCAAACTACTGCACAATTGCATTCATCTCACACGCTAGTAAAGTAATGCTCAAAATTCTCCAAGCTAGGCTTCAGCAATACATTAGAAAAGTCAGAGGAACTAGAGATCAAATTGCCAACATCCGCTGAATCATGGAAAAAGCAAGAGAGTTCCAGAAAAACATCTATTTCTGCTTTATTGACTATGCCAAAGCCTTTGACTGCGTGGATCACAATAAACTGTGGAAAATTCTGAAAGAGATGGGAATACCAGACCACCTGACCTGCCTCTTGAGAAACGTATATGCAGGTCAGAAAGCAACAGTTAGAACTGGACATGAAACAACAGACTGGTTCCAAATAGGAAAAGGAGTACATCAAGGCTGTATATTGTTACCCTGCTTATTTAACTTATATGCAGAGTACATCATGAGAAACACTGGGCTGGAGGAAGCACAAGCTGGAATCAAGATTGCTGGGAGAAATATCAATAACCTCAGATATGCAGATGACACCACCCTTATGGCAGAAAGTGAAGAAGAACTAAAGAGCCTCTTGATGAAAGTGAAAGAAGAGAGTTAAAATGTCGGCTTAAAGCTCAACATTCAGAAAACTAAGATCATGGCATCCTGTCCCATCACTTCATGGCAGATAGATGGGGAAACAGTGGAAACAGTGGCTGACTTTATTTTGGGGGACTCCAAAATCACTACAGATGGTGATAGCAGCCATGAAATTAAAAGACGCTTACTCCTTGGAAGGAAAGTTATGACCAACCTAGATAGCATATTCAAAAGCAGAGATACTACTTTGCCAACAAAGGTCCATCTAGTCAAGGCTATGGTTTTTCCAGTAGTCAGGTATGGATGCGAGAGTTGGACTGTGAAGAAAGCTGAGTGCCGAAGAATTGATGCTTTTGAACTGTGGTGTTGGAGAAGACTCTTGAGAGTCTCTTGGACTGCAAGGAGATCCAACCAGTCCATCCTAAAGGAGATCAGTCCTGGGTGTTCATTAGAAGGACTGATGTTGAAGCTGAAACTCCAATACTTTGGCCACCTGATGCGAAGAGCTGATTCATTTGAAAAGACTCTGATGCTGGGAAAGATTGAGGGCAGGAGGAGAAGGGGATGACAGAGGATGAGATGGCTGGATGGCATCATCGACTCAATGGACATGGGTTTGTGTGGACTCTGGCAGTTGGTGATGGACAGGGAGGCCTGGCATGCTGTGATTTATGGGGTTGCAAAGAGTCAGACACAACTGAGCGACTGAACTGAACTGAACTGATCAGCAGTCTCATCCTTCCCTTTCCTGCCCCATCATTCCTTTTGAACCAGCAGTAGAAATGTCAACCTGGTGAAGAAGAAAGTTCTGATATTATTATTAAAACAGTTTTGACCTTTAGTTCTTCTGAATGGGTCTTGGAGTCAGTCCTGCAGGCATTGGTGGATCACAATTTGAAAAATTTTGGCTTAAATTTTGGCTCTGTAAATCCTTCATATCTTCTCAGTGTTTAAAAATGTCTCTAAGGAGATTTCAGTATAATTTTTTTCTTTTAATTTCAGCAAATTGGTCTGAATAACCTAGCTCATCATCTAAATAATTAGAAAGAGACATTTACTTGACTCGTTTAAAAACACACACACACACACAAAACTAACCATTTTTATAGCATTTTGTTGTTTATTCTTTGGCTTTTTAGCTCTTTACATTTTTCATATATTTTTATATTTTGAAGTTTTTGTTTTAACTGAGTTCAAATAGACCATATTTGGTTGAAATTATGTAAAATTCTGAGGGTATAAATTAGGGATATTCTAGAGGATATTTATATTTGCCTCTTGCAAAGAGTCAGGTAGTATTAGTCACTGGGGACCATTTTCTTCCCCTTGAGTATCTTGGTTAGTGTGGGGGTGAGTATCACATTGGCATTTGTGAACAACTAGAACAACTTCATCCTTCTCTTTGGCTTATTAAGCAAAATTCAAGTTTCAGTTGACTGATTTTTTTCATTTTATTCTTTACTTCCTCTTGAAACAATTGGTATTAGCATGCCTATTTTTCTCTATTCAAGAATCTATTCATGTTTCATGAATGGGAGGGGATAACATTTGGGAAGAAGACCCTGAATTTGCCTGAGATGTTCTTTATTGTTTTCACAGTACTACTCCTGGCAAAAAATTGTATTTTTAAAATGTACCTATCTATTTTCTATCTCTCCCATTAGAATGTAAGCTCCAAAAATGCAGGGAAATTTTTTCTTGCTCCTTGTTGTTTCTCTGTGTCTAGTCTGGGACATGGCAGATTCCCAGCAAGTGTTTATTGAATGAATGAATGTGTGAAATTCAAAATTCCATCTACTAATAAAATTAAGCAGTAAAACTGCTGCTCAACTTAATCTGGCAACTGACAGCCTCAAATGCAGAATCTTGACTCTCAGTTTTCCCCAAGATCTTGTGCTTACTATCTTTGTAGGCTCCTATAGACATTTTAACTGTCTAGTCAATAGCCATTGCTTATGAATGAATTGAGTGTATCCCAGAGAGTGAAGATGATTTGCCTGTGGTCACAAAGGCTGGTTTCCAGTACAACTTGAACCACAAGTACCTGTGCATGTGTCATACACAAATCTTCACTTTTCATAACGATAAGAGACCAGAAGCATCCCCTAACTGATTAACATCAACTCCAAATGAGGAGTCTAAACAGGAAACACAAATTTGGGATTCATTTAGAGGTTGAGGAGATTTCCAGGTCAAAGTGTGAGTCAAGCAGAAAAAAGAAGGTTTAGGAGTTTGTTCTAAATCCATATTAATGATTACCCCTTTCTGACCATGAAAAGATTTCTTCTTATCAACTCTGGTCAGAGAATTTGAGCTAGGTAGACTAATGGATGTCTTCAAAATGAGTGCTACTTCTTCAATTTGTGAAACATTACATTTAAGCAAATAACAACCTTTCACTGCTTGATTCTGGTGTAGGGATAGATATCCACCTCTCATTTCTCCTGAAAGCCTGTGATAAATATGACTCATATCTGTGTCAGATGAGCAATATCAAACCTTAGTATCATCTGTGTGCCTTTGAAATTCCTCTCTACCTTTCCCTGGTCTTGTCAAGCCTGACACTTTAAGGGTAGATCTTTCTTAACAGTCTTGTACAGTTAAACTATATAACAAGCTAGTTTCCAACCATTTAATTTTCTTTTTTAACATTTGCTTTTGAAATTGCTTATTTGTTAGGGCATTCATCAAACAAAACCCACATTTTGACACCCACGTTAATATCAAAAGAGACCGTTTAATGAGCAGTGTTCTTATCAAGAAAAATGAAGAACTCTTGAATGGTAGAATAATCTAGATTGCACAAATAGTGTAACATTACTTCAGGAGAGGAAGGGAGGGGCTTGAGACCTTCCTAATGCCTGGATGGGGCAAGTCTTTCTGCTGCTATAGCCTTCCTGGGATTATTTCCCTGTTCTGCTGTTGTACTGGTGCATGAGGAGGCAAAATCAAACTAAAACAGGTTCTTGATTTAGGGAGAGATGAAGAAAGCTGGCCTCCTCCCCCATGACTCACCCAGTTGGCTATGAGGTTGAAGGAGTTTTTTTTAAGGCTGAGAGGAGAGTGGAGGAGGTAAGAGGAAAGCTCTGGAAGGCAATGCAGAAGTTGAGTCTTTTTAATAGTGCATAGGAAGGTGCAGATGTGGAGTAGATGGAAACTTGGACTTGCCAGAAAGCATGCAGTTTGCAGAGAAGTGATATTTGGAGAAATGAACATCCAAGGTAGATTGTAGGGCAAACCTATAAGGGTTGGTTGACAAGGAATCCCAGAATCCTCTGTGTTTATCCTTTTTGAGCCTGGGAAGTGTCTAGAATAGGACCTGTGGCCTAATAAATGCTCAATAAACAACAGCTGTAATTATTGTCGTGGATTCCTTGGGTCTCTGTTTTCCCAGGTGGAGCTAGTGGTAAAGAAGCTGCCTGCCCAGTGCAGGAGGCATAAGTGACACGGGTTTGATCCCTGGGTCGGGAAGATCCTCCAGAGATGGGAATGGCAACCCATTCCAGTATTCTTGCCTGGAGAATCCCATGGACAGAGGAACCTGGCAGGCTTCAGTCCATAGCGTCTCAAAGTCAAACATGACTGAAGCGACTTTGCACACACTTCACAAGTGATGTGGCAAAAAAAACAGTGAGCAACACTTTAAGAAAACAAAGGACCCGCATATCCCAAATGCCTCTTCCTAATTGCTTGGCTATAGTCAAGTCATTTAAATTTTCTGGGCTCCAATTTCCCCATCTGAAAAAATGAGGGTAATGCCTGTCCTATTCATCAGCATGCTATGCAGCATTGAAAGAAGGAGAGTGAGATGATGACTATAATAATGTTTTATTAAAAAAAGGTATGAAGGATGGCATGTGATGATGGTGACGATGATATTCCTAGCTAATTCTGTGCTATGGAAATTTCACATCAATAACATGATGTGTTCTGATTAAAAACAACAACAACAACTCGTGAAGTAAGTATTCCACAGCTAAGGAAATTGAAGCTCAGAGATGATACTCAAGGTTGAATTGGACAAGTAAATAGTAGGATTAGTTTTCTAACTTAGGTCTGTGCTGTTTTTATTATGCCATGCTGCCTCTGCTTCTCATTATTAACTCATATTTATTAAGATTTCACTATAAGCCAGACATTACTCCACGGCCTCTGTATGTTTCACTGCATTTGGATCTTCACAGCACTACCCAGAAGGTATTTAAATAATGTTATCATCATTTTACAGTTGAGGAAATAATATCATCACTTACTGCTATTCTATTCATTGTACACGAGGCCAGCTCCAACCCTCGGAAAGCTTTCCTCTAACTGGGTCACAGAGGGTTCCAGCTGCCCACCCACTACCGGCCCCACAGGGATTCAGGAGAATGCTATTTATGTCTCCTGCCCTTCCCACAGAGCCTGGCACCCAGCTCCCTGGGGGAGGACTGCTCTTTGGAATTCCTGGCACGGTCTCCATTCTCCTCCTCCTCATACGCTGCTCATCTCTCCCAGTAATGCCTGTGTTCACTGTGTCTTGTAACTCAGGCACAAGCAAGCGTGGTCTTAGCTGAGGGGTAGCAAATTGGTTACTGATCTCTAGTCTAGCATCTCACTCTTTGGAAAGGGTGCTAAGGGGTGAATTCCCAGCGGCAGGATCCTCACCTGCAGCCGGCCCTCTGGGAAAGTTTGTTGGAAGGATTTCTCCACCTACCAAGTCCAGGTTTTCTGTGCAGCTGGGTTTGCTGCGTGTCTCTGGGCATTTCCTTCCCTTCTCTGCAGCCCTTCTGGGCTTGGGGCTCTGGTAACCTAGGAAATGGCGGGGTGTGGGGGAAGGAGGCTTTGGTTGTGCCGAGAGCTGCCAGTGTGATGCCAGTGTGATTGTCAGCCTGGTGGGCTGGCCCTGAGGTGGTGGGTGTGTGAGAGGGTGTGCGTGGGTGCTGGGAGCCTGCTGCCTGTGGTTGCTGGAGTGCCGGCACAGGGCTGTGGGTGTGACTGCAGTGTGAGTGATGCACGGTGAGGGTAATTGTCAGGCGGCTCAGATTTTTTCCTCTGTCTTTTTTCTTCTTTTTTTTTTTTTTCCTCCTAATTTCTAGTAGGTAAAGAAATCCTCCTCTGCAACAGCAAGGTAATATTTTTGAAAAGCTTCCAAGGGGATGAATTATGTACTGTCTCAATTCCTCAATGTTATTGATTCTCCAAGGCCTTGTGACTAATACTTCTTATTGAGGGGGCCTGGGGTCAGGGTGAAATTTGGGAGGCCAGATTTGCCTATTTTTTTGGTTTCACTGTGAAAGGGATGCAAGCCAAAAGCATCCTGGGGAAAACAAAACCTGTAGAGTCAGCCTTAGTTTGTGCATCCAGCATTCGCCCTCCACCCAAGTCTTCTGGTTGTACTAAGTCCAGCTTTGCTTGAGGGGAAACATCCCATCTGTTTATTCAAAACATGAGATTGGGTAAGGCTGGCCCCATGCCAATTTAGGGGTGGGCTCATAACCCAGACTCCAGTATATATCATGTAACTATCACAATGGTTGACTTAGGGATGAGCCTAGGACTTGATTAAAAACAATGAGGTCACACTTGAACTACTTAAAAATAGAGAAAAATTATTTTTTTATTGATCTCAGAAGTGAATGATGAAATTTAAAATTTTGATAATAATCTTACAGGAAGGCCCTGCATGAAAATGAAGGTAATACTAAAGGATTCAGGAAAAAGGAGACAGTCTAAGTGATGTCATTTGAGACCCTGGATCCAGCTGTTCTTGAGGCAGGTTCTACATCTAAACTTTCTCATCATGGGAACCCATAAGCTTTGTTCACACCATAATCAGTTTGAACTGGGTTTTCTGCCATGGAAAACCACTGCTTTTCAACTGGGAGAAATATTGCCCCTAGGGCACCTTTGGTGGTAACTGGAGATATTTTTAGTTGTCACAGGAGGGAATGGGGTTCCTATTGGCATCTAGTGGATGGATGCCAGGCGTGTTGCTAAATGTCCTACAGTGCACAGGATGGCCCCCTGAAAAGAAGTATTTAGTCCAAAATGTCAATATTACCAGTGTTGACAAATCTGATACACATGAATCTGTAAAATCGTGCTAATGGGTAACAAGGCTTTCTTTATCACCTCCGCCTTCCAGGGTCAGTTCCTTTTATTAGGGATAAAATCTTGGGTTAGAGACTCATGAGGGTCTTCCCTGGTAGCTCAGCCAGTAAAGAATCTGCCTGCAATGCAGGAGACCCAGGTTCGATTCCTGGTCGGGAAGATCCCCTGGAGGAGGGCATGGCAACCCACTGCACTATCTTGCCTGGAGAATCTCATGGACAGAGGAGCCTGGCAGGCTATAGTCCATGAGAACTCAAAGAGTCAGACACAACTAAGCAACTGACACACAAGCGCACACATGCACACAAAACTCATGGAGGATCCTACAGCCTCTTTGTTGCCCCAGAAGTGAAACTGTGCACAAAGCCAGCCCTGACTTAGCTCCAATGTCTTTGGCTTCCATATGAAAATTGCAAAAAGCCCAGATAAGGGCTGCATTTGGAGAAGGCAATGGCACCCCACTCCAGTACTCTTGCCTGGAAAATCCCATAGACAGAGGAGCCTGGTAGGCTGCAGTCCATGGGGTCGCGAAGAGTTGGACACGACTGAGCAACTTCACTTTCACTTTTCACTTTCATGCATTGGAGAAGGAAATGGCAACCCACTCCAGTGTTTTTGCCTGGAGAATCCCAGGGACGGTGGAGCCTGGTGGGCTGCCATCTATGGGGTCGCACAGAGTCGGACACGACTGAAGCGACTTAGCAGCAGCAGCAAGTGTCCTCATGGCATGACAGCTGGCTTCTTCTAAATGAATGATCTAGGAGAGAAAGCAAGGAAAATTTGCCCTATTCTTTATGACCTAGTCATACACCATTACTTCCACCATATTCTATTTTTAAAAGGGAGTCACTAAAGTATAACTCACATCTAAAAGGAGGGGTATCAGACTCTACCACTTGAAGGTTGGAGTATAAAAGAATCTGTGGATATAATCATAGCATACAGCTTTCTTGAATGAAATCTGTGGCATAGCTCATAACTCTTCTGGTCATTCTCAGATAGTAAAACTGTCAAGCTTGGTCTAACAAACACTCTTACTCAGTTTTAAGTTACTCACTTCCCCCAGCTTATGTTTATCCACCAAAGGGAAGGGCAATTTGGTTGATTCTGCCTTCTTTCTTTCTTCATTGTTTTCCCCTTTTATCTGCTACTATTGGGGGATTCCCGGTGGGTTGGGGCAAAGAGTTTTAAGAAGGCATAGCCTGATTTTATTGATGTCTGTGTTTAGTTTAGCTGGGGCTTTTCTTATTGGGCCCTTTTTGAGGTCTGTGGGACTTCTTTATAGGAGTCTTTTCAAAAACAGATGCAGCTTGAAAATGAAATCTCTTCTGTACGGTCACTTACAACCCTCTCCTTGCTGTCTTCTGTCTTCTCCTTGCTCTGCTACTACAGGCCACTCAAGCCATAGCCAAACTCTTGAATGATTTCTTAAAACTATTCTCATTTAGCTTTAGGTTAGGAGAAATACTCTTCCTACATTGAGGGTGATGATTAGTGGTTGAGGCATTTACACCCAGCACAGTAGAAAAACTGTTCCAAGTAGTCTCCATCTACACCTTCAACCTTCAACTCCAAGGTGCTTGATGAACTAAAGACTAAAGAGACAATATAACATCTTTTAACATAAACTGATTTATGTACCCTCCTGCCTATAGATTTGCCTTCAGATGTTGAGGCGTCTGTAGAAGTTGAAAAGACTAGAAAAAAAAATTTACATTTCACATCCTGTTACATGTCTATAGAGTGACTGACAATTCATCATATTCAGTCAGTTCAGTTCAGTCGATCAGTCATGTCCGACTGTTTGTGACCCCATGAATCACAGCATGCCAGGCCTGCCTATCCATCACCAACTCCCGGACTTCACTCAGACTCATATCCATCGAGTCAGTGATGCCATCCAGCCATCTCACACTCTGTCATCCCCTTCTCCTCCTGCCCCCAATCCCTCCAGCATCAGAGTCTTTTCCAATGAGTCAACTCTTCACATGAAGTGGCCAAAGTACTGGAGTTTCAGCTTTAGCATCATTCCTTCCAAAGAAACCCCAGGGCTGATCTCCTTCAGAATGGACTGGTTGGATCTCCTTGCAGTCCAAGGGACTCTCAAGAGTCTTCTCCAACACCACAGTTCAAAAGCATCAATTCTTTGGCACTCAGCCTTCTTCACAGTCCAACTCTCACATCCATACATGACCACAGGAAAAAGCCTAGCCTTGACTAGATGAACCTTTGTTGGCAAAGTAATGTCTCTGCTTTTGAATATGCTATCTAGGTTGGTCATAACTTTCCTTCCAAGGAGTAAGCGTCTTTTAATTTCATGGCTGCAGTCACCATCTGCAGTGATTTTGGAGCCCAGAAAAATAAAGTCTGACACTGTTTCTACTGTTTCCCCATCTATTGTGGTGGGACCGGATGCCATGATCTTCGTTTTCTGAATGTTGAGCTTTAAGCCAACTTTTTCACTCTCCTCTTTCACTTTCATCAAGAGGCTTTTGAGTTCCTCTTCACTTTCTGCCATAAGGGTGGTGTCATCTGCATATCTGAAGTTATTGTTATTTCTCCCGGGAATCTTGATTCCAGCTTGTGTTTCTTCCAGTCCAGCGTTTCTCATGATGTACTCTGCATATAAGTTAAATAAGCAGGCTGACAATATACAGCCTTGATGTCCTCCTTTACCTATTAGGAACCAGTCTGTTGTTCCATATCCAGTTCTAACTGTTGTTCTTGACCTGCATAGAGATTTCTCAAGAGGCAGGTCAGGTGGTCTGGTATTCCCATCTCTTTCAGAATTTTCCACAGTTTACTGTGATGCACACAGTCAAAGGCTTTGGCATAGTCAATAGAGCAGAAATAGATGTTTTTCTGTAACTCTCTTGCTTTTTCTATGATCCAGCGGATGTTCACTGGGATGACCCAGAGGGATGGTACAGGGAGGGAGGAGGGAGGAGTGTTCAGGATGGGGAACACGTGTATATCTGTGGCGGATTCATGTTGATATATGGCAAAACCAATATATTATTGTAAAGTTAAAAAATAAAATTAAAAAAAAAATAAAACCAGCTTGAAGATCAGGAAGTTCACAGTTCACGTATTGCTGAAGCCTGGCTTGGAGAATTTTGAGCATTACTTTACTAGCATGTGAGATGAGTGCAATTGTGTGGTAGTTTGAGCATTCTTTGGCATTGCCTTTCTTTGGGATTGGAATGAAAACTGACCTTTTCCAGTCCTGTGGCCACTGCTGAGTTTTCCAAATTTGCTGGCATATTGAGTGCAGCACTTTCACAGCATCATCTCTCAGGATTTGGAATAGCTCAACTGG
>NW_011495081.1:4170932-4175084 GCF_000754665.1 Bison bison bison | reverse complement strand
TTCTTGCCACCTCTTCTTAATATCTTCTGCTTCTGTTAGGTCCATACCATTTCTGTCCTTTATCGAGCCCATCTTTGCATGAAATGTTCCCTTGGTATCTCTAATTTTCTTGAAGAGGTCTCTAGTCTTTCCCATTCTGTTGTTTTCCTCTATTTCTTTGCATTGATCGCTGAGGAAGGCTTTCTTATCTCTTCTTGCTATTCTTTGGAACTCTGCATTCAGATGTTTATATCTTTCCTTTTCTCCTTTGCTTTTCACTTCTCTTGTTTTCACAGCTATTTGTAAGGCCTCCCCAGACAGCCATTTTGCTTTTTTGCGTTTCTTTTCCATGGGGATGGGCTTGATCCCTGTCTCCTGTACAATGTCACGAACCTTAGTCCATAGTTCATCAGGCACTCTATCTATCAGATCTAGGCCCTTAAATCTATTTCTCACTTCCATTGTATAATAATAAGGGATTTGATTTAAGTCATACCTGAATGGTCTAGTGGTTTTCCTTACTTTCTTCAATTTCAGTCTGAATTTGGCATTAAGGAGTTCATGATCTGAGCCACTTCATCATATTATAGAGTCTTAAACATCAGCTTAGATATATTTTCTCCTACCAGTGAGGTCAAAAAACGTCATGTCCATGCTCCAGAGCAACAAAGCTTTAATTCTAAAACTCCTAATGTGATTTTTAATTTTTAGATTCAAATTTTGATCATGAAATGTGATTGGGGAGTGTAAAGTGCTATACCCGTTTAACCCTCTAAGAAAACCTCAACTCCATGCTTATGAGCACAGTGGTGTCCTGGCAAAGATAATAGTCTTTCTGAAGAACCTACCCTATTGACTCTTTGAGAAGCCTGGTTTAATCACAAGCCCTGAGGCATTCACACACATTTATTATTGATACAGCACTTAACCTTCTGGCCTTCCAACACTTTTTCCTGATAGAACCCTTCACTTTACCTGCTATGCTCATGTTTCTGATGGAAGTTAACTTTGCAGGATGTCAGGCAAAGGCTGTGGTAGGCTCACAGTCCTGCCAATGGCTTAGAACCTTAATTTTATCATCACTCTGAGAAATGGGACCAAATATATAATTTATAGAGAAAAAAGCATGTATCTTTCTCTTTGCACTAAAACACTTTAGTGCTCTATTTATGAGTCTGTTATGATATTTTAATCACCATATTATATAGATTCCTCTATATGACTTATCTTTCCTATCAAACCCTATACTTCCATATTTGTCTCCTAATCACCTACTGTTCCTCATCCCATTCTCCATATCCAGATAGGGAAGAATAGGTATATATTTGACTCTTTAATTAATTATTAATGTGGGTAAGTGTGTGTGTTAGTTGCTCAGTCTAGTCCAACTCTCCATGACCCCTTGGGCTATAGCTCGCCAGACTCCTCTGCCCATGGAGTTCTTTAGGCAAGAATACTAGAGTGGGCTGCCATTCCCTTCTCCAGGGGATCTTTCCAACCCAAGAATCAAACCAGGGTCTCCAGCATTGGAGCCAGATTCTTTACCATCTGAGCCACCAGGGAAGTGAGTGAATGAGTGAATAATTAGATGAACCATTGGATATCTAAAGAATAGAATGTTCTCAGCAAATCCACTTTACTAAACTCCACATCTCCATTTTAGAGAATCAACTTTGTCCTCTTGTCATCACCTTATTTCTCAAAAAAAAAAAAAAAAAAAAAAATCCCCAAGTGTCCACAGATTGAATCAAGGACAATCATCTGGCCCAAAAGGATTCTTCTTCTGTTTCTTTTTTTCTTCTTTATGACTGTGCTGGGTCTTCGTTGCAGCATACGGGCTTCCTCTAGTTGGAATGCGCTTCTCTCATGCCACACGGGTTTTAGCTGCCCCACAGCATGTAGGATCTTAGTTCCCCAAACAGGGATCGAACCCCAAAATGATTATTCTTGGAATTTGAATTTGTGAAATTATTTGAATTAACCTTTGTCAAGCAGTCCTGATGAAGCATGTTTACGGAGAGTAGAATTTAGGATGAGCGTAGAGAGAAGCAGCGACAGGATGGTTTGGCCCTTAAGAGAACAGTCAGTTTAGCTTTCAAAGGCTTTTCAGTCTCTGATGACTTTTCAGCTCCTGCTTCTGTGTTCTACACTTCTAATCTAGAGTTCATGGATACTCCTTTCCATGTTGTAACATAGCTGACTTCTCTTATCATTTTGGTCTCAACTTGAATGAGAATGAGTGTCATCTCCTGGTAGAAGCCTTCTCTTCAGAGTCTCAGTTGTTATGCTCTTTATCCCAAGTCACTCTGCTTTATTTTCTCCAAATCACTTAGCACCACAAATGGGTGTTTGACTTTTATATTATGTATTATCCGTTTCCCCTACAAGAATTCATCACATGACAACAAATGAAGTGAAGTGAAAGTCGCTCAGTCGTGTCCAACTCTTTGTGACACCATAGACTATACAGCCCATGGAATTCTTTAGGCCAGAATACTGGAGTGGGTAGCTGTTCCCTTCTCTAGGGGATCTTCCTAACAAATACCTCATCTATTTGGTTCACCACTCTTTTCCCAACACTATAAAATACTGTTTTTGTATCAGAGGCCTGAGTAAATCATGTTTGAATAAATAATAGATATAATAAATCCTTCTTGTTACCTCAGCTATTTTGAGGCTTCCATTATTCCAACATAAAAGTACCAACCTCCGAGCATGGAAGCTATAGGCATATCAGTGCCCATGTTACTGAAAGGTCTCCTAAAATAATCATCCACTTCATCTTCTCCACCAGGTCCAAAGCAAGAAGCCTATAAACAGTCTTCCCGACATCTGATCTGCATTGTCCCTTCAATCCCTTCTGCCCCAGTCTCCTCAAACTGGTCAATTTTATATTTACCTACATCTGGAGACTACTGGAGAGTATTCTCACACTTTTCCATATTATTAAGCCCTTCAAATCATGTGTCAGTTTTCCTATTATGCAGGTGCTTTGCACATGGTGATGGTGAGGGTACTGATTTAACTTAGTCTGAAGCCTTTTTATATAATGATAGTCAGGAGTAAATTATCATAAAATGTTGGAGCACAGTTCCCACCTGTTTAATGTTGAAACTCTTCTGAAGGAGTTTCAGGGGAGATTAAAGATGTACAGCCAAGTACTCATCTTGCCTGGGAAGGAAGTGAGAAATTCCACCTTGTAAAGGTCATCCAGAAACTCAGAAGCACTCAGAGTTCTGTGTAACAGATGTGGCAGCAAGTCCACCACGTGATTCATTGCACAGTATATTCAGGGCTATTGATCTCCTATTGGCAATCAGAGCCCCACGCATCCTCTCAGGAATGAGGTGTGGGAGTGCATTGTTCAGTTCTAAGGTACTGAGTGTGCGGGGGCTGCGCCTGCTATGTAGCAGGCTCCAAATGAGTCAGATGTCTGTTAGGAATGTTGCTTTGAATCTGTTGCCTGTGCTTTCTGTCTCACATTGCCCAAAAGTACCTTTCCAATTACTTAGACTCACATTTCACAGTTTAAAATGGCCCAGACTGAAGATGACCAATACGGCTGAGTCAAACCCCAAAAAGACCACTGAAGATACTGCAATACCCATGGTGTCACAGAGGGACAGAATGGGTAGAGCATGGATTGTCAGAGTCAGATGAGCTTGCATTTGAATCTCAGCTCTGTTATTCCCTAGCTGTCAGACCTTGGGAAAGATATTTCACTTTAAGTCTTAATGTTCTTTGTGTTCAAATATTATTGGCATGCCAAACAAAATTGACCTCATAGGATTGTGGTGATTAATGACTAAAGTGACATAAGCAGATCTCTTCATCACAGTGCTGGGAGATGGTAGACACTCGTTTTTCCCCCCTGGAACCTCAGTTCCTTTTTAAATAAGAAGAATACTAATAATATATCAGATCAGATCAGTCACTCAGTCATGTCTGACTCTTTGCGACCCCATGAATCGCAGCATGCCAGGCCTCCCTGTCCATCACCAACTCCTGGAGTTCACTGAGACTCCCGTCCATAGAGTCAGTGATGCCATCCAGCCATCTCATCCTCTGTTGTCCCCTTCTCCTCCTGCCCCCAATCCCTCCCAGCATCAGAGTCTTTTCCAATGAGTCAACTCTTCACATGAGGTGGCCAAAGTACTGGAGTTTCAGCTTTAG
>NW_011495081.1:4170578-4170759 GCF_000754665.1 Bison bison bison | reverse complement strand
CAGCTCCAACACCACAGTTCAAAAGCATCAATTCTTTGGCACTCAGCCTTCTTCACAGTCCAACTCTCACATCCACACATGACCACAGGAAAAACCATAGCCTTGACTAGATGGACCTTTGTTGGCAAAGTGACATCTCTGCTTTTGAATATGCTATCTAGGTTGGTCATAACTTTCCTTC
>NW_011495081.1:4158496-4170105 GCF_000754665.1 Bison bison bison | reverse complement strand
AACCAGCTTGAACATCAGGAAGTTCACGGTTCACATATTGCTGAAGCCTGGCTTGGAGAATTTTGAGCATTACTTTACTAGTGTGTGAGATGAGTGCAATTGTGTGGTAGTTTGAGCATTCTTTGGCATTGCCTTTCTTTGGGATTGGAATGAAAACTGACCTTTTCCAGTCCTGTGGCCACTGCTGAGTTTTCCAAATTTGCCAGCATATTGAGTGCAGCACTTTCAGAGCTAGTATATGCTCATTCATGCACTTTTAATTATTGGGGCAGACATAGTCAATTGTTTTCCCGATTCTATTTTTCTGTGTTAACAGAATCCTAAATAATGTGCCCAGTTTAAAAGCTACATTTCTTATCTTATCTTGAGACTGGGACCAGTTATGTGATCTGAACTTCGCAACAGTTTTAGACTCAGAGGTTTATTATGGATTCTTGGAAACCTCTGCCACTCCTTTGTTGCTTCCTCTTTCTGTTTTCCTGCCTGCCATGTACATGTGAGCCTGCTGGGGAGAAGCCCTCTGGCTTCCATCAGGCAGCTATGAGGGTGTAAGCCCCTTATAAGGGATGATGGAACAAGAAGATAGAAGGATCCTGCGGCATTCTGGACTCTCTGTACTAGCCCTGGAATATCTCTAGACTTTTAATTTATGGAAAAGATCTCTTCTATTTGGTTAAACTTTTATAATTGAGTTTTGTATACATGCAACCAAATGCAGTCCCTAACCAATATATGTAATATCTTAATCATTACTCCAATAAGTTTTTTGGCCATTGTTGTTATCAAATCTATTTTATATTAAGGATATTGAGACATAGGCAAGTAATCTACCCAAGGTCACAAGCAATTCAGCTAGTAAGTGAAGCAGGGGTTTGTACTTAAAATCTGTAAGTACAGCAGAACCTGTGCTTAAAACAGTAAATATAAAATGGGGGATGACAATGTTTCTTCCCTAGTCTTCCTATTTTACAAATCTTTGAGCCTACATTTGTAACCTCAAAACTTGCTCTGACTGCCTGATCTTTTTGTAAAAATTTCTTTGAATTCTCTCAGACCACAGTGCTGTTGGAAGATGTTTAAGCTCATGTGGTTATTCTGGCATTAACTAACTGTGATCCTAGGCCAGTCATTTAGCTTCTCTGGTCATTTTATGGTAAGAGGGCAGCATATTATTTCTAGTCATCCCTTATTTCTAACTGTCTGTGATTCTAAAGGTGAATTTAATAGATTTTTAATTATTCCATTGGCTGATCATCAAAGTTTTACTTTATCTAGTTCCATCTCATGACCCAGAGGGTATTGAATAAATATTAATTAATAACTGTACTAGGGATAAAGCAACCTTTTTTTTTCCCATTCTCTCACTTTCCCTCTAAGTCATTGGCTTTTTATTCTTTTTATTTTCATCTAAAATCCAACATCTCATTAGATGATTTGGGGGAACTGATCCAGTCAAGATCAAAGACCATTGCTTCCAAAGGATGAAGCTTACTTCAGTCAGGGAAGAAGCAAAGGGAACAAATCAAAGGCCTTGAAAAGTCATATTTGGGGTAAAATAAAAAAAGGAAAAGTACAAACCATCCCTTAGGTGAAGGAATGGGGTTGGTATGTGGATTCAGAGAAACAGTCTTCAAAAAAGAAATAACAAATCAAAGCAGCTTTAGTTGGAAGGAAGAAGAAAGCACAGTAGTAAACAAAAGGGAGGATTGGTATTGTTTTGAAGTTTTTTAGAAAGATAAGCCGTGACCAGAGCATTGAAAATTATTAAAAGAGAGTTGAGCTAAAGGAATAATATTTGTATTGTGAATGATCAAAATATATCAATTAAGTAGGTAGAAAGTGCTTTACCTTAAGCAGAATCTTTATCTGGAGGAGATCATGTCAAGAAACAGTTTTGAAACTTATAACATACTGTTGTAATACTGCAATGGGTTAGGAGAAGGCTGCTATCTGCAAGCCAGGGAGAGCATCCTCACCAAGAACAGAACCTGCCAGCACCTTAGTCTTCGGCTTCCCAGCCTCCAGAACTGTGGGAAGTAGATGCGTATTGTTTAAGCAACCTTGTGTGGTATTTTGATATAGCAGCTCGAACTGACTAAGACAGACTTCATGAAGTTCTTATAGAAGATTTAAGTTCAACCTGGAAAATCCCATGGATGGAGGAGCCTGGTAGGCTGCAGTCAGAGTTGGACACGACTGAGCGACTTGACTTTCACTTTTTACGTTCATGCATTGGAGAAGGAAATGGCAACCCACTCCAGTGTTCTTGCCTGGAGAATCCCAGGGACGGGGGAGCCTGGTGGGCTGCCGTCTATGGGGTTGCACAGAGTCGGACACGACTGAAGCAACTTAGCAGCAGCAGCAGCAGCATGTCGGCATTGTTGTTGTTGTTCAGTTGCTAAGTCGTGTCTGACTCTTTGCGATCCCATGGACTGCAGCATGCCAGACTTTCCCGTTCTTCACCAGCTCATGGAGTTTGTTCAAACTCATGTTCATTGAGTCAGTGATGCCATCCAACCATCTCATCTTCTGTTGCTGCCTTCTCCTCCTGCCCTCAATCTTTCCCAACATCAGGGTCTTTTCCAATGAGTCAACTCTTCACATCAGGTGGCCAAAGTATCAGAGCTTCAGCTTCAGCATTAGTCCTTCCAGTGAATATTCAGGGTTGATTTCCTTTAGGAATGACTGGTTTGATCTCCTTGCTATCTATCCATGGGACTCTCAAGAGTCTTCTCCAATACCACAATTGGAAAGTATCAGTTCTTCGGTTCTCAGCTTTCTTTACGGTCCAGCTCTCACATCCATACATGACTATTGGAAAATCCATAGCTTTGACTGTACAGACCTTTGTCAGCAAAGTGATGTCTCTCTCTGATTTTTAATGCACTGCCTAGGTTAGTCATAGCTCCTCTGTTCTTGGAATTCTCTAGGTAAGAATACTGGAGTGGGCAGTCATTCTCTTCTCCAGGGGATCTTCCTGACTCAGGGATCAAATCCAGGTCTCCTGCATTGCCTGCAGATTCTGTACTATCTGAGCCACCAGAGAAGCCCATGTTGGCATTAATACAGAGAAAATCAACATGGGATAAGGAAAGCAGCATGGGAATTGAAGCCATAGTTACTTTCCAAACTCTTTCTCTAATTAATTTGCTAACATCTTTGAGACTCAGTTTACCCATCTAGAAGTAGAGTTAGTAATATCTACAGCAAGGATTATTTGCACTACATAAAAATAACACATCTTCTTGTGAAATGACTGATATGTAGTAGCTATTCAATAAAAACTAATTCTTCATTCTGGTAACAATAGGTAAATTTTCTTCTCTTATTTTGTGAAACTTCAGTTTTACTTGCTTTAAAGCCCATATTTTAGAATCCAGTTTTCATGCAAATAAAATCTGTAAGAAGAGTACACTGTGAATAGTTCTGTAATGAAAGATGCATTAAAAAAGCATAATTTGTATTTTTATAATATGCTATATACAGACTGCTTGTATCTTATCATACTTATAACTGAAGTTTTCACTTTTCAGGAATTTTGACATTTGTTTGGAGAGCCTCACTTGACGTCTTTTTGGGGAGCTGAATTGGACTGAACGTGAGGTACCATTTTTTTCTCATGAGGTACTGAGTTTTCTCAGAAAATAGAGAAAGCTATTTTCTCCAGACCAAATATGTTTATTGAACTTCATGTGGAATGAAAGTAAATCACCTTACTAGAAACACCGTGAACATTCTGGATTTAATTAAAAATATGGCAGAGCTAGAGAAATTTGTTTTTGAGTTTCTTAGATAGACTGTATTTCATGGAGTCATTTTTATTTTGTCAATTACTCTCTAGGAAATGAACACAGAGTTTAGGCTCTAGTATGGAAAAAAGTGTGTGAAAGACTTAGAGCTTCCTTTGAATACATGTTTTGTGCATTTTTTCAGGACACTTTAAGGCTGACATTACTCAGAATTACTAATAGAATTTAACTGATACATTGGTTGTGGACGATTGGACAATAGTTAGTTTTGTTTTATGTGATACAGGTTTTTAATACATGTATAAATCTGGATAAGAAGCTAACTGGAGAAGTGGACCTGTGAGCTCTAATTGATGCTCACTTTCCTACATCAAGTTAGTTTCATGGAACACTCTAGGCTGCCATTAGATCTAAGCCTCTCAAACTCTGTATTATGGATGGTCCTACTGCATAAAAATAAGCCAGTCCTCAGACCCTTTACAAATTCCTTGGAGTACAATGTAGAAATCTCTTTTTTAAAGAAGCTTTCCAGATGATTCCATGAACATCAATGTGATTTCCTATCACCCTTGTGGTCAAAAATCCCACAGCCTCTGTATATGATACAGAGGTGGTTACACTGTGATGTTCAGTTATTTAAAGACTTAAACACTGCTTAAGGAAGTGAAATACACAAAAGGTACATGGCAGGGGACCTACAAAGTCACAGGATGAAATCAACATTAGGAACCTTTATGTCTGGCGATGACCACCAGTGCTGAGATCAAAAATAACCGTCATTAGATTCTGTCAGTCACTGGAACTACACCATCTTGAAGAGAGGCTGCTGTAAGTCGTGATGATGAATACCCTGCCAGTATCTTTGGGAACTGCCAATAAGGAGAGAAACTGCCTACTTCTTGTTTCTTTGAACTTCGGAAGAACCTGTCATTACGCATTGATGGGCATCATCACATTTCAGCAGATATTTCTGTTTTATTGGCTTGGGGTTAATTAAGAGAATAATAATTTGTGGGATAACCTTATAATAAAATAATATTATGATTCTATTTCCGAATTCCCTCTGGACTTGATCTCTCAGGAGACTAGAGGTCACTGCCTTTGATGCATTATTCAATAAAGGGAAAGAAATAAGGTAAGGAGGGAGGCTCTGGAATTGCTGGGAACAGATTCTTCCTAACTGGAGAAACCATAAAACTGGCTCCAGCTTTGGATTCCCAGAGTGACTTGAGTAAAGAGGGCTACAGAATAGAGATGAAATCACAGGCTGGATCATTTTCTGAAGGCTGTTGCTATTAAGTAGCACATAGTAGGTGGCTTAAAAGATCAGAAATACATTGTCTCACAGTCCTGGAGGCTAGCTGTCCAAAATGAAGGTTTTGGCAGAGCCATGATCTCGCTTAAGACTCTAGGGTAGGAGTGTTCTTTGCTTCTCCCTTATTTCTGCTGACCACAGCTGATCCTCAAATGTTTCTTGGCTTTAGATTCATCATTCCAATCTCTTCTTCCATCGTCACATGGCCTCCTCTCTGTGTTTCTCTGTGTTCTCTTATAGAGACACTAGTCATTAGATGGGGGCCAACTGTTACGTAGTATGACCACAATTTAATTCTGTCTGCAAAGACCCTATTTGCAAATAAGGTTATACATTGAAGTTCTGGGTTGACATGAATTTTGGGGGGTGGATGCCATTAAACCAATACACAATTGGTAAGATTTGAATTTCTTTAAAATGCACAACTTTCAATGAGCTAAAGGACAAAATGACCCTTAAAATTGGAAAAACAGCTATTTACAAGGTCTGATTTTTTTTTTTTTAATTTTTCTCAATGGCTGTGTCCATTGCCCATGTCATACAGATAAACTAGTTTGCTTGGATGACAGTACCTGTGTTTTGGACTGAAAACTTGAAAAAGATGTGATTAAGGAGAACTAGATATCCAACCATTTCTCAGAGTCTCCATCATTAGTCTTTTCATGAAAAGAAAAGAACACCAAAAATTAAGAAAGATTTCGCTAGGGAATTAAAAAGAAATTATCTGATTGTCACACATCATACTACAAGGCAAATGAGCTGATGAAATTAGTTGGCCTTTTTAACACAGTTGCAAAAAGTAGATCATAATGTGGGAGTTCAATATGGTGAACCCTGAATGGCTTCAGAGTCTAAGAAATTTTTCTTAGTGAACAGCTTGAAGATAAGCTTTACATAAACCCCATTTTCCCCTGATATTATTTTTTCATTATATGATTGCACAAACATCTTATTGGTATAAAACTTTCCAAAGCTGCCCATTTTTGTACAAATCATTTTCAGTATAAGAAGAAAAATGATGATGAAGGATTTGGTAGAGTAGTCTATGGTTCTTCATTGTGGCAACAAAAGCTATTTGAGCATTTATTTTTAGAAAAAGGAAACTCTTTTATAATAACAAAATGCTTCCCTGGTGGCTCAGATGGTAAAGAATCTGCCTGCAACTCAGGAGACGTGGGTTCGATATCTGGTCAGGAAGATCCCCTGGAGAAGGGAATGGCTATGCGCTCCAATATTCTTGAGTGGATAATTCCATGGACAGAGGAGCCTGGCGGGCTACAGTCTATGGGGTCGCAAGAGCCGAACACGACTGAGTGACTAACACTTCCACTTCCTTTCAATATGAAAACTGGATAGATTTGTCTAGTAGAATCCAAGTGAAGTGAAGTTGCAAAGTTGTGTCTGACTCTTTGTGATCCTATGGACTGTAGCCCACTAGGCTCCTCCATCCATGAGAGTTTCCAGGCAAGAATACTAGAGTGGGTTGCTATTTTTTCTCCAGGGGATTTTCCCAACCCAGGGATTAAACCTGGGTCTCCCGCATTGCAGTCAGACTCTTTACCATCTGAACCACCAGGGAATCCCCTAGAATCCAAGAGTCAGAGCCTAAAATTCTGGCAGAGACAGACAGAAGTTAATAAGAATTGACACAATTTATTAAGTAGCTAAACAACTTTCAAAAGGAATTGACCTGAAATCAAATACGTTTAACACTTCTGGAAGCACAGAGAGAAATTCCCTTGCACATTTAATGCAGGCATGAATTTATCTTTTGAGAATTTTTTTATGGGCACTTTTGCCCTGATGTTAGTAATTTGTGTCTCTCTGAGGGAGTGATACTTGTTAGGGATGCAAAAAGGACATGATATGATATTATTTTTGTAAAAATTTTTACCATAGAAAATTTTCGTTTCTTCAATCAAGGGGATGGACTAGTATACTCTAAATCCATATTATTTCCCTGAGAGAATCTAATCCTCATCTCTCTCCTAGTTCAGGTGTGGAGGCTTTCCATCCTCTGCCTCCACTCCCCAGCCATCCCTCCCTATCAGCCGAACATCTCTGATCAATGGATCAGAGATCACTAAGCTGAAATGGTCAACTTTGCAATGTCTCTTGATATAGCCTCACAGGATACTATCTTAAATGTAATATCCAAAGGACTGTGTGTGTTTGGAACTAGTTCCCCAAATTCAGAGCAATCTGCCTGCTGCTTCCGAAAGATCAGTCTGCCTTTAGCAGTTGAGCCTCAGCAATAGAAGCAGCACAGAAGAGATAGTGTGATTCTTGTTCCTCTTTACCCTCCAGCTGAATATTATTTTTAGGTCAAGCCTGATCCCTTTCTGTACCCCAAACTATGGGATGATGCTAATTTGTGAAGTTTAGGTGCAGTATAAGCTAATGATTTATTCATGTCAGAAGAAATTGCTCTCTACCTCTGATAATTGTGGATTATATTGAGGAATCACACACATTAGGGGCATTTAACTCCCTCTTTTGAAGCAGACATATTTGGCTACTGGAATACACCAGATGCTATGGCAATGGAGATGATGTGTGATGTTGGTTTCTGATTTGCATATAGAAATAAATGCTTGTGGCAAAAAAGACAAAGCATGAATAGAAAGGGAAATTCCTTCCAGGACCCTGATGATCAGTAAAATATTAGTACCCATTAATATTTGTTTTGACTAGAGTTTTTGTAAATTCTCTTTAGCTGCAATTTTACATAGAGAATAAGCATAGTAAATGATTATTTTCTAGGTGGAGAATTATCTAGATTATAACTATTTTACTCTGTTACAGAATATTAACTGTAGCTTCCATGGAGTCCACACACACATGGAGAGAGAAGTAATCATGATAGATATAGACTCAGCTCCATTCTATTTGCAACCTTTGATTAAGCCTATTTTTAGCCATTCTGCATTGACTAATGCTTTATTAATATATGGTATCTATCCTACTTTGGCTTATAAGATGGAGAAAGCAATGACTAATTACTAGTCATGCACACACCTATGTAGGATATATTTTTAGAGTCTATATTGAGAAATCTATATTGTAAAGTACCTCTCCAACTTTTTGCTGTAATTACACACAGAAGGTTCAAGTCAATAAAATAATGTTGCTCTCCCCAAAGTGTAGTAAATGATTGTTTTGAAGCTTTTCCAGTGTCCTTATTTAATTGCCGTGGGCCGAGAGAATTGATATGTACTTTTTTTGTTCAAAATAAATTTCCTTAATTAATGAATTTTCATGACCAGAAAGTCTGGTTTAAAGCCTACATACAAATTGACCATTAGTTTTCTAATTCCAGCTAAACCCCTCAAACCTTTGCTTATTTTTATGTGTGGAGAGACAAGAAGACATGACCCTTCATTTCAGTCTGGATTTTGAGCTCATTCTTGACTGCCACTAACCAAGGTCAAATGTGAAGAGATTTCTCCTACCAAGCATCACACTCTTGAATCTCAGCCAATCTGCTTTCTTGACTTACTTTTTTTAGACTGCTTGCAGCAATAAGCCCATTTGGTTGGTTAAAACAGAGCTAATACATTCATTCATGCAAATAAATATTTATTAAGTACTCCATTGGATTGACTAGTGTCCCTCAAAAATTCATGTCTACCAAGAACCTCAGAAAATGACCTTATTTGGAAACAGGATTGCTGCAGAGGTAATGTATTAAAATGAGGTCATGCTGGATCAGGGTAGGCCTGAAATTCAATAACAGCTGCTGTTATAAGAAGATTTGGTGATGGAGACAGAAGTTGGAGGGATGCAGTTACAAACTAAGGAATGTCAGAGGTTGCCAGCAGCCACAAGAAGCTGAAAGAAGCAAGGGAGAGTTCTCTAGAGCCTTCTGAAGAAGCATGGCCCTGCCAACACCTTGATTTCAATCTTCTAACCTCCAAACCTGTAGGAGAATAAATTTTTGTTTCTTAAGTTATCAGTTTGTGGTAATTTGTTACAGCAGTCCTAGAACGTTAATACACATTCTTACTGTGGACCAGTAATTGTCCCAGTTCATTGATGTACTGCATGAACTAAGTCAGTAGTCCTTTTTCTCACAAACCTTGATAATGGAGGATATCCTATTCATTTGTTTGGAAAGGTAGAAGCACAGATCAAAAGTATAGTCAACATTTATTGAAATATTATTTTCATTGTTCTTAAAATGTTATATACTGAATCATCTCACCCAAAAATGTATATATTGAAGCCCTAAGCTCAGAGTTTGACTGTATTTGGAAATAATGCTTTTAAAGGGGTGCTTACATTAAAATGAAGCTGTCAGGCTGATCTTTAATCTAATCTGACCACTTTTTTTAATAAGAAGGGGGACTTTAGTTATACACAGGGCACCAGGGCTGTGTAAGCACAGAGGAAAGATGATGTGATGACCCAGGGAGAAGGAAGCCATCTGCAAGTCAAGGAGATGGGCCTCAGAAGCAACAACCTTGCAGATACCTTGGTCTCAGACTTATAGCTTCCAGACTGTAAGAAAATACGTTTCTATTGTTTAAGCCACCCAGTCCATGGTATTTGTTATGACAGCCCTAGCAAATTAACATAAGGATTTACACATATTAATTCATTTAATTTTTATAACAGTGCAGAGTGGTAGGTTTTATTTTCCCAATTTTAAAAAAGAAAAAAAAAAAAAAACTCTCCTGTGATAATCTGAATAATGTCCCCCCAGAGATATCCAGGTCTAGTCCATGGGCCTTGTGACTATCATCTTATGTTTTAAAAGGGTCTTTGTGGATATGATCAGATTTAGAATCTTGTGTTGAGGGGATTATCCTGGATTATCTTGAGGGGCCCTTTGTAATCACAGGTGTCTTAATAAAAGAGAAACAACAGACAAGACTGTAGAGGACATGATGGGACAACGAAAGCAGTTTGGAGGGATGTGACCATGAGTCCAGGCATAGCAGCAGACATCAGAGGCTGGAAGAGGCAAGGAACAAATTCCCCTGGAGCCTCCAGAAAGAACCATCCATGCCATTACCTTGATTGCAGCCTTGTGAGACTCATTTCTCACACTGGGCTTTGAGAACTACAAAATTCTCTTTAAAATGTTTTAAGCCCCTATAATTGTGGTGGTAACTTGTTGTAGCAGCAGCAGGATACTAACACATCTTCTAAGATGACACAGTCATTAGGTGGCAGGGCCCTAATGACTTGAACCCACCTGGCTCCAGCTTCTTGTGGTTAGCTACTAAATCTATCTCTCTCTCTTTCAATATATGGATTTGAGATCACTCATTATAATGTACTGGGATGGCGTTAGTTTAATGTTGTGAACACAAATTTTGTAGTTAAGCTGGACTGGAATTCTAGTATTCACTTACCAATTTATTGGTTGTCTTACCTTAGTTCATTTAAACTTTCTGTGCCCCAGTTTTCACAGTTAAGTGTGATTATGCTGGTGTATTGTAGTACTATTTAGGAATAGTACATACAAAGTGTCCAGTAGGGTATATATTTTGTACTAGGCGAAGGCAATGGCACCCCACTCCAGTACTCTTGCCTGGAAAATCCCATGGACGGAGGAGCCTGGTAGGCTGCAGTCCGTGGGGTTGCTGAGGGTTGGACACGACTGAACGAATTCACTTTCACGTTTCCCTTTCATGCATTGGAGAAGGAAATGGCAACCCACTCCAGTGTTCTTGCCTGGAGAATCCCAGGGACGGGGGAGCCTGGAGGGCTGCCGTCTATGGGGTCGCACAGAGTCGGACACGACTGAAGTGACTCAGCAGCAGCAGGCACTCAATTAATGTCGCTATTATTTCTCTCATGACTTAAAGACACAAAGTCATCTCTTCATAAAGCTCTCTGTAAAAGTTTCTGAGCCACTTACATTTATGCTTCTTTAAGGCAATCACCATACTTTCATAGGCCATTCTTTTTTTTTTTTTTTTAATTTTTTTATTGAAGGAAAGTTGCTATACAGAATTTTGTTGTTTTCTATCAAACCTCAACATGAATCAGCCATAGGTATACATATATCCCCTCCCTTTTGAACCTCCCTCCCATTTCCCTCCCCATCCCACCCCTCTAGGTTGACACAGAGGCCCTGTTTGAGTTTCCTGAGCCATATTATACAGTGGAAGTGAGAAATAGATTTAAAGGCCTAGATCTGATAGATAGAGTGCCTGATGAACTATGGAATGAGGTTCGTGACATTGTACAGGAGACAGGGATCAAACCATTCCCATAGAAAACAAATGCAAAAAAGCAAAATGGCTGTCTGGGAAGGCCTTACAAATAGCTGTGAAAAGAAGAGAAGCAAAAAGCAAAGGAGAAAAGGAAAGATATAAACATCTGAATGCAGAGTTCCAAAGAGTAGCAAGGAGAGATAAGAAAGCCTTCCTCAGCGATCAATGCAAAGAAATAGAGGAAAACAACAGAATGGGAAAGACTAAGGATCTCTTCAAGAAAATCAGAGATACCAAAGGAATATTTCATGCAAAGATGTGCTCGATAAAGGACAGAAATGGTATGGACCTAACAGAAGCAGAAGATATTAAGAAGAG
>NW_011495081.1:4135560-4158396 GCF_000754665.1 Bison bison bison | reverse complement strand
AATTCCAGTTGAACTATTCCAAATCCTGAAAGATGATGTTGTGAAAGTGCTGCACTCAATATACCAGCAAATTTGGAAAACTCTGCAGTGGCCACAGGACTGGAAAAGGTCAGTTTTCATTCCAATCCCAAAGAAAGGCAATGCCAAAGAATGCTCAAACTACCGCACAATTGCACTCATCTCACACGCTAGTAAAGTAATGCTCAAAATTCTCCAAGCCAGGCTTCAGCAATATGTGAACCGTGAACTTCCTGATGTTCAAGCTAGTTTTAGAAAAGGCAGAGGAACCAGAGATCAAATTGCCAACATGCGCTGGATCATAGAAAAAGCAAGAGAGTTCCAGAAAAACATCTATTTCTGCTTTATTGACTATACCAAAGCCTTTGACTGTGTGGATCACAATAAACTGTGGAAAATTCTGAAAGAGATGGGAATACCAGACCACCTGACCTGCCTCTTGAGAAATTTGTATGCAGGTCAGGAAGCAAGAGTTAGAACTGGACAAGGAACAATAAACTGGTTCCAAATAGGATAAGGAGTACGTCAAGGCTGTATATTGTCACCCTGTTTATTTAACTTATATGCAGAATACATCATGAGAAATGCTGGACTGGAGGAAACACAAGCTGGAATCAAGATTGCCGGGAGAAATATCAATCACCTCAGATATGCAGATGACACCACCCTTATGGTAGAAAGTGAAGAGGAACTAAAAAGCTTCTTGATGAAAGTGAAAGAGGAGAGTGAAAAAGTTGGCTTAAAGCTCAACATTCAGAAAATGAAGATCATGGCATCCAGTCCCACCACTTCATTGGAAATAGATGGGGAAACAGTAGAAACAGTGTCAGACTTTATTTTTCTGGGCTCCAGAATCACTACAGATGGTGACTGCAGCCTTGAAATTAAAAGATGCTTACTCCTTGGAAGGAAAGTTATGACCAACCTAGATAGCATATTCAAAAGCAGAGACATTACTTTGCCAACAAAGGTCCGTCTAGTCAAGGCTATGGTTTTTCCTGTGGTCATGTGTGGATGTGAGAGTTGGACTGTGAAGAAGGCTGAGCACCAAAGAATTGATGCTTTTGAACTGTGGTGTTGGAGAAGACTCTTGAGAGTCCCTTGGACTGCAAGGAGATCCAACCAGTCCATTCTGAAGGAGATTAGCCCTGGGATTTCTTTGGAAGGAAAGATGCTAAAGCTGAACGAATTCACTTTCACTCCAGTACTTTGGCCACCTCATGTGAAGAGTTGACTCATTGGAAAAGACCCTGATGCTGGGAGGGATTGGGGGCAAGAGGAGAAGGGTACAACAGAGAATGAGATGGCTGGATGGAATTCCTGACTTGATGGACGTGAGTCTGAGTGAACTCTGGGAGTTTGTGATGGACAGGGAGGCCTGGCGTGCTGCGATTCATGGGGTCACAAAGAGTCAGACACGACTGAGCGACTGATCTGATCTGATCTATTTTACATGAAAAGTGAAAGTGAAGTCACTCAGTCATGTCCGACTCTTTGCAACCCCATGGACTGTACCTACCAGGCTCCTTGGTCCATGGGATTTTCCAGGGCATGAATACTGGAGTGGGTTGTCATTTATGATCTTGTAAATTTCCATGTTACTCTTTCCATACATCTCACTGTCTCTTCCTCTCCCCTCATGCCCATAAGTCTATTTTTTGTCTGTTTCTCCATTGTTGCCTTGTAAATGAATTCTTCAGAACCATTTTTCTAGATTCTGTACATATGTGTTAGAACATGATATTTATCTTTCTCTTTCTGACTCACTTCACTCTGCATAATAGGTTCTAGGTTCATCTACCTCATCAGAACTGACTCAAATGTGTTCCTTTCTATTGCTGAGTAATATTCCATTGTGTATACATAGCACAGTTTTTTTATCCATTCATCTGTTGATAGGCATCTAGGTTGCTTCCATGTTCTAGCTACTCTAAGTAGTGCTGCGATGAACATGAGATACATGTGTCTTTTTCAACCCTGGTTTTCTCAGGGTATATGCCTAGGAGTAGGATTGCTGGGTCATATGGTGGTTTTATTCCTAGTTTTTTAAGGAATCTCCATACCGTCTTCCATAGTGGCTGGATCAATTTACATTCCCACCAACAGAATGCAAGAGCAGTCCCTTTTCTCTACACCCTCTCCAGCATTTATTGTTTGTAGACCTTTTAATGATGGCCATTCTGACCAGTGTGAGGTGATATCTCAGTGTGGTTTTGACTTTCATAGGCCATTCTTATAGCAACATAAGATGTTGCTGTGTAATTAACTCATAAAGATGATACAGTTGAGTGTCTGTTGTGAAATACAAAGTGAAAACTTTTTGAAAAAAGAAGGAATCTTTAGCCACTTGCACCATTTTTTTGTTTCTGAATGAGTTTTCTTCTTGGTCCACTTGGTCTTCTTTATTGGCTGCATGGCTTACGGAGTCTTTCCCAACCATGAATGGAAACCGTGTCCCCTGCATTAGAAGCACAGAGTCTTAGCCACTGGACTGCCAGGAAGTCACTCCTCTTCTTGGTCCAGTATTCAAATCCACATTTTTGAATTCTGGTTTCATCTGCTCTGATTTCTCATTCACTCATCTGCCCTTTGCCTGTTTGCTCTCACAGTCTTTCCTCTCCTGTCCTCTGATCTGCCCTGAATTTTGAAGGGCCAACCATTGTTATTTCTAAGACTTACTTGCCATCTGGCTTCCTGCTAAATTCAGATAACAGAAGCCCTGGCAAGAGATTGGATGATCAGAGGAAGAAACTAGAATGTTCTTTCCTTCACTCCTCTGCTCCCCATGACATCTCTGCCAGATGCTGTCTCCTTTGCAAATCCAGATCCTGCTGTTAAAGCCCCTCTTTTTGGCCCTGCCTACTGGGCTTTGATAACGTCCACTCCTAGATACATTTCTTTATGTTCCCTGCCCAAGAATCATTCTGGCTCTGGTGTTGATAAAATTGGGGTTGCCTTATGTCTCCTTGTTGGATTTCAGCTTGTTCTAGACCTTTTAAACTGCTTCATGCTATTGAAGTACCTCTACTGAACTAGCATGGATGAGTTCTGTCTCACTGTCTGGATCCTAACAGACAGATCCACTTTCCTCTCCACCTGCCTGAATTTAAACCTGAAACATGATTTATCTCTATGTCCACTCTTGACAAGTACCCAGGCCCAAGTGCTCTGTGTGGGCCTGGTTTTTGTGATTTGACTCCATCATCATAAAGGCCTCCTACTTCTTACTCGTTCAGTTTGATTCTGTCTGTGTCTCTACCTGCTTCTTTTTATCATGCTGCACCTACCTGCCCTACAGTCTTGGGTGGGAACCACTTTCCCTGCCTCTTTCTTCACGCATGAATTCATTCTGCTCTCACACCTTTCAGCTGTTACCTTTGGACATTTTGATCACCTTGTCTATTTGGCAGTGAAAGTCAACACTGAGTTTCGTGCTTTGCCTCGGTTCTTTCCATGGCACACGTGCTTATCTCTAGCCTATGTTGGTTAGTTGTTTCTCTCCATTATTTAGACCATGAGCTACTGGAGTTAGAGACTTTCTTTCAACTCTGCATCCCTAGAGTCATCTGTAGTGCCTGGCAAGGGGCATAGACTAAGTAAATGAACACACTGTAAAGAGTAGTGGTGGTTTAGCTTAGAGAAGCTGAGGGCAGACTTAATTTCAAGTTTATGTGGGAGATGCTGAGTTTGATAGGGGCATAAAATCTGCAAGCTGGAAGAAATCCTAGAGACCCAAATAGATACATGACAGTTGGTTATTTTTCTAATGTGTGAAAATTAGAATAGGGTTGTTGTTGTTCAGTTGCCAAGTCGTGTCTGACTCTTTGTGACCCTGTGGACTGTAGCATGTCAGGCTTCCCTGTCCTTCACTATCTTGCAGAGTTTGCTCAAACTCATGCCCATTGAGTCAGTGATGCCATCCAACCATCTCATCATCTGTTGTCCCCTTCTCCTCCTGCCTTTAATCTTTTCCAACATCAGGGTCTTTGCCAATGAATCAGGTCTTCATATCAGGTGGCCAAAGCATTGGAACTTCAGCTTCAGTCCTTCCAATGAATATACAGGGCAACAAACTTAAAAAGAAGTGTGGTTTTAAATGGAAATACAGAGGTCCATTCTGCCTATCAGAGTGATAACGACCCAAGATACATAACTGAAGGGTCTCTAATCCTGGAAATCTGTGTGAAAACAACACGCAGTTTCCGATCTTGAGTACCTTACAGATTCATTTCATAAAGACTTCAGGCTGCACCTGAATGTTTCTCAAGGCCCCCTCTGGTTATAGGTTTCTGGATTAGGTCTGAGTTTGAGGAGGTTGGAGAATAAAAGAACGTGATTAACCTCATAATTCACAGCATGAAAATAGACGTATACGTGCTAATTAAGATGTTTATTAAATTGAAATGTGATTGAACTAGGTTAATAGGGACTAGGTTCAGGAGAATTTTGAGATAGGAAAGAGAACACCATCATCTAATCAGTGAGTATAATTGTAAGTTTTGAATAGCTTTCACTCGATATTTATGTTCTTAGCTGAGGGCCATTTGCAGCTAGAAATAGTTTGAAAAAAAAAACACACAAGCAGAGAGGCACCATTTACAATCTCAATTCCAATTCCTTTCTCCTGCTGCTCTGAGAAACATTTTATAAATGAGGCCCTTTATGTGTCCAGCGTTCTTATCCCACTTTCTGTGCGGCCTCACACAGGAGGGCACACACAGAAGTGCTTCCATCTGCTAGGTCCGTGCATGAATGATGCCTGCGGCACTGCAGCCAGCCCTGGACCGAACTTTTCAACCTGGCTTCCAAATGGGAAGTTCTGATGCTGAGTGAAAGACTGATGACAGAAGCTCTCCAGGCATCTCAGAGTCAGTTAAATCAGTACTTCTAGGAGGCAGAAGGAAACCCCAAGATGTAATAAGGAGTGAAGGAACTGACCTTTCAGAGAGATGCAGTCCTCTGTGGCGAAAGGTCTGGCCTGTGAGGCTAGAGAGCTGGGTTTGAAAGCTGGTTCTGCACCTCTCAGGCTGTGGAGCCCTGGATGGGTAACTTACCTCCTCTTTTCCTCATTTGTGCAATTAGAGAATGGAGTCAGGGAAGATAGGACTGTCTCTGAGTTTCCTTCCAGTGACAACACTCCTGATATGATGGAAACATTTTCTCAGCATCATGGTTGTGGAGATGATGCAAGAAAACCAGAGGATGAGGATACATTAGTGTGAATTTCCAGAGTTGTTCTCTTTTCTGACTCTTTCAATATCTTACTATCCAAGAGGTTTTGTATTGTTATTTATTTTTGATGTGGAAACATAACTTTTGCATAAGAGAAAGAAGCCTCAGGGCTGCTACTATAATCACAAGTGTAGGTTTCTTCTGATTCTTCTTGCTGGTAGGTTCACTGTGAGGGTTCAGGTTGATGAACATCCAAATTCAGAGTGATTGAACAGGCTCAGATGTCATAAACTGACCCATGGCAAGGACATATAGCATTTATTTCATTGTTTCAGTGAGGATTAATCAAGTACCTACTATGGGTCAAGATCTGTAAAAGGGGGTTAATCAAGGATGTCTATGGACATTTTCTTTCCCTTATTTCATGTTTTATCTAATTTAAATCAATCATCTAATATCTATCATGTACCTAAATTGTAAAGTCCTAAAGAGAAGGCTTTCATAAAGTCCCAACTGGAATCAGTCACCTGGAATATCTGTAGCAAGTTATTTAGAATGTGATCTTTTGTTCCATTTAACACTTTACATTCTGCTTTTTGTTAGAGCTAATTGTTTGTGTATTTCCTCACCCTACTAAATAATACATATTTTTGAAAGTAGGACTGTCTTACTCATTTTTATATTTTCCTTCTTCATTTCTTAATATAATACTCAACATATGATAAAGCTTAAATATTTATGAAATATCTGCAAGCTAATAAGAGCTAAAACTGCCTGAGTCCTTGCCATATGTTAGGAATGAGTTTTGATACCCTACATTGTCATCATATGTGCTTATAGTTCTATAGTACAGGTACCACTATTATCATCACTTTACCAATGAGGAAACTGAGGCCTAGAAAACTTCAATCCCTTTACCAAGGTCATGTACCAACTAGAAAGCCTGTTCTTTTAGTCTTTATGTTATACAGCTAACATTAGTGTT
This sequence comes from Bison bison bison, assembly GCF_000754665.1. Classification (NCBI taxonomy): domain Eukaryota; kingdom Metazoa; phylum Chordata; class Mammalia; order Artiodactyla; family Bovidae; genus Bison; species Bison bison. Next base: position 4,152,221 of record NW_011495081.1, on the reverse strand, counting down.
ATGTTCTAGCTAAAAGTGACTGATCCAAATGGATGGAAGTGTAAATGTATATTATCAGCTATTTTTTAGAGGAGCTCCAGTGACGGTATTTGGTAAGAGATTTGACTGACATGCATAATAAGAATTGTGACCTATTTCCCTATTTGGTTGCTTGTTAATGCAGTCAATGTTTAAATCATCATCCTTTTTACAATTCCCTGTATAGTTTAAAGATAAAGTGACTCACTGGATAATTGGAAAAGCCAACAGCCCACTTTTCATCTCTTTTATGTTCCCTAATAATAGTCAAGAGAATATGAAAGATAGTTGTGACAAGTTTAAGGGTGGTGGCTGGTAGTAATAGACTGTTATGACATGGGTGGCTTACTCACCACAATGACAACAACAGAACTCTTTTAGGAGACCTGGGAAATAGGATAAGTGTAGCTTGTGGACTTGGAAACACTGAGTATCACATCCAAGTGTCTGAGCATTTGCATGGATCATGTGACTTGCATGGGGAATTTGGCATGGGCATTCACATGTACATATTGTCTCCTGAAACTTACAAGAAAATCATATCTAACCAAGGAATTGTCAGCTGAATCTGTAATGTTTGTCAAACATTCTACATCTGTGAGAAATTTCATCGTATTAGAATATGCTTTCTTTTTCTGATTTTTGAGAAAGATAACTGGCTGAATTTTCTCACATAGCAACAAAATAGGATCTGGGATGTGTGTGTAGCTGTTTGGGACTTCATCCTCAAATGTTGACATCTCTCAATCACACACTCATGGGGCTATTTCAGTTAGTTCAGTTCAGTCTCTCAGTCATGTCTGACTCTTTGAGACCCCATGGACGGCAGCACACCAAGCCTCCCTGTCCATCACCATTGGTGATGCTATGAAACCATCTCATCCTCCGTAGTCCCCTTCTCCCCTTGCCTTCAATCTTTCCCAGCATAAGGGTTTTTTCAAATGGGTCAGTTCTTCACATCAGATGGCCAAAGTATTGGAGTTTCAGCTTCAGCATCAGTCCTTCCAATGAATATTCAGGACTGATCTCCTTTAGGATGGACTGGTTGGATATGCTTGCCATCCAAGGGACTCTCAAGAGTCTTCTCCAAGACCACAGTTCAAAAGCATCAATTCTTTGGCAGCCAGCTTTGTTTATAGTCCAACTCTCACATCCATGTACGACTACTGGAAAAACTATAGCTTTGACTAGATGGACCTTTGTTGGCAAAGTAATGTCTCTGCTTTTTAATAAGCTGTCTAGGTTGGTTATAGCTTTTCTTCCAAGGAGCAAGCGTCTTTTAATTTCATGGCTGCAGTCACCATCTACAGTGATTTTGGAGCCCCCCCAAAATAAAGTCTGTCACTGTTTTCACATGGAGATATTTAAGATAAAAGAAATCAGGTAAGGTCTGGGTACTCTCAGTATACTTGCCTCCCAAGAGGATTTACAAATTAATATTTATTTTGTTAACTTCACTCCGGGCTTCCCTGGTGGCTCAGTGGTAAAGAATCTGCCTGTCAATGCAGGTGCTACAGGTTTGATCCCTGGGTCTGGAAGATTTCTTGGAGAAGGAAATGGTTCAATCTACTCTAGAATTCTTACCTGGGACATCCCATGGACAGAGGATCCAGGCCGGCTACCTGGTTGGATGCAAAGAGTTGGACATAGCTGAGTGACTATACAATAACAACTTCACTCAGGGCCAATATTAGCCCTCTGATTAGGGTGATTTGTAAAAATTTCTAAAAAGTCACTACATCTGGGTGGAGTCTCCCTCCTACCAAATCACGTGGCTGGATTTCGGCCTCTGCTCCTCACCTTGACTCAGCGTATACAATGGTATGTGGTGGTCCTGGCTCTACTGATCCATGCTTGATCTTTAGATTAACATACATATTATTCAGCAATCTTTTGGTTAATTAGCTTTGGCTTAAAAGGAAGATAATTAGAAACTTTGCTTGCCTGAGGGCAGGGTAGCAGTGTAGTGGGGACAGGAAACAGTTGTCATGCTTGATAAGTTGATCTTCTCTTTCTTTCCTCTGGTTTTCTCTATGTGCAATTTTGTTTATTACTGTAGACTGACTTGGGTTTTCCTGGTGGCTCAGATGGTAAAGAATCTGCTTGCAGTGCAGGGGACCTGGGTTTGATCCCTTGGTTGGAAAGATCTGGTGGAGAGCGGAATGGCTACCCACTCCAGTATTCTTGCCTGGGGAATCCCGTGACAGAAGAGCCTAGTGGGCTACAGTCCGTAGGATTGCAAAGAGCAACTAATACTTTAGACTGGTTTGTTTCCATGGAGATTGTGGCTGCTGTAGCTCTGAAGTCATATAGTACCATCTTAATAAAGAACGTGAAGTGCACTGTCTCTCTCTAATGCCAGGTTGAACAGTCCTAGAGACATGCTCCATTTGCAGTATGTGTGCATCTCTGGACTCACAACTTGGTTGGTAGATTAAATACTATGATAGGCCTACTGTGGGTCAGCTGCTGACTGTGTTAAGGGAGAAAGAATCTGCAAAAGTTTGTAAGCTTCCATTCAAAATCCATGCTTAGAGAGGAATGGAATATCTCCTCAGTTGTGAGGTGGTAGAAGTTGTCTCCTCATCCAGGAAGATAAAAACATTAGATGCCCATTTCACAGGTCCATTAATTCAAACTTGTCAATGTCTTGTTTCTGAAGGTATATAAAACAAACTCACACTAATACTTTACAAGACTAAGGTATTATTACCTTAATTGCTAATAATAGTCAAAAGAATAAGAAAGATAGTTGTGACGAGTTTAAGGGTGGTGGCTGGTTGCAGCAAATAATTGTAATGCCATTAGATTCAACACATCATTTTCCTATAGGAAAGTTATAGAAGAAACTGAGTTATTAAGGACCACTGGCAAGCCTGGAATCAGAGAAGGGGAAGCCAGCCCTGGGATTGCTATGTTTAATAACTTCAGTTCAATATAGGCTGCTGTGTCTATTTCCATACTAGGAAGGTGCCTTCCAGTGGGGATGGGTACTTATTTCACAGTTGTGTTATCTTGTACAAATCTACCATCGCATGCCTTCCAGAGTTTCCATTGTCTGTGCTTCCTCTTCAATTGGATATATAGACTATAGTGGGTTTAAAGGTTCACGTCCTGACTCATTTACTACTTGTGTGAACAAGCAAGTAAGTTGTTCAGTGGCCCTCCGTTTTCTCATCAGAACAAGAGAATCATGATGCCATTTTTTCTCATAGAGTTTTGTTAGAATTAAATGCAATTATCATGATAAGTGCTGTACACAGTATCTAACATGCTGTGCATTGATTTAAAATTTTTCTAATCTGTTGCTCATGTTACTATAGTTGCTGTTGACCCTGTGCTTGTACTCTTGACATCCAGTTTTGCTTATGATAACTACATAAATCTGCTTTGATGCATTTCTGTATTGATTATATAGTTTAACTCTCAAATAACAACCTTATTTCCATCTTTTCCATTTCTTTGGGGGGCATTAAAGTGTTGCCCCATGTAGTGACTACAATTTTATGCACTTTTGAGGCAAGTCCTATCGGATCTTGACATTTCAGCTTCTAAAATTTAAAGACGATTTGTCACAAAGGTGCTTGGAAGGAATCATTGTGCAGAGATTTCCCTGGTAAACTCCTTTCCATCCAGAAGAGATTATCTTGAATCTGCAGGGTGTACATGTGAGACAGAATAGAGGTCTCCCAGGATAAACTTGGGACCATTCTTATTTCTGGTCTAGTGGCAAAGAGTTATACGGAGAAAAAAATGTTCTTTCTGTTTCATGAAACTCAAATGAAAGCAAATCTTAAATTCTCCCCTCCCTCGCCAAGAAAATGTAATTCGCAGGCTTGGCTGGATGAAAAGGTTGAAACACTTTAATTATTGATAAGATAAACTAGAGTAAAAGTGATCAAGGTATCAGACAGAAGACACTTGAAAGGCTAAGTTTGAAAGCAAGTGTTACATGGTGGCTCAATTGAAAATGCAGGTGGCTATAGACAGTACAAGTGAGGAGGAAAATTGAAGAGACTTATTTTTATCAAGAAAACCAATTATGGAAACTCCAGGTACTTTCTTCAAGGAGGGGTTGTTATCAGTTCAGTCTTTGCCTGGTCCCCTATTTTATGTGAACAGCGACGGCCAGGCCAGAAGTGATTTGGTCCGGATGAAAAAGACTTTCAATAAACAAGCATGAGGACTGACTGAAGTGAGCTGCTGGCAAAATTCAGCTCTGTGAAGACTGTTACAGATGCCAGTGCCACGGCTGAGAAGTAAAAATTTAATAATGCTGAAAGGACTCTTTGCCATTATAACACAAATCAACTTTTATTAATTAAGCTGAAAGGAAATGTGTTTTCTTATAATATCCTGAGGTGTGGATTTTCATTTTTGAGAAGTCCCTTGGCTTTTCTTTTCCTTTCCCCTCTGTGATGGAGGTTTGGCATTCCGAGGCATTCAGACTTTGTATTGACAATTAAATTTGCTGAATCTTTTTCATTTGTCCTTTCACATCGGTGCTCCATTCTTTTCTATCCGGCTTTGTGCGTCTCTGCTGGGAGGCTGATCTTCATGGACTGTAGTGCTGGCCTCCGTTGCCCACTGGTTTCCACTTGAGTTCAGCAGGAAACTGATGGGCAGCAAAAAGTGAAGTTGGGGAATTTTTCTATCAATTTTCTACCTAATAAGTTGATAGGCATTCTGATTCTTTACTGAAGGTCACATCTCCTCATGGGTGGTCTTTTCCTGTAGATAAAGGCCCATGCCTAGATTGGAGTTCAGTTAATATCGTCCCTGGTGTCTCAGAGGTTAAAGTGTCTGCCTCCAACGCAGGAGACCGGGGTTTGATCCCTGAGTCAGGAAAATCCCCTGGAGAAGGAAATGGTAACCCACTCCAGTATTCTTGCCTGGAGAATCCCATGGACGGAGAAGCCTGGTAGGCTACAGTCCACGGGGTCGCAAAGAGTCGGACACGACTGAGCAACTTCACTCACTTATACATATAGCTGAGAAATTCGAGGTCCTACTAGGAAGGAATAAAGAGAAATGGATATTGGTGTGGCACCAACAGATATCCTGGATGAAAACCCAACTTCCAAGTCTGAATGAGGAAATTAAATCTAAGACAGATTCAGAAAGTACACGGGTAACATAGAAAGTAATGAAACTGGAATTAAAGCCCGTATTTCCTGAATTCAAGGGCTGCATTTCTTTGAAAGTGTGCAGCCTTGGCTTGAATTCCAGTGTTCTCTACGCTCTAGGGTTCCAAGGACTTGCTTTTATTTGGAAGATAGCATAGTATATCCAGGTGAAGAGTACTGGAACCAAAATGCTAAGTTGCTTCAGTCGTGTCTGACTCTGTGCGACCCCATAGATGGCAGCCCACCACGCTCCCCCGTCCCTGGGATTCTCCAGGCAAGAACACTGGAGTGGGTTGACATTTCCTTCTCCAATGCATGAAAGTGAAAAGTGAAAGTGAAGTCAAAAGCTCAGTCGTGTCCGACTCCTAGGGACCCCATGGACTGCAGCCCACCAGGCCCCTCCGTCCATGGGACTTTCCAGGCAAGAATACTGGAGTGGGGTGCCATTGCCTTTGGCTGGGTTCAAATACCAGAACTTCCCTTACCTGTTCTATGGCCTTGAGTAAAATAAGTTAATTCTTGGTCCTGCAGTGTCTTCATTTGTAAAATGTGAATGAAAATAGTATCTACTTCATAATGTTTTTTATAAGGAAAATGAAATAGCCCAATTCTTTAGAACAGTGCCGAACAGATAAGCACATATGTGCATACTCAGTTGCTAAGTGGTGTCTGACTCTTTGTGACCCCATGGACTGTAGCCAGCCAGACTCCTCTGTCCGTGGAATTTTCCAGGCAAGAATACTGGAGTGAGTTGCTGCTTCCTTCTCCAGGAGATCGTCCCAACTCAGGGATCAAACCTGTGTCTCCTGCATTGGCAGGTGGATTCTTTACTGCTCTACCACCTGGGAAGCCCTGACAGATAAGTACTAATTGTTAGTTTTATCATTAATATCCTAAGCATCATCACTAGTCATAAGGTTTTTTGTGAGTATTAAGTGTTCTGTTGAAAGTTATGGGAAATGGTTGCATTCAAGAATGTGAAAGTGAAAATGACTCAATCGTGTCTGACTCTTTGCAACCTCATGGACTATATAGTATGTGGAATTCTCCAGGTCAGAATATTCAAGTGGGAGCCTTTCCCTTCTGCAGGGGATATTCCCGACCCAGGAATTGAACCAGGTCTCTTGCCTTGCAGGCAGATTCTTTACCAGCTGAGCCACCCAGAGAATGCCCTGGAAGCATTCAAGATTTATACTGAATTTATTGCTATGAGATGTGGAATATGAAAGAAAGAAAAAACAGCAATCAAATATGGTTCCAAAATTTTGGTTTGAGCAATCAGAAGAAGTCATGATGTGAGATGTGGAGACATTTGATTTGAATAAGAATTCTGGAGGATGAAACAATTTATCCTCTTTTTATATGTGGGAAAACTGAAACCCATATGGGTTAGGCAACTTGCCTAAGATCATAAGATCAAGAAAAGGTAGAATTGAAATACCAACCCAAGTTTATCTGACTTTACAGCCTATTTTGTAGATTTCAGTTTTAGGCACTAAGTAAGATTTTTTTTCCTGGCAGTTTCTTTTTTTTTAAATATAAATTTATTTATTTTAATTGGAGGTTAATTACTTTACAATATTGTATTGGTTTTGTCATACATCAACATGAATCTGCCACGGGTGTACACATGTTCCCCATCCTGAACCCACCTCCCACCTCCCTCCCCGTACCATCCCTCTAGGTCGTCCCAGTGCACCAGCCCCAAGCATCGAGTATCATGCATCGAACCTAGACTGGTGGTTTGTTTCATATATGATATTATACATGTTTCAATGCCATTCTCCCAAATCATCCCACCCTCTCCCTCTCCCACAGAGTCCAAAAGACTGTTCTATACATCTGTGTCTCTTTTGCTGTCTTGCTTACATGGTTATCGTTACCATTTTTCTAAATTCCATATATATGCGAATTAGTATACTGTATTGGTGTTTTTCTTTCTGGCTTACTTCACTCTGTATAATAGGCTCCAGTTTCATCCACCTCATTAGGACTTATTCAAATGTATTCTTTTTAATGGCTGAGTAATATTCCATTGTGTATATGTACCACAGCTTTCTTATCCATTCATCTGGCAGTTTCTTAATTCATTCAAAATCTGAATATCAGGACTCTTTTGCCTCTGAATTTATGGCTCAAATGCTCAGTTGTGTCTAACTCTTTGCAACCTGCCAGGTTCCTCTGTCCATGGATTTTTCCAGGCAAGAATACTGAAGTAGGTTGCCATTTCCTTCTCCAGGAGATCTTCCTGAGCCAGGGGTCAAACCCACATCTCTTTAGTCTTCTGAGTTGTCAGGCAGATTCTTTACCACTAGTACCACCTGGGAACCCCCTCTAAATGTATAAGTGAATTCATTTACTCTAATCTGTTTCTCACAGCTATAATATAAAATATATTTCATTTTTACACCCCTCTTTCACTCTCATTTCAGAGATGAAAGACTTAAAGGATGAAAAGTGGCACAACTTGGGTCTTACAACTAGTTTATAATTGAGTTGGATCTTGAATTCAGGTTTTGTGCCTTTAAGCCCCATTGAGTATTTCCAGTAGGAAAGGACAAGGGCAATATGGTTTGGTCAGAAATGCAGCTTTAATTGGTTGAGAAGCATGGGATATAATTTATATTCTGTAGATGGAAAATCCCATGGACGGAGGAGCCTGGTGGGCTGCAGTCCATGGGGTCACTAAAAGTCGGACACGATTGAGCGACTTCACTTTCACTTTTCACTTTCATGCATTGGAGAAGGAAATGGCAACCCACTGCAGTGTTCTTGCCTGGAGAATCCCAGGGACGGAGGAGCCTGGTGGGCTGCCATCTATGGGGTCACAGAGAGTCGGACATGACTGAAGTGCCTTAGCAGAAGCAGCAGCAGATGGAAATAAATGTTAAATGGAACCTTCTAAGGTTACTCTGGGTTTCTAGAGTTAACCTTCTAGATGAAGTGAAGAACATACTGATGGGGTTAGGATGATGTCATACTGGAAAATATGCAAAAATAAATATGGCAAAAAACTCTAAGATTGGCACAAGATTCTTCAGGTACTCAAGTAAATATCACTATTAATATAGAAATTAAAGCCAAATTAGAGTAAAGGAGTAATTTCTACTTGAGATGATGCCATATAGCATATACCTTAATGTTTATTCCATGGGTTTAAACACTCCTTTTATTATGAGAGGAGACACTAGTAAGGAGAATAATAAAAAACAGATAACACAATCATTAATTATTAATAATATTAATTATTATATTGTATTATATATTAAGTAATATAATATTTTATTATGATGGTATATTATTATATATAGTAACATAATATATTAATAATAATAATAGCTTTTAAATTTCAGAACAAAGCTGATGCACTCAAATAAATTACTTTTTCTTTTTCTCTTAATCATTTATCAAGAATTTTTAAGACGTTACATGCCAGTGTGAAAATAAAACAGAAAGCCATTAACTCATAAAATCATGTATTTATTCATGAATTCCACAATGTTTATAAGGTACTTATTATATGTCAGACTCTCTATTAGGTGCTGGGGATCCAAAGATCTCTAAAACATAGCAGTTTGCTCTCAAGGAACTTCTAGTGCCAGAAATGTCAAAAAAAAAAACAACTGCATTTAAGTCTAATGTTACATTGGTAACAAGAAATAGACAGAGAGTATTTATTTTGGTGGATTATATGGATTTAAGGGAGAAGAAGATGGGGCTGAAAATAAGTAGAAATGACCTTGTAGAAAAGTAAAAGTAAAGAGTGAGGTGGATAGAATTCCAAGAGGGAATTTTATGAACCAAGTATGGAGGCTAAAAATCTTGGGGAAATGAATGAATTGTAGATATGTCAGTATGACTGTACTGGGTGAAATAGAAGGAAGGAGATGAGGCTAAAGATGAGTCAGGGTCTGCGGCTGTTGCTTCTGCTGCTAAGTCACTTCAGTCATGTCCGACTCTTTGTGACCCCATGGACTGTAGCTCACCAGGCTCCTCTGTCCATGGGATTTTCCATGCAAGGATAATTGAGTGGGTTACCATTTCCTATTACAGGGGATCTTCCTAACCCAGGGATTGAACCTGCATCTCCTGTGGCTCCTGCATTGCAGGCAGATTCTTTACTGCTAAGCCATCAAAGAAACCTGAATCAGGGTCTATACCCTATGTAATCTTGAATTCTATCTTAAGAGTTTTAACTTTACATAATAAATAGACAAGAACATCACAAAATGTATGAAGTAGGGAAGGAGCTAGAACAAAATGATAGAATAAGAAATATTTTGATCTCTCAAGATAGGAGTATAGTCAGTGTATATTTAGGTTTTGCTGCAGTAACAAAGTACTCCCAAATCTCGCTGTCTTCCCAAAAGAGATTTATTTCTCACTAACATTACACATGAACTGTGGCTCTGCTTATGCCTCTTCACACCAAGATCCAGGCCAAAAGAGCAGTCCCTATTTGGGCTTGTAGTACCAGAAAAAACAATGGTAGAAAATGCAGTAGAGACATTCATGGCTTCCTGTTTCAATTTTATTGGTAAAAGCAAGTAACATGGCCAAGCATGATGCCAATGGGACAAGAACATGTCCTCCTATTACAGGGAGAGGGAGCATTACTAATAATGCTAGGAAGTAATTAATTCATAATTACTAAAGTGTTTTTGCCTGGAGAATCCAGGGGTGGGGAAGTCTGGTGGGCTGCCGTCTATGGGGTCGCACAGAGTCGGACATGACTGAAGCGACTTAGCAGCAGCAGCAGCAGCACCTAGGAAGATTCATAAAATCTATGACAGCATGGGTATAATATCTATTTATTTCTGTTTTTTTTCTTCTTTTAACCCAGAAGACAATCTTGTATGTGTGTGTTTTGGTATGTGTTTTTATCATATATCACAGTGCTGGCATTGATCATATCCATGTCTTAAACACATTCTCTCCCTGTAACAATGATATCAATATGTATCTAGCACACTTGACATACTCAGAAAGTTAGAGGAAAACAACAGAATGGGAAAGACTAAAGATGTCTTCAAGAAAATTAGAGATACCAAGGGAACATTTCATGAAAATATGGGCACAATGAAGGACAGAAATCATATGGACCTAACAGAAGAAGAAGATATTAAGAACAGGTAGCAAGAATATACAGAAGAACCATACGAAAAAGATCTTCATGACCCAGATCACCATGATGGTGTGATTACTCACCTAGAGCCAGAATTCTGGAATGCGAAGTCAAGTGGGCCTTAGGAAGCATCTCTATGAACAAAGCTACTGGAGGTGATGGAATTCCAGTTGAGCTATTTCAAATCCTGAAAGATGATGCTGTGAAAGTGCTGCCTTCAATATGCCAGCAAATTTGGAAAACTCAGCAGTGGCCACAGCACTGGAAAAGATCAGTTTTCATTTCAATTCCAAGAAAGGCAATGCCAAAGAATGCTCAAACTGCTGCATAATTGAACTCATCTCACACACTAGCAAAGTAATCCTCAAAATTCTCCAAGCCAGGCTTTAACAGTAAGTGAACCATGAACTTCCAGATGTCCAAGCTGGATTTAGAAAAGGCAGAGGAACCAGAGATCAAATTGCTAACATCTGATGGATCATCAAAAAAGCAAGAGGGTTCCAGAAAAAACGTCTATTTCTGCTTTATTGTCATACACCAAAGCCTATGACTGTGTGGGTCACAACAAACTATGGAAAATTCTGAAAGAGATGGGAATACCAGACCACCCGACCTGCCTCCTGAGAAGTCTGTATGCAGGTCAGGAAGCAACAGTTAGAACTGGACATGGAACAACAGACTGGTTCCAAATAGGGAAAGGAGTATGTCAAGGCTATATATTGTCACCCCGCTTATTTAACTTATGTGCAGAGTACATCATGAGAAATGCTGGGCTGGAGGAAGCACAAGCTGGAATCAAGATTTCCAGGAGAAATATCAATAACCTCAGATATGCAGATGACACCACCCTTATGGCAGAAAGTGAAGAGGAACTAAAGAGCCTCTTGATGAAAGTGAAAGAGGAGAGTGAAAAAGTTGGCTTAAAACTCAACATGCAGAAAAGGAAGATCATGGCATCTGGTCCCATCACTTCATGGGAAATAGATGGGGAAACAATGAAAACAGTGACAGAGTTTATTTTGGGGGGACTCCAAACTCACTGCAAATGGTGATTGCAGCCATGAAATTAAAAGATGCTTGCTCCTTGGAAGAAAAGTTATGACCAACCTAGACAGCATATTAAAAAGCAGAAACATTTATTTGCCAAAAAATGTCTGCATAGTCAAAGCTGTGGTTTTTCCAGTAGTCATGAGAGTTGGACTATAAAGAAAGCTGAGTGCCAAAGAATTGGTGCTTTTGAATTGTGCTGTTGGAGAAGACACTTGAGAGTCCCTTGGACTGCAAGGAGATCCAACCAGTCAATCCTAAAAGAGATCAATCCTGAATATTCATTGGAAGGGCTGATGCTGAAGCTGAAACTCCAATATTTTGGCCACTGATGCGAAGAACTGACTTATTTGAAAAGACCCTGATGCTGGGAAAGATTGAAGGTGGGAGGAGAAGAGGGCAACAGAGGACAAAATGGTTGGATGGCATCACCAGTTCGATGAATATGAGTTTGAGTAAGCTCCAGGAGTTGATGATGGACAGGGAAGCCTGCCATGCTGCAGTCCATGGGGTCGCAAAGAATCAGATATGACTGAGTGACTGAACTGAACTGAGCACACTTAACATACTCAGAAAGTTGACTGGTTGTTTGGTATACTAGTATAAGTAGAGAGAGAAGTAAGATAAAGCTCAAGTATCTTCGTTCTCCTGATTACTCCCCCAAATATTTTGATCATAAACTTGTTTCCTTTTCCAAAACAACCGAAAGCCACTAGGCAGGTAATTTAAGTCCTTATACAATGACTATGAGACCAACTCTGTTGCCCAGAAACTATCCCCTTCGATCACTGGTCCAATTCACCCCCCAATTCACCCCCAAAGCTTCTGGTTGCACACAGTTCCCTTCCTCTTTCTCTTTTGTGGTCAATTATAGAACATATTACTCAAGGAGTTGCAAACCAAAATGAAAGAGAATGATAACAGCACAGAGAAAATAAGTTATTTTCTGCTTGAGAGAACTATGAGCCTGTGAATTTGGACATCTCAGAAGGGAAGTCAGAGGCTGATATTTGTTACTGCTGAGCCCCGTGTTCATTTTGAAGAAGAGAAAAAGTGAGATGAGGATGTCAATCTTTCCTTTACTGCTCTGCTTCTCCCAAGACCTTAGATTTATGTGCCTTAATTTTAGAGAAATGGATTATTGTTTGAGCTTTGCAAATGCAAAGGACTAGGGGAAGGGACTTGTTTGGGGCAACTTCATAGGAGCTTTTACAGATGGGATAGGTAACCCAGGAGAAATACGATTGCATATTACTTGAGGGCATTCATAACTGTGTTTCATGGTCATGGCAGTCATTTTTGACCAAACATGGTTTCATATTTCTTGTATTCAGCTCACTTGGTAGTGGGTGATGAGCATCTTGAATCCTCATTTCTTTTTTCAGGGCTTTTGCCTATCTGAAGATCTTACTTGAGGGAATTTTTAAAGTGCTGAAGTATTAGTAGATATATTCTTTATCTAGATTTCTTGAATGCCTTCTTGCCCCAGGTCTGTGTGAATCGATAAGGGAATGATGGCAAAGAAAACAGACTACTTCCACTTATGGTGCATATGTTCTACTATTTGTTAATTTAACTCACCCAATAATATGTGTTGTCTACTGTATGTATTGCTAGGCCCTGTGCTAGGTGAGAAAAAGGAAATGAAATTCCTGACCTTCAGGAGCTTATAACTTATTCATGGAGGAGAAACATAATCCACAGAGTTAGTGTTCTCAACAGTAAAGTCCCTTTTCAGTTGTATCACACATTTGATGAATGCTTATAAATCACAAAGAACTGTGGCAAGGGGTGGCTGCAAAGGATAGGGTCATATCCTTGTCACTTGTGGGACTTATAGCCCTAATTAAAATTAGCCAAAATATTTTGAAAGGCAGTATATGATATGTTCCATCACACAGGTAATATTTAATAATAATAGTAGTAGAAACAACAGTAACTAACACTCATTTGCTCTTACCATTTGCTAAACACTCTTCTAAGAGTATTAAATGCTTTAGCACCTTTATTAATACAATAACATGAGGATAAGAATTGTCTTCATTTTGTAGTTGGGATAACTGATGATATCTCAGATAACTGATAGGTTAAAACCATATGGCTAGTGGGAAGTAGGTCCAGATTTTCAACTTCAATAATAAGACTTCAGGACCTGAATCCTTAAGTGAGCCAGAAATAAATAGGGCTTGTATTTTATAGGAATCAATAAGGACTTTATTGGAATAAATAAAAATAGGTTGCTTATGGGAACATAGAAATATGGGTGTTTTCAGACTGAGGTGATCAGAGATGCTTACTGGAGAGGATGGGATTTGAAGCAGGCTTTTGAAAATGGGCACTGCCCCTGAATTGTGACATCAGACAAAATACTAAGGTGATCTCCCAAGCATCTTCTCAAATGGCATTTAAAAAGTCCTTCATACCTATCCTCATGAATAGGAAGCTCTAATTAAATTTGCAGAATGTTTTGCAGGAGCATCTGAGAGTGAAATATGAATAGTCCTACCTTCCAGAAGGTTTTCTGTGAGGAGCCTCAGAGTGTGAAGAGATTTCACTATAGAGAGAAGACACGATTCCAGGTTTGCCAAATTTAGAAATCACATGAACTGCTGGATGTAGAACAAGTTTTGATTCCTCTTTGGTCTTTTATTCCACTCTCTGTTAAATCAGTGTGAGCTGACCTTGTCTTCGCTTGGACCTCTTTCCCCTCCTTTTATTTTTCTTTCACCTTCTACCTTCTCTTCTTATTCTCTGTCTCTTCTTCTAAATGCATCTCGACCATGAAATCATATGCGAAAGAAAAAAAGCTTTTTGCCACAATTAATATGGAATGGGTCAAGATCTAATTTCTGGATCTCATTCCCTAAGATATGAACATGACGTTAAAGTTAGAATAAACATACTGTTTCATAGAGCCCACAATATTTTGGCCAAAGATTATCTCCAGGCTGGATTTGGTTAGAATTTTATGTTCAGCTAAATAGGCCACATGTTTCTGTCAACTAATACTTAATGTCATCAATTTCTTCAAAAGTTCCAGAGAATAAAAATAACCCTTGCATTTTGATATGCTTGTGTGAATATACTGCATAACATTTTCTCTAGGTGACACAGCACCCTACTTGGTATTTATGTAAGCAGTATTGAGAATACACTCCCCCTACCCTCCAGAATTTTCATGTGCTCAACAGCATGGGCCTGCCTACTTTGGGAAAACTTGAGACAGGAGCATATGAACTTGAGGTACAGATAAACTAGAAAGTTTTAAAACAATGTTTGGCTTCAAAGCAACTCTATAATGGAACAATTTTGAATGCGATGAGATATTCATAGTAGGATTCAATTCCTAGACATTATTTTTTGACATTCAACTTTTCAGTTTCCCACCTATCATGTGAAATGAAGAACACGTATTCATAGAGCAGCTTTCTACTTTAAATTTAAACGTAATTATGTGGTGTTCCAGGCTTCAAGGTAAAAAAGTAGGTAGACACGAGTTTTTATGCAACTTGATGTTTCAAATGTGACATACGTGAGTAAGGATGCAATATGTATAAGTGGAAAAGTTTAATCAGAACCATGGACACAAAATTCTAACACCAATATAGATTTCTGTGGTTTTTATTCCAGGAAAGGGAAATTTAGTCCTCAAAATAGGATGTGCATTCCCCAAACCAATAATTAACTTGGAAAAAATAGTTGAGGCAGATTTTCTGAGTCACTGGGATATGGTCTTCGAGTCATCTTTCTAATTAGTTGGGGGCATCCATCAGCCCAATTTGCTAAGTTAAATGATATGGTGCAGTGCTGGGAGTTTGACAGGTTACTCTATTACTTTTCAGTGGAGACATTTTAACAAAACAAAGTTTTGAAAAATAGCATTTTAAATGGTGGATGAAATGAAAAACCACTCAGAATCTCCACAGCCATACTTATTGGAGAAACAGGACAAACATCTACATTCTGAATTATTGCCTAGCACATACAATCACTCCAAAATGGATATGTATTATATCAGTCTATGGAGAAGCAAGATGACAGCTATGGAATGAGGGAAACCACAGGGCATCTCTCAGTTAGTCATCCAGCCTTCCCCTCAGCCCAGTTACATGGTGCTTCTGATTTTATTTTTCCCTATGAACCCTCAAAGCAGTGGCACTACAGACAGGCAGGTACAGAGAGTGGCGGGTAGAAGACTGGCTTATCAAGGAAGTTTCCCACGTACATGACTCAAGGAATCTATCACTGGAGTTGATTCCAGAAGTCTGGTGACAATAGAGAGTAATTAATTGCTAAGGGTACAGGCTATAGAATCAAACAGACCTCTAAGTCAAGTCCTCTTTTACTTTTTACTGATATGAACTTGGAGAAGTTTTCTTTTTCATGCTTGACTTTCTATAATTGTGCAATGGAGATAAATAATACAGCGGAGAATTTCCTTGAGGATTCGATTACATACATACAGAGTTATTGTTAATATTACCATTATCACCTTTGCTTTCTTTCAAAATTTCTCTTGTATATGACTGCTCCTCTGAGAGCTCACAAATAAGTCTAAATGCATTACTAAGAGTTGTTAATGGACAACCACATATTCTTTGATATGCTTTTGCCTAACCAAGAGAATATTTATGCTATAACAGGCACTTCTTACTGTACTTATAAACTACAAGGCAAATAAACAGACTTGTGATTAAACTGAGAAAAAGAGAGTCATGTAGCTCTCTAAAAAGAGACGCAGCTCTTTGCTTGAGCTTTATAATCTCGGCCCCTGGGCTCAAGGCTTATTTCTAATGACTGACTTGTATTGCACTTGGCTGATGTATCCTGCACAGCCATTGCCACGTCAGAGGATTCAACCATTCATCCTGCAATAGAAGGAGCAGGAGACTCACCCTAGTTCAACTACAGACTACATTCTCTAAGCAGCTTTCTGCTCAGCAAAATCTTGACTATGGTAGAAATGTGGGTATTATGGATGAATGTCCTGCAGTTTAACTTCACCTACCCTTGGTCAGAAGGGGAGGAATGAGAAAGAGATAAATGGTCAGTGACATCTAGGCATTGGCCTGGAACTTTCAAGGCAAGGAATGAAGCCCAAATGGACCTCTGAAAAATATACCGAGTTCTCTCACTGGAACCTTATGGCTAGAATTTTCTTTCTGGGTAGGAAACTGAATTAAGAGGGGGACTAGAGAAATACTGTAATTGGACATAGGGAATTTGGAAACTACTCCTGAGTTGATCCTAAGGTAACATACTTGATCCAGGGATAGGACAGACACCTTAAAAATGTTCCTGGTGAATTTCAGTAAACCAGATTGATTCTTTCCATCTTTATTTTA
>NW_011495081.1:4100966-4135460 GCF_000754665.1 Bison bison bison | reverse complement strand
GATTGCTGTGGGATGCATGTCCTTTGATGACAGAAATATAGAAAGTTTTTTACATATAAGGATATTCATTATCGAATTATTTTTAGTTGTAAAAATTAGAAAAATTATTTAGCTAATTTTTAAACAGTGTCATGCATATATTAAAAGTTGTCTACAGATATTAAAAACTCAAGTTGTAGCATAATATTTAATAACATTAAGTGTCTTCATGACCATGTTAAATAAAGTAGGCTGTCATGAAACAGCATGTCTAATGTGATTTATATTTGGAGAAGGGAGGATTTTATATGTGTACTCATGTGAAAAAAAATATCTAGCCAGGTATATTCTAAAGTATTAACAGTGTAGATACTTAACTGACAATCTTATTTTCTTCTTCTATTTTTTCCTGAATTTTGTATGTTGTCTCCAGTGGATACACTACATTTTCCTAACCAAAAATAAAAATGGGAGATAAAATCATCAACCTACCTTAGAAAAAGAATAACAATTAATTTTTGTCTTGATATAAAGTTAAAATCATGATGCCCATGAGCTGTGAAATGCATCTCTTTGCATTTCTTCTCTATTCATGGCATTTAAGGTTGTCACCCTTGTGAATCTGTAGAGAATATTATTTATGTGAAGAGGTGTCAATATCTTTTTAAAAGAAGACGCCAATATTCAGGGTCATCAAAAATTCTAATGATGATGGCTGCAATAATAATAATTGCACACATTTGCATAGCATTTGGAAGTTAATAAAGATTCTTCAGATTTTTCTATGAAAGAATAGTTCTGCTCAAGGAAAATTTTATTATTAAGCATGAGGAGAAAAGTTTAAATAAATGAGGCAATTTAACCATTTATTATAAAGTAATAATTTAAAATAGAAGAGAATAAAGCACAACTTTTATCTCTCAAGGAGAAATAAAAAACTAAGTCTCAACCAAAGCTTCCTGTAAGTTGCTTGCAAGTGACAGATCTGAACTCTGCCCAGTGGAAATTACTCTGCTGCTACTATATTACCAAGACTCCATACAGCTAATCTTGGATCTAGTCCTCTCCACCCACCTATTTTTCCACTAAGAAAGGCATAATACATTTTCTAAAACCATGAGAAAGCACAGTTAAATGCACAAACTCGCTCTTTCTAGCCTGTTTCCCCAACCCTACTGCTTTACAAATATTTTGCCAGCCACGTTTTAGATGCAGGAGAGTCAGATTTTGGATGTAGCAAAAAGAAAATCAGCTACAGACAATTTGAGGGTCCACCTTTCTCAGAAAAGAGAAATGGTTCTCTTGGTTTAAGTATATGCCATGCAAGGTTATACCCATATAGGTTTATTATATTCTATTTATTAAATGACATGCCTTCTTATTTCCTTTATTTATTATTTTGTATTCTCAGAATTTATTCTAAGTTCTGATTTTTATCTCTTGAATCAGCCTTAAGACATATACTGAGATCACTCAAGAGTGAGAAGAATGAACTTGAAAAAAAAAAAAAAAAAAGTTTGATTGACAGTCCCTTGTTGAGCATAACTCTGATTGTCACAAAAAGTGCAAGAAAATTATTCCCGTTCTTTTAAATAAATGGTTTAACCTGAACTCAAATGGAAGAGAAGAATGAGAATTGAGTCAGTTCGGGGAATTTGCTTCAGAGGGATCAAGGTGAGGATGCGTGTTTGGTTAAAACAGCTTTTGTCCAGTATCTCCAGCTGACTGAAAGAGCGGTTTTACAGAAATCCCATTAATTATTTGGAGTAAAACTATTGCTTGCTGTTCAGTTGCTCAGTCGTGTCCGACTCTTTGCAACCCCATGGACTGCAGCATGCCAGGTTTCCCTGTCCTTCACCATCACCCGGAACTTGCTCAAACTCATGTCCATCGAGTCAGCGATGCCATCCAACCATCTCATCCTCTGTCATCCCCTTCTCTTGCTGCCTTCAATCTTTCCCAGCATCAGGTCTTTTCTAACGAGTCGGCTCTTCATATCAGGTGGCCACAGTATAGGAGCTTCAGCTTCAGCATCAGTCCTTCCAATGAATATTCAGGACTGATCTCCTTTAGGATGGACTGGTTTGCTCTCCTTGAAGTCCAAGTGACTCTCAAGAGTCTTCTCCAACACCACAGTTCAAAAGCATCAATTCTTTGGTTCTCATTCTTCTTTATGTCCAACACTCACATCCATACATGACTACTGGAAAAACCACAGCTTTGACTATATGGACCTTTGTTGGCAAAGTAATGTTTCTGATTTTTAATATGATATTGAGGTTTGTCATAGCTTTTCATCCAAGGAGCAAGCATCTTTTAATTTTTAGCTTTAAGTGTCTTTTAAAATTATTGCTAGAAGGTCATGAACATTGGTTAAAAACATGAACTTTGAGTTCAGGATGACCACGTTTAAAATTCTGTCACTTTTTCTGAGGTTCAGTTTTCTTGTTTTCTCACTTGTGAAAATGGGATGAGCCTACCTATTTTCCAATATTGTTGCAAGGATTAAATATACTAATGTATGCAAAGTGTTTAGCATAATACGTGGTGCACTCAATTCAGTCACTCAGTCGTGTCCATTCTTTGTGCCCCCATAGACTGCAGCACGCCAGGCTTCCCTGTGTGGCAACAACTCCCAGCCCTTACTCAAATTCATGTCTCAAGTCAGTGATGCCATCCAAGCATCTCATCCTCTGTTGTCTCCTTTTCCTCCCACCTCAATCTTTCCCAGCATCAGGGTCTTTTCCAATGAGTCGGTTCTTCACATCAGGTGGCCAAAGTATTAGAGCTTCAGCTTAAGCATCAGTCCTTCCAATGAATATTCAGGACTGATTTCCTTTAGGATGGTCTGGTTGGATCTCCTTGCAGTCCAAGGGACTCTCAAGAGTCTTCTCCAACACCACAGTTCAAAAGCATCAATTATTCAGCACTCATCTTCCTTTATAGCCCAAATCACTCATCTGTACACTACTACTGGAAAAACCATAGCTTTGACTAGATGGACTGTTAGCAAAGTTATATCTCTGCTTTTTAGTATTCTGTCTAGGTTAGTCATAGTTTTTCTTCCAAGGAGCAAGTGTTTTAATTTCATGGCTGCAGTCCCCATCTGCAGTGAGTTTGCTGCTGCTGCTGCTAAGTTGCTTCAGTCTTGTCTGACTCTGTGCGACCCCATAGATGGCAGCCCACCAGGCTCCCCCGTCCCCAGGATTCTCCAAGCAAGAACATCTGGAGTGGGTTGCCATTTCCTTCTCCAGTGCATGAAAGTGAAAAGTGAAAGGGAAGTCGCTAGGTCGTGTCTGACTCTTAGCGGCCCCATGGACTGTAGCCTTCCAGGCTCCTCCGTCCATGGGGTTTTCCAGGCAGTGAGTTTGGAGCCCCACCAAAATAAAGTCTCTCATTGTTTCCATTGTTTTCCCATCTATTTCCCATGAAGTGATGGGACCAGATGCTATGATCTTAGTTTTCTTAATGTTGAGCTTCAAGCCATCTTTTTCACTCTCCTCTTTCACTTTCATCAAGAGGCTCTTTAGTTCCTCTTCACTTTCTGCCATTAGGGTGGTGTCATCAGCACATCTGAGGTTACTGATATTTCTCCTGGCAATCTTGATTCCAGCTTGTGCTTCATCCAGCCCAGCATTTCCTATGATGTATTCTGCATATAAATTAAATAAGAAGGGTGACAATATACAGCCTGATGTACTCCTTTCCCAATTTGGAACCAGTCTGTTGTTCCATGTTGAGTTCTAACTGTTGCTTCTTGACTTGCATACAGATTTCTCAGGAGGCAGATCAGGTGGTTTTGTATTCCATCTCTTTAAGAATTTTCCATAGTTTGTTGTGACCCACACAGTCATAGGCTTTGGTATAGTCAATAATGCAGAAGTAGATGTTTTTCTGGAACTCTCTTGCTTTTTCAATGATCAAGTGGATGTTGGCAATTTGATATCTGGTTCCTCTGCCTTCTCTAAATCCAGCTTGAACTTCTGGAAGTTAATGGTTTATGTAGTGTTGAAGCTGGGCTTGGAGAATTTTGAGCATTAGTTTGCTAGCATGTGAGATGAGTGCAATTGTGTGGTAGTTTTAACATTCTTTGGCATTGCCTTTCTTTGTGATTGGAATGAAAACTGACTTTTTCCAGTCTTGTGGCCGCTGCTGAGTTTTCCAAATTTGCTGGCATGTTGAGTGCAGCACTTTCACAGCATCATCTTTTAGTATTTGAAACAGCTCAACTGGAATTACATCACCTCTACTGGCTTTGTTCATAGTAATGCTTCTTAAAGCCCATTTGATTTTGCATTCCAGGATGTCTAACTCTAGGTGAGTGATCTCACCATCGTGGTTATCTGGGTCATGTATATCTGGGTCATTTTTTGTATAGTTCTTCTGTGTATTCTTACCACCTCTTCTTAATATCTTCTGTTTCTGTTAGGTACATACATTTCTGTCCTTTATTGTGCCCATCTTTGCATGAAATGTTCCATTGGTATCTCTAATTTTCTTGAAAAGAGCTCCAGTCTTTCCCATTCTATTGTTTTCCTCTATTTCTTTGCATTGATTACTGAGGAAGAGTTTCTTATCCCTTCTTGCTATTCTTTGGACTTTGCATTCACTAGGGTATATCTTTCCTTTTCTCCTTTGCCTTTCACTTATCTTCTTTTAGTAGCTATTTGTAAGGCCTCCTCAGACAACCATTTTGTCTTTTTGCACTTCTTTTTCTTGGGGATGGTCTCGATCACTGCCTCCTGTACAATGTCATGAACCTCCATCCATAGTTCTTCAGGCACTCTATCTATCAGATCTAATCACTTGAATCTATTTGTCACTTCTACTGTATAATCATAAGGGATTTGATTTAGGTCATACCTGTATGGTCTAGTGGTTTTTCCTACTTTCTTCAATATCAGTCTGAATTTGGCAATAAGGAGTTCATGATCTGAGCCACAGTCAGCTCCTGGTCTTGTTTTTGCTGACTGTATTGAGCTTCTCCAACTTCTGCTGCAAAGAATATACTCAGTCTTATTTTGGTATTGACCATCTGGTGATGTCCATATGTAGTCTCCTCTTTTATTGTTGGAAGAGGGTATTTGCTATGACCAGTGCGTTCTCTTGGCAAAACTCTGTTATCTTTGCCTTGTTTCATTTTGTACTCCAAGGCCAAATTTGCCTGTTACTCCAGGTATCTCTTGACTTCTTACTTTTGCATTTCAGTCCCCTATAATAAAAAGGACATCTTTTTTGGGTGTTAGTTCTAGAAGGTCTTGTAGGTCTTCATAGAACTGTTCAATGTCAGCTTCTTCAGCATTACTGAATAGGGCATAGACTTGGATTATTGTGATATTGAATGGTTTGCCTTGCAAATGAACAGAGATCATTCTGATGTTTTTGAGATTGCATCCAAATACTGTATTTCAGATTCTTTTGTTGACCATGAGTGCTACTCCATTTCTTCTAAGGGATTCTTGCCCACAGTAGTAGATAGAATGGTCATCTAAGTTAAATTCACCCATTCCAGTCCATTTTAGTTCAATCATTCCTAAAATGTCAATGTTGACTCTTGCTATCTCCTGTTTGACCACTTTCTTTTTTTTTTATTTAAATTTATTTATTTTAATTGGAGGCTAATTACTTTACAATATTGTATTGGTTTTGCCATATTATCAACATGGATCTGCCATGGGTATACACGTGTTCCCCATCCTGAACCCCCCTCCTACCTCCCTCCCCATACCATCCCTCTGGGTCATCCCAGTGCACGAGCCCCAAGCATCCTGTATCCTGCACTGAACCAATTTACCTTGATTCGTGGACCTAACATTCCAGGTTCCTATGCAATATTGTTCTTTATAGCATTGGACTTTACCCCATTACAAGTCACATTCCCAACTGGGTGTTGTTTTTGCTTGGCTCCATCTCTTCATTATTTCTGGAGTTATTTTTCCATTGTTCTCCAGTAGCATATTGGGCACCTACCTACCTGGGGAGTTCATCTTTCAGTGTCATCTCTTTTCACCTTTTCACACTGTTCATAGAGTTCTCAAGGTAAGAATACTTATGTGGTTTGCCATTTCCTTCTCCAGTGGACCACATTTTGTTAGAACTCTCCAACATGACCCATCTGTCTTGGGTGGTCCTACATGGTATGACTCATAGTTTCATTGAATTAGACAAGGCTGCAGTCCACCCCAAAAAGAAATCCCATACCTATTAGTCCTCATTCTACCTACCACCTCAGCCCCTCAGTCATAAGTCACTCAGTCGTGTCTGACTCTTTGCGACCCCATGGACTGCAGCCTACCAGGCTCCTCCACCCATGGGATTTTCCAGGCAAGAGTACTGGAGTGAGTTGCCATTGCCTTCTCCATAACTGTCCTTTTTATGTGTGTATATGCATGCTCATTCATGGGCTACTCTTTGCGACCCCAGGGACCGTAGCCCGCTAGGATCCTCTGTCCCTGGAAGTCTCCAGGCAAGGATACTGGAATGGGTAGCCATTCCGTTCTTCAGGAGATCTTCCCCACCCAGGGACTGAATTCGGGTCTCTTGCATTGAAGGCAGATTCTTTACCACCTGAGCCATGAGGGAAGCCCCACTGGGAACCGCCTAACTGCCTTTTAGCATGCACGTACTATTTGCTGAGCACTAGAAAAAGAAATTCATGTTCATTATCATATATAAATTTCTGAGCAATACTGAAAAGTTAGTATTTATATTCATACTTTAGGGAGGAAAAAATAACAGAGGCTTAGAGAGATTGAGGCTTCCCTGGTGGTTCAGATGGTAAAGAATGTGCCTGCAATTCTGGAGGCCTGTGTTTTATCCCTGGGGCAAGAAGATCCTCTGGAGAAGGGAATGGCCACCCACTCCAGTGTTCTTTCTTGGAGAATTCCATGGACAGAGGAACCTGGCAGGCTACAGTCCATGGGGTCATAAAAGAGTCAGATGTATATAAACAACATTGTATATGGGAAGGTTGTTAGAGTAAATTCTAACAGTTCTCATCAGAAGGATAACTTTATTTTTATTATGTCTATATGGGATGATGGGTATTAGCTGAGCCTATTGTGATAATCATTTTACAATACATGGAAATCAAACTATAAAGTCATATAATGATGTTTGTTGATTATTTCTCATTAAAACTGGAGAAAAAAGGAAAACCTATTTTGCAGTATTTATCAGCATGAAGCTGGCTTCTTTGGCAATGGGATATTAAGAACTTCCACAATTACTTAGATATTATCCTTTAGTTCCCAAATCATTTTGATTCCTCAAAGGATTAGATCAGAATAGTCTACATATTTTATATTATATATAGTATAGGCATGGACTGACACAGGTTAAGATCTGGCATAAAGGAGGCACGTGACACTCCAATACTCTTGCCTGAGAATTTCATGGACAGAGGAGCCTGGTGGGCTATAGTCCGTAGGGTTGCAAAGAGTCAGATACACCCGAGCAGCTGAGCACATAGCACTTACAGGCGTTTAACGAGTTGCAGGTGAATTAAATTGACTTAAATATTACATTGCTTTTGGTTGGTTGGTTATCTATTCAAAATTGTTTTTATTTCAATAAAGTTGAAAACAGAACACAGAAACACACACATGTAAAATGAGACAATCTGAGTCAATAGTGGGAAAGAAGAATCAGTAAGTCAGATAAATAGCTTAAAAAGATGGGGATACAATTTGAAGCCAGCTGTGCATTCCTTACACATTCTTGCATCAAAGTGTTTAACAGTCAAAGGAAAGACAGAAATATAATCAGCTACATAAATCATAGTGGAAAATCACCAGTTTAGGAGGAGCACAAGCAGATCTGGTTCTAAGTTGTTGTTGTTGTTGTTTTTTAATGTGTATAAACAAGTTATAGCTAGCAATAGCTTCAGAGTAAATAAGACAATACATTTTCAGATGGTGTTTCTGATACCATCCTCACTAGGAGCTAAATTTATTGTGACCAATGCAAAATAATAAAAGAAACATCATGGGCAAAAGGCAAATATGAAGGATGCAAGGCCCTACACAAAACCATTGCTAATTATGTACAGTTTTTGTTTTGTTTTTCTGTGGAATTTAGTTACTTAGTATTGTGAACTATGTCATGCCTGTTTTTAACTGCCAGAGGATTCAGGGAACATAATCATGTTAGGTATTAAAAAACTTGCAAACAAAGGATTAAAGGAAAACAGTTTAATAAATCCCTTTAAAAATCCTCTGCAGCATTTCCTCTCATATTGTTTATTTCAGACAATAGTTAGAATTTGGAACCTTCAGGAAGTTTGCCTTTGCATTTTATGGGTCCTTGAATTTTCTGTAAAGATGAGATAAGTCCTCTCGCATGCTTCCATGGATGTCATTTCCATCTTTTAACAAATTCTCTTTGAAAGAAGCAATGGGTGCATCTCTGGCTATGAGAGGGATGCTCTCATTTAACTCCCTCATCAAGAGGCATGCAAGATAATATGGTGTAAAGAGCTTGACCTTTGAGATCAATATACCATAACACACTGGATAGTAGCTTTATGAATTTGAACATGCTTTTAACCTCTCTGAGCTTTAATTTCCTAATCTATAATATTACGCTGATGATACCAGTTGTGATAGACAGGGTTCATTCATTGTTAGCAACAAATAGTGACTGGTAAACTTAATGTAAACTTCATGAGTGTGGAATTTATTGGAAGGATGTTGCAGAAATTTGCAGAATATATGGGAAGACAGTAAAATGAGATTATAGGTGGGTGTGCAGCAGGGCTACGAAGGGATTCAAGAGGCAGAAACACTGTTATCTCCTCAGAAACTACTACTGTAATGAATGCCCTCCAGTGCTTTTCCTTGAATTACTCCGGTCAAGTTTCGTGATTCCTGGAAAGAGAGTCTGTTAGCCTAACATGATGGTTTGACTAGGAGAGCACAGGAAAGATTAGACTTAGAAAGATTACATACAGAAGATGATACATAATTCCCCAAAGGATGTCAGCCCCAAGAAGGGGAAATAAGTGCTCAGTTCAGTTCAGTTGTATCTGACTTTGTGACCCCATGGACTGGAGCACGCTAGGATCCTCTGTCCCTGGAAGTCTCCAAGCAAGGATACTGGAATGGGTAGCCATTCCGTTCTTCAGGAGATCTTCCCCACCCAGGGATTGAATTCGGGTCTCTTGCATTGAAGGCAGATTCTTTACCACCTGAGCACGCCATCACGAATTCCCAGAGCTTACTCAAACTCATGTCCATCAAGTCGGTGATGCCATCCAACCATCTCATCTTCTGTCATCCCCTTCTCCTCCTGCCTTCAGTCTTTCCCAGCACCATGGTCTTTTCAAATGAGCCAGTTCTTCTAAATCAGGTGGCCAAAGTATTGGAGTTTCAGCTTCAGCATCAGTCCTTCCAATGAATATTCAGGACTGATTTCCTTTAGGATTGACTGGTTGGATCTCTTTGCAGTCCAAGTCACTTTTAAAAAGTCTTCTCCAACACCGCAGTTCAAAAGCATCTATTATCTGGTGCTCAGCTATCTTTATAGTCCAACTCTCACATTCATACATGACTGCTGGAAAAACCATGGCTTTGACTAGATGGACTTTTGTTGGCAAAGTAATGTCTCTGCTTTTTAGTATGCTGTCTAGATTGCTCATAGCTTTTCTTCCAAGGAGCAAGAGATTTTTTAATTTCATGGCTGCAGTCACCATCTGCAGTGATTTTGGAGCCCCCCAAAAATAAACTCTCTCACTGTTTTCAGTGAGAATTCCAGTTGAGCTATTTCAAATCCTAAAAGATGATGCTGTGAAAGTGCTGCACTCAATATGTCAGCAAATTTGGAAAACTCAGCAGTGGCCACAGGACTGGAAAATGTCAGATTTCATTCCAGTCCCAAAGAAAGGCAATGCCAAAGAATGTTCAAACTACCACACAATTGCACTCATCTCACATGCTAGCAAGTAATGCTCAAAATTCTCCAAGCCAGACTTCAACATTACGTGAACCATGTACTTCCAGATGTTCAAGCCGGATTTAAAAAAGGCAGAGAAACCAGAGATCAAATTGTCAACATCTGTTGGATCATCAAAAAAGCAAAAGAGTTCCAGAAAAACATCTACTTCCGCTTTATTGACAACGCCGAATCCTTTGTGTGGATCACAATAAACTGGAAAATTCTTCAAGAAATGGGAATACCAGGCCACCTGACCTGCCTTCTGAGAAATCTGTATTCAGGTCAAGAAGCAACAATTAGAACTGGACGTGGAACAACAGACTGGTTCCAAATAGGGAAAGGAGTACGTCAAGGCTGTATCTTGTCACCCTGCTTGCTTAACTGATATACAAAATACATCATGCGAAATACCAGGCTGGATCAGGCACAAGCTGGAATCAAGATTGCTGGGAGAAATATCAATAACCTCAGATATTCAGATGACACCACCCTTATTGCAGAAAGTGAAGAAGAACTAAAGAGCCTCTTGAGGAAAGTGAAAGAGAAGAGTGAAAAAGTTGGCTTAAAACTCAACATTCAGAAAACTAAAAGAAAAAGTGCTAGCCACTCAAAAAATGAATCAAAGAAAAAACATCTCCACTACATCTACCACGACACTGCCTTGTGAGATTAAATGCCTGGCACATAGCTATCCTGGAGTGAAAGCTCCATGAGGGAACACACTTTGCTTTATTCATTGCTGCATCTGAAATGCCTCGAATGGTAGCTTGCAAAAATAGGTGCTCAATTAATATTTACTGAGCATGGATTCAGGGCATTTTTCTTTCCTTCTTTATTTCTGTCATCCTGACTCCCTTTTGGCTAAGCTTGTCAGGAGATGACAATCTCTGGTAACATGTCTTTTGGATAAATGACATTTCATAGCATATGCTACCTGTACTGCATGGTTATCATGATTGTTAGATTTTCATTCATTCATTGAGGCCAAAAGGAAAGCATCGGCAGGGCATTAGAGGATGGTGACATTTCCCTCAACACTTTTAGAAGTGAAAGCTTATCCACTTTCCAATCTGAATGTCTGGTTCTGTGAACCAGAACTCTTTGGCTGTCTGTGTTTGCTCTCCTTTTCCTATTTTCCTCATGATATTTTCATGACTCCATGATCACACTTTATTTATTTTCCTGATGAAAGTTTCTGGGTGGAATCAAGAGTCACAAAAGATGCAGGGCTTGAAAACTGGAATTACAAGTGCAACATCTAGAAGTTGTCTCTTAAAGAAGACACACCATTTATATCACTTTGTCCTGATAAACGCTGTGACAGTTGTCAGTCTCTTTACAGTGCTGAGCAGGCAAGAAGCAAGTCTTTTAAAAAGAAGTGCAGGTTACTTTCATATATCCAAATGAGCATTGGAAAAACTGAATCATATCGTCCAAATGGCTTGTGGTGAATGATGCTACCTTTAAGCACAGCCAAAAGCATACTCACAATCCTTTGTGTGTTGAGGGACTGACCCTTTGTGTGTTGAGGGGTTCAGGAGGAAATGAATGAGAAGTATAAGGAATACAGGTTTTTGAATCTTGCTTCTACTTTTACAAGTTGTATGGCTGAGTAAAGAGCTGTCTTTTCTGAACCTCAGTTTCCTATCCCTAAAAATGGGCATACAACTTCCTGGGTGGTTATTATAGAGATCAATGTATTAGTGATAAAAATTAATCTAGAAAAAGTGAAGCACATGAAAAGTAGTCAGTAATATTACACCTTCAACTCTGTTGCATAAAGAGCTCTAGGGTACTCTGAGCGATCTTCCTACAAATGAAGAAATTTCTACTAATATTCAGAATGCTTCAGATTGAACCCTGTCTTCATTATGAAGTAGCTGTGTGAACTTGGATAAGTTTTTTTTTTTTTTTTAACTTATTTTAGTCTCAGATACCTCATATATAAAATAGGGGTAAGAATCCCCATTCTGTCTATCCATAATGACAGAGTTTTTATGAGGACCCCCTGAAACATGTGAAGTTGTGAGTGGTGAGTTCTTGTTAGTATTGACAGCATTCAGTTAGAGTAAGCTACATCTTCCGTTATTCAGTATCTGTTGTGTGCTAGGCCCAGTGTTACACTGTTTATATACATTTGCCCCTGTAATCTCCCAAGGCTGGTACATTTTGCATTAGAGGAAACTGAGGTTTAAACAATGTAGGAATATTTCCTATGTTTAGTTTTCTAGGGATGTTGAAACAAAAGTATCATAAACCAGGTGGTTTAAAACAGCAGAAACTTACTTTCTCAACATTATTCAAAAGCTAGAAATTCAAAATTAAGATGTTGACATGGTCATGCTCCCTCTGAAACCTGTAGGAGAGATTTGTTCTTTTCCTCTTCCTGGGTTCTGGTGGCATCAATCTTTGAAAATCCTTGATTTGCAGATGTATCATTCTAATCTCTGTCTCTGTCATCACATGAAGTTCTCTATGTTTCTGTGTCTCTGCCTTCCCTTCTTTTAAGGACATCAGTCATGTTAGATTAAAATCTACTCTAATGATCTCATCATAACTTGATTACATCTGCAAAGATCCGATTTCCAAATGAGGTTACATTCACTGGTGCCCCAACAAATCATTTTGGGAACACAATTTACTCTATAACATCACACAAAACCAACTATCTAGAAAGTGTTACAGATTTGATCCCAGGAATTCTGTTTCTAGAACTTGAATTCTTAAGCAGTAAGACTTACTAGAAATTCATCTATTTAGATGTTAGCTGAGCTAGAATTGGTACCTGAGCTGCATGAGTCCCAGGTCACTGACTTTCATTCTTTGCCTGACTGCCTTTGAGAAAAAAAAGTATTCTGAAGTAAAAGTAGCAGGATTTTTTTTTCTCCGTTTTAATAGATAATGATTTTCTGTTGTGTTTGAGATCCTGATTTTTAAAGAAAGTAGGGCGAATAATCGGCTATTTCAGTGAATAGTGAGTAAGGATACACCCCTTGTCAACTCTTGATCTATGTTTTTGGGGGGAGTTGATCTTCCCCAATCCTGTTTTGAGGGTGGGCATGTGACATGGGCTCGGTCAGTGAGAATGTCCTATCTCACTGGCTTCACTGATAAGATTGAGTGATGGGCAAGCAAAACCAACCAGGTCAATGGGACACAGAACCAAAAGTCATATCCAAAAATGTTGAAAAGAAAATATTAAAACACTGTTTTCACTCATGCCAAGTGGAGTTGATAAACCATGAAGAGGCAAAAGATTGAAGGTGGGAGGAGAAGGGGACAACAGAGGATGAGATGGTTGGATGGCATCACTGACTCAACGGACCTGAGTTTGAGTACACTCCAGGAGTTGATGATTTACAGGGAGGCCTGGCGTGCTGCAGTCCATGGGGTCACAGAGTCGGACATGACTGAGCGACTGAACTGAACTGAACTGAAAGAGGCAAAGCTGACCAACTTCCTACTACAGTATAAATAATCTTCTGGGGTTAAAGTTGACAGAGAAGAAAGTAATGTTGAAAATGAAGAGCACCTAGGTTCGGATGTTGCTGATGTTCATCTATTCCTGAACTTTTAGTTCCGTGAAACCACTATTTAAATTTTTTGCCTAAGCTAGTTTACTCTTTTGTCATTCACAAACAAAATAATACAGTGGTTTCCTGGAATTTGAGACTTGAATATCATTTAGAATTTGTACCTTCCTTGAGACTGATTCCCTATATAAGGGATAAAGAAGTACACTATTATTAGAAATCAAGTTTTATATCAAATAATTATTAGAATTTATTTGATATTATAAATATTACTGGAATCAAGATTACCAGGTATATATCAATAACCTCAGATATGCAGATGACACCACTCTTATGGCAGAAAGCAAAGAACTAAAGAGCCTCTTGATGAAAGTAAAAGAAGAGAGTAAAAAAGCTGGCTTAAAACTCAACATTCAGAAAACTAAGATCATGGCATCCAGTCCCATAACTTCATGTCAAATAGATGGGGAAACAGTGGAAACAGTGACAGACTTTATTTTTTGGGCTCCAAAATCACTGCAGATGGTGACTGCAGCCGTGAAATGAAAAGACGTTTGCTCCTTGGAAGAAAAGTTATGACCAACCTAGACAGCATACTAAAAAGCAGAGATATAACTTTGCAACAAAGGTCTATGTAGTCAAGGCTACACTAGAAAACTCTTGAGAGTCCCCTGGACTGCAAGGAGATACAACCCGTCCATCCTAAAGGAGATCAGTCCTGAATATTCATTGGAAGGACTGATGTTGAAGCTGAAACTCTGATACTTTGGCCACCTGATGCAAAGAACTGACTTATTTGAAAAGACCTTGATGCTGGGAAAGATTGAAGGCAGGAGGAGAAGAGGACAGCAGAGGATGAGATGGTTGGATGGCATGACCAACTCAACAGACATGAGTTTGAGAAAGCTCCGGGAGTTGGTGATGGACAGGGAAGCCTGGCGTGCTGCAGTCCATGGGGTTGCAGAGTCGGACATGACTGGGTGACTGAACTGAGTGACTGAGAGCCTGAACCAATTACTAGAAAAATGTCTGATCTTGATATAATAGAAGAAAAAGATAATGCCATTATCAGACATAAGTTGAATATCCTTTGAGTTATACATATCCTGGGGATAAAATTGAATCACATTCACAATTTTTGTCATTGTTTTTAAAAATTTATTTTTTTAACGAGTAAAATTGCTTTAAAATATGATGTTGGTTTCTGCCGTACAACACAAATCAGCCAAAATTATACATGTATCATCTCCCTTTTGAGCCTTCCTTCTGTCTCCCCACCCCAAGCCTCTAGGTCAGAATGCCAGACTGGGCTTCCTGTGTTATACAATAGCTTCTCACCAGCTATCCTACACATGGTAGTATATATATGGGGCTTGCCTGGTGACTCAGCAGTAAAGAATCTGCCTGCAATACAGGAGTCGCAGGAGTTGTGGGTTCAATCCCTGGGTCAGGAAACCCCTGAAGGAGGGCATGGCAGCCCACTCCAGTGTTCTTACCTGGAGAATCCCATGGACAGAGGAGCCTGGTGGGCTATAGTCCATAGGGTCTCGAAGAGTCGGACACGACTGAAGCAGCTTGGCCTGCACACACGCAGTGTGTATATGTCAGCGCTACTTTCACTGCTCACCCCACTCTCTCCTTCCCCTACTGTGCCCACAAGTCCATTCTCTACATCTCCATTCCTTCCCTGCAAATGGCTTCATCAATACCCTTTTTCTAGATTCCATGTATGTGCATTAATATACTATATTTGTTTTTCTCTTTCTGACTTAAAACTGCACTCTGTATAACAGGCTCTAGGTTCATCCACCTCACTAAAACTGACTCACATTTGTTTCTTTTTTATGGCTGAGAAATGAGCTTCCCAGATGGCTCTATTGGTAAAGAACCCGCCTATCAATGCAGGAGACATGAGAGGTGCAGGTTCGATCCCTGGGTCAGAGAGATCCCCTGGATGAAGCATGACAACCCTGGGCATGGCAACCCACTCCAGTATTCTTGCCTGGAGAATCCCTTGGACAGAGGAGCTTGGTGGGCTACGGTTCAGAAGGTCACAGAGTCAGACATGACTGAAGCAACTTAGCACACTCGCACACCTGGCTGAGTAATATTCCATTGTGTGTGTGTACCACACTTCTTTGCCCATCCATCTGTTGATGGACATCTGGATTGCTTCCCACATTCAGAATTTTCAAGTGTGCTCAATAGACAACCCAGTAGCCATCGTGAACTCTCTTGTATATGCTGATCACTTTATTTCAGACACAGACATTTCTTAAGGCCTCATTTTATGGGCATATCCTTGAATTAGACCTTTTTGGAAGCCACTTCTCTTCACATCCATTCTCTGCTTATTTCAAGAGAGCTTGTAAAGCAATTTAACTTCAAAGTCACATGAGTTTCACTACAGTTAAGAATTGGGGAAAATGATCAGTGAATATGTGCTTAAATTGCTTTATTATTTTAAAACCTGTTGTAACTGATAGATAAGACCCAGTCTCTCAATTGCCAACCAATCTGACAAATTGTAGTAATAAAACACAGGCAGTATGAAAGGTCTTCCAAGGAGATATGCACAGCTACTAGGAAGATTTATGGTTGATCGTTTTAAAATACAGATGAACTATTTATAACAGTGAAAGATTCTGAGTGGAAAGATAAAAGTCTTGCTAAAATAAAATGCTAGTGTTTCTTTAGATCAGAATGAAAACAAGACAAATTACTAGATGAGTATACATTTGAGATGGCTCACATTAGGGCAAAACTGCCGTTTTTACAAATAACTTGGCCACATTTAACTTTGTTAGTCTTGCCAGTCATGTGGAGTAACTTGAAGAAATACTTCAAATTGTACCCAGAATTAGAGTAATTAAGAGCATAAAGTCCTGAGGAACATTACATGAGTTTAGTCCACTTACTGAATCCTGCCATTTATGAGTTGTGTGAGCTTGAGTTGTGTGATCTGTCTGTAAATCAGGATCCTCCTTGGAAAACCAAGAAAAATCATAGCACTACCTCATAGGGTTCTTATAATTTTAATTGATGGGCACATAAAAGATGAGATTATAGTATGCCTTGTGTATAGTAACTCCTCTATAAATTATAAGAATATTATTAAACATGCAGATAATGGTGGCAGTTTTTAGTCATAGAAATAATGATCATAATTTTTGTTCTGCACATTATCTTTGAAGAACAAAGCCTCAAGAAATAGTTGTTCAGCATCCACCATGAGTTAGGCATTGTTTCCACTGGTTTTAATTCACTGAGACAGATCAGTGAACAAAACTGACAATGTTCTCTGCCTTTATAGTATTTTTTTCTAGTGTGGGTGGAGATGGTCAATAAATAACACACTAATAAAAGAAGTACACTGAGGAGTTGTTTTAGTGTGAAGAATTCTATGGGGAAAAATGAATATAGAGAAAACAAGAGGAATTGAAAATTCTCGGGAGTGCAATTCTAAGTAGAGTCATGTATCATTTGGGGTGTAATTCTGCACGCGCACACACACACACACACACTCCTTAAAAATTCCTTAATGTCTTAAATCTTTATCTGAAGAGAGAGAGACAAAGAAAGACACAAATATGGCATATGTGTTTATATATATATATGTGTGTGTGTGTATGTGTGTGGGGGGGTGTGTGTGTAAATATAGAGAGACAGAGACAGAGAGATAAAGTAACAGAGGGAGAGAGAGAGCCAGAGAGAGAGCCAGAGAAACAAAATATATATATATATATATATTAAGAAATTGGCTCATTTGTTTGTGGGAGCTGACAAGTAATAAAATCTGTAGGGCAGATCAGCAGGCGAGAAGCTTAGGTAGGATCTCTTATAAATCTTGAGCCAGAACTCTTTCTTCTCATGGGAACCTCAGTTTTTGCTCTTATGGCCATCAGCTATGATCCTATTCTTATTGTTAAAAGTAACCTCTTAACAACTGATTATAAATGTTAATTACATTTACAACATGCCTTCACAGAAACATCTAGACTGGGCACTATAGCCTAGTCAAGTTGACATTTATAATAATCATCAAAGTAATCATGGCAGGTCTTACGAAAAAAGTGATGTTAAACCAATATTTGAAGGATATGGAGGAGTTACTCACATGAATATCTACAAGGAAGAACTTTTCAGGATAGGGAATATTCAGTGCAAAGCCCTTAACTGTGGAGTGTGACTGGCATGTCTGAGGAACATCAAGGGGACCAGTGTGGCTGGAGTGGAGTGAAACAGTGGGAGCATAACAAAGTATATAGTCAAAGAATAAAGATAAAGAGGTGACTGATGTAAGGCCTTGTAGACTATTCTAATGAAGAGGAATATGAAATGAAAGAAGAATAACTACAGAGTCAAGGAATATAACACTAAATTTGTAGGATATAGTAATATAAATATTTACCAGTGTTTGAAATCTAGATATGTCTCAGAATGGTCTTGGATGTTGCAGCTCTGAAGGCCAAGGAAAGACAAAATGCTGCAGCGGAAATAGGGAATAAATGTGATTCTCTGAGAAGCCAAATGATACAGTTATGCCTCCCAAAGCAGGGAGTACAGGTCCCTGGAGGCAAGTGCTGAATGTGTCTTGCTCACCATGTATCCTCTTTACTAGCACCTAGTAAAGTGCATGGTATTATGTGTCATTAAGATTTTTAAAATGAAAGGTACCTCTACTTACAGCCAGTTTCTTATAGATTGCGCCTCAGTTTGGGAAGCTATTACTACTAGCCTGTAGGCAAAGTGATGCTCTCCTGACCATAATCCAGTCTTCTCATTGTTTTCCTGTTCCCAGTGTTGTCTCATTTCTGCTTCATTCTTGATCCTTTTATTCGCCTGCCATTCACAGTCTCTGGCACAGGATTAAGAATGGAACTCACCCCTTGTTACTGATGGCTCTGATGCTGGCATCTATTTTTCTGGGCTTTCAAAATTCTGAGTTGTAAAGTATTAGTGGATAATCTGAGAGAGTATTTTTATCAGATGAATGAATGCTTATCATAGTCTTTGATTTATAGGAGATTTATGAATAATGGAAACAAGCAAAGGCAGAGAGCCCCGATCAGTTAGGTATCTCCATTTTGAAATAATGGAAGCCTAGAGGAAATGTGATTGAAATAGATGGACTCACAAACGGGCAAAATAGGAGCGGGATGAACATAAATTCATCCAGTTCTTAAATACTATACTTGAAGTTTTCAACCAACCCAAGAGAATAATTTACACCATAATAATTGACAACATTTAGAGCATAGGAAATGCAAATTAAAATATAGATAGGTTCAAGAATGGATAGATTTAATTCTTAGAGCACAAAGTCATAATGTTATTGGGAAGCATATTTTTAAAGGAACACTATATAGCTTAGATCTTATAATGTTATATAACCTGTCCTTAAACTGAGGATGTTTAACACCATGTTCTTGGATAAAAAGCATGCTTATATACTGATACTTAAGTTGATAATAAAATTTAAGATATTAATGCTTCATAGCACAACATTTACAAATAATAATGAAATAAACAATATTCTATACTGTGTATTTCACATAATCAGTTAATTCTCAATAAATTATTTAATTGATTTTGTTAGTTTTTTCTATTTGCAGCCTACCTATTATTGAAATTCAACAATAATCTGACAGAATCAGACTGCAAATAAATGCTTGATTATTATCAGATTTGACAAAGAAGTCACTAATGACATTGATAAATGACTGTAGACCCAACATGAATATTGATTGATGTTTTCATTTACTTTAAGGAATAAGATGAAAGTGAAACAATGAAAATGCTGATTGCAAGTCTATTCATTCTTCAGTCATGCAAGTGATTTCTTTGCTAAATGAATAAAATTTTTTGAATACCAGAAGAATAATTTCTTGTTTTGGGGGGGAAATTCATAACATAACAGCTAGAGACATGATCCACTTTAAATTTAATCTTCATTTATTAACATTTTTCATCACTTTGTGTCTAGACAACAAAGAAACAATACATCAACCTTTACTTCATAGCGTTTGATGGTTTCTGTGGTTTTAATTCTCCCAGAACAGCCAATTTCAAGCTACCAATGTAATGTCATGGAACTGGGAAAAGATGCACAGAATCTACTATTATATAGTATGTCTTTATAGAGTTAGAATAGATGTAAATAGCCTCAAGAGCATAATTACCAGTAAAGTATGGCAAAAATAATCAGGAAATGATGAGTTTTGAGTATTTATGATCTTTGTTTCTAATATTTTTAATTGTGAGTTTATGTAACATAACTTTTTTATAGTGGCTGTGTTTCAAAACTAGTTGACAAAATTCCTGAGCATTTAGTTTTGGGCTCTTGCTGGTCAATACAAGCAATTCCAGACCACCACTAGATATGGCCACAGGCAAGAAAATCCATCCTTCCCATACACTGTGTTTTGATAGGTATCTTAAACACAGAGCCCGGACTCATTGGAAAAAAAAAAATTGATCGTATGTGCCATTATTTACATTCTTCTGTAAAGAAATCAATTGATTCTTGTCTCCTAGGCCCTGCTATATTTATAGATTATCTTCTTTAAATGGACAAAAATTATGCAATTCTTTTTTCCCCCATATTTTCAGCCAAAAGAGTTAGGGAGAAATAACCATACACATTAAAGTTTGTTTTTTTCAAAATATTTTTTTCCAATTTACAGGATTAAGGTATTTCATAACAGAGTAAATAAAAGCACAGCATAAGAAAATATCATAAAGCCTGATTTTGTCAATCCTCTTTACCTCCCTTTAACGTGCATATCATTTTCTTCTCAGAAACCAGTTCAGGATTGCAAGTACTGGCTTGAATACAGTTTGCTTTGCTTTCTTTTGGCTTTCCTAAACTGTCTTGCAAATTTATCTGTAGTTTACCACCCATTTTAGTTCTATTTATAGTTCTTAGTACCTTACCCCCAATTTTCAAAAATTATTTCTATCAGACACTAAAAGATCTATAGTAAGCCCTTGAAACATCAGAAACCCTCACTGTAGTTAGTTTTCTGATAAAGTAACTATTTTTGGAGCATATGGTTCTAAAAATCTGTTTTGGGATATTTCCAGCCATTTTGAACATGAACCTAAATTCTTGTCCAATATACTGCTTAAAAGTCATTTTATTCCTGAGAAAGAAGTACCAGAGTTAACCATGTAATTTTCAGAGCAGCGCTATTCTCTACTGGAATAGATGTCTTTATTCCTGAAGGTGTTATTGATTCAAATACAAGTGATTTTGCTGTTCTGAGGCCTCAAGTTTTCCAACAATTCACTTCTGGCAAAATTTTATTCTACGTGTCCGTGTGACTAAGTACATGCGTCAGTGATGTTGAAGTAATGGTACATTAATCACATCCCAAGTAATGAGTTTGTTGGGCAGAGAAACAAACTGGAAGCATAGATTTTTGTGTTTGATCAGAAAGAGTGTTAACAGATGACATCTTGCAGGCTAATCATTTACAAGCATGCCTGTTTTCTTTGGCTGCTTTCCACACTAAGAACTTATGATATTCTAGTTTAGACCTCTGAATAAACACCATATAGGAAACTGGATAAACTGGACAATAAATGCATCTGGTTCCCCAAATAAACATTCTTTATATTTTCCCAAAGCAATGTTTGAAGTGGGTCATTCTGAGGCACATATGTATTTTAGGCTCATATTAATGGTAAATGGTATTGACATAATGAAGATGAGGCAGGCATTCATTGGACCCAGAAAATGGATATATGATTCCAGAAATTTCAGTGATGTATGAAATCTTTGACTACCATGTGACTAATTGTGATTCTACATGAATTTTGTATGTAACTAGTTTTATGACAATGAGGTTGTGGATAAGAAAATCTTTTGATTGTAAGTTTCTTAAAAGAAACTAATGAAAACTCTGAAATGATTATAGTAACTGCCTCTGCCTCTTCTCCAGGGTCTTTCACATGTAGATCGTGTGATGAGATGATAGTGAGACTGCTGTGTGGGGTGTCCAAGAGGTGTCCTTACAGGTAGTAGACACTTTGTCTGTCCTTTGTCCCTTCCTCCTGCTGCCTGAAATTGAAATCCCCAGGCCTCACAGCTTTCTAGAAAAATGAAATAGCCAGGAGAATCGGAACTAAATACTGTAGAGCAGGGTCCCCAACCTCCAGGATCTAATGCTTGATGATTTGAAGTGGAGCTGATGTAATAATAATAGAAATAAAGTGCACAGTAAGTGTAATGCACTTGAATCATCCTGAAACCACCCCGTTTCCCAGTCCCTAGAAGAACTGTCTTTCAGGAAACCATTCCCTGGTGCCAAAAAGGTTGGGGACTGCTGCTATAGAGTAATGAACGAGAAAGAGCTCCCTGATACAATGGAGCCACCACATCACCCGTGGACTTATTTCACTGGGTCTTTGTTTCTCAGAGCTGAATATACTGTAATTAGTACACATGCATTTGCATTAGTCTATTTAATCCATACAAACTAGGAGGTACTATTATTAACATCAGCATTTTACAAATGAGTAAAGAGTTGCAGAGACAAATGAAGTAACCTGCCTAAAGTCAGATATCTCAGCACAGAGCTAAGTCAGGATTTGAGCCCAGACAAACCTTTTCTAGAGCTTCTTACCTGCAGCTCTTTATGAAAACAAACAAGAAAACTTGACTTAATCTATCTGATAAAAGCAGTGAGCATCTACCATATGAATAAATATGAAGTGGCAGGTACAATACTTCATAATTTTAATGGAACTTTACAAAGCATCATCTAGTTACCTCATCTTCTAGATGCCAGTGAGAGAAACAGCCTCAGTGATGCTGAAGACTTGGAAAGACTTTAATGCTGTGCAAAGTGCTAGGGCTGGTCCTGACAATATGATAATAAGAGAAAGAATTGTTTTTGTCAAAATAATTCAAATGCTGTGGTTTGTAAAGGGCCATAGGGGAAATACGAAATTATTTGTCATAGATGCTCACAGTACTCTTATTCCTGAAAATTCTTAATAGAATGGCTTGATTTTTAGAGCATAAAAATTGGTAATGAGATGATTGATAGCTGAATGAAAGCATTTGGTCAGAGTGCTTAGCTATTTGATACCAGTTAGAAGAGGTGAGATGCTACATTTCTGGATGAAAATATATTATTTATCTCAAATATATCCCTGGCCCTAGTCAGACTGATTGATTCTTTTTTTTCTTTTTTAATTACTGTTCTGCACCTATGGTTATTCCCTTTCTAAATCATGTCCAGTTGAACTCATTTCTCCAGATCACACAGACCCCAGTTTCATTCCTGCTTTTTCCAAAAGGGCTTTTCCTGATTAACCTGGTCCAGCATGATCTCTGTCCTCTGCAGAATCTAAAAATGCTCTATTTATTTTGCTTTGCACAGGTATTATATTGCTTAGAGATCCTTGCAATGGATTCCTGGCATGTCTTTTCAAATGCACAGAGTTCTGTGACTGTGCATTACATCTTCTGTGAGTGTCCAAATGTTAGTTATCTAGGGCTCCTTTGTTTTTCACAGATCTGGTGGTGGTGGTTGGTGGTTTAGTCGCTCAGTTGTCTCTGACTCTTGTGACCCCATGAACTATTGCCCACCAGACTCCTCTGTCCTTGGAATTTTCCAGGCAAGGATACTGGACTGAGTTGCCATTTCCTTCTCCAGGGGTTCTTCCTGACCCAGAAATTGAACTCAGGTCTCTTACGTCTCCTTCGTTGCAGGCAGATTCCTTACCGACTGAGCTGCCAGGGAAACCCAGAGATCTAAACATGATCAATTTCAATCCTGGCTAATGCCATGCCTGAGAAATCTGATTTTCTCAGGATTGCTACTCCTTTTTATGGACATTTTCTCTCATCTCTTCTCTACCTCTCATCTTTACATAAACATATGCTTATCCCTTATCCTTTTCTCCAGTTTCCACAAGATGTATAGTCATGCTACAGATTTTGTGAATTAGTAATGTGAACTGAAGATGCAGGGGTGGGGTGAGGAATGGGAGGCACCTCCTCAAGCAACACTCAGTTAGCTACCATCTTGCCAGCTTGCTTACATCTCTCACTCTCTTATCCTCATCTCCTCCTTCCCAGATTATCCTCTCTAGCTCTAACTTTTCCCCTGTCTTATGTGTAGAAAGTCAGCTATTCTCAGCTTCTGAGTAAAACTTGCAAACCTAAACCCATAAAAGTGCAGCAGAACAAGGCAAC
This sequence comes from Bison bison bison, assembly GCF_000754665.1. Taxonomy (NCBI): domain Eukaryota; kingdom Metazoa; phylum Chordata; class Mammalia; order Artiodactyla; family Bovidae; genus Bison; species Bison bison. Next base: position 4,111,805 of record NW_011495081.1, on the reverse strand, counting down.
TTTGAGTTACTAGAATCTATGTTCTTTAAGAAATACTTGGTAAGATAAAAAGGCTTTTTTTCTGTTTTACTTGTAGGCTTACCAACTTGTATAAGCTGCAGATTAGCTCAGTACCAAGGGATGTATTAGGCCCTGGAAATGCAAAAATGTAAGAGAATATCCTTGACTTCAAAGAACTCCCAGTCTAGGGAAGAGACTGACATAAACAGATTGTATTAATATAATACAGTGAGAATAAATTTAATAAATTAAATGAAGTGATGGAGGTCTAATAGTGTGATATATGAGCCAGTTTGAAGTTTAAAGTAAGTTTCCATCTATGAATACAGAACAGAGCTTGAAGCAAAAAGAGTTACCTAAGCAAATGGAGGTTGAGAGTGGGGCATGAAGGGCATCCTAGGCAGTTGGAAGTTAATTCACAAAAACATGGGGATCTGATGAAACCTGAGATATATGTAGACACTACCACAAATTCAGAATTTTAGGATTGCAAGTGTAAGGAGAATGCTAGGAGATAAACTTGGATTTAGATGATGGAATACAGGTATATGGGCTTCCCTGGTGGCTCAGATGGTTAGGAATCTGCCTGCAACAAAAGAGATCAAGGTTTGATCCCTGGGTGAGATAGATCCCATGGAGAAGGGAATGGCTACCCAGTCCAGTGTTCATGCCTGGAGAATTCCATGGGCAGAGGAGCCTGGCGGGCTATAGTCCATGAGGTCACAAAGAGTCATATACAACTGAGCAAATTTCACTTTTTTTGTGTGTGCAACTATACTATCTCATGTGAAGGAGCTCAAACTTTATCTTGAAGGCAAAGGTAAACTGAAAATGACTTTTAAGAATATGTATGCGGGTCCTGATCATATATGCCCTTTAGATAAAGATGGATTGAAGGGAGGCAATATAAGGCAAGGACAATGACAATCATTAAGATGAGAAGTAATAAGTACTCAACTTAGGGAAGTAAACGTAAGCACACTCACTAAATACAAGTGAAGATGCTACGCTATGTGATTCCAGGAGAACCACTGTTTACAATATGGATGGTGACACAGTTGCAGGACAGTTGGAGTGAAAAGATAGATTGAGGCAGTATTTGGGGTAAAAGTCAGCAGTCCTTGATATTTGTGCAAGGAGGGAGAATTTTAGGGAGACTATGAGGCTTCTGGGAGCTCCCCTAGGGGGTCAGATAGTAAAGACTCTGCCTGGAGTGCGGGAGCCCTAAGTTCAATCTCTGGGCCAGGAAGATCCCCTGGAGAAAGAAATGGCAACCCACTCCAGTATTCTTGCCTGGGGAATTCCATGGACAGGAACCTGGTGGGCTACGGTCCATGGGATCAAAAGAGTCGGACATGAATGAATGAATAACATTTTCACTTTCACAAGGTTTCTGACATGCTACTGCTGCTGCTAAGTTGCTTCAGTCGTGTCTGACTCTGTGCGACCCCATAGACGGCAGCCCACCAGGCTCCCCTGTCCCTGGGATTCTCCAGGCAAGAATATTGCAGTGGGTTGCATTTTGCAAGAATGCAAAAATCTAAAGATTATATTTCAAAGTATTCTCATGGAAGAAAATGACAACCACTCTGCCTTCTACTCTTGTAAACTGGACTATATATAAGAGCAAAAACGTGGCTTTGACCAAGAGTCCGTGAAATACAGTGAAATGACTCAACAATAGTGAATAATTGGTATGTTGTTGCACTTCTAAACATGTTTCTGTTATTTGGATAATGTAAGAAAAAGTAGAGGAACCAGAGATCAAATTGCCAATGTCTGCTGGATCATTGAAAAAGCAAGAGAGTTTCGGAAAAACATCTACTTCTGCTTTATTGACTATGCCAAAGCCTTTGATACAGATCACAACAAACTGGAAAATTCCTAAAGAGATGGGAATACCAGACCACCTGACCTGCCTCCTGAGAAATCTCTATGCAGGTCAGGAAGCAACAGTTAGAACTGGACATGGAACAACAGACTGGTTCCAAATAGGGAAAGGAGTATGTCAAGGCTATATATTGTCACCCTGCTTATTTAACTTATATGCAGAGTACATCATGAGAAACATGGGGCTGGAAGAAGCACAAGCTGGAATCAAGATTGCCGGGAGAAATATCAATAACCTCAGATATGCAGATGTCACCACCCTTATGGCATAAAGCAAAGAAGAACTAAAGAGCCTCTTGATGAAAGTGAAAGAGGAGAGTGAAAAAGTTGGCTTACAACTCAACATTCAGAAAACAAAGATCATGGCATCTGATCCCATCACTTCATGGCAAATAGATGGGGAAACAATGGAAACAATGACAGACTTTATTTTGGGGGCTCCAGAATCACTGCATATGGTGACTGCAGCCATGAAATTAAAAGACGTTTGCTCCTTGGAAGAAAAGCTATGACCAACCTAGACAGCGTATTCAAAAGCAGAGACATTACTTTGCCAACAAAGGTCTATGTAGTCAAAGCTATGGTTTTTCCAGTAGTCATGTATGGATGTGAGAGTTAGACTATAAAGAAAGCTGAGTGCAAAGAATTGATGCTTTTGAACTGTGGTGTTGGAGAATACTTTTCAGAGTCCCTTGGACTGCAAGGAGATCCAACCAGTCAATCCTAAAGGAAATAAGTCCTGAATATTCATTGGAAGGACTGATGCTGAAGCTGAAACTCCAATACTTGGGCCACCTTATGTGAAGAACTGACTCATTTGAAAAGACCCTGATTCTGAGAAATATTGAAGGCAGGAGGAGAAGGGGATAGCAGAGGATGAGATGGTTGGATGGCATCACCAACTCAATGGACATGAGTTTGAGTAAACTCCGGGAGTTGAAGATGGACAGGGAGGCCTGGCGTGCTTCAGTCCATGGGCTGGCAAAGAGTCGGACACAAACTGAGAGACTAAACTGATCTGAGCTGAATAATATAATAGTTTCTAAATGCCTTGATAACACACCAACATAGATAACATATATTTGAACTTCCACAAATATTGTACACTAATTTTTAAAAATGATTTTATAATTATTATTAATATTCTATGTAAAATACAAAGCATGTATGTAAGATAAAATTTTGAAACACTGACATTTTAAAAAGGTAGAAAAAGCAGTTCCAGTCTTTCTTCCATACTGTAATGGATTGTTTTGTCTTCACTTTGGAGAGTGCTGCCTCAATCTATACGACCTGCTCACATTGATATGACATCATCCACAGTGATTCTGGTGTTTCCCTGGTGGCTTAGTTGGTAAAAAATATATCTGCCTACAATGCAGGAGACCTGGGTTTGATCCCTGGGTTGAGAAGAGCCCCTGGAGAAGGAAATTGCTACCCACTTCAGTATTCTTGCCTGGAGAATCCCATGGACAGAGGAGTCTGCCAGGATACAGTCCATGGGTTTGCAAAGATTCAGATACACCGTTACTTTTCACAGTGAATCTAGAGTTTCTTTGCTGTTTGAGTCTAGCCAGAAACTAGGTTTACACCACATTCTCTCTCTCTCTCTCTTTCTTTCTACTTGAAGATTCCTTATATGGGAGGTCAAAGTAGCTGGGCCATTTTAACCAGCATTCTTCTAGTACTTGGGAAACTATAAAACTGACCCAAATAACAAAAGTGGTGGCAGTTGTTTTTGACACGACCAATATAATTCTATGACATGCTACTGTCAGAACTCCTGTTCTGAGTTCCCTTTCACAACTGTGCTTGAAAGGCTGGAAAGCTGCTGGTTGAAAATCAAGGCTTAGCAGAAGAGGGCAGGCTCATTTGAGGTCCGACAGTTTGCCAAGCCCTTCACAAGCTGAGACCATATTGTTGCTGATGAATATGATATTCCTGTTGCAATATGTTCCCTTTTAGTTTGAAGGCATAGATCTCCTCTAGTTTGCATGACACAGTGACTGGGATCATTATTTTTGAGTTCAGTTTTGATAAACAACTCACAACATCTGGAGGGGAAGCAGAAAAAATAGGATGTGTGTACGCTCAGTCGTGTCCGATTCTTTGGGACCCCATGGCCTGTAGCCTGCCAGGCTTCTCCATCCATGGAATTTTCCAGGCAAAAATACTGGAGTGGCTTGACATTTCCTATTGCAAAAAATAGCATGAAGAAGACAAAATTCTTTGGCGTCTGGGCAGGTATTAGAAGGACCAGCACAGTTGAATATAAATCTGTATAGGGATCACAGAGGAACACAGTGGCTGGATAGATCATGGTGTTATTAACAGAGGTTCAGTGGAGGAGGACCATATTAGGAAAGGTGAGGGGAGGGCAGTAGGGCTGAGGCGGAGAGAGTAGACAGCTGTTGAGTGCAAATGAGGGGTAATTTGTCATCTGTTTAGAGTCACAAGGAAAGTCAGAGATTGAACAGAATATGAAGCACTTGGGTCATTGCTTCCAGCTTGAGTATTCACATTCCCCCATTCCTGCAATGAATCTCTATTTACTTTGAAGGCAGTCTGCTTGTTTGGGGACTGAACTTGAAGAAACCTAGCAGAGGGAAGGCTACTTGCAATTAACTTCTTATTACAGTTAAGATAATTGGAGTTGTCTCTAGAGAAAGGCATGTCCGTTGCAGAAAGCTGTTAAATTTAATTTTTCCCCTTCTGTCCATATAGCCTATACTACATTTTTTTTTTTTTTTTACTTTATTACTCAGACGATAGATGATAAGTAGGGAATGACTTAGCAGTGTATATCTTTTGAAGTTGAAACACCAGCATTTCTTACTAGACTGGCTTCATCTTTCCAGCCAGAATGAATCAAAGATGTTATCTTAAAGCATTTTAAAATTTGCCGTGAAATGACAAAAGCTAGGGACTTCAAAACAAAGGTTGGTTATTTTTCTTAAGCTTGTGATTCTGAGGTGGAAGAAAATGCTATTTAAAAAATTGAAGTTGCATAACATCTTGCATTTTCTGGTGCTAGTTAAGCACGTAATAAATCATCTTCATTTTTTTTTCCCATTACAATTTCTGTTTTAAATAAGTGAATAAAGATGATCATAGAAATTGAGTTTCTGAATGCTACTAAATATGTCACAGGCCAGTAATGAATGGATTTCATTTCTAGTCTTTGTTAAAGAAGCAGATGTGATTCTTGAGATTAGGTGAGAGCTATGGTCTCTGTTGGTTTGAGCCCTAGGCTGAAAATGAAAAGCCACTGGTTTCGGTTCTGGCTTTGAAACCGACTAGACCATAATCTTCACCATTTTGTTCAGCCTGCTAAAGACTCAGTGTTCTCTGATGTGCAGTGCCCAACCCTTCCTTCCTAACTCACTGTGGCAACACAAGAAATAACAACAGTGGGAAAAAATCCCCAGTAACTACCACTAACATTTATTGAACAATCCTTAAGTGTAGCCATCATGTTACATACTTTTCTTAGCATAGTAAATATAAAAAAGTTAAGTTCATGGCTGATAATGCTACTAAAAAGAAGTAAAAAAAATTTTTTTTTAGAAAGAGAAACTCTCTTTTCTGTTTTGTTTGTTTGTTTTGTTTCAGATACTATTATCCTTAAGTAAATATTTTGATTTGTTAATGTGCGTAGGTTCTCAGGCATGGCTGAATCTTTGTGACCCCACGGAATGTAGCCCGCCAGACTCCTCTGTCCGCAGGATTCTGCAGGCAAGAATACTGGAGAGGGTTGCCATTTCCTTCTCTAGGAGATCTTCCCAACCCAGTGGCTGAACCTGCCTCTCCTGTGTCTCCCGCATTGGCTAGTGGATTCTTCACCAATGAGCCACCCAGGAAGCCCAACAATGATTTACCCAAATCTTTATTGAGCACAGACTATACCCAGAGCATGACTGGTCACTGTGTAGGCTATTAAGTTGGATCTTAACTCAGCACTGTCTTCAGTGAGCTTCCAGTCTAAGAGAGAAGGCAGAATATTGGAGCATGGCTGATGGTGAGTTCTAGATTTAGGCTGCCTGGGTTTTAAGGCTTCTACCGCCACCCTTTTGCAAGATATTCTAATTGTTATTCCTCAGTTTCTTCATCTGTAAAATGGTACAATAATAGTTTCTAACTCACAGAGTTATTGTGAGAGTTAAATAAGACAATTTCATTAAAGTGCTTATCCAGTGTGTTTGTCAGCACTCTTGACATAGGATAAATACTCAATTGGTATTACTGTTATGGGAGAAAAGTTATATGTAAAATAATTATATTATTAGATAAAATAGGACAAATGGTTAGTGGATTATAAATGGACAGATGCATTATAAATAAAACTCAGAAAATAAAATATTTTCACTAGGAAGAATTAGAAATGAGGACTTCTAATTAAAATTAGAAATGAGGATGTTTACATTTATGCTAGACCTGAAACATAAGTATGATTTACACCTGTGAAGGTGAAAGAAGCAAGGCAGGTAAGGGAAGAGTTTAACTAAAATCACAGAGGGAGGAAAGTCCAGAGCCACAGACAAGAAATAGTGATTGATTCAGTTTGGTTATAATACATAATGACGGAGAAGAAGAAGTTCAGACTAAATTGGAAAGGAAGGTGGATCCATTAATATAGAAACTCTTGAAAGTGAATCCATGGAAGGAGTCTGAACTTTGGTTTGTCAGAAATAGGAGTCATGGAAGTTTTTCAAGGAGTGAAGTGAAGTGAATACAGCCACTGTTTAAGGTTAACCTGGGTAATGATAAATGGAGCCAATCTTGGAAGAAGACAGAAAGCGTGAAGTTAATCACTTTAGAATATATTTCAATTGGGCCTAAGGGAAAACAGTAAGACAGTAGAGGTGACTAGATGCAACTGATTTATTTTTATTTGTAGATGTATTTATTTAGCTTTATTTTCCCCTAACACATAGAGGCCTCTTTGGCCACAGGGAGGGAAACACTAAATACTTCACAGCTTAACTTCAAAAGTATGTTCCCAGAAAGAAGCTGACTCAGCCCTCAATTTCAGCTCAGAAATTATTGCAAAAGTTTCTTATGGGCTCATCTTGGGCCAGAAAATGTTCTTTGCCCAATAAACTCTGTGAAAGTTTTGAAGGCCATATATAAGAATGTTTGAATTATAGCCTGTGGAGTAGGATTTCTTAGATTTTGTGTGCCATGCAGCCATTTGGTAGTCTATTGAAGCCTACAGATTACTTCTCAGAATGATATTTTAAAAGTGACATAAAATTAGGATTTCAAAGAAGTCACTTAGATTGAACCAAAACTGTGGAATTATAATATACATTGCTTCTTTGTTGCTGTTTTTGTAGTCCCTAAGATGTGTTCAACTCTCTGAGATCCCATGGACTGTAGCCCATCAGACTCCTCTGTCTGTGGGATTTCCCAGGCAAGAATATTGGAGTGGGTTACCATTTCCTCCTCCAGCGGATCTTCCCAACCCAAGGATTGAACCAGCATGTCCCGCCTTGGCAGATGGAATCTTTACTGCTGAACCACCAGGGAAGCCATATTGCTTCTTTACTAGTGCAGTAAATGATAACATTTAGTGGCAGGCCTAACAGCTAACATAATTACAAAATGGTGATGGCAATAAATAATATTTTGAGATGTTTTGCCACTGTGAAGTGATATGAAAATATCTGTACTTTCTATTAGTGACAAAGTTGGAGGTATTGCTAATGCTATAATGTTTTGCCTACGTTCATACATAAAGGATGTGCCAAAGCAAAGGGCTTGTTAGAAATAAAGATGTCATTTTTTTTCTGATCCGTATTTATAGACACACAGAATTGTATCTACAGCCAACTTATAGCAGCATGAGGAACCTTGCTACAGATGATGGGAATCTGTCAAAAGATTGTAATCAAGGGAATGATAAGATTTTAGAAACACTATAGTTAAGACCATAAAATTTGGCATCAGAAAAATATGGACTTGAATTCTAGTTCTGTAGCTCTGCTATCATTGTGGATTGACTGAACTGGTATCTTAACTGTTTAAGGACTTTTTTTTTTAAACTAAACTCTAAGAGTCATTGTAAGGATTAGATATAAAAAGAGATAATGCATGTCAAGTGAGTAGTGAGGGTTGGCAAGGAATTTTTAAAGTAAAAATGATCATTGTGAGTATTGCTACCCCCCCCCTTTTTTTTACCTTTTATACTCTGGATATTGACATACTTTGATATATATTGTAGGAAAAAACCTTTGGCTATCTTCTTAGAAAGAGTGTTAGACTATTGCACATTAAACCTTTCTTGGAAGGAGATGGGGGAGAATGATATTTCCTTTTCCTGTTAGTTTGGGGTTACAGGCATAAATTCATGACATCTTGGAAAGAGTGACTTCTCATATGGATGGCAGATGGGGCTGTCATGTTTCTTAAAATACCAACAGCATAACCAGGAAAGGCTCTATTCTAAGTTTGGGATGTAAGCTCAATCTCTTGGGTATGGCAAGCTGTGCCTTCCATCCTCCTGAAATGATTCTGCTTGCTAAAATAACACTGAAGTCGCTAAAATTTTAGTTGATTTTGCATTCAACACCTGGCTCTTGCTTGAATTGTTTATACTCATGGGTTTAATTTTAGATTTAAGCTTCATATTTTTCCTACTACTCTAGATATTCTTGATTTTCTAACTGGATTTGAGATGTTTATAATTTACCAGCAGATTCTGTAGTTTTAGACCGTATTGTAAATATACAAAACACAGCAGCAGCCCATTAGTGTTAACTGGCTGATTTGCTTTCTGTCTGTTTTGCCAGGACACAAATCTGTAGTTGCTTTACCAGTTCCTTTTATATTCAACCTCTTGTTCATTGACAAAGCCAATAGAGATAAGGTAATGAAGTGAAGTGGTGCTGATTTTGTTTAGTTGGCTTTTTCTTGCCGGTTTTTGTTTTTATTCTATCTGCTTGGAAGACATTGTAAATATATTTTATTTCAAACAAGGCTGGTTAGTCAGATTACAAAGACTCCTTATAATTCTGTAAAATTCCCTATAAGTTTTTAGCAAAGTCACTCACTTCTCAGGAATCTCAGCTTCTTTTCTGGCTTTTTGGAATTTCTGTGAGTAATGGTAAGTGCTAAATGTAACATGTTGTACAAACTGTCTGGGGTCCTTTCCCATCTGAACATTCTTCCTTCCTTCTTGCCCTTCTAGGCTGAGATCAGGCATGGCCTTCTTCATCATTGCTTCACTGTAGGTGAGTTTCTTTCTTCCGTTGTCCAAAAAGACATCTAAATCATTTTCTGTAGTGGGACCCCTGAATCAGTATATCAACCTGACATCTTCTCCTATCAGCTTCTTCAATTCTGTATTTATATCACTGTTATCACACTTACTACAAATAGTGTCATTATCTTCACCAGACGGAACTGTTTGAAAGAAACTTTTCATTCACTCAATCAACCAATTTGTAAAAAAAAAAAAAATCATGTTTACTGAGCACTTGTCCTGTATCAGGTAATACAAGGCATAGAGTATATTATGAGTGAATAAGTACAAGGTTCCTGCTCTCACAAGATTTAGAACTTTCATTCTATGAAAGTGAAAGTCACTCAGTCGTGTCCGACTTTTTGTGACCCTGTGGACTCTTCATGCTGCAGGCCATGGGGTTGCAAAGTCAGACACGACTGAGTGACTGAATGGAACTGAACTGATGGACTATATGGTCCATGGAAATCTCCAGGCCAGAATACTGGAGTGAGTAGCCTTTCCCTTCTCCAGCGGATCTTCCTGACCCAGGGATAGAATCAGGGTCTCCTGCATTGCAGGCGGATTCTTTACCAGCTGAGTTATCAGGGAAGCCCCCAACATTTTCTACAAAGTTGGTATATAGGAAATACTCAGGAAGAGTTGTCAGAATAAATAACATAAAACTAAAATTTTGGTTTATAAACCTGTTAAATAAATGACTGAATTTACCAATATCTAGTTATAATAAATAGAAACTCTCCTGAGAATATTCTAAAGTAGAATGCAGGTGGTGTTTTGAGAAACGTATCTTCTTTCTCAGGCCAGACAAGATTTAATTTTGGAGAAAGCCATTGCATTACCGATGAATTTTGAGGGAGCAGTACATCATTTCTAAAGCTTTCCAGTGCTGACCTAAGAAAAAGCTGCCTGAAGGTATTTCAGGCCTCTGAAACTTTCATTTCTAATGATTGTATTCAGATGGGTGCTCATCAACATGCAGTGACATCTTGCTGTAATGGAATGCATTTCCTCTGCCTGAATAGATTTCAGTGCTCCATTCATTTGATAGTCTGATTCACAAAAAAATCCAATCTGCACCAACTCTCTCCTGTTTCATTATCTTTGAAATAACAACCTGTAAGCAAAGATAACACAGAATGGATATTACTAACAGGACATTGTATACTGGGTGCACCAAATGTCTGGTATGGCAAGGAGATTGTTTATTTTATTAGGGTGGAAATGAGGAGAGGAGAAGAACTTTTAGTATATATTTAAATGAGGCAAGAGTCATGCAATTCACATGGCATAGCACAGAAACTGGTAGCTGGGGAGAGAAAAGGAAAGTGGAGCAAAGAGTAAGGAATAGGATCATGGATAAGAAAGGGAAACTGTTTAAAATGTAGACACAGACATTCTTTTCTTTTCCCTTTACCTTTTTCTTTTATATTGCAGTACAGCAGATTAACAATGTTTTGATAGTTTCAGGTAGACAGCTTCAGATGGATCAGATCAGATCAGATCAGGCGCTCGGTCGTCTCCCACTCTCTGCAACCCCATGAATCGCAGCACACCAGGCCTCACTGTCCATCACCAACTCCTGGAGTTCACTCAGACTCATGTCCATCGAGTCAGTGATGCCATCCAGCCATCTCATCCTCTGTTGTCCCCTTCTCCTCTTGCCTCCAATCCCTCCCAGCATCAGAGTCTTTTCCAATGAGTCA
>NW_011495081.1:4099868-4100788 GCF_000754665.1 Bison bison bison | reverse complement strand
AGCATCATTCCTTCCAAAGAAATCCCAGGGCTGATCTCCTTCAGAATGGACTGGTTGGATGTCCTTGCAGTCCAAGGGACTCTCAAGAGTCTTCTCCAACACCACAGTTCAAAAGCATCAATTCTTCGGCACTCAGCCTTCTTCACAGTCTAACTCTCACATCCATACATGACCACAGGAAAAACCATAGCCTTGACTAGATGAACCTTTGTTGGCAAAGTAATGTCTCTGCTTTTGAATATGCTGTCTAAGTTGGTCATAACTTTCCTTCCAAGGAGTAAGCGTCTTTTAATTTCATGGCTGCAGTCATCATCTGCAGTGATTTTGGAGCCCAGAAAAATAAAGTCTGACACTGTTTCCACTGTTTCCCCATCTATTTCCCATGAAGTGATGGGGCCGGATGCCATGATCTTTGTTTTCTGAATGTTGAGCTTTAAGCCAACTTTTTCACTCTCCACTTTCACCTTCATCAAGAGGCTTTTTAGTCCTCTTCACTTTCTGCCATAAGGGTGGTGTCATCTGCATATCTGAGGCGATTGATATTTCTCCCAGCAATCTTGATTCCAGCTTGTGTTTCTTCCAGTCCAGCGTTTCTCATGATGTACTCTGCATATAAGTTAAATAAACAGGGTGACAATATACAGCCTTGACAAACTCCTTTTCCTATTTGGAACCAGTCTGTTGTTCCATGTCCAGTTCTAACTGTTGCTTCCTGACCTGCATACAAATTTCTCAAGAGGCAGATCAGGTGGTCTGGTATTTCCATCTCTTTCAGAATTTCCCAGAGTTAATTGTGATCCACACAGTCAAAGGCTTTGGCATAATCAATAAAGCAGAAATAGATGCTTTTCTGGAACTCTTGCTTTTTCCATGATCCAGCGGATGTTGGCAATTTGATCTCTGGTTCCTCTGCCTTTTAT
>NW_011495081.1:4086404-4099642 GCF_000754665.1 Bison bison bison | reverse complement strand
CCATACCATTTCTGTCCTTTATCGAGCCCATCTCTGCATGAAATGTTCCTTTGGTATCTCTGATTTTCTTGAAGAGATCCCTAGTCTTTCCCATTCTGTTGTTTTCCTCTATTTCTTTGCATTGATCGCTGAGGAAGGCTTTCTTATCTCTTCTTGCTATTCTTTGGAACTCTGCATTCAGATGTTTATATCTTTCCTTTTCTCCTTTGCTTTTCGCTTCTCTTCTTTTCACAGCTATTTGTAAGGCCTCCCCAGACAGCCGTTTTGCTTTTTTGCATTTCTTTTCCATGGGAATGGTCTTGATCCCTGTGTCCTGTACAATGTCACAAACCTCATTCCATAGTTCATCAGGCACTCTATCTATCAGATCTAGTCCCTTAAATCTATTTCTCTCTTCCACTGTATAATCATAAGGGATTTGATATAGGTCATACCTGAATGGCTTAGTGGTTTTCCCTACTTTCTTTAATTTAAGTCTGAATTTGGCAATAAGGAGTTCATGGTCTGAGCCACAGTCAGCTCCTGGTCTTGTTTTTGCTGACTGTCTAGAGCTTCTCCATCTTTGGCTGCAAAGAATATAATCAATCTGATTTCGGTGTTGACCATCTGGTGATGTCCATGTATCGAGTCTTCTCTTGTGTTGTTGGAAGAGGGTGTTATGACCAGTGCATTTTCTTGGCAAAACTCTATTAGTCTTTGCCCTGCTTCATTCTGTATTCCAAGGCCAAATTTGCCTGTTACTCCAGATGTTTCTTGACTTCCTACTTTTGCATTCCAGTCCCCTGTAATGAAAAGGACATCTTTTTTGGGTGTTAGTTCTAAATGGTCTTGTATAGTTTCAGTATATGTACTGAAACTATACAATACATACATACATATATACATGTATCCAATCTCCCCTAAACTCCTGTCCCATCCAGGCTGCCACGTGACATTGAGCAGCATTCTCTTTGCTATACAGTAGGTCTTTGTTGGTTATCCATTTTAAATATAGCCATGTGTACATGTCATCTCAAGCTCCCTAACTATCCCTCCCCAACCATTCTTTCCCCCTGGCAACCATAAGTTTGCCCTCTAAATTTGTGAGTCTGATTCTGTTTTGTAAATAAGTTCATTAGTATCATTTGTTTTTCAATTCTGCATGTAAGGAATGTCACACAATATTTCTCCTTCTCTGTCTGATTACTTCATTCAGCGTGACAATCTTATGTCCATTCATGTTGCTGCAAATGGCATTATTTCATTTTTTTTAATGGCTGAGTATTATTCCATTATGGGCTTCCTTGAGGGCTCAGTGGTAAAGAATCTGCCTGCCAATGAGGAGGCATGGGTTTGATCCCTGATCTGGGAAGATCATCTGGAGAAGAAAAAGGCAGCACACTCTGGTATTCTTGCCTGGAAATCTCCATGGGCAGTGGAGTGCTGCAGTCCATGGGGTCGCAAGGAGTTGAACACGATTTGGTGACTGAACAACAAATATCCTGTTGTACATATGTTCCATATCCTCTTTATCCATTAAGATAAGAAAAGGAAGTTGTCTGAACATAAACACTGACATTTTGAATTAAAATGGATCTACTGAGTAAGATGGTTTTGCATTCCTATGATCAGTTAAGGCAACTGCCTAAGAAATCTGCATTTAATAGAAAGGCCGGTCACTGACTCTGAGTGATATTAGGCAAATAACTTGATATCTCTGGAAATTAGCTTCCTCATCTACCACCCAAGGGCATAGGGAAAGTAGTTTCTAAGGTCCTTTTGTTATTCATGAGTCTCAGGTTTTTTAGAGCACTCAAAGGCAAAAAAACTTCCTTTGGCTACAGCTCCTGCATGCTCAGTGTCACTTCAGTCAGACACTTCCAGTGTCTGACTCTTTGTGACCCCATGGATTGTAGACTGCCAGGCTTAGCTCCTCTGTCCATGGGATTCTCCAGGCAAGCATATTGGAATGGGTGGCCATGCCCTCCTCCAGGGTATTTTCCCAACCCAGGAATTGAACCCTTGTCTCTAATGTCTCCTGCATTGGCAAGCGGTTTCTTTATCACCAGCGCCATCTGGAAAGCCCCCCTTTAACTACTGCTGCTGCTACAGCTAAGTCGCTTCAGTCGTGTCCGACTCTGTGCGACCCCAGAGACGGCAGCCTACCAGGCTCCCCCATCCCTGGGATTCTCCAGGCAAGAACACTGGAGTGGGTTGCCATTTCCTTCTCCAATGCATGAAAGGGAAAAGTGAAAGTGAAGTTGCTCAGTCATGTCCAACTCCTAGGCGACCCCATGGACTGCAGTCTTCCAGGCTCCTCCATCCATTGGATTTTCCAGGCAAGAGTACTGGAATGGGATGCCATTGCCTTCTCCCTTTAACTACTAAGTGTTATCAAAAATAAAATACCTAAAGCAAGAGAAAAATTAGCTAAGCTCTTAATGGATTTGAACTAATGGCCTTTTATACTTTTTAAGATAAATTTATATACTTTTTAAACTATTTTACACTTTTTATAGTTTTAACATATTTAGCATTGGCTAATTATGAAATCTGTCAGAAGTTTGCAGCAGAAACAAGAATTACAGCATCTTTGTGTCAGAAAGCAAACAGAGGCATTATACATTTTGTAAGTTTTGTGGAAACTGGAAATTTACTATAAAAATTAAAACTTACACAAAGGTAGGAGGAGATGAGCAAGTAGAACTCTGAAAAAAGTCAAAATAAGAGTCATAAAGCAGTCTGTCTGAAATACTGTGCTGGTGGACAGGTCAGAGACCATGTGGGCCACAACGGGGGAGCTTGTAAGAGGTCTGGGGAAATCGCTGCCATGGAAGAAGCTTTTGCCTCTATGGAGGTGAAGTTACCCCTTTGTTGGATCTATAGCCATGTTTCTAGTGTTTGGCCTGGGATCACTATCGGTGACCAGAGCCTGTATTCAGGCACTAGCTGGATATTTAACAGCAGAGAACATGGGCAAGGATGGATTTGCTTGGTGCCTCATCAACTGTCCTTATCATATTGGTCTTTCCCATGTCTGACTGCAATGACTTTTAGGGAGAATTGACTTGACTTCAGCCCTGTCTTCTAAGTCATCTACCAGTTCTTTTGGCCAGTTCTAATCTGGGACTTATGATTGACATAACACAGAGCGACAAAGAGAGACTTGAAATCAAATGTGTTTAAGTGTTCCTAATACCAAATTTGAAGTACAAATGACATTAGATATTATCTTTGAGAATTTTGAAGTAGAAGATCAAGCTAAGACAGATTTCTAAAAGCAATATCTAAAACAACAAGAAGGTGAAAAAGGCAAAACCTGTAATTTTCTTGTCACATTACAGTGTACAAAATGCTTAAATTTTGTTATTTTGTGAGGTTTCACAATTACCTTCAGAAATAAGATGAGTTACTAGTCCTACTGATAGATGAAAAAAAAAATGTGACTAAATTGTAGATGGTTGGGCAGGATCATACAATAAAAGAGAAGGATGAAATTCTTAGACTATGAAGAGTAGGGAGTCCTTTGAGCAACTTAAAAGATTCCAAATAGTATACCTCCTTCCACTTTCTTCCCTCTATTTTGTTTCGGCAAAATGAAAATTCACTTAATGGTGATACACTTCTTGGACTGTATATAATAATATTATTATTAGCAACTGTCTCATTTCATGTGTAATCCATTTCAGAACTTACCATGGACTTTCACAACTTTTATCTCATTTTGTTTTCAGAAAATATTCCTCTAGTTGGTCTATACTATCTCCATTTTACAAATTAAAAAGTTCATCAGAAAGACCAGGTAATTGTCTAAATTTCATTCTGATTTGACTTGTTGAACCCAGAGCTCAAAATGATATAATCTCACTTCAAATTCAGATTTCTATTTTTTCTACTGCTTTTTCTACTCCAGACATGGAGGAAGTACTAAAAACATTTTTCATGCACATTTATGAATGTGAAGATACCTTAGGCTTGTACTGTTAAAAATTTTCCTGTTTCTTCCTAAAAGGCTCAGAACAAAGAATTCTATACTTAATACGTCAGTACCAGGAGGGGAACTCTCAGAAAGGGTTGAGAATCCAGAAACAATGGAGAGAGGTACATGTTGGGGGAAGAAGAGTGTACAGCGCTCCGAGAATTAAAGTCCTTCATAAGTTTAAAGTGGAAGATGCTGACCAGTAAACTGGGAAAGTATAAGATTTCCTCTGGGAAAATGAGGATGTAGGCAGACAAATAATAATGAAGCAAAGAACATATATTGTTCCCTTGTGTATCATCCCTTTTGAGTATTGATGGAGGAGAGATGGTATCACAGGAAGCCCTTGAAAATAGAGACTTCAAAAATACATCATACAATTTATTTTGTAATATATATTTGAAATGGCCTCAGAGAAGAAGGCGACCTAATAATGGTTTTTGACAATTTATTATTTTGATATATAAAACTGCTATTTCAGGTCCATCTTTGAGATCTATGTCACAAAGTAGAAACAGACTTGTGCAAGGAGGAAATGTGGTCTGGTAGGATACAGTGGTAGCTCAGCTGGTAAAGAATCTGCCTGTAATGCAGCAGACCCGGGTTCGATCCCTGGGTCAGGAAGATCTCCTGGAGAAGGGAATGGCAACCCACTCCAGTATTATTGCCTGGAGAATTCTATGGACACAGGAGACTTGCAGGCTAACTCCATGGGTTCACAAAGAGTCGGGCACGACTAACCAACACTAACTAATTAAAGTATCCTTAGACCTTTTCTTTATGTCTATATATTTAAAAAAAATTTTTTTTTTGGTCATCAGATTCTTAAATTACTGAGGACATTATGTCACTATTTCTTATCCCTGAAACTCTGGGATATGTAGGGTTAGAGTTCTTGGTCCCCAAAGGAAAAACAGTTTTGTCAGAGGACAGAGCAGATCTCATTCAACTATAAACAATGGCTTCTGCCCAAGAGCTCTGGACTCCTTGTGAACTTCAGCCAATAGATGAGAAAAGTTACTATTGTGGCTAAGACAGCTGATCCTGATCAGCAGGAGGAAATAGGTACCTTTCCACACTGGGACAGAGAAGAACATATATGGATCTCAGGTGATCTCCTTGGTTCCTTTTAGTATTCCCTTATACAATCAAGACTCGGAGAAGGCAATGGCACCCCACTCCAGTACTCTTGCCTGGAAAATCCCATGGATGGAGGTAGGCTCCAGCCCATGAGGTTGCTAAGAGTTGGACATGACTGAGCGACTTCACTTTCACTTTTCACTTTCATGCATTAGAGAGGGAAATGGCAACCCACTCCAGTGTTCTTGCCTGGAGAATCCCAGGGACGGGGGAGCCGGGTGGGAGGCCATCTATGGGGTCACACAGAGTCGGACACGACTGAAGCAACTTAGCAGCAGCAGCAGCAGCATACAATCAAGACTGGATTATCATGTGAAAAGATCCTCACCTGAGATGTGTTTCATTACCAGGGACTTAGATGTGAAGGTTTTGGTGATACTGGGTGAGCTATCAAGACTTGCAAAGGTGATAAGTGAAGGTGAAAGGAATTTAGAATGGATAATAGAGGTCTGAGACCATTACCAGTGGCAGTTTCAAGACAGCTGCAACAATGGAGGATGTAGTTCATCCCACTAACATTTCTATTCTTTTTGTAAAGACAGGGTCAAAGCAAAAATGGAGAAACTGCGTTAAACTGTGTGGAGAAATGGATCTGTGCAGAGTGAGAGGTGGACTATGGTGGCAACAGAGTTCTGTTGCTCAGGTATATTAAGAGAGAAGCTCCCATGAGAAGTCGGTACCTGATAGCCTCCAGCTATATTGTTACTGGACTCTGATGCCTTGTTCAAACGGAGCCCCAGGATCCCTCCATTCAGTGACTGAACACAGCAGGGATACTAGACTCTAGCCACTTAGGCTCAAAGCAGAACTCCTTTTTAATTTTTTTTTTTTAATTTGTTTATTTGGCTACCCTGGATCTTGGCAGCAGCATGTGGGATCTATGGGAATCTTACAGTTGCAGGATGAGGAATCTTTAGTCGCACTTTAATTGTGGCATGCAGACTCTTAGTTGTGGCATGTGGGATCTAATTCCCTGATCAGGGATTGAAACCAGACCCCTGTATTGGGAGCACAGAGACAAAGTCTTAGCCACTGGACCACCAGGGAAGTCCCGTCAGTGCAGGACTATTTAGGGCATTTTTTCCCCCATTCACTGAGACATTCTCAGAGTTCTAGTGCAGCGTGAAGCTCTTTCTACTGCATTCTCCTTCATTCCCTCTCTTCCTTCCCGGGTGTCAGAGCTGAACCAGTGCAAAGGCAGTCCTTGCCTACTCCTCTTCCTTCTCCCCTCTATTTTTGACCAGGCTTTCCTGCGATGACAATTTCTTCTTGAACTGTCATAAGGTTCTATTTCATTCTCCCCTCTCCTCCTCCGACCTGTAGGCCTTTTTGTTGAGATGACATCTATTTACTTAAGAAGCTGGAGTAGGAAAAACCAAGGAATGGAGTGGCAAGGTAACAAGGGCACTGTGCTGCTGATAGGTGTGACGTCTGCAGTGCTTTTGCTTTACTGGCTGCTCATGATAGCTTTTTGGCTCTTAGTACATCAGAACCAGAGGAGTTATCTGCATTAAGAATTTGCACTTCCCTCCACTCCTGACAACATAGACATTTGACTCAACCCCAGTCTGTCTTGGGATCCTCACTTTTGCTGATCCTCACTTTGCAGCTGGACAGTTCCATTTTCATATGACATCACACATTTCTCATGTATCAGCTTTTTTCTTCCACTTTCCTTCAGTCACTATGGTTCACTTTCAGCTGACCCATTTTCATGCATAAGCTCTCGCCAAACTCTATTCTATTTCTCTTCCTTCCAGGCAAGTTCTGGTCGTGAGAAACTACTCAAAGATGCCTTTCATCCTGTCCCATAGCAATCCTTTAACTGAGGTTTTAGCATGAACTTAGATTTGTTTTACTGAAGTCATTTATGGATAAATGTTATGACTTCAGTAAAACAAATCTAAGTGTGAGACAGCAAAAGAGACACAGATGTATAGAACAGTCTTTTGGACTCTGTGGGAGAAGGAACGGGGGATGATTTGGGAGAATGGCATTGAAACATGTATAATATCATATAGGAAATGAATCGCCAGTCCAGGTTCGATGCAGGATACAGGATGCTCGGGGCTGGTGCACTGGGATGACCCAGAGAGATGGTACGGGGAGGGAGGTGGGAGGGGGGTTCAGGATGGGGAACACATGTACACCCGTGGCAGATGCATGTTGATGTATGGCAAAACCAATACAATATTGTAAAGTAATTAGCCTCTAATTAAAATAAATAAATTAAAAAAATAAAAAAATGAAATAATTATTGGAAAGTTACTCCATCTGTAGTAACAACTGTATCAGCAAAAATATGCTTCTCAAAAATAAAAATTATCCAAAAAAAGTATTTTTTTAATTGGAGGAAAATTGCTTTACATTGTTTATGTTGGTTTCTGCCTTACAAGGAGAATCAGCCATAATTATATATATATCATCTCCTTCCTGAGCCTCTCCCTACCCCAGCCCATCCCTCTAGGTCATCACGGAGTACCACACTGAACTCCCTGTGTTATATAGCAACTTCTCACCAGCTATTTATTTTACACAAGGTCGTATCATAACATTATTTCAATTGTAGATAATGTATAGTATTTGGTATTTGTAGTCCTTCATAATTTTGAGATGAACTGTGATTAATCTCCACAAAGAGTCAATTTTTAGTCTCCTCAATGAAACATAACTATGGGACCTCATTTAAAATATTCCTCTCATATTAACCCAGGAAATCCACCAATGATTTTAAAAGACACTATTTTGTTAAATTTGTCTCATTTCATGTATTATTTTTGATGTAATATCCCATTATCTTAATAATTGTTAAGTAGAAATTTGACTAAATAATGATCTTATTTGATTCTCTGGGTCTTCTTAATCTGATAGATTTAATGATCTTGGGAAATAAAGCCTACAGTGCTGTAGCCAGATGACCTAACAAAGACTTTTCAAATGTGTCTCCATCTATAAGCCCAGGGCTCATAGAAAGTATAGGGAGTTAAATCTCTTTCTTTACTAGGAAATTCCAGGTTCAAATATAATGATAACTATAAAAATGAGAGAGAACAACACTAATTGTTTTTTAAAAAGTGCCTGTCACTATGTCTCAAACTCCACTATTTGCTCCATAAATGGCATTAGCCAGATGGTCATGAAACATGCTGAAATTGGTTGATAGTAACAAATACAAGGGTGGTGAATAAATAACTTATGTAAATATGACTTCAACTCCTAAGTTCCTGTCAATGTTTGTAACGAATCAAGGCAGCCAATTTAGCACCTTGTTTTTCTGAAGTTGATTGAAAAGTTAAAGATTCCATCTCCCAGCTGTCTTGTTTAGAACACTCATGTCAAACAACTAATTCACTGCTGGTTTCTCTTCCATTTTAACCTTTTCCCTACTTAATTGAATCTCATTTTCGTGTAGACATGGTGACATTTAGATATTCCTTCAGCCTGGATCTCTACAGTCTGTCTGTTTTCTATACAAATTTCCTTTCTCTGGGAGCCACTCTAGTCAGTCTGTTTGATATTAGAAACTAAAGTATAATATTAAATAACTTTTAAAAAATGGAACCAAGTTTTCATTGCAGGGAAAAGCTTTAAACTAATTGTTGATATTTGCATCCCCAGTGTTATAGATTATAAACCCTAGTCATCCTGAGGCATAATCTAATTCAGGGTGCCTGAATTAGAATTACTTCATAAGAAAGTGTTTAATGAATGTTTTTGATAATCAGCAAAAATATATCCAAAAACAAAATTAGTTTGGTTGTAATAAATGTTGAAGTGGACACAGCTATGACATATGGATGAATCATTGATGAAAATATTAAGCTATAAAAAAATTAAGATATACTGGACTCTAAGCCCTTTGAGAGTAAGAGTCTTTCCTCGCCAATTTAGCCCAATAAAGAGTTTCATTAGTGTTTACTGAATGAATACATGAGAGAAAGGAAACAACTTATGCTTAAATTATGCAGAATAGATGATTCTTGCCATAAAGCCTGAGTAAAAAGGAATAAAGAATACTAGAAGGCATGAGACCTTCTGTAATACAAGGAATAACAACTTTTAAGAGGACTCTGATTAAAACCATGGCTTCAAACATACAGCCTTGGTATAACAAATTTCCTGCTTCTTCCCTTTCACTAACCCCATATTACATACAGTGTTTCCTAGTTTCTGAGACTACTCCTCAAGTGTCATTTCTAGAAAAGAAAGTTAGGTAAGTTCTAAGAATCCCTTTATGACCCCTGAGAACCCGTCTGCTCTCAAACCTACCTTTGAAGTCACAAATTATGGTGGTCAGCAGCTTGTAAATGCCCAGAATCAACCTTGCAGGCATATCCTTTCTCTAATTCCTCTGTCACTCTGGGCACACTACACAGTCAGAAGATGGTATGCGAGCCTGTGAAGGATCCTTGTGTAGGCAGGCAGCAATAAGCATGGGTGTCTGTATTGTTAGTTAGTCCCTGTATTTCCTGCCTCTTCTGAGTGCAAGCCCTCTTGTCTTTGACCTGAAGATGCCTTTCCCAGTTGATAAGTGATTCAATCCAAAGTAGATGGTGTATTATCATCTTATCATCCCTATGAATAAGGAGCCCTAAGCTAGTCTTGCTGAATTAAACCTATTATGAAGCCTGATCATTTGAATCCCTCAAGTCAGCTTGGGAGTGCTTTTGTAGTTAATGAACTGCAACCTCCTGCTAACCGCTGCATCTGCTGTACCTGGATGGTCTGAATGGAATGTATCTTTCTTGTTTTTCTGATTATGTTCCGGTTCCTAAAATCTTGATTTTTTTCCTCTGAAAAATATGTTTGACTTGCTCTTTGACATCTCGCCGGAGAAGGCAATGGCACCCCACTCCAGTACTCTTGCCTGGAAAATCCCATGGACAGAGGAGCCTGGTAGGCTGCAATCCATGGGATCGCTAGGAGTCGGACACGACTGAGCAACTTCACTTTCAATTTTCACTTTCATGCTTTGGAGAAGGAAATGGCAACCCACTCCAGTGTTCTTGCCTGGAGAATCCCAGGGACGGGGGAGCCTGGTGGGCTGCCGTGTATGGGGTCACAGAGAGTCGGACATGACTGAAGCGACTTAGCAGCAGCAGCAGCAGCTAGTCCAGGTCAGCTTCTTCCTAGGAATGATTGTCTTGTAGACCAGTGTTGTTTTTATTATTATTTTTAAGTATAGCCCATAGGGTGCATACAGAATCTTTTAGGCTGATTAATACAAGTGCACACGTCAATGCTGATGTAGACTCATGAAATCATAATCTCTATATGCAGGACCCTAGACTTTGTAAGTAAACAAGCTTTCACAGTTTACAAAAGTTTGACAAATGAAAAATATTCTTTTCCTTTTTATGTTATCATATGAAATGAAGGATATTAACTATTGTGATAATCATTTCATAATATATGTAAATCAAATCATTATACTGTATACCTTAAACTTACACAGTTTAAGTATAAATGGCATTTATATCATTTATATCTCAGTATGTCATTTATATCTCAGTAAACTTTGGGGAAAAGTTTGAAGAATTCTGCACTAAAACTTGAGAAATATTACTATGGCTAGCATCTGGCATTGAGGGTTGTATCCAAATCAAGATTGATTTTAAAAACAGCTTTATTGAGGTATAATTCACTCACCATAAAGTGTACCCTTTTAAAGGGTTTAATTCAGTGGTCTAATTATATTCAAGATGTGATCTTGAGGGTTTTTTTGAGTGATTCATTATCCTGGAGACTTCTGCTAGAGTATCTTTATATATGTTGGGTTGGCCAAAAGGCTTGTTTGGGTTTTTCCCCTAAGACGGCACAGCAAAACTGAAATGAACTTTTTGGTGAATCCAGTGGTATATGCCATTTTAAATCTAATGGATGAGTTTATAATATCTCTGAGCATTTAGACTGCTGATTACTCACATTTGAGTCCAAGTCTACTGCTGGGAATATTTCCCTGAACTCATAATCTCTGGTCACAGGTTTTTTTCCTTCTAAACCAGCTTTCTTCTGAAGAACTACCAGGCCTGACAGTCAACTTCACTGAGAATATTTCACATGAGATTGTTTGGTGATCACCTTATTAGAATAATAGATAAATATTGCAATGAATGCACCATTAGCTTGGTAGAAAGGATGGGGCCATGCTAATAACATTAGAAACTGAAGTTTAAATTGGTTTTGGTAGAAAATAGAGATCCATTGGGAAATCAACGAAATATATGAAGGAATACATTGTGGGTGTTTGTTTAAAATTGGACTGGTGAAAGTGAACCAGATGGGTCAGAGAGAAGCAAACCTAATATCAAGCGATCTAAAAAGAATGACAATGAACTGAACCAGGAGCTAAAGGATGAGGGCCTGAGTTTGAGTACTATCAGTTAGAATAGAAGAGAAATATTGCTAAGGTTTGTTGAATAAATGGAGCTGAAAAGGTTAAACTGTATAATACCTTAACTGGGAGGCTGAGAAGCTCATAATGCTGCTGACAGTGGTAGCAAAGTTGATGGAAGAGCTGATCAGGATGAATGAAAGCTCTAAGCCTGGTACCTCATACCTGAGCCCAAGTTGTCACTGTCATTTCTCAACTACAAAGTGTGATTGATGTTAGGATGCAGAACTAAAAGAGGATGATTACTGGATGTCAGGGTGAGGTACATAATGTTTGTGCAAATAATATCATTTCTGGAAAATGACAAGATGTATGGTGCTGGTGTGTATCCATCAAATGAGTCATTTTAGGTGTTATCCAGTGTTTTGTACAGTGCATACTCTCCAGAGACTCAGTTTCACCTTATGAACCACTTTTCACTCTAACACCTTTCTTTGTCAATCCTCTTTCCAGTAGGACATTATGGAAAAGAAAATAGTTATAATTCAGGACACTGAGAGAGTCATTTCCTAGGCAGGTTGATAGGAAGTCTAGGGGTCCCCAAGGAGAGAGGGGTCTGGAATTCTCAAGGAGGAAGAAAGGACAAACTTTTTTCTTTCTCCACATTCTTTAGGATTATATAACAATAATGTATCTTGCCTAAGGACAGTCTTTGGATTAAACCTTCTGGCTAATTCTGTTATCTTAAAATGTAAATTATGGGAGGTCTTTACAACCTCCAGACATTCTTTGGAGTATATAACTTCATTGTTAACACTAGCAAGCGGGTACTCTTTCTGCCCCCTTCTGATGCCTATGTCTGATGCCTGATGTCAGAACCTTTCTCTATCTCCTTTATACTTTAATAAAACTTTATTACACAAAAGCTCTGAGCGATCAAGCCTCCTCTCTGGCCCCAGATTGAATTCTTCTCCTCCAGGGGCCAAGAATCCCGGTTTATTCGCATGATTCAACAACAACCTTTCAACACTCGGTTAAAAATATCCAAAAACAATTTTGTGGAAAACTAATATTACTCTGTAGTGCCAATTCAGGAGACACAGGAGACGTGGGTTTGATCCCTAGGTCAGGAAGATCCCCTGGAGAAGGAAATGGCAACCCACTCCAGTATTCTTGCCTAGAGAATCCCAGGGACAGAGGAGCCTGGTGGGCTACAGGCTATGGGGTCACAAAAAGTTGGACACAACTTAGTGACTAAACAATAATACTGCTCACAATAGTTGATTCTCACATGTGTCTTTACAAAAGCCACATGACTAGTTTTAGCCAATGAAGCATGAACAGACACCAGTGTAACATCTAGACCAAAGTACTTAAGAATGTATTGCTGTCTCTTACCTTTTGCAGTATGTACAGTATGTACAGTCCACATGTTGGATCAGCTTGGATCCTTAAGTCTCTGCATGGGGAAGATTTCTTTTGAGAATTGCCTGCTCTAAATCAAGAGTTTGTATGAACGAGAAAACAAATCTTTCTTCTGTTGGGTCACTGCATTTACTTGTTACAATAGTCTTGCTTATATATCCTGTCTGATATACTAATTCAGGGTGGATTGTGGAGAAAAAAAAATGAATACATGTCTTAAAACTCCAGAGGTAACTGACTTTAGAAATAGCTGGACTTAGATGATACCTCATCTTAGTTTTACTTTTCTCTATTCCTAGACAGTCTCTCGCAGTCCATGGGGTCACTAAGACCACGACTGGGCGACTTCACTTTCACTTTTCACTGTGTCATGCATTGGAG
>NW_011495081.1:4084262-4086304 GCF_000754665.1 Bison bison bison | reverse complement strand
TCTCCCCAAAGTAGCTCCTTTCGTACTCATAGTTTAGCAATCCAGTAAAAAAAAAAAAAAAAGAGTGGGGTGGGGGGAGGCTTCTAAAATTCCAATATCCTTTCACTCTTAAACAAAGAAACACATCTGGAATTGAATAGCATTGTACTGGCTTGGCTCATGTATTTATATCACTATCCATGAACATGAACCATGTCCAGAGATTAATGTGTTATAATTGGCCCGTCCACAGGCCAAAAGGCAGAGTCAGTCCCACAGACAAATCACACAGACTAATAATCAGTGAAGAGTGGTTCCTCAAAATGAAATAGGGTTGCTATCATTAAATAAGGGTGAATTGATGCTAGGAAGCAAAAAAGTTAACATTCAGTTCAGTTCAGTCGCTCAGTCATGTCCGACTCTTTGCCACCCCATGAATATACCATTATGCCAGGCCTCCCTGTCCATCACCAACTCCCGGAGTTCACTCAAAAGTCCATCAAGTCAGTGATGCCATCCAGCCATCTCATCCTCTGCCATCCCCTTCTCCTCCTGCCCCCAATCCCTCCCAGCATCAGAGTCTTTTCCAATGAGTCAACTCTTCCCATGAGGTGGCCAAATTACTGGAGTTTCAGCTTTAGCATCATTCCTTCCAAAGAACACCCAGGACTGATCTCCTTTAGAATGGACTGGCTGGATCTTCTTGCAGTCCAAGGAACT
This sequence comes from Bison bison bison, assembly GCF_000754665.1. Lineage (NCBI taxonomy): Eukaryota > Metazoa > Chordata > Mammalia > Artiodactyla > Bovidae > Bison > Bison bison. The sequence continues at coordinate 4,085,605 of NW_011495081.1, read as the reverse complement.
CTCAAGAGTCTTCTTCAACACCACAGTTCAAAAGCATCAATTCTTCAGTGCTCAGCTTTCTTCACAGTCCTACTGTCACATCCATACCTGACTACTGGAAAAGGCTTCGTCGCCTCAGGCTTAACCCGGGGACCGCCTAGGGGCAGGATGTGACCTTCTCCTGCCTGGGAACTCTCAAGCCTCAGGTTTTCAGTGTTCCCCAGCGACCAGGGGCGGCGCCCAAAAGAAGTTAACATTAGTATACATGTTTTTCAGTACAGACATTATCTCCTTATAACTCTAAGCAGTATTGTACAAGTATACCCTGTAGAATGTCTCCTTAGTTAATATTTCCTGATGGAATAAGGTCCCTAATTTTTTTAATATTCAAACTTCATGGAGCTTACAAAACTCAACTGCAACATTTTCAGCTTGTGCTTGCATCTGAACTTTTTAATTTCTGTCCCCAGAGTTCAGTATAACTCTTCAAGTGAATGATATTTAGAAAAAGCCTTTACTTATACTACAAAAACAACTAGCAGAATATCAAAGTCATGATAAATATTTTGAAAAGTATAACATAAGATGAGTGGACTAAGGGGACTGTCTTCAGTGATCTAGTAGAGCTGAGGTTTGAAGACATGGAAAGGAATTCACTCTCATCTTTGGGAACAAACTTAAGAAAATGAGCAATTGCTCATGTAAACAACTCTGGACTTAATGAAGATAAAGTCTATATAAATACTTGAAGCAGGTTTCAGTAATAATTAACCTTCAATAAATACTTATCATGAGCCAAAATGCAATATGACTTTTACTCTTTCTAATAACCCTGTGAGATAGTTACATATTCTGAAGACAAGGAGGAGTTAGGAAAATGAAGCAATTTATCCATGATTGCTTAATTAGGACACGGTAGCTAGAATGGGTAACCACTTGTGTGTGTCTTGAAAGATGAATAGATTTTGCACAGGTGCATTGATGAAAGTGAAAGAGGAGAGTGAAAAAAGTTGGCTTAAAGCTCAACATTCAGAAAACGAAGATCATGGCATCTGGTCCCATCACTTCATGGGAAATAGACGGGGAAACAGTGGAAACAGCATCAGACTTTATTTTGGGGGGCTCCAAAATCACTGCAGATGGTGATTGCAGCCATGAAATTAAAAGACCCTTACTCCTTGGAAGGAAAGTTATGACCAACCTAGATAGCATGTTCAAAAGCAGAGATATTACTTTGCCAATAAAGGTCTGTCTAGTCAAGGCTATGGTTTTTCCTGTGGTCATGTATGGATGTGAGAGTTGGACTGTGAAGAAGGCTGAGCGCTGGAGAATTGATGCTTTTGAAGTGTGTTGGAGAAGACTCT
>NW_011495081.1:4069274-4084162 GCF_000754665.1 Bison bison bison | reverse complement strand
GACAGACTCTGATGCTGGGAGGGATTGGGGGCAGGAGGAGAAGGGGATGACAGAGGATGAGATGGCTGGATGGCATCACTGACTCGATGGACGTGAGTTTGAGTGAACTCCAGGGGTTGGTGATGGACAGGGAGGCCTGGCGTGCTGCAATTCATGGGGTCACAAAGAGTCGGACACAACTGAACGACTGAACTGAACTGAACTGATATGCAGAAAACTTGTATCATGAGCAAAAATATGGAGAATGCACATATGAAGTCATATCAAAAGCCCATTAATAGACCAATCCTACTGGAATGAAAAGTTTGCATTAGGAAGGTATTATAAATGTACACACCATCTAAAGATAATGTACACTTCGGTTATATTTTGCTGTGTAATAAATCACCCCAAACTTTGTGGCTTTAGAATAATAGCATACATTTTTTGCCACTAAAAATTCTGTAGATAGACTGGGCTCAGTAGGGTTGTTTCTCTGCTCCATATGGTATCAGTTGCAGCTGTGGTAGTCCAGAGGCTAGAATCAGTTGGAATGTAGGATACTTACCAATGTAGCTCACAGACAGTGGTGACTGCCAGTTAGGCTATGGTTGGGGTTTCAGCTGGAGGGGGTTGGTTCTCCTGCACATGGCCTCTCCATATGTCCTGGGTTTCCTACAGAGTGACTTCTGAAATCTGATGGAAAATGTGTGAAAATAGAAGCCGCATATATCATAAGTTTATACAGCATCCTTTTTCCATTGCATTATATCAGCCAGAGCAAATCACAGAGCTAACCCAGATTCAAGTGGGGAGAAAATAGACTTATCTCTGGTTAGTGGGCATATCAAAGAATTTGTGGCATTTTTAATGAGTGAAGCAGGACAGGTATGACATTTTAAAAAAGAGTGCTAGGGAACATGCTGCTCAGATAGAATCTGTCCCCTCCTATGCACTTTAGATTTCAGATATTTAAGAAGCACTATTTACTTCATACAGAATATATTTAGGGGTTTTATTTTTCACTATTGCCCACTTGTCTATAAACCTTGAAATTGGAAAATGTTGGGATATATAGACTATACAGGTAATACAGAAATTGTCAAGAGCTAGAAGGCGATGGCACCCCACTCCAGTACTCTTGCCTGGAGAATCCCATGGACGGAGGAGCCTGGTGGGCTGCAGTCCATGGGGTCGAGAAGAGTCGGACACGACTGAGTGACTTCCCTTTCACTTTTCACTTTTATACATTGGAGAAGGAAATGGCAACCCACTCCAGTGTTCTTGCCTAGAGAATCCCAGGGACTGGGGAGCCTGGTGAGCTGCCATCTATGGGGTTGCACAGAGTTGGACACGACTGAAGTGACTTAGCAGTAGCAGTAGAACAGCAGAAAAAAAGGTTTGAATACATTTTTTTTAGGATTATAAAGCAAATGAAATGGAATTTTGTTTTGATAAGATAGTGAGATTTTATTTTCCATTCATGAAGTAGACCAGTGGTCTAAAAAGTAGGGTATTCAAAATGATCCATGAGGGAGAGAACAAAAAATATTAGACATTAATATTTATTATTTATTCTTCCTTAAAGTACTATTTTGGCTTATGTATTATAAGCCTAATATGTACAACCAGTATAGTATCTGCACATAATTTATAAATTAACCAATGTATACTATTGTGAAATGGTGTTCAAAAATTTTTCCTGATCACTATGTGTGATAAGGTTGTTAAGATCTGTAGATTATTAACCTAAGAAATCAAAATAACCAGTGTAACATCGAATAGTTAAACATATTGTCCACTTGTGGTGAAAAATTTCCTGGTACTTGTGTGTAGTTCATATTGAAGTATAGAACTGTATATGGCAAAGAGGACATGATTGAGTGACTAACACACACAAGAGATAGCCTCTCCCTTGCTTCAGAAAAAAGCAAGACATTTTGTCTATTACTGTTTATAGGGAAAAAAAATATTTTGAGAACAAATGATCCAGTTTCATTGTTAGGAAAAAATAGTGTCCATTAACTTAAATTCTATTCTTATCTGGAAGACCAATGTGGCTAAATTTGCATGTAGTGATTATCAGAACACACATCATTATATTTGAGCCTGTAACTAAAAGTACAAACAATAACCCTTGATTTACAAAAATTGATTTATTAGGTACTTGATTATCTAGGACATTATTCTGAATCATAGTTTTATTAGCAGCCATTTTTTTCCCCTCTACATCAAACTCCTTAAAACCCTGCATGCTTTCCTCTTTTAGAACTCTCAGCCCCACATGTTATCCTCAAATTTCTTTCCATGTCTTTCAGTTGTGGGTGCTGGAGGTCTTCACAAAGTTACTGAGTGTGCTGCAAATGTTCCTTATTTTATTGGGAACACAGTACTCCTTTTCATCTTCAGTTCAGTTCAGTTCGGTTGCTCAGTCGTGTCTGACTCTTTGTGACCCCATGAATCGCAGCACGCCAGGCCTCCCTGTCCATCACCAACTCCAGGAGTTCACTCAAACTCATGTCCATCAAGTCGGTGATGCCATCCAGCCATCTCACCCTCTGTCGTCCCCTTCTCCTCCTGCCCCCAATCCCTCCCAGCATCAATCTTTTCCAGTGAGTCAACTCTTCGCATGAGGTGGCCAAAGTACTGGAGTTTCAGCTTTAGCATCATTTCTTCCAAAGAACACCCAGGATTGATCTCCTTTAGAATGGACTGGTTGGATCTCCTTGCAGTCCAAGGGACTCTCAAGAGTCTTCTCTTTTCATCTTATACAAGTTCTATTCCTTGTATGACCTCAGAAAAATCACTTGGTATCTTTGTCCTTAGAGTCTTTATCTGGGAAAAGGAAATTTCTAAGATCCTTCTAGATCTAGCAAGAAAAGATTCATCTCTCTAGGTCTCTGTTTTAATAAGTACCGTTAAGAAATCAGGTGCACTGGGATGACCCAGAGGCATGGTATGGGGAGGGACGAGGGAGGAGGGTTCAGGATGGGGAACACATGTATACCTGTGGCAGATTCATTTTGATATATGGAAAAACCAATACAATATTGTAAAGTTAAATAAAATTAACAACAACAACAACAAAAAGAAATCAGGTAGATCCTGACTGTTACCTAATTTATCCAAACCGTTTTCAAAAGTCACCATGAGGTCTAGAGAGACTTCCTAGAGAGCCTTGGCAGTCACTGGGCAATTGGCCGAAGGGGAAGCATCAGTGATGATGGTAGACTGTTGGGCCTGGGTGAAGGGAAAATGGTATTGCTGACAAAAGTTGTAGAAGCACAGACTTGAGGAAAGGAGATCATATCACTGCTGGGAATTAGAATAGAATTGAGTGGCTTGAAAACATCTATATCATTTGTCCAATTGATTGAGTTTATACTGAATAATCAATAGAACAAGGTTGAAAAATTGAGCCAGTAGTGAAGGTAAGGCAGGTAAATCCTAATGGGGTCAGAATCTATAAAAATAAATTCTGGGTGTCTGTGTCAGTATGATCCTCCAAGAAGCAGCTGTCAAGAGGGGATTAAATTGAAGAACATTTATTGGGGGAAAGTCTGTGAAGGAGAAAAGGGGAGGGGAAGGCAAAGGAGGAAAGAGGCTCACCCTACTATGTAAGTCTACACTTGAGAGGGAGAGAGCAAGGAAGGAGGACAAGGAAGGAAGAGTCTCAGTTTGGAGGAAGTTGTAAGAAAATTTTGGCCAGATTTGTGGGGAATCCTTGAGCCAGAGACATGTGCTAAAATCATTCTGGGCCTTGTAGGATGGACCTGCATCAGTATTCCCATGATGCTCAGTGATTGGGAGCAGCTCACAGGAAGTGGGGCCTTGGCATGAATGTGGGAATAAATCCATAAGGGTAGCTTCGGGGGCTGTCAAATCAATTTTACTCCCCATGGTAGGAGATCTGAGCTGCACACTATCAAGGCTGTCACAGTATCCAATGGACCCCAAGAGGCCTCCTTTAGTACTTCAAATAGGTTGAATAATATAGAACATACCCCTCTGTAATTAAGACTCTGGATAGTAGATTTGTCCGAGCACTTGAAGAGGATAGGGTAGTGATAAGTTCCATGTTTGAGCTTATCCTATGAGCTAGCCCCATGCTGGGCAGTTTACATGTATTATCTCAGTGACATTGTGTAAGAATGCAGTGAGGTGGCCATTATTATATTGATACTTGTTTTACATATGAGAAAGTCAACTTATTGACATTATGGTTTACTCAAGGTTGCATATGTTATAAATGACATAATTATTTTTTAAGTGTTTAGAAGTGTATTATTTTATTAAAGGATAGTAGATTTACAAAGTGTGTTAGTTTCAGGTATACAGCAAAATGATTCAGTCGTATACGTATATATATTTCAGATTATTTTTATTATAGTTATTATAAGATATTGAATATGGTTCCCTGTGTTATGACAGTAAACACTTGTTTATTTTATGCATAGTAGTCTGTATCTGTTAATTGCATACTCCTATTTTATCCCTCCCTGACCCTTTCCCTTTGGTAATCCTAAGTCTACTTCTGTTTTGGACATAGCAGTCCGTGGAGTCCCTAGGAGTCGGACGTGACTGAAGTGACTTCACTTTCACTTTTCACTTTCATGCATTGGAGAAAGAAATGGCAACCCACTCCAGGGTTCTTGCCTGGAGGATCCCAGGGATGGGGGAGCCTGTTGGGCTGCCATCTACGGGGTCGCACAGAATCAGACATGTCTGATGCGACTTAGCAGCAGCAGCAGAAGACTCTAAGCTCCTTGAAAACTGAGACTGTCTTATTCACAATAGCGCTTAAGAAAGACCCACCTATTCCTTACCAAACTATGAGTTTTATAATTGTCCTCATGTTATAGACATCTGTGTAAACTGAAACACATGTCTGAATTAATCTGCCCCAGGTCATTTAGTCAGCAGGTGCCAGAGGCAGAATTTGAAACTAGGTGGTCTTGTTCAAATGTACATTCGCTGAATGATAGAGTTTCTCTTCTTAGTAAAACTAAGTACTTATAAGGAGGTGGTAACTCTAATAAATAGTGATCAATTCGTTATTTAGTAGTTTTGGTGCAGTAACTGGTAGTGAGTTGAAAGAGTTTGTCAGAATTGTTTTTACCCTCCTGTTGGGATGGTTATATAAAGGTTTTCAGTCTGAAAGAACATTTGTTCACTCATTTTCCTTCTGTTCACAAAAAATGTGAAAGAATAAACAGATGAATATATTCACTGACCCAGCTTTGTCCAGACTCAAAAGCTGCTGGGCACCGGTTGATATTCTGTGGGTTCCATGTGGAACACGAGTAAACGTTACAGCTTCTTCCTTTAGGAAGAGTTGCCTCCATATCCTCAGGCCAAAGGAAAAGTCTGGCAGGAGAGTGGGGGAGGCAGAACTTCTGTTTATGAATGTAGCCCGTGTTTGCATGTGCTAAGTCATCTTAGTCGTGTCCAACTCTTTGAGACCCTATAGACCATAGCCTGCCAGGCTACTTTGTCCATGAGATTCTTCAGGCAAGAATACTGGAGTGGGTTGTCACGTCCTCCAGGGCATCTTCCCGATCCAGGGATCAAATAATCAAACCCATATCTCCTGTAGCTTCTGCACTGCAGGCAGATTCTTTACTGCTGAGCTACCTGGGAAGCATGAATGAAGCCCATTTAGTGCCAAATTTATAAGAGATTGCCAGTTACTTTGAAGATTCAGTGACCAGCACTGTAATTCAATGTACTCTTTGTGTTGACCAGGGGCTGGCTATGCACCTGTTTCTGTAAATAAAGTCTTATTTATAGTGAAGCTCATTCATTTATGTTTTGTCTGTGATGGATTTTTCCCTACACCAGTGGAGGTGACTGGTTTGTACAAAGCCATCATGGCCTAAAATATTTCTTATGTGGCCCTTTACAGAAAAAACTTGTTGACCCTTCTTCTTGAGAACTATGGAAGCATATTCCATGGCTCTGGAGCGAGTTTCAGTGTTGAGATCCTGGCTGTGTCACCGAGTAGCTGTGGGACATTGGACATGGTGCTCAACCTTTCAGCATGACAGGTTTCTCCTTTTGTAAAGTGGGATGATATTTACCTCTTAAAGTTTTCCAAATTAAGTGTACTAGTGCATGTTAATCTCTTAATATTTGGGTAATTCATTGTGAGTACTTAGTAAATGTAAGCTACAGTTATTTTTTATCATCATTATTTGTATTTTACCATTATTAAGCTTTAGGTTATTTCTTTACGTAGTCAAATTCATGATCCTTAATGTTGGGGGAAGAATGGAAGCAGCTATTCGTTGAATTAGACTTTGTATCGGTATCAAATATTTGTATTTACTCAGTATCATGCAAGCTATTCACAGTTGCCTGGTCTATCGCCTGTCTCTCCACTTACATGGAGAAACCAAACATTTTCCAATCAGTATAAATTGTTTTTCAGTATGTTTCTTTATCAACTTCTTATAGTAAGTCATTTCCTTGAAATGAATGAGTTCATTAATGGATTATTATAAGCATGACCATGTCAGCTTCTGTGATTTCCTCCTATCCAGTGTGTGTGTGTATATATATATATATATATATATATTTTTTTTTTTTTTTTCTAATGGGGTAGGAGATATAAAGGACAAAAAGAGCCGTGAGGGATGTGTGGTCTGACGTACTAGGAAGTGGAATGAAATTTCAGCCCCTGTGGTCCTTTAGGAGGTCAAAGAGCGAGCTGCAGACACAGTGGTTCTGCTGAGCTGTTTGTGGCTTTCAGCGAAGCTGCTAATGGAATAATGATAGTTTCTGACATAAAGCAGAAGGTGTTCTATTTTTAGGCAAGAGGAGTTATGCACCAGAGACAATCCAGACACATTCTTATCTTAGAGGATACTGAAAAATGCCCATACTTTCCTAACACCCTGTTGCCATATATAAGATAATGATCTCTGGAAAGGAGCTCTACTGACAGTCCTAATAATACCACCATTGATCAAGCATTTACTGTGTATCTGGAACTGTGCAAAACACATTATCCCCATGAATTCTGACAACAATCCATTGAGGAGACACTAGTATTGTTCCCATTTTACAGGTGAAATTGCTACTCAGAGGAGTACCATTTTGCAGGTGAATAGCAGAGCTTGTTTCAAGTCCATTTCTGGTTGACTTGAAATTCCAAGCACAATTGGAAAGGTAAAATGGGATATAATTAGTTTAAACTGTCAGCTCTCAAATCAAATTAGAAAAACGATCCCCTAGCCTTTCATTATTTGCAAGGCATTTTACTCTCTAGTTCACAAACTGGAAATGAATAAAAGCAGCCACTTTAGAATGTGATAATAGTCCATGCCAGTGGAAGAACTGGACCAACAAGAGGCCAGCATCGGAAACTGGACTTATGAATGGTGGATGGAGTGGGGACATGTACTCTGAGGAAAGTTGTATTGCAAAGAGGCTTGTGTGGTAGAAATAGAAGATGCCCATTTTTTATAAATCATTACAATTTACTAGTAAATTTGTACCATGCAAAACATACTTAATTCCATTGCAGTGTCCAGAAATGTCCCACCTCAACTGCAGTATCAGACTTGAGGGGCTTGTCTAATCAGACTCTACTATTTGTAGAAAGAGCGTATTCTTATGTTAGTTTAAGATTGGATTCTGTTTCCTTGATTCTCTATTTTCTTCTGCTCTTGACTCTGACCTCTGGCCTCCTGGCTATGCCCACTGAGATATAATTAATATTCCATATTTAGAGTTGGATGGTGTAACCACCCTACTTATAGAATTTGGGGGACTATGGACCTTTTTTTAAATTTTGAATTATCTCTTTTAGTCCAAGCTGGTAAATGACACACAAAAATTTTGTGGATTTTTTAGAAATCTGATTGAGCTCAACTCTATGTCCCAAAAGTCATGTCCACAGTCCCTTGTGTGACAGATATTTCTGTACCTTGAGCTGTAGACATGCTGCTGTGGAACCACATTTTTAAGATTCCAGGAGTGTCTGGTCACCACCACCTTAAATCTTTCTGAGATCTCAATGAAGTTTCTTAGAATCATATCCTTGTTTTAATTTCTACCTTTAGGTCATTTCTTACTTTTAGAAGATTGTGTAACCTGGAGAGACCAGCAATATAAAATAGTTTTATGTTTCAGCCCAGAAAGTCCCAGTTCCTTTATATTTCTTTTAAATTCTCTTTGTGGAAATTTCCTGGCAGTCCAGTCAGGAGGACTCTGTGCTTCCATTGAAAGTGGTACAGGTTGTATCCCTTGCTAGGGAACTAAGATCCTGCATGCATGCCACGCAGGGAGGCCGAAACGGAACAACACAAAACTAATAAAGAGATAAGACATAAATCCTCTTTGCATAGGGAAGAGTTTCTTTCTCAGTTCATCATTTTAGTATCATCATTTTAAATGGTCATCTTAAAAATAAAAACCAATTGACATACTTCATATACTGCCCTAGACTTTAACCAAATCCACAAATTCCTTAGTTGCATTTTGTGACTTCCAAGATATCACAGAAGACAGATTTTCCAAATCTCCTACCAAAAAAAAATATGTTTCCCTTGTTGGAGTCTCTGAGAGAAGTTTCTTTGGGTGTAACAGCTATATTTCAGCCTCCATTAAACATCTCCTTTTTTTTCTAGTCCTGTCTCAGCCTGTTGCCTGGTCTGAGAACCAATGCCATGTACTTTAAGTTTTAGTTATGGGAGTTATGGGATACCAGTTTCTGTCTTAGTTATTATTGTGCCATTAAAAAACACTAAAACTTAGTAGCTTTTTTAAAATTTAAATTTATTTATTTTAATTGGAGGCTAATTACTTTAAATATTGTATTGGTTTTGCCATACATCAGTATGAATCCGCCACGGGTGTACATGTGTTCCCCATCCTGAACCCCCCTCCCACCTCCCTCCCCCTACTATCCCTCTGGGTCATCCCAGTGCACCAGCCCCGGGCATCCTGTATCCTGCATCGAACCTGGACTGGCGATTCATTTCTATATGATTTTATACATGTTTCAATGCAATTCTCCCAAATCATTCCACCCTCGCCCTCTCCCAGGCATACATACCGAGGAAACGAGAATTGAAAGAGACGCGTGTACCCCAATGTTCATCACAGCACTGTTTATAATAGCCAGGACATGGAAGCAACCTAGATGTCCATCAGCAGATGAATGGATAAGAAAGCTGTGGTATATATACACAATGGAGTATTACTCAGCCATTAAAAAGAATATATTTGAATCAGTTCTAATGAGGTGGAAGAAACTGGAGCCTATTATACAGAGTGAAGTAAGCCAGAAAGAAAAACACCAATACAGTATACTAACGCATATATATGGAATTTAGAAAGATGGTAACGATAACCCTGTATACAAGACAGCAAAAGAGACACAGATGTATAAAACTTAGTAGCTTTAACCAACAAATTTATTATTTCTCATGATTCTGTGTGATGATTGGGCAGTTCTTCTGGTTTTTCTTAATCTCACTCATGTAATTTTAATATGCTGGTAGATCAGCTAAAGAGGCCAGAATATCTAGACCTTTTTCTCTTTATCATATTTTTCAACCCATGCTTCTTCATGCCATAATGGTCCCAAGATTTCAAGAGAACAAATGTAGAAGTATCAAGGCCTTTTTAAGCCTCAGCTTGAAACTCACATCACATCACTTCTGCTACAAATAGTGGTCAAAGAAAGTTACAGATCAGTAAAAATTCAAAGGATTAAAAATTGATTCCCATCCTCTATGGGAGGAATGGTGACATCACAGTGCAGAAGGGGACGTATATACAGAGGGAGGAACTGTGGCCATATTGTCCACCTACCACACACAGGTCATTGGTAGCTTCAAACAGAACCCAGATATACCAATTTCCAATATAAACAGTAACATTTAAAGGTGCTTAATAGTGTGTCTACTATGTAAGGAATCTTATTAAATGTTATTTCTTACCACTTTTTGCTTCCTCTGTATACTTCAAAAAGTACTCATTTTGCCAAGAATATGCTAATTTTCTCTACATGTAAAATAACTTAAAAACCAGTGAGTTAACAATCTTCAACATTATATAGATTTTTCATATTGCAAGTGAGTGAGTTGTTCAGTTTTGTCCGACTTTTTGTGACCCCATGGACTATATACAGTCCATGGAATTCTCCAGGCCAGAATACTGGAGTGGGTAGCCATTCCCTTCTCGAGGGGATCTTCCCAACCCAGGGATCAGACCCAAGTCTCCCACATTGCAGGTGATTTCTTTACCAGCTGAGCCAGCAGGGTTACACCTTCACATTGAAAGGTGGCGTGAATGATAGAAATTCAGCAATGAGATTAAAGCAATTACAATGATAGGATACTTTTTAAATTTGTGAGATGACATTTGAAACTCTGAAATATTGTAAAAAAAACAACAGATTTTGTGCATAGATGAATATTCTAGGAACTATAAACCAGTTTTGAGTTGCAGTAGGCACATTTCTAAATTTAATTAATAAGAAATTAATAGAAGGAAGCACTTTAGTTATAGTGCATACGGATAACTCTGACCAACAGATATGGCCTAAAAGCATTTAGACACCTGGAATTTACAGGAATACTGGCTAGTCCTTCCCTGAAAGATTATGTTTAAAAATGACTTTGATGAAGAGAATGAAAGGGCAAGTTTGATTAAACAGACAATTAAAATTATTCTTAGGTACAAAGAAGTTTGTTAATCTTTTTAACATATATATGTCCAGATTACTTGGTATTTCTTATCTCTGGCCTTGCTTAGGGAAAAATGACTTTTCCCTCTCGTTGAATGTGGCCATCAGTTCAGTCTGTGCCATGCAATGGCTGATGACTAAACACGGCAGCAGTGGAATAGGATGGGCAGGCAGGGACTAGATTGGGAAATAGATACTGTTGTGAAGGTGCCAGAGCTGCACAGTTAGAAAGAATCCACAGGGCAGAATATGTGCTCTTTACAGGAGTAAGAACATGTGGTTTGGCCCTTGGTAGGTGTCAGCAAGGCACACCCAAGGTCTACAGAGGAGCAGGTTACCCCAGTAAGGTTTCTCAACAGGAGCGAGTGTGTAGTAACGCAAGCAGAAGGGAATATGGTGGGAGTCGGATCAGAGAGCATGTAGCATGACCCCCGTAAGTTAAGAGGACCTGGACATAATAATGTAGAAGAATAGAATAGGTCAATATAACGTTTATCAAGACAGTCTGTTTAAAAAATTGGCCTTAGTTTGCACAGACCTGTATGTAAATCTCAGCTACTCAATTTATTAACTCTTCAACTGTGGTAGGTTGTTTAGCTTCTGCTCCTTAGTTATCATATGTGAAAAATAATTGGGAGTAAAAATAATGACCTGGACTCTCTCTTGTGAGGATTACATGAAGAATATATGTATAATGCACATAATGAATGCCTGACACATCAATATTTCTACTCCTCCTACTAATCACAACAGCCACAACAGAGAAGCTCAAGCTTGAGGAGAAAGATGGGAAAAGATTGCTCAAAATGTTGTCTAAGAAGGAAACTGTAGCCAAAAGAGTTTATTTCCTAGGGCTGGGATTCTGGGTCACAGTGGAAGGAAAATAAAAGTGAGTTACTGATAAATCATTGAAGTTACTGAATTTGGCTCCTATATTCCCTTGCCTAAGACTTCAGCAAGTTTTCAAGGGAGCCTGGAGGTGAGGAGTGGGAGGAAGAAATCAAGAGAAAGAAGCCAAGTGATGGAAGAAAGCAAGAAGAGAAGAACTGTTAGGGGACCAGTCAAACCTCACACTCAGGAGAAAGCCTCCTGTTGATTTGCCTTGCTTGTGAGCTAGAGCTCTCTTCACAGGCCTGCTGGGGCATTTTTATAGCTGGCTCACTTATGTAGTGAAAGAGCAGATCCTTCTAACCCCCCTCCTCATCTCTATTTCTTAAGCTGAGGAGAAGATACTCTGGCTGGGAATATCAATAGGAATCTCTCATCTAGATAAACAACCTGCCGACCTCTCTTCTCTGTTCCTAACTCCCACTTGTGGGCAGAGATTTCCTTCTAAAAGCACACCCAGGCCCAGGGACCCTGTCTGTCAATCCTCTCTAACTGTACAAGTTCTATAGGAAGTGCAAATGGACCAGAGACAGTCGCTTCCAGGAAGAAACAGAGGGTTGGTTGTTGTTATTGTTGTTCCTATTGGCACCAAGAGCTGTTGAAAGGGAGGGGCCATGCCTTTCTTTGGTAGGGTGCCATTTTGGATTCATCACTATGTAGATTTCTAACACCTCATATCTGAGATTGCAAGAGTGCAATTGCATAGCAGGTTTCTTGCTTCAAATTTGGCATATGTCTTGGAGCCTATCAGTGTTATGTATACTCCGTGATAATTGCATTATTTTCAGAGTGAGTTATCCTTTTCATATCAAGTAAAAAGAAATTGTCCCCAAAGAAAAAAAGATCCTATAGCTACTCTTTGATATAAGTCTCTATCAAGCCCTAAAGATTGTTCCTATAAGTATCCTGTCCTCCTGATTTTTACAACTGTAGATTTGTGTGCTCTGAAGCTCTTCCTGGGCATGTCATAAATGTTTCATTGTACAATTTATTCTCATGCAGGTCTCCATGTCCTATTAATTTCTCCATGCTTTGTGTTGGTATTTACATACTCTCTAATATTATCATGGTTCTTTGTTTTGGGCTTCCCCAGTGGCTCAGATGGAGAAGGCAATGGCACCCTACTCCAGTACTCTTGCCTGGAAAATGCCATGGATGGAGGACCCTGGTAGGCTGCAGTCCATGGGGTCGCTAGGAGTCAGACATGACTGAGCAACTTCACTTTCACTTTTCACTTTCATGCTTTGGAGAAAGAAATGGCAACCCACTCCAGTGTTCTTGCCTGGAGAATGCCAGGGACGGGGAAGCCTGGTGGCTGTCATCTATGGGGTCGCACAGAGTCGGACACGACTGAAGCGACTTAGCAGCAGCAGCAGCAACAGTGGCTAAGACAGTAAATAATCCTGCAGTGCAAGAGACCTGGGTTTGATCCCTGAGTCAGGAAGATCCCCTGGAACAGGAAATAGCAACCCACTCCAGTATTCTTGCCTGGAGAATTCCATGGACAAAGGAGCTTGGCAGGCTACAGTCCATGGTGTGGCAAAGAGTCAGACATGACTGAGCAACTGACACTTTTACTTCTTTCTTTGTTTATTATCTGTCTTTTAATTGTGATCACCTTCCCACCACTGGTAGAATGTAAGCAATATTTTCCCCATGTTTCTTCCTGAGTCTAAACTTCCCCTTAACATTATTGTTGAGTTTGGAAGTCATGATGATGATGATGAGGGCTTCCCTCGTAGCTCAGTTGGTAAAAAATCTGCCTGCAATGCAGGAGACCCTGGTTCAATTCCTGGGTTGGGATCATCCCCTGAAGAAGGGATAGGCTACCCACTCCAGTATTCTGGCCTGGAGAATTCCATGGACTTTATAGTCCATGGGATGGCAAAGAGTTGGACATGACTGAGCGACTTTCACTTTCACTTTCATGATGATGATGATAACCGTGTTAGGCACTTTACCATGAGCTTTACTCACAGATCTCATTTAATCCTTACAGCAAAAATTAAAAGTAGGTATTTCTACATTCACTTATTTTTTTTTAGATTAAGGTCATGTGTTTATTTATTTATTTGACTGTGCCTAGTAGTTGAGACACACGGGATCGTCAGTTGTGCTGGGGGCATGCAAGATCTTTAGTTGCAACACGTGGGATCTAGTTCCCTGATCAGGGATTGAACCCTGGCCCCCTGTATTGAGAGTGCAGATTTCTTAGCTACTAGACCACCAAGGAATTCTCAAGATTGATTTTTATTATGTGCTGGATACAAACTCTGTGTTATTACCATAGCACTTAAGTTACAATAGAAGTCAACTGGGAAATGTTAATTTTTCTTTATTGAAGTATGATTGAATTACAATATTATATTAATTTCATGTATACAACACAGATTCAATATTTTATTGGACTATCTCAAAAACGACAGAATGATCTCTGTTCATTTCCAAGGCAAACCATTCAATATCACAGTAATCCAAGTCTATGCCCCAACCAGTAATGCTGAAGAAACTGAAGTTGAAGCTTTCTATGAAAACCTACAAGACCTTTTAGAACTAACACCCAAAAAAGATGTCCTTTTCATTATATGGGATTGGAATGCAAAAGTAGGAAGTCAAGAAACACCTGAAGTAACACGCAAATTTGGCCTTGGAATACAGAATGAAGCAGGGCAAAGACTAATAGAGTTCTGCCAAGAAAATTCACTGGTCATAGCAAACACCCTCTTCCACAAGAGAAGACTCTACACATGGACATCACCAGATGGTCCACACTGAAATCAGATTGATTATATTCTTTGCAGCCAAAGATGGAGAAGCTCTAGACAGTCAGCAAAAACAAGACCAGGAGCTGACTGTGGCTCAGATCATGAACTCCTTATTGCCAAATTCAGACTTAAATTGAAGAAAGTAGGGAAAACCACTAGACCATTCAGGTATACCTAAATCAAATCCCTTATGATTATACAGTGGAAGTGAGAAACAGATTTAAGGGACTAGATCTGATAGACAGAGTGCCTGATGAACTATGGACTGAGGTTCATGACATTGTACAGGAGACAGGGATCAAGACCATCCCCATGGAAAAGAAATGCAAAAAAGCAAAATGGCTGTCTGGGGAGGCCTTACAAATAGCTGTGAAAAGAAGAGAAGCGAAAAGCAAAGGAGAAAAGGAAAAACATAAGCATCTGAATGCAGACTTCCAAAGAATAGCAAGAAGAGATAAGAAAGCCTTACTCAGTGATCAATGCAAAGAAATAGAGGAAAACAACAGAATGGGAAAGACTAGAGATCTCTTCAAGAAAATTAGAGATACCAAGGGGAC
>NW_011495081.1:4068991-4069174 GCF_000754665.1 Bison bison bison | reverse complement strand
ATCACGATGGTGTGATCACTGACCTAGAGCCAGACATCCTGGGATGTGAAGTCAAGTGGGCCTTAGAAAACATTACTACAAACAAAGCTAGTGGAGGTGATGGAATTCCAGTTGAGCTATTTCAAATCCTGAAAGATGATGCTGTGAAAGTGCTGCAATCTATATGCCAGCAAATTTGGAAAA
>NW_011495081.1:4065458-4067753 GCF_000754665.1 Bison bison bison | reverse complement strand
CTCATTGGAAAAGACTCTGATGCTGGGAGGGATTGGGGGCAGGAGGAGGAGGGGACCACAGAGGATGAGATGGCTGGATGGCATCACTGACTCAATGGACGTGAGTCTCAGTGAACTCCAGGAGTTGGTGATGGACAGTGAGGCCTGGTGTGCTACGATTCATGGGGTCGCAAAGAGTCGGACACGACTGCTCGACTGAACTTAACTGATACTCCATTTCTCTAACACCACAGTTCAAAAGTATTAGTGCTGTTGGAGAAGACTCTTGAGAGTCCCTTGGACTGCAAAAAGATCCACCCAGTCCATCCTACAGGAAATCAGTCCTGAATATTCATTGGAAGGACTGATGCTGAAGCTGAAACTCCAGTACTTTGGCTACCTGATACAAAGAACTGATTCATTTGAAAAGACCCTGATGCTGTGAAAGATTGAAGGTGGGAGGAGAAAGGGATGATAGAGGATAAGATGGTTGGATGGCATCACTGACTTGATGGATATGAGTTAGAGTAAACTCCAGGAGTTGTTGATGGATAGGGAGGCCTGGGGTGCTGCAGTCCATGCGGTCACAAAGAGTTGGACACAACTGAGTGACTGAACTGAACTGAACTCCATTTAAACATGTCTTGAAATTTTGGCTATATTTCCTGTGCTGTACATATATCTTTGTAGTTTTTTTATTGTGCACATTGCAGTTTGTATCTATTAATCCACTATCCGTATCCTAATTCTCCCCATTTCCCTCTCTCCGCTCGTAGCCACCAGTTTATCCTCAGTATCTATGAGTCTATTTCTGTTTTGTTATATTCATTTAAAAAATTTTTTTAGATTTCACATATGAGTGATAAGATACAGTGTCTTATATCTTGGTCTGACTTATTTCACTAAGCGTAATACCCTCCGAGTCCATTCATGTTTTTGCAAATGACAAAATTTCATTTTTAGTAGCTGAGTAATATCTAATTTCATTTATTTATATATATATATATATATATTAGCTTTTTTACCCATTCATCTGTTGATGGACGCTTAGATTTCCTTCATAGCTTAGCTATTGTAAATAATGCTGCTATGAACAGTGGGGTTAATATTTTCAAATTGCTGGGTTTTTTTCAGATAGATACTGAGGAATGGAATTGCTGAGTCATATGGAAGTTCTCTTTTAGTTTTTTGAGGGATGTCCCTACTGTTTTCCATAATGGCTGCACCCATTTATATTCCCAATAACAATGTACTGGGGTTCCCTTTTCTCTACATTCTCATCATCATTTGTTATTTGTGGTCTTTTCATGACAGCCATCTGACAGCTGTGAGGTGATATCTTGTTGTGTTTTGATTTGTATTTCTCTGATGATTAGCGAAGTTGAACTTTTTTTTTCATATGTTTGTTAGCCATCTGTATGTCTTCTTTGGAAAAATGTTTATTCAGGTCTTCTGTCCTGTATCCGAAATACATAAACAAGTCATGTAACTAAATTCCAAAAAGACAAGCTGATTTTATTTTATTTTTTTCAATATAAATTTATTTATTTTAATTGGAGGCTAATTACTTTACAATATTGTATTGGTTTTGTCATACATCAACATGAATCCGCCACGGGCGTACACATGTTCCTCATCCTAAACCCCCCTCCCACCATCCCTCTGGGTCATCCCAGTGCACCAGCCCCAAATACCCTGTATCCTGCATCCAACCTGGACTGGCGATTCATTTCTTATATGATATTATACCTGTTTCAATGCCATTCTTCCAAATCATCCCACCCTCACCCTCTACCACAGAGTCCAAAAGACTGTTCTATGCATCTGTGTCTCTTTTGCTATCTCGCATACAGGGTTATCATTACCATCTTTCTAAATTCCATATATATGCGTTAGTATACTGTATTGGTGTTTTTCTTTCTGGCTTACTTCACTCTGAATAATAGGCTCCAGTTTCATCCACCTCATTAGAACTGATTCAAATGTATTCTTTTTAATGGCTGAGTAATACTCCATTGTGTATATGTACCACAGCTTTCTTATCCGTTTGTCTGCTGATGGACATCTAGGTTGCTTCCATGTCCTGGCTATTATAAACAGTGCTGCAATGAACATTGGGGTACAGGTGTCTCTTTCAATTCTGGTTTCCTCAGTGTGTATGCTCAGTAGTGGGATTGCTGGGTCATAAGGCAGTTCTATTTCCAGTTTTTTAAGGAATTTCTACACTGTTCTCCATAGTGGCTATACTAGTTTGCATTCCCACCAACAGTGTAAGAGGGTTCCCTTTTCTCCACACCTTCTCCAGCAGTTATTGCT
>NW_011495081.1:4061794-4065358 GCF_000754665.1 Bison bison bison | reverse complement strand
TTCTTTGGAGAAATGTCTGTTTAGTTCTTTGGCCCATTTTGTGATTGGGTCATTTATTTTTCTGGAATTGAGCTGTAGGAGTTGCTTGTATATTTTTGAGATTAGTTGTTTGTCAATTGCTTAATTTGCTATTATTTTCTCCCATTCTGAAGGCTGTCTTTTCACCTTGCTTATAGTTTCCTTTGTTGTGCAGAAGCTTTTAAGTTTAATTAGGTCCCATTTGTTTATTTTTGCTTTTATTTCCAACATTCTGGGAGGTGGGTCATAGAGGATCCTGCTGTGATTTATGTCGGAGAGTGCAAACAAGCTGATTTTAAAATGGGCAGGACACCTTAACTTCTTTATAAGTGAAAAAAAGAAAGAAAGAAACAAACAAAAAACAGCTATGGCTCAGAGTAGGTATGGTGTTGGCCAAAATGTTAGTTTGGGTTTTTCATAGCATCTTATGCAAAAAATCCAAACGAACTTTTAGGCCAGCTCAGTAGTTTGCTTCCTGAAGTATCACCAGAGCCAAGAAATACACCTGGCACATAGTAGGTCCTCAGTCAACATGTATTAAGAGAATTCCTGAATAAGTTGGAAAATAAGAAATTGTCTTCAGATCCTCATATTACAAAACAAAGGGAAAATTGAAAGGGGAAAGAATTATGGGCAGTTGTCTTAAAAGCAGAAAGATATATTATTTAAAAGACCCTTTGTTCAGGTGAGTCGGTACCTTGATACCTGGCTAAGCTGTTTGTTATTTGTTATGTGCACTCTTCACCGTGACCCTCAAATCTTCCTAGAAGGAAGAGGAAATGTGGAGAGTTAGATGAGTGCAGAGGTAAAACTCCGGAGAAGGCAATGGCACCCCACTCCAGTACTCTTGCCTGGAAAATCCCATGGATGGAGGAGCCTGGTGGGCTGCAGTCCATGGGGTCGCTAAGAGTTGGACACGACTGAGCGACTTCACTTTCACTTTTCACTTTCATGCTTTGGAGAGGAAATGGCAACCCACTCCAGTGTTCTTGTCTGGAGAATCCCAGGGACGGGGTGCCTGGTGGGCTTCTGTCTATGGGGTCGCACAGAGTCGGACATGACTGAAGTGACTTAGCAGTAGCAGCAGAGGTAAAACTCAGAGCAGAGAACCTACATACAGCAGACTCAAGAAATCACAACCAAAAGGGAATTTTAGAATGTGAATTCCCTAGAAGTTTTAATTCCCTTCAAGGAACGCTCCAAGGAAGCCAGTGTAATTTGGCTTAATGAAGTGGAAGTCTTAATGAAGTGGAAGACATGAGCTAAAATTAGTATTACACATACCTCACACAAAGAAGGTATTCTCTCTTGAAAGCCAAAGACAACAACAAAAAGGCCAACAACATATGAACTACGTACTCAGCATAATTTAAAGTGAGAATGTAGTTTTTAATTTAAAAATTAAAAATAGTAAAATGTAGAATAATGATCTAAAATATTATGTAAAAGACAACTGTAATTCAAAAAGGTGTGTTAATGGAGACAAGGAATTAGAAAATGCACAGAGAAGAACTTATCCTGTTTTCATAGTTATCCTCTTCCTCGGATGAAACATGGCTCTGTTTTTTAAAACCTCGGTCAAAGTAGATATTGGGATAGAATTAAAACAAGATCAAAATGAGAATAATAAATTGTCAAAACCAAGGGCATGGTGATGTCAGTGCTCTTCTGAGGGACACTTAGGGATGAATCAGCCATTCACCTTCCAGAATATGATTATCAAGATAGTTGAGATGGTTACTCCACTCTAGTCCCTGGTTTCCATTTAGATTTATAATACTCCACATATCTTGCATATTTTAAGGGTTTGATCAATAATACCAATTTTAATGGTTACTTTTCTGCCTTATGAACTTCTCTTCAACCTATAAAGCTCAAGTCAGAATTGCTATGTGGGTTTCTCCTGATCACACAGCTAGAAGGTGGAGGAACCAAATTTCAAATCCAATCCATCTGATTCTTTTACCTTATTTACTAACTTTAACTTACAAATGTAATTATTATTGTGATACATAATAATAATGGGATTAGCAAACTTTTTGATTCTCCTTATGTGCTAGGTCTTGTTCTAAGTAGGTTATATATATTATTTAATCATTACAATAATCTTAATTATGTTAGTTTGCTGTGTAAATTTTATATGCTGTGTAATTACAGCTTTTTATTATTATTGCTGTCATGAATAATGAATAAATCCTTATGCATTATTTTCCTGATTCTATTTCCCTTTTTTTTTTTGAAAATTTTAATGTAAATAATGTTATAGAATGTTAAGGCTGAATGAGATATTGTTGTTGTTCAGTTGCTAAGTTATGTCTAACTCAATGTGACCCCAATGACTGCAGCATGCCAGACTTCCTTATCTTTACCATCTCCCAGAGTTTGCTCAAATTCATGTCCATTGAGTCAATATTAGGAGTTATTTAATCTTACTGATCTTCTTTTTAGAACTTAATTTGCTAAACCACTGGGGGCATTGTACTTGGACTGGGTTGTTTGTGATTCCGGACTTTACCTTACTCAAACTATTTGGAAACTGTAACTTCAAAAGAAATGTTGAGCAGACAATTACCATATATCATCAAAGATCTAAAATGTTTTAAGTTGGAATAAGACAGGCATCTTTTTGGTACATATTTGCCTGAGTAAATTTATGAGAACTCATACCTCTCAAATGGCTCATCCTTGGTAACAGACACCCAGTTATAAAACTTAATGTTGGAGGAGGCCATTGAGAGGACATAACCACCGGTTGACCCAAGAGCTGGATCCTGTCAGATCAGATCAGTTGCTCAGTCGTGTCTGACTCTTTGAGACCCCATGAATCACAGCACTCCAGGCCTCCCTGTCCATCACCAACTCCCGGGGTTCACTCAGACTCACGTCGATAGAGTCAGTGACGCCATCCAGCCATCTCATCCTCAGTTGTCCCCTTCTCCCCTTGCCCCCAATCCCTGTCAGCATCAGAGTCTTTTCCAATGAGTCAACTCTTTGCATGAGGTGGCCAAAGTACTGGAGTTTCAGCTTTAGCATCATTCCTTCCAAAGAAATCCCAGGGCTGATCTTCACAATGGACTGGTTGGATTTCCTTGCAGTCCAAGGGACTCTCAAGAGTCTTCTCCAACACCACAGTTCAAAAGCATCAATTCCTCAGTGCTCAGCTTTTTTCACAGTCCAACTCTCACATCCATACATGACCACAGGAAAAACCATAGCCTTGACTAGACAAACCTTTGTTGGCAAAGTAATGTCTCTGCTTTTGAATATGCTATCTAGGTTGGTCATAACTTTCCTTCCAAGGAGTAAGCGTCTTTTAATTTCATGGCTGTGGTCACCATCTGCAGTGATTTTGGAGCCCCCCAAAATAAAGTCTGACACTGTTTTCATTGTTTCCCCATCTATTTCCCATGAAGTGATGGGACCGGATGCCAGGATCTTCGTTTTCTGAATGTTGAGCTTTAAGCCAACTGTTTCACTCTCCACTTTCACTTTCATCAAGAGGCTTTTGAGTTCCTCTTCACTTTCTGCCATAAGGGTGGTCTCATC
>NW_011495081.1:4061056-4061694 GCF_000754665.1 Bison bison bison | reverse complement strand
CCAGCTTGTGTTTCTTCCAGTCCAGCATTTCTCATGATGTACTCTGCATATAAGTTAAATAAACAGGGTGACAATATACAGCCTTGACGTACTCCTTTTCCTATTTGGAACCAGTCTGTCATTCCATGTCCAGTTCTAACTGTTGCTTCCTGACCTGCATACAGATTTCTCAAGAGGCAGATCAGGTGGTCTGGTAATCCCATCTCTTTCAGACTTTTCCACAGTTTATTGTGATCCACACAGTCAAAAGCTTTGGCATAATCAATAAAGCAGAAATAGATGCTTTTCTGGAACTCTTGCTTTTTCCATGATCCAGCAGATGTTGGCAATTTGATCTCTGGTTCCTCAGCCTTTTCTAAAACCAGCTTGAACATCAGGAAGTTCACGGCTCACATATTGCTGAAGCCTGGCTTGGAGAATTTTGAGCATTACTTTACTAGCATGTGAGATGAGTGCAATTGTGTGGTAGTTTAAGCATTCTTTGGCATTGCCTTTCTTTGGGATTGGAATGAAAACTGACCTTTTCCAGTCCTGTGGCCACTGCTGAGTTTTCCAAATTTGCTGGCATATTGAGTGCAGCACTTTCACAGCATCATCTTTCAGGATTTGGAATAGCTCAACTGGAATTCCATCACCTC
>NW_011495081.1:4059427-4059966 GCF_000754665.1 Bison bison bison | reverse complement strand
TGTTTGTTATGACCAGTGCTATTTTCTTGGCAAAACTCTATTAGTCTTTGCCCTGCTTCATTCCGTATTTCAAGGCCAAATTTGCCTGTTACTCCCGGTGTTTCTTGACTTCCTACTTTTGCGTTCCAGTCCCCTGTAATGAAAAGGACATCTTTTTTGGGTGTTAGTTCTAGAAGGTCTTGTAGGTCTTCATAGAACCATTCAACTTCAGCTTCTTCAGCGTTACTGGTCCCCACGTCCAAGGAGCCATGGCTGCGCAGGCACAGGAGGGCCTAGAGGAGCTATCCCACGTTGAAGGTCAGGAAGGGTAGCAGTGAGGAGATACCCCTCGTCCAAGGTAAGGAGCAATGGCTGCACTTTGCTGGAGCAGCCGTGAAGAGATACCCCATGCCCAAGGTAAGAGAAACCTAAGTAAGATGGTAGGTGTTGCAAGAGGGCATCAGAGGGCAAACACACTGAAACCATACTCACAGAAAACTAGTCAATCTAATCACACTAGGACCACAGACTTGTCTAACTCAATGAAACTAAACCATGCC
>NW_011495081.1:4038253-4059172 GCF_000754665.1 Bison bison bison | reverse complement strand
AAATGGGTGAATTTAACTCAGATGACCATTATATCTACTACTGCGGGCAGGAATCCCTCAGAAGAAATGGAGTAGCCATCATAGTCAACAAAAGAGTCCAAAATGCAGTACTTGGATGCAATCTCAAAAACGACAGAATGATCTCTGTTCGTTTCCAAGGCAAACCATTCAATATCACATTAATCCAAGTCTATGCCCCAACCAGTAATGCTGGATCCTGCAGTCAGAGGCTATTAAATATCCCACCCACCAACCTGGAGTGGCCTGCCTCTTTCTTCAGTCTCTCCACGCCCTTCATTTTGGGGGCCATTTTCACCTCGGATGCTCCAGAGTTTGCAAGCCAATACTTGAAGATGGCTTTGTAATGCCATGAAAAACATCTAAGTCTGGGTGGCAGAAAAACCAGACTCTCAGACCACATGCTGCCACTACCTTGCTCTGTAACTTTGTCTTTAATAGCAGTTATTCATCCATGCCATACATCTTTATTGCATAGCTGATAAATGTCAGGTGCTATGTTACATAAGGAGTATAAATGAAAATCAAAAATTCAGAAAAGTCTTGACCTCAGGGAATCAGCCTAATAAAGCTGATTTGGGACATAAAGCACCTGTAGATAGTGTCTCTTGTGCTTGGCAGAGCTTGGTGAACTGCATTCTCTTCTCCTTGATTCCTTGGGATAGTAACTTCACTTTTCTTGTCATTTTCTTCACTCATGAGGTGGAAAACAGGATGGCGAGAGCAGCCAGGTACGGCTCCAACATGCAATGTGTTTGTGATGGATGTTTAACAATTAGAGAGGAAGAAGTTGCTTTTTCTGTTTAATTTTCACTTTACTGTGATAATTTATTTATTTATTTTATTTTTTAACTTTACAATATTGTAATTGTTTTGCCATATATCAACATGAATCCGCCACAGGTATACACGTGTTCCCCATCCTGAATATAATTTAATACCATGAATGATAAATCCAATCTAAATGCAATCCAGTTTCCTAGTTTAATCTGTGAGAAATCTGGAGACTAAATCCACTTCCTCCTGCTTCTCCCAAGTGTACCCACACTATGTCTTTTGTCAGTGGTAGGAGCTGAGTTTCCGTCTTTTGATAAACTATCTTGTTTAAAAAGCATTTCATTTCTTGGTAATGAGTTTTTGTACATAAACTGAGAAGTTTTCCATACCAGCTGCAACAGGAATGCAAATCTCCTTCCCTTGAATATAATCAGAATTAAAGTGTCCTCATCTGGAGCAAGACCATTCTATTATCTACCATTTTAAATAAATAGGTGGTAAGTGGTTGATTTTTTTCTTTTTATTCTCTACATTGCCTGACATATTTTGAAGGGCTGCTTATCTATCATTATTCAGAGAAAATTATCTGTCTGCAAAGTTTGGGGGCAGATTTAAATTCTAGTGAAATAATTTTCTCCTTATAATCTAAGCATTCAACTTCTATAATGGAGAAAACTTCCTGAGATTTTGGTCAGTGAGTCCTGCTTTCATTAATTCCTAGATCTGAAAGGATTTTTAAGTAACCCATTGGAAACATTGATGCAATGATGCCATAAATGTTGATGCAATTATGCCATAAATTTATGATGCCATAAATATAACATAAATTGTATGCATTAACATAAATTGTATGCATTATGTATTGTATACATATGTATTATGTAACATAATACACCAATACATCTGTATTTTGTATACATGCTGCTGTTGCTGCCAAGTCGCTTCAGTCGTGTCCGACTCTGTGCGACCCCATAGACGGCAGCCCACCAGGCTCCTCTGTCCATGGGATTTTCCAGGCAAGAGTACTGGAGTTGGGTGCCATTGCCTTCTCCGTTATGTATACATAATACAACTGTAATATATTATGTATACATAATACAACTGTAATATATTATGTATACATAATACAACTGTATTATGTATCTGGAATAGTAATAATAATAAATGCATCTCATACTGGAACATCTGAAGTTTTACAACAATCTTACAATCTATGGAATGGTCAAACATTATTATTACCATCCTCTGATTTAAAAAAATAGTTATAAATTAAAGAGTGAGTATGCTAATGCTAAGTCGCTTCAGTCGTGTCCGACTTTGTGCGACTCCATAGACGGCAGCCCACCAGGCTCCCCCATCCCTGGGATTCTCCAGGCAAGAACACTGGAGTGGGTTGCCATTTCCTTCTCCAATGCATGAAAGTGAAAAGTGAAAAGTGAAAGTGAAGTCGATCAGTCGTGTCCAACTCTTAGCGACCCCATGGACTGCAGCCCACCAGGCTCCTCCGTCCCTGGGATTTTCCAGGCAAGAGTACTGGAGTGGGGTGCCATTGCCTTCTCTGAAGAGTGAGTATAGATGAGCTCATTTTTAAAGTTTACAGAAGTCTATTTGTAGCCTGAATAAAAGTCCACTTTTAACTCCTACTATGGTTTA
Organism: Bison bison bison; assembly: GCF_000754665.1. NCBI lineage: Eukaryota > Metazoa > Chordata > Mammalia > Artiodactyla > Bovidae > Bison > Bison bison. The sequence continues at coordinate 4,056,724 of NW_011495081.1, read as the reverse complement.
TAATTATTATTCAATAGTTGTCTGTCCAGATTGTAAGCTTCTCAAGAATAAAATCCCTCTATATGTCTTTGTATCCAAGACATCTAATACACTGATTGACACGTTGTTGTTGCTCAAATATATATTTAGTGAATATCTCATCATATTATATGGATAACCATGACTTCATTGAATTAGGTTGGATTTGACTTCAATGAATTGAGGCTCATTGTTTTTCAGTCACTAATCCGTGTCCGACTCTTTGTGACTCCATGGACGGCAGCACACCAGGCTTCCTTGTCCTTCACTGTCTCCTGGAGTATGCCCAAACTCATGTCCATTGAGTTAGTGATGTCATCCAACCATCTCATCCTTTGTTGCCCCCTTCTCCTCTTGCCAATTTGAGGCTTGTTATGCATCTAAGTTTTTGGAAAATATATGAATATAAAAGATTGAGGAAACATTGCTGTCACATCCAGAACCTTGTTCCAACAGCTCATTTGTTGATTCAGGGATGCATACCCTTTTCATTCATTTATTTCCCCTTCATTCAGTTATTTATGAATTCATCTATATTGCATTCATTGGGTGCCTATTATTTACCATATACCTTACTAGACCTCAGATAAGATCATTTCTTTGTTAATATCCTAGGTTATTATTTTAGCTCCTACTTGAACTTTAAGCGATAAGTAAACATCATGTCTTCTTATTTCTTGCTATAAAATAGAAATTATGATTCATGTACTTGTTCTTTGGGGTGAGAGATGACTAAGGAGCAATTATTTTGAGATAAATGTTTTGATGACAGACAAGGGGAAACAGATAAAAGATAACCTCATTCCAAAGTGAAGGACATGATTTGTGAAGCTGAGGGATTCACATTCTCCCTTTGCCTTTGTCAAGGTCCTAAAACGCTTCCTCATTCCTCTTCCATCTTTTCCTTAAGGAACATCATTTACATTTTTTCTTCCCAGAAGGGAAGAAAATGAATATTCATTTCTTCCCACTCTTCTCTCATGGCTCCCCTCTACCCCACCCCGCTCTCCACCTTCCTAACACTTACTGGACTCTCCTACTCCATCCTTTCCCTGCTCTACAAAATACAATAATACCCTAAGTATAGCCATGAGTCCTGCCCATATCCGTTCACAATGATTCAGTGTCTGTCACTGTCTACACCAATTAGTCTGGCATTCAATACCTTCTACTTTCAGGCCATACTTACTTTAGGAAAATTATTTCCCATAAATTTCTTGATATATGTATCTCAAGTCAACTGACCAGTTACCAGTCCAGATTCCACTTTTCCAAGGAACTGCCTCTGTGCCCTTGTTTGTGCTTTTCTTCTAAGCCTCTGGTAGTCTTTCCCTCTATCTCCCAAATTCATACTATACCTGTTTTTTAAGAGTCAGTTCATATTTCACCTACTTCATTAGATTATTGCTGATTATTCAAACTAGAAGTATTTTTCTCTCCTTGAACTCTGAATTCCAAAGCGCTTTATTTGCAACTGTATTATGCCATAATAAATAATACAGAATGTAAAAAATATATAATCAATTGTTCTTTTAAAATTTTTATTAGCTTTATTTTCATTTCTAAACTACATTTTTGTTTACAGTGAGGTAAGAGTCTGATTCCTTATTATATTTGCAGTATGCACTGCAGGGAGTGGGCAATATTCATTGAATGAATGACTGAGGTATTTGTAGAAGAATCTCGCTCCAGTCAGTGTATAACACAGTGCTACTTTTTATGAAATGATCAAATTACTGAAATCATCAACTATCCAAATACAGCAAAAAATCTGGAACGAAATGAGAAATTCCCCTGAGCAGTAGGGAAGATGACTATGGCAAAGTTTACTTACGCGGTGCAGGCTAGCTGGAGCTTTTTCAGTGTTAGGCATTAACTTTACTGTACTAATGAGCTTAGTTATTTAGTTGCCATAGAAACTAACAGCAATAAGGAAGGATAAGCATATCATGAGGGAGAAGGAAGCACGAAAGCAAATAGTGTGATATATCGTATGAATTGTTGTGGATAAGTGCTCTGAGAAATAATTCAATTATTTTATCAAATACAATTTTTAGGGGATTTGTATTTTGCAAACATTTCCACCAAGAATTGTTCCCAAAGTAAAGTTCATTATTGGCAGGAGTCAGCTTCAGTAATCTGGACATGATGATTGTAAGAATTCCTTACAGCTGTAAAATATTTTGACATCTTTAAATGACATTATAAGATCCATGGATGATAAATATTATTATTTCCAATTTAAAGAGTGAGAGGATAGGCCTCCAAGTCATAACTTGGTCAAAAAGTCATAAACTAGTAAACAACACAGCCAAGACTCAATTTCATGTATTCTGCACCCCAGATTATTTCATTTTATTATAATGACAAATATTCAATACTTTTGCTTTTGAAATAAAATGATATGATTCTCTTTGGGGTCCATGTATCTACAAAGTGAGAGCTTGACTGGAATGCACCGAGTATGATCATTTCAAAGGCCACGTATATTTTAGGTTACAAGGAAATCAACTGCCATAATTCAGAGCTGTATTTTAAAAGCTATTGTCTTCAGTCCCTGAGTTATTATTAATTTCAGATGTCCATTCGGTACTCTGGACATTATCCAGTGCATGCATCGCTTTCCCTGAGGGCTCTTTATAGGAAGCTGTTCTGCTCATTAACAGCTAGCTAGAAGTGCTGGGGAATTAGCACCCTCAACCAATTACTGATGCAAGTGAATGTATAAATATGCCAGCTCTCTCGACCTTCAAGTGATATACAAGCGTTTCCCCGGGACTCCCTGAAGGATTAAGCTTCAGTTGTCCAGTGTGCTGACTGGCTTAACTCAACTCATATTGATAGTCTTCTCACCTTGGACACTGTTTTGTTTCCTATAGGTCATCCCTGTACCTTCCACATGGACCTTCTGCACTCAAATCCTTTCCTTAATCTCCTTTTGGAGAAATTCATGAAAACAAACATACCTGGAGGAATTACTATGCTTTAACTACATCACTTCATGTGTTCACTCACAGAAAAAATTTGAAATATAACAATAACTGATACTTTGACACTTATTAGAGGACAGCTATGTTTCCAAACATTTTAATGTTTTTCCTTACTTACCACATAGGACCTAAAAGTGAAAGTGAAAGTCACTCAGTCATGTCCGACTCTTTGCAATCCCATAGACTATATAGTCCGCGTGCATGGAATTCTCCAGGCCAGAATACTGGAGTGTATAGCCGTTCCCTCCTCCAGGAGATCTTCCCAACCTAGGGATCAAGCTCAGGTCTCCTGCATTGCAGGCAGATTCTTTACCCGCTGAGCCACCAGGGAAGCCCACATTGGGCCTATGAGGTAATAATTATTATTGTTCTCATTTTGCAAAATAGGACACTGATGCTTGGAAATGGTAAGGAAATTAGTAAAGGTCTCTGGGCTTGGCAGTGATGGAGCCAGCAGTTGACCCTAGATTTTCTAATGCTAGAAAGAAAAGAAAGAAAGTGAAGTTGTTCAGTCGTGTCCAGCTCTTTGCGACCCCATGGACTATAGCCTACCAGGCTCCTCCATCCATGGAATTTTCCAGGCAAGAGTACTGGAGTGGATTGCCATTTCCTTCTCCCGGACCAAGGGATTGAACCCAGGTCTCCCGCATTGCAGGCAGATGCTTTACCAGGGAAGCAAATGCTACAGCCTGGTTATTAATCTTCTAGAAATTGAATTGATTCATGCGCGTGGATAGATGCCTTGCAGCAGGAGTCTGAATAGAAGGAAGCGGCTCTTTGCCAGCAGGCAGTGCACAGAGAGATGGGTTTCTTCTTTGAGGGACCCACCTGCAGCCACCTAAATTCTACTGCCTTGAATCCGTATCTTTTAAAGGTCGGAAAGGCAGCAACTACTTTTTGTGTCAGTTTGAATGTGTAAACATTTAACTGAATTGGCGAAGCCTAGAAAAGCATGATTTCTCCCTGTTCCCTTCACTATAAGGGAATTGGTGATTAGAATAAATTGCTCTGAAAATAGCTCCATCCCATTTGTTCAAACAATTAAGCCCATCAATGAAGTTAATTTATGAGAGGGATGACACGCATGTTGGCAAATTGTTCTATTCCCCTTGGCAGCCTTCATATTTTCTCATCTCCTTTTTTTTACCTTCCTTTCTGCCTCTATTTGCTGTTTATGCTGTCACTTCTCAGTGTCTTTGGGGAGCTGATGTTTCCTACAGCAAATTTTTTTTTTTAATCTCTAAATTCATGCACAAATCTATTTTGTCTCCTTACTTATAAGGACATATTTGCCCTTTCCTCTTCTACATTTTGATGATGACCATTTGATTCCTTATTTTCTGGATTCCATTTGATACAGTCATTTTTTATTAAATATCCCTCATCCTTCTTGCATTCTGGTATTGATATGGCATAATCAGATAGAGTTCAATGAGGAAAATAGAAGCAAATAACTCCTGCACAAACAAAGGACAGAAAATAATTGTTACTTTAAAAGGCAACTGTGCTTTAAACTGTTTGACTATATGGAAGAAGAATTCCTTATAGGAAGGCACCTGTCCTTTTTCTTAGAGGAAAAAAAAACCTCTCTCTGGGTTTATCTGGTATGAAAAGCAAAGTCTTCCATCTTTTGTCCTATTCCTCATTGCTATGCTGAGAGACTTAGAAAAGTAGAAGCAGGAATTTTAAGTATGACTCTGATTGCTGGTCAGGGGTGGATAGGAACTTTGGGCAGGGGATCCTGTGACTTGGAGAAGATGGAGGAGAAATATTACAGTAGGAAAAAAAAAAAAAAAAAAAAGCCAAATCCAGTCAGCAGTGAGGTGGGGCTGAAGGTACAGGGAAACCAGTAAGATGATCCTGGTTAGAAATTTTCCAGGGAGCTTTAAGAGAATAAAGTCTCATGTTCAATATTCAGTTTTGCCTCCTCTGCATTCTACCAAAATGCCTTCTGTAATCACTAAACATTAGTCAAAAACATACTCCACACTGCCTTGTGTTAGCAGTATTTGGAGGACTAAAGCAAAAGGGTCAAGGACCCATGTGGGGAACGAGGGATCAGAGAGAGAATTATAACTACAGGATGCATGCCAATACGTGAGTGAGTGATGAGTGGTAAGTCGTTCAGTTGTGTCTGACTCTTTGTGACCCCATGGACTGTAGCCTGCCAGGCTCCTCTGTTCATGGAATTCTCCAGGCAAGAATACTGGAATAGGTTGTCATTTCCTTCTCCAATGCCAGTATGTGAGGTGATAGAAATTCAATGAGAACAGAAATTTGTGGCACACGGTAGGCAGAACATATTTGAACTCCCTACCACAGATGCATATCCTGCACAGAGAATCAATTCTTCACTTCTAAACAAAAGCAAGGTTTTAAAAACATGAACCTCATTATGTCATTTGCTATGAAGGAACCTTTTGGAGCTTTCCGGGGGGGAGGGGGGGAACTTCTTAAAATAATTTGCATGTCACTTTAAGATCCTATTTGTCTCTTTAGCCTCATCTTGCAGCAAGCTTTGTCTCCATATTTGTTATAGTAATAAATACGAAGCATTGGTTCATTCCTTCCAACTTGCCATGATCCCCTTCACCCCAGGACCATTGCACATGTTGCTCCACCTTCCTGAACCATGTTTCTCCTTTGAAAACTTGATCCTTACTTATCTTTTAGTAGCAACTTAAGTGTTGCAACTCAAGTATCCCTTCTTCAGGAATCTGTCCTTGGTCTCTCTGACCATGCCTCTCTCAAAGCCCTGTGCGTCGCTTCTTCACTATACCTGCCACAGTTGTAACCTCACAATGGTTTGTGGGATTGATTGATTAATTAATGCCTATCTCCCCCACTAGTTGCAAAGTTCCATTCAACAGGCACATCTGACTTTGATGAGAGTCAAAGTCCCTAAGGTCTTATCTAGTACATATCACCTCTTAGGCCCTCAGTAAACATTTTCTGGAAGAAGCAAGATGGGAGAAGAGAGAAGGGAAGGAAGGAAGGAAGAAAGGGGGTAAACATTGATCAGAGGACTTAAAAGTCTTCTCTGCCTGGTGATACTTAAAAAGTGTTTGGAAGATTTTGATTCCCTTCTGGTTCTTAGAACTGCCTGAGGGTCCTGTTTCAGAGAAAATGAAAACATTTACCAAAATTGACAGTTAAGGAAAGTTCTTATCTATTTAGTTAAGCTTTATCCTGGGATGATGATGACGATGATGATGATGATGGTGGTGATGGTGGTGGTGAAGGTGTATAAAATTCATTTTGATTACCCTTCTCAAACTCTTTGATGTGTCTGTATATGTGTACATGCATCTGCGTGCATATATGAAAAGAGTACTTCCTCTCCAACTACAGTCACTTAGCAACAAGCTAAAGACCATGTGAATAAAAAAATTCTCTCTTGGTTTGTTTGACTGACAATCACTTCTGCTCAGGAAAGAGAACAATTTGGCAAGAGCAAGGAACACATGTGAACAGTGATCTAATGACTTCATCTTCTTTCCCAAGTTTTATTTTTTTGAAACAAGCATTTCTTCTTGGGCTCCAGCTGACTCTTAGGGTATTTTATCCCGAGGCACTAACTATGGAGTTGGAGTCCTGGATTAAGACTGGCTAGAACACAGATAGACCTAGAGATTATCATATTAAATGAAGTTAGCTGGACAGAGAAAGCCAAAAAGCATACCACTTGAATGTGAAATCTTGGTAAAATGATACAAATGAACTTATATACAAAACAAATAGACTCATAGACATGGAAAACAACCTTATGGCTATCAAAGGGGAAATTGAGGGGAGGGATAAATTAAGGAGTTTGGGACTAACAGATACACACTACTATATATAAAATAGATTAACCAACAATGGCCTACTATATAGCACAAGGAACTATATTCAATATTTTGTAATAGCCTATAATGGAAAAGAATCTGAAAAGAATATACGTATGAGTATAACTGAATCACTATGCTATACACCTGAAACTAACATGACATTGTAAATCAACTATACTTCAATTTAAAAAATAAAAGTTCTTTCATGTCATAGTGTGGAAAAAAAAGAAAAAAAAAAACTGGCTAGAAATCCTAATCTGACTTCATTACTAAGTAGTTGTGTGGCCTTGGGCAAGTATTAAACCTATCTGAGCCTCAATTGTCCCACATTTAAAATGAATATACTAAGGCCACATCAGGGGTGTGTGGTGTGCTCTAAATTAAATAATGTACAGAAAGCCAGCTACAAAGGAGATGGTTCGATGTTCCTTTCTTGTCTCCTGTCTGAATCCTCTTTTCTGACCTTGTTTCCATCTTTCCCAGCTTCTGGCAGAAGTGAGTTGGCTCATCAATTATTATTTCACAGAGCAGGTTCATTGCCTTTTTGTACCATGAAAAATAAGGAAAGAAAAATAACATTAGTAATCTTTAATTGACCCTCCTGAGAGGGATCGGATGCCAGGACTGAATTTTAGGAGCACATTCAAATCCAAGGAGCTGAAGCTAGATATTAAATTCTTATGCATGCAGAGAAAGGAGAACTCTCTGTGACCCAGGACATCTTTTGGTTCCTGGTCAAATGCATCATCTTTAAGAGCAACTGCATTATTTAGATTCCTGTTTTACTCATTTTAGATAGGGAACAAACAGTGCCCCTGGCTTGAGCCCCAGCACCACTTTCTCCCCCTCTTTTCTGGAAGCTGCCAGAGGGGGGCTTACCAATGCCAGTCAGAATTCTCAAAGAGATTGTACTTTTCTGCTTTTCCAATTTTTGTTCTCCTTCTAGGATTCCTACCACAAGAGCTCTCTTGTATTTGCAGTGACCTGTCCAACCTGTAAGAAACAGGCAAATGTCACTTTGCTCTGATTTCATGCCTGCTTCTCTTTCTCTCATTCAGAAGCACTATAATTCCCCAAATTGAATTTGGAATGAGACACCATTCACTGACCATGGGGACAGTAAATATATGCATAAATAGAATCAAACCTCTTTTCTCAAGCAATTTGTCTTCACTCTAGCCTGAAATTGTCTTTTAAAGCTGGAGAACAGCCTTAATTTAGACTCCAACTCAATAGCTAGTGCTTGGGGGATTAAATATCTTAATGATTCACCAGAAGGGAAGTATGTTTGTAAAAATGCGACTAGGAAAGGAGATGAGGTTATTATATCATTGTCTAGTAGTGGTCAGAAGAGGAGCGACTGAGATCTGAGCTGGAGTACATGGGTAAATTCTAGGTGGGTCAAAATGGAATCTCTGCAAAATACTATCATATTAAATTCTCTGCACCAAGAACCTCTAAGTTTATGACTATTATGACCCCTGTTCATTTAACAGATGAGCTCTGAATGGAGTTCAAGGTGATTAAGTAATGTGTTGGGGGTCTTACAGTTGTTAAGTGATAGAGACACAACTTGTAGAAGAACGGTCTGACTTACACAATGCTAAAGTTCAAGCTTCTAGCCAAACACTCCACTCCACTGTGTTCCTTAAATGACTGGAGGCATACATAAAATGATAGCTAAGAATGCCAGAGATGTGGGATGAGTGTGAAAAAGCAGAACAATCTGCAAACACTGAGGGCATCTCTGAGGAGGTTCTATTCAGCATGGTAGCCTAAGGCACTGGAAACTTGTCTCAAGATCACTAGGATAACTGAAGCCTATATCCTGTTGTAATTTTCCATGCCAGTGAAGGCTGATGAGGTTGTATATCAGATAAAAACTTCTGATCCAGCTCATACTTTTATCCTAGTGTCAAAAGTGTCCCATTCATTTTTTTCCCAGTGAAATCTGGAAGATGTTAGGATTTTTCTTACAGAGTTCTTTTGTCATCAGGGAATGTTTTAACATGACATATTTGGCATTACATGAAAAGTCTTCAAGTGTTTCTGCTTCTAATTTTAAAATGTTATTTATTCATTCATGCATCCCTTCATTCATCCAACATCTTTTTATTGAATATCTTCTATATCCAGGTACTGTATATTGTGGTCATCACTTGGTCTTCTCATTCTGGACACCATCTACTTTGTAGTAAATATCTGAATAACTCTTAACTATAGCATCCTTCTGAAGTTGGCTACAACAGCTGCCTCCACATTTGTGGAAAAGTAGATTCGGTAACTCAAAGGCAAACCAGTTATTTAAGCTTTTCAGTGCTCATATCTATGCAAGAGAGGTAGGTAGAAATGAGCAGCTTACACTAGATGGGTTATCAGATGTTTTCTAGTTCTCAGGTACTTTAATCTAGCAGCTTTGTTCTTAGTTATACTCAGCAAAGAATCTTCTGAGTTCACTCAGGTTTGAAGGTATTGGGGGTTTCATTTACAACATGAAGAGTTTGGATGCATTTTCTCGCATCTCTAAAGCTCTGTGATTTTAACAAACCTCAGCTCCACTTAGCTCCAGGGCACCTCCTTGCGGGAGAGAAGAGAGACAGTATCTCAGATGTATTCACTGATTCTGAAGAGGTCCTGCTTGTCTCACTGGAGCTTGAGGAGAAGACCGCTTTCATTGTCTGAGCCAAGCATATGTCATGACCCTCTTTTCCCTCATGGGAGGCAGTGTTGAGTAAAAGGAGCTTGGAGCAGGAGTTCCAGCCGCAGATGGCCTGGGGTTGATCATGATTTCTTACTTGCTGGAGTACCCTGAGACAGGTTATTTCACCTCAGTTTCTTCATCATAAAACTGAACTGATAGTAATTTACAGGATGTAGTGATAACTAGAAGCAACAATATCATAGATCACTTAACAGAGCCTGGATCCTAGGGAGCAGTCAATAGCTAATAGTTATTATTTTGTCGAGTAAAAGCAGTTGGTCAAATATTGTATCCAAGTTTGGGAGCCTGTGAACCTTAGGAAGTACAGTGAGGGCCTGGCTGGGGAAGCTGGGTCAGGTTAGAGGGATGTGGGAGGGCAAGAGGCTGGATCTGGAAAGGCCTTTGGCTGTGCCTTCTAGTTTGAGCCAGTGAGCCTATTTCCAGAGTTCAGCCTGTCATTAAAAGAAGCACTGCCATTGTGGATTGGGAACAGCCTTTTGATAGGATGGTTGTGCCTGATGACAAGGATAGAAATAGGGAGAAAGCTGTGACTGAACATATCAGGCTGCATGCTCATCGTATTTCTCTTTTCCTGTTTCATCCTCCTATATGTTATCACTTTGATTTTCAAAGCAACCATGGATTCAGAGAGCTTAGAATAGTAAGATCACACACACACACACACATAAGCACACACACCACACACACACACACACAATCTGATAACTAAACCTCATAAGAAACAGACTCTTCACAATTCAATAGATGTTAGAAGGAACTTTAGGTGTCCCCCATAATTTCTCATGGGAGGCTGGGAATATGTGGAGAGAAAAGCTAGGCAAAGGCAGGCATTGACTTTGGCCTTCTTTCCTTCTGACTTCAAGTCATGCTTCTCTCTTGTCAAATCAAGAAGTTTTCTACAGTAAGCTAGGTGGATGGTCATTCTTTTCTTTCTTAAACATTTCTATAAACAGTAATCTCAGTACTTCTTATGACAACTCATTCAATTGCTGGTAGCTCAAGGAGCATTCAACCACCCCTCTGGGCTTTTGCTTTTCAGTAAGCCACAAGTGTAGCAGTGATGGGAAAGGTCAACTCTTTATCATTGGCATACAGTTCTAGCTCAGTTTAGATCTTGGGTGCTCAGATCCAGCAGCAAACCTTTCTTCAACTTTCTTATTTTTCTTTATTGCTGCCAAATCACCACCATTGACCCTGAACAGGCTAAGGGGCTGGTCCAAGACAAATAGCTGCATCTTAGTATTGCTGCTGCCTTCCTTATTCCTACTCTTCTCCTGAGGACTACAGTTCTTTTTGTGCCATTTAAAGGTGATTTATCTTCCCTATAATCATTCTTGACCCCATAAGCAATACTTTTGTGTTTTCTCCTTTAGAACTCTCTGTAGAAACTTATACCATGTTCCCAAGGAGAGATCTAGAGGTCTTCTGGTGAAGGTAATGTCTTAGGCTGGATGATTAGTTTCTTTGACCTATTCCAAAATTATGTATCAAGACAAGGCACGTTGTCCTTAATTTCCCAACCTTGAGTAGCCTACCTTTGCCTTCTCAATGCTTCCCAACTTGCTCATAAAGCAGTCGAGCAAATATTCATCTCCTCTTCTTTAGTCAAAGATCTTTTAATTAAAATTATTCAAGATATTCATCTATTGCTGTCTCTTTCAAATGGTCTTACTCTGTACTTATGGTTTGAAGAAAGAAATATCCTAATTGTAAGTGTTAGCCCATCAGAGCAATTTGTCCAGATTTCCCGATTCTGATCTTGATATCTTCCTGACTCTTTAACTCTCTAATTCTCTTATTTAGAAGATCATTTGGTGTTTTTCTCTAACACTGTCCTCAGATAAGAGCCTGAGATTCATCTAACTTTATATTGGAGCAGAATGGAAGACAAGCTCTCTTTCCTTGGCTCTGTCTTTGAGAATCCTGATGCCCTCTTGCCCTTTGCTTAGGAAAGAAGAAATCTAATCTGCAACCCAGATTTCCCTTCCTTATTTCTCTGCTATGGATAAAAACACAGATTAGGCCCAATATACACTTTCTCCATTAATACAAAGACAAACCCATCACTTGGTAACATCTGTTAGTCTTAGGTCTGTTTCATGGAACAGCAGACATGCCATTCCTTAAGTATTAATTTGGCAAAGGACAAGACGCAAGGCAAATTCATCCAAACCTCAGGTGACTCATGTTTGCCATAATGAGGTGTTCCAGAGCTTTTCCTTGTACACTGTAGTCCTCCAGTGGAATTTAAAGACAATGTGAAAGAGTATCCGCTGGTTTGGCATTGGATAAAGGTATACATCCGCTGCCCTGTTTGCCAATGGATACATCTTAGGCAGACACATTTACCACTCACTGGGTCTGGGAAATGGGCTGTAAGTGTAAGTGATGCGTGTCTCTTCTGGACCAAAGCATCCAAAAGCTTGTGAGTATATTGTCTGGGTTCTGAGTGAGTCCCTGCTGGAGCACAGCTTCTCCAGGCACTCAACTTGCAAAGGAGTTTATAGGTACACAAAGAGAAATCTTCATTGCATTATGCCACTTAAATTTCAAGCCTAACTTTTTTTCTCAACATAGCCTAGCTTACCATGACTGGTACAACATCTTTGTCCCAGTGCTTAATAAAATTGGCCCCTTGACTTATGTCATTGTAGTTGAGTTTCTTGGGGCTCCATAAGACCCTGAATGTTGAACCCTGAAAAGCCCTCTTTTAAAAAGAAAAGAACAAAAGGATACTATATGGGTACCTGTGTTGGGGGCCTAGGTAGAACTTTTAGTAATCAGGGTCCTGATCTTCTTTTCTGGCAGTGGCCTTGTCAGATACTCTGGTTCATTTCTGGGCTGCTAGGAAGAAATACAATCTTAGAAGAGAAATTTCATATTGTTAATTCCTCAGCATAGTGAACAGATGCCTTTTTGAAAGAAATTGGAATGCTTGAGATGGGATCTGGAATTGAACATTTAACAGACCTGTATTCTCTGTGGAACCTTCACAGATACAGCCGGGCTTCAGGTCTCCAGCCCTGGTTTTTGCCTATCAGAAACTGCTGTTGCATAAGAGCTACTTCAGTAGCTACTGAACCTACTGAATTTTCTACTCAGAGCTATTGATATAATCTGATATGTGTCTTCCCCCTTCTCTCCTCTCCTCAGGAAGATTTATCAGGCAATCTTTCTGGAGCTGCCATTAACAAGCCTTGGATTGCCTGTCTTGGGAGGGAAAGAAAACCAACACTTATTGAATACCTACCACAATACACGAAATGTGTTTTGCATGTTCTCCTATTCCCAAAAGGAACTATAGCAAGAGCCAGATATTGAAATTGAGCAGAACCCTGCAGGGTCTTCCCAGGAACAAGCCCCACTCCTGTGTCCATGCCTCTAGTTTATAAAAAAAGCTTTAGCCTCCTCAGCCCTCCAAAAAAAAAAAAAATTTATTCAGAGAAGTGAAAAAATTCCCAGGTGGTGCTGATGGTAAAGAACTCACCTGCCAGTGCAGGAGACACAAGGGACACGAGTTTGGTCCTGCCTGGGTTGGGAAGATCCCCTGGAGGAAGGCATGGCAACCCATTCTCGCCTGGAGAATCCCATGGACAGGGGAACCTGGTAGGCTATAGTCCATAGGGTTGCAAAGAGTTGGTCACGACTGAAGTGACTGAGCGTGCATGCATATGAAAAAATTCAGAAATGAAGGAAAACAGTCAAGTAAGGCAAAACAATGATAGTTTAGCTATGAAACAAAATCGAGGACCTTTGGTTCCTCCTCACAGGTTCTAGATAATATCCTGAGCCCTATCCTTGAGTTATTTTCCAGATGCTAAAACCCCCAACACCTGAAAGAAGTTAACTGCATGCTGACCACCAGCATGTAGACCCCAGACTGGTTGAAACCAGAAGATTGATGATTGAGATTCTAGAAGCTTCGCCCTATTATCTCACTATCAACCAAACAGAGAACTGTATATGAGTGGACAACACATTCTGTGACCTCCCCACCCCCACACTCTCTTACTGTCTTTAAAACAACACTTCCCTGAAAGCCATCAGGGAGTTTGTGTCTTCGGAGCATTAACTGACCATACTCCTTGCTTGGTGCCTTGCAATAAATGCTATACTTTATTTCATCACAGTCTGATGTCAGCAGATTGGCTTTGCTGGATATTAGATGAGCAAATCCAAGTTTGGTTCAGTAACCAAATCACAGATTAGAAGAAACAAATGACTTTGATGTCTTAGAAACTATGTTCAGAGTCCTAGCTCTGAATTACTAGCTGTGTGACCCAAAATTAATCTCACTGAATCTCCTGCCATGACTGTCCAAGCAGCTAATAATACCTTCCAGGCTGCTATTGGGAGGATGATGCACTGTGTAAAATTATGTGGTACTGTCTCTGGAACATACTAAGTACTCAATCGTCTTCCCAGATGACCTATGAGAAATTTCATGTTAAAAATGAATTTACGACCTAGAGATATTGCATATCTTACCCTAGATTACCTAATGCAGAGCAAGCCATCAAACTAGGTCAGTTTGCTGTCAATTTAAATATCATTAGAATTACAGAACTGAATAGATATTACATAAATCATATGCCCTAAAAAGCTTAATGTATCTACTATATCACCCTTTAAAAAATTTGCCATATCTTTATTTGGAAATAAAAATATAACATCTTTGCATATTGAAGAACTCTGAAGTGAAGTGAAGTGAAAGTCGCTCAGTTGTGTCCGACTCTCTGCGACCCCATGGCCTATACAGCCCCTGGAATTCTCCAGGCCAGAATACTGGAGTGGGTAGCCTTTCCCTTCTCCAGGAGATCTTCCCAACCCAGAGATCAAACTCAGGTCTCCCACATTGCAGGCAGATTCTTTACCAGCCGAGCCACAAGGGAAGCCCACTGAAAGCATTCATCAAAGGATTCACACTAGTAAAAAGCATTCATGAATGGGTTCACACTAGTAAAATAAATTTACTTCATGGTGGTGGTGATTTAGTTGCTACGTCATGTCCAACTCTGGTGACCCCTTGGACTATAGCCTGCCAGGCTCCTCTGCCCATGGGATTCTCCAGGCAAGAATGCTGGAGTGGGCTGCCATTTCCTTCTCCAGGGGATCCTCCCAACCCAAGAATCGAACCCAGGTTTCCTGCATTGCAGGCAGATTCTTTATCAACTGAGGTATGAGGAAAGTCCAAATTGGGTTTGAAGCAGAGAGAAAAATCTGTTGTTTTTTAATTTGCTTTTTACATTGAGAGTGGAAATGTAAAGGTATTTTATAAATCTTGCAATTAATAGACATGTGGTTCAACTTACCATGATTTCTGGGTAGACAAGACAAAGAGGGAACTGTATCTTATGGACTAATTATCTTTCCCTGTGGGAAAATGGTAATTGGAGTGTTAGTCCAACTGTTATTCCTAGGGAGTAGTATACCATCAACTCCAGGAGGCCCAAAAGACTGTGTTTGTTTGATCATCAAAGATTGAAATGTTCCTGAGGACACATTGTACCTTACTCAATATTGAAGGAGGTAATAAATTCTAGGGCTCTTCAAATTCTTTCTGGGTAACCACAAACAATTCGGTGCTTTACTATAAAAAGCAGAGCATTCTATTTCTATTAAATCGAGCTGTTTTACACAGCATCTCATGAAGTCTTTTACTTCCTCTGTCTTTAATGTTTTCTTAATAAAATCACACATTCAATTATTTAAAAGAGCCAAGAACCAATAGGGGATTTGCTGACCCATTCCTTAAAGCTTAGAAATCCAATTTGCCTTTCCTTTATTGCTAGTTGATCAGACCTAGGTTGAAGGTGATGAAAACTATTGGACATTTTAGAATCATTTTAAAGAGCTGAGAGATTTGGCTCTCCAAGTCTCATCTATACCTGAATAGAATGAATTTCATTATTGATGCTATCACAATTGACATTTCCCCAGGCTTGCATTTCTTCTATCTCCAGATTCATTACCTTTTTTTCAAATTGCTAATGTACTAATGTAGTGAGTTCTGGCAATTTCCACTGTGATTTTTGTCTATATAAGAATTTTCAGACATGCTGTGCATTAATCCATTACCAGCTGTTAAACTAGCCTGGAAGGACAGTCAGTGTGACCTGTCAGTATTTGCACCTTTTAAAAACATGTGTGCTGCTACTGCTACTGCTAAGTCGCTTCAGTTGTGTCCAACTCTGTGCGACCCCGTAGACGGCAGCCCACCAGGCTCCCCCGTCCCTGGGATTCTCCAGGTAAGAACACTGGAGTGGGTTGCCATTTCCTTCTCCAATGCATGAAAGTGAAAAGTGAAAGTGAAGTCGCTCAGTCGTGTCCGACTCAGCGACCCCATGGACTGCAGCCCACCAGGCTCCTCTGCCCATGGGAGTTTCCAGGCAAAAGTACCTGAGTGGGGTGCCATTGCCTTCTCTGTTAAAACATGTCTAGTTTTCCTAAAACAATCACTTGCATTTCACTTAAAGAAAATGTGTACATAATTATTAAAGACACCTAATTTTTCCAAGCAAAGAGTTAAGAATATTAAGTTGAAACTTTTTTCAATAACTGAAATTTTATTCAATACTCAAAATGAACATAACCTTTTCTTCACAGTTCAGTTCACTTGCTCAGTCATGTCCAATTCTTTGTGACCCCATGAATTGCAGCATGCCAGGCCTCCCTGTCCATCACCAACTCCTGGAGTTCACTCAAACTCATGTCCATTGAGTCGGTGATGCCATCCAGCCATCTCATCCTCTGTTGTCCCCTTCTCCTCCTGTCCCCAATCCCTTCCAGTATATTTCTTCACAGTATAGTATGTTAATTATTTGTAAATTTAACTCAATTTTAATTTCAATGCAGAACAGCATCTCCCCTTAAACTTTCCAGAAATATATAAATATAATGTCTTAAACATCAACTTGACTTTTTCTAAGTTGACTTGTTTTCATTTTTTGGAGCAGAGAAAGATTTATTTCAGGGCCATGCAAGGAGATGGATGACCTATGCCTACCTCTACACCCAAACCTGAATTTCTCAAAGGATTTCAATAAAGCTTTTTTTTAAATATAAATTTATTTATTTTAATTGGAGGCCAAGTACTTTACAGTATTGTATTGGTTTTGTCATACATCAACATGAATCTGCCACTGGTGTACATGTGTTCCCCATCCTGCACCCCCCTCCCACCTCCCTCCCCATACCATCCCTGAGTCATCCCAGAGCACCAGCCCTTTGTAAATGCCAGGAAAGGGAGAGGAGTCACAAGGGTATGTGATCAACTTGTGCACAATTCTCTGAATGGTTGATGTTGAGGCAACACAGTGGTTAATTTTATCAGTACTTAGGTGCCAGTAGGTGTGGGAGCTATTATCAAGCAGCTAATTTCTTCCATTTGGTTTTAAGCATCTAAAAAACTCAAGTAATATGCATGATTTCCTATTATCTGGGTACTTCAGAGAGGAGCTAAACCAGAGGATATGGAAGAGGGGTCTGTCCCAATCAGGCCCCATAGAGTCCTGCTCAATTGAAAGTCCCCCTTTTTCTTTGATACTGCTCAATACTGAGGAGAATAGGTGTTGGACAAGAAAAGAATAAAGATGTTAGTCCTAAACGTGACACGGGAACCTATAAGGTCCTGCTTGGTTTCACCAAGAGACACTGCTTTGAGAATGGCTGGTGCTGTCCAAGTCTGACACAGCTTGGGAAATTTGAGTTCTTGGCAGGAGAGTGTTTGAAATCACATCCACAATGACCATCGAGTTTTACCTCTGATTTGTGAACCATAGCTATGCCATTTTGACTTTCAATAAGTTAACACTTTTATTAAATAATTTCCCCTGATATTAATAAAATTTGTTTCACCAAGATTCATTCCAACGCAAGTGATGGTTCAACTAAACTCCATCCCAGAAATGTAGCTGATGGAAAATGATAGTCACATGGTATATATTTAAAGCAAAATGCTGGGTAGCACTTTGTTCTTTGCAGTTATTAATATATTCAATTATCATAGAGTGCTACTAACAGCTCTTGAACCAATCATGCTGAATTTTAGTAGACATATTGGATAGGGAAATTACTCTATTTACAAAGTTATGGAGATAGCAGGATGCTGGTTCAGGAAAAATGGCTTACAAAGTAATGATGATCCTTACTAGCTGCATGGCCATCACATTTCTTAGTAAATTAGAAAAGTTTTTCACAATCCTGGGTCCAAATTACTTATGATCTTTCATGCCAGCACTCGATGTTTATGCTCTGTGCTTCAGCCAAATGAAATATATTTCAATTCTTTGAAGAAAGTATTTTAAAAATCATTTTTCAACTCTACCTCTCTATTAGCTGTTATCAACACATTCTTTACAGTTCTTTTTGTAGTCACTCTATGTTTTGTGCATGCACGCTAAGTCACTTCAGTCATGTCTAACTCTTTGAGACCTTATGGCCTGTAGCCTGCCAGACTCCTCTGTCCTTGGAATTCTCCAGGCAAGAATACTGGAGTGGGTTGCCATACCCTCTTCCAAGGGATCTTCCTGATCCAGGGATTGAACCTGCATCACCTACATTGGCAGGCCAGTTCCTCATCTCTAACACCACCTGGGAAGCCCATCGCTCTCTACTAATTGGTTATCAAAATGTGGTTCCCAGACCAGTAGCATCAGCTGCACTGGTTTACCTAGGAACTTGTTAGATGTGCAAATTATCTGGTCCTACCCCTGGAGGTGAAGCTCAGAAATCTGCATTTTAAGCCCTTTAAATGAGTCTAATTTATGCTGAAGTTTGAGAACCACTACCTTATACCATACCTTTTGCTTTCCCTCTGTATTTTACCCTATATGTTCTATATTTCCTCCCTTTTGCCTTGTTAAAAAAAAAAAAAAAAAAAAAACATAAAAACAAAACAAAAAAAAAAAAA
>NW_011495081.1:4018947-4038153 GCF_000754665.1 Bison bison bison | reverse complement strand
CCCTTCCGGAGAAGGCAATGGCAACCCACTCCAGTACTCTTACCTGGAAAATCCCATGGGCAGAGGAGCCTGGTAGGCTGCAGTCCATGGGGTCGCTAGGAGTTGGACACGACTGAGCGACTTCACTTTCACTTTCATGCACTGGAGAAGGAAATGGCATCCCACTCCAGTGTTCTTGCCTGGAGAATCCCAGGGACGGCGGAGCCTGGTGGGCTGCCGTCTATGGGGTCACACAGAGTCGGACACGACTGAAGTGACTTAGCAGCAGCAGCATTATCTTCCCTTCAGTAATACAACCTCCCAGAAGACAGGCACTCTGTCCTTATATTCAGGATGTAAGTCCCTGATAGCTCAGATGGTAAAGAATCTGCCTGCAATGCAGGAGATCCTGGTTCAATTCCTGGGTAGGGAAGATCTGCTGAAGAAGGGATAGGCTACCCTCTCCAATATTATTGGGCTTCCTTTGTGGCTCAGTCGGTAAAGAATCCCCCTGCAATGCAGGACCTGGGTTCGATCCCTGAGTTGGGAAGATCCCCAGTAACAGGGGACAACTACCCACTCCAGTATTCTGGCCTGGAGAATTCCATGGACTATACAGTCCATGGGGTAACAAAGATTCAGGCGCGACTGAGCAACTTTTATTTTCACAAGCCTGTAGTTGGTCTTCTATCAATAATTGATTGCTTGTCAGATCTTGTTTCTGACACAGAGTCGCTACTACCACAGACTCATTTTTACTTCTGAAACTTGCCTAATATTGTTCTGCTGCTGCTGCTAAGTCGCTTCAGTTGTGTCTGACTCTGCTCGACCTCAGAGACGGCAGCCCACCAGGCTCCCCCGTCCCTGGGATTCTCCAGGCAAGAATACTGGAGTGGGTTGCCATTTCCTCTGGAATATTTATTCCTCCGGAATATTTATTCCTCCCTCTATCCTATGTATTTCTTATTATACTCCTACTCAACCTAACCTCCTCTTAGATCTCCTCAATCAAAATTTGTATGGATTTCTGCTTTTAGCTATAATGGGCTACCTTATAGGATACCATCCAACCCAGCAAAAACAACTGAAAAAGCTAGATAAATTAAAATAATTGATTTCAAGTTATCAGAGAGCTACCAAGACATCTACACAGAGGGGTTAAGGTCTCATAGAAAGGAAGCACTGAGTGAACTTGATATACTACCCTGTTTTTTTTCTGGATACATTCACTGATTCCTAAGAATCAGAAGCCAAGAGGGTGAGATGCTGAGATGTAAGCTGCTGCTAAGAAGTTAATACATTCAAGAGATTTTTTTTTTTTTGCAGTCTCATGGGTCTATGGATATAAAAATTGGAGTTCAAGGCTGCCATCATGTTTGACACTGATGAATTCACCTATTACTTTATATCTTTCTGACTTCTTGGTGGTTCAGTGGTAAAGAAATCAGCCTGCCAATGCAGGAGACCAGGAGACACAGGTTTGATCTCTGGGTCGGGAAGATCCCCTGGAGAAAGAAATGGCAATTCACTCCAATATTCTTGCCTGGGAAATCCTATGGACAGAGGAGCCTAGTGGGCTACAGTCCTTGGGGTCACAAAGAGTCATACACAACTTAACAACTACACAACAGCATATATCCTTTTATGCATTGTGGACTGAATCGTATCCCCTTAACATTCATATGTTGAAGTCTTTGCCTCCATGTGAATATATTTGGAGATAGGACCTTTAAGGAAGTAAGGAAGGTTAAATAAAGTCATCAGAGAAACACCCTAATTTGACATGATTAATGTCTATAAGATGAGGAGGAGACACCAGAGGTTGTCCTCTCCATGACAAAGGTAGAGGACAGACTCTGTGAGGAGGAAAGGCCATGTGAGGATGCAGTGAGAAGATGGCTATCTCCACGAGGATCTTTTCAACCCTGCTAGCACCTTCATCTTGGATATCTAGCCTCTAAAACTATGAGAAAATAAACATATTGTTTAAACAACCCAGTCTGTGATATTCTTTATGGTGGTTTGAGCAGACTAATAACATGGAAAATCTAAACGGTGATACAGAAGTAGTAATTACATTTCATGACAATGGTCAATATACAACAAACACCTGACACTAAAGACACCGTTTATAATAGAACCTAAAACACAAAAATACCTAGAGATATATCTGAATAAGGATATGTAAGTTGTATAAGCTAAAAAACTGCAAAATACTAAAGAAGTCCCAAACATAAGAAATCTACCATAGTCAGGTACCAGTCTCAATATCATAAAAATAAAAGCTGTCCTCAAATGGATCTAAATAAAAATATTTGCCATATTTTGGTGAAAATTTAAAAGCTTATTCTAAAATATATTTGAAAGTGCCAAAAGGTCATTTGTCAAAACAATCTTGAAGAGTTTGAGTGAGTCAATACTTCTTACAAAGGCATTACAACATGTAACCTAACCGATTTTCCAACAAAGGTCTGTATAGTCAAAGCGATGGTTTTTCCAGTAGTCATGTAGGGATGTGAGAGTTGGCCCATAAAGAAGGCTGAAGGCTGAAGAACTGATGCTTTCAAACTATGGTATTTGTGAAGACTCTTGAGAGTTCCTTGGTCTGCATGGAGATCAAACCAGGCAGTACCAAAGGAAATCAACTCTGAATATTCATTGGAAGGACTGATGCTGAAGCTGAAGCTCTAATACTTTGGCCACCTGATGCCAAGAGCTGACTCATTAGAAAAGACCCTGATCCTGGGAAAGATTGAGGGCAGGAGGAGAAGGAGATGACAGAGGATGAGATGGTTGGATGACATCATCGACTCAATGGACATGAATTTGAGCAACCTCCGGGAGATGGTGAAGGACAGGGAAGCCTGGTGTACTGCAGTCCATGGGGTTGCAAAGAGTTTGACATGACTGAGAAACTGAGCAACAACAAACTTAATCAAATGGACCAGTGGAAAAGAATAGAAAGCTTTAGAACAGGCTGACATATATACAGTCACTTGAACTATTCCAAAGGTGACATTTCTGTTCAATTTGAACCTGGCTCAGGGTTTACAGTTGCAAATAAAGTGTCTCTACTTTCATGGAGCTTGCATATAGCCTTCATTATTTGTAGCTTTCTGTGGTAGACCTGCATAAGACTGCTTAACCAGTCTTATAAGCAAAAGTTAAGCAAAAGTCACTATATATTATACAGCTGAAGAAAGTATTCCAATATGTTCAATTCACATATAGTTAGCATGGTATTCATAATAGAAGGCATATGTGCACACATGCTAAGTGGCTTTAGCTGTGTCTGACTCTGTGAGACCCTGTGGATTGTAGCCCGCCCCCAGGCTCCTCTGTCCATGGGATTTTCCAGGCAAGAATATTGGAGTGGATTTCCATGCCCTCCTCCAGGGCATCTTCTGAATCCAGGGAATAAACCTGCATCTCTTATGTCTCCTGCATTGGCAGGCAGGTTCTTTAAGCCCAAGAGCAGGTATAACAAAAGCTAAAACAGCTAGCATTGCTTTGAGCTGGAGATCCTCTATCTACCCCTCCTGATCCATTTTTTCACCTTCTCTCTGCATCAGGAATCTGATTTGTATGGACTGCAACAAATGTCCAAAAATATGTAGCCTGATTATATAAAGTTGTATTGAAATGGGGTTACACTCACTTACATAGTATCTATGTTTTCAAGAGAACCTGTTACTTGTAAGTTTAAAATAATTACTATCTGACTCTTAGGGGAAAAAAACAAACAAAAAATGTTGAATTCTAGGCTATGTCAATGGGCTTCTTTGCCTTCTAAGTTCTAATTGGGTTGGTAAATAGACCACAGAGCCAGAGGTCAGAGCGTGGGAAAAGAGTGAGTTTTATCTATGCAAGACATACTTGGACTAGAGAAGTCTAGTCTATCTAAGCTCTTAATTCTTCTCAAGGCTACTCTTTCTTCCTCCCTCTCTTCTGGGTCAGATAACTCCATACTTTCTCCCCTTCCCATATATCAATAGTAATGGCAACAGCTCTGCATTATCTCTTGTGATTTTCTTCTGCAGATCTTTGAAAATTGCCCCTTTAGTGAACTCTCCTCCAATTATTATAACCTGTGTGAGCCATATATTTCCCATTGGAGCCCTGGCTGATTATTTTATTAAGCACTTATTCATTGTCAGATGCTGAGCTTCATATTCATCACATAATTTAATCAGGAGAAAACAAATCTGTGAGGTAGATTTTATTATTATTGCTCACTTTTCATAGTTGAGGCAGCCAGTGTTCAAATCTGACAAAGTTTGCACAACTAAAACCAGCGGACCTGGGACTTGAATTCAGTGCTATTGATGACAGAGCCTACAGAGCTGAAAATCTTAACCATACATTTCAATAATTGTTATCATCTTATGGTTTTCTTGTAAATGTATCATTGATTTGATGCTTAGCATTAAAGAAACTTTCTTATTTATGATTCAATTGAATCATACCACAACAGTGTATCTGATATTATTGTCTTATTATTGCAGATAGATAAATTGAAGTCAACACAAATTAAATTATTTTCTTGAGGATTCTACAAGATAAAATTTAATACAGCCAAGTTTCTTGCCTCCAACTCTAATATTATACACAAATGTATAGTCATAATTTATCATGGAGATATATATATATATATATTCATCCATGTTGAATGAAAGTTAAAGGCGTTTTTGCTCTAAAGATTGCTGTCATCATAATATACATGTGTGTGTATATATATATGTATATATATATTCATGCTTATATAATAATATGCTTAAGTAATAACAAGGGCTTCCCTGGTGGCTCAGAGGTTAAAGCGTCTGCATGGAATGTGGGAGTCCTGGGTTCAAACCCTGGGTCGGGAAGATCCCCTGGAGAAGGAAATGGCAACCCACTCCAGTATTCTTGCCTGGAGAATCCCATGGACAGATGAGCCTGGTGGGCTACAGTCTATGGGGTCGCAAAGACTAGGACACGACTGAGCGACTTCACTTCATTCATGCTTATACCAATGGGTTATCATATGAGTAAAGTAATGTGATGCATGCTATGTGTATGCAGGGTTAGAACATAAAGTTAAGAGGCAGAAAAAATAAAATTTCCACATGCATTGGGAATTGTTAGCCTTTTTTTCAAATCTGAAAAGTTGAGATAAGCACCCTCCCATGCTGCTGGGATTAGACTCATGAGAAGCAGTGTGCAGCCAGCTTGCCAACTGGTCTCTATTGAATCCTCGGCTTCCTACTGTGTGCTCAGTCCCAAGCCAAGGCTCTGGCCAAGAGAGCTGTTGGAGACACACAGATTCTGCCTTCCTTGTTCAATTGGCCTTCTGAGAAGATAAACTGGTAGCAGGCTTCTAATAGGTCCGAGCTTCTTCCTTTAGCCCTAAGGCAGGGAGTGCTGTGGATTGCAATAACAGTTCCTCCTATTGGTTTATGGAATACATTTTATGTCTCCAGTTTCCTGACATGGGCACAAATGCTCCTAGTTGACTCTCTCACATTCAAAGAATGTATATTTTAGGAAAATTTGTTTAAAGACAAAGATACAAATATCTAATCCTATTTCTTTTGTTTAGTCTAAAGAGGATGCTTTAAAAAATTAACTGGCTTTCTCTTGAGAAAAGAGCTCAGGATAGAAGTGTGTGTGTGTGTGTGTGTGTGTGTAAACTGATAATTTAAATCTCTTGTCTTTGTTGATATCCTCCTATCAGATCCTCTTTTCCTAGGTTTTGCTAGATTTGTGGGAGAAGGGGTGAGAAAAGCATCTGATATGAGACTCATTTGCAGGGATTACATTGTTGTATCCAACAGCAAGACAATCAACTCTTTCTCATGTGTACCTACCAGTAGTCAACGGAGAAGATGCTTTTGTGAATTAAAGTGTGAAATGCATGAGTTCAATCACCATTGATTGTTATGATAGTGATGCGCTAGCTCTTACATGTCCCAGAAGCGAATGAGCATTGGTTGTGGGTTCTAAGAAAGCCAGTCATTCTGCTCTAGTCCCTCCTAAGGAGAACTGGTCTTTCTTTTTTAATTAAAATTTATTTATTTGAAATTAGAGGATAATTGCTGTACAATATTATATCAGTTTCTACCATATATCAACATGATTCAGCCATAGGTATTTGTATGTCCCCTCCCTCTTGAACCTCCCTCTCACCTCCCATCCCATTCCACTCCTCCAGGTTGTCACAGTACACCAGATTTGAGCTCCCTGCATCATGCAGCAAATTTCCATTGGCTATCTAATTTTACATATTCTTTCTAAGACTTATTAATCATACCATATTTGGTCATTGGACTGAAGGAAAGCAAACCAGTCAATCCTAAAGGAAATCAACCCTGAATATTCATTGAAAGGACTGATGCTGAAGCTGAAGTTCCAATACTTTGGCCATCACATGCCAAGAGCTGACTCACTGGAAAAGACCCTGATGCTAGGAAAGATTGAAGGCAAAAGGAGAAAAGAGCAGCACAGGATGAGATGGTTAGATAGCATCACTGACTCAATGGATATGAATTTGATCAAACTCCAGGAGATAGTGGAGGACAGAAGAGCTTGACATACTGTGGTTCACGGGGTCACAAAAAGTCAGACATGACTTAGTGACTGAACAGCAACAACAATTTATATGTATTTCTATTGGGCTTATATTTTCCCAGTGGGATATGTCAGTTAGTCAGCCAAACATTAAGTCCAATATCCTGTCTGTCTGCCAGCTGATCAGTCAGGTAGAAAATGCAGGTAGTTCAGCATTCTCTGTCCGATGCGGGAGGTTCAGTCCCTATCTGGATGAAGCATGCTAAATATCATTGGACAGAGCTGAACACAGGCCATTAAAGAATCTGGGTCACTGGGTCCCAATATGCTTAGAACAAATGCTAATTCTATGAGCTCATTCTATGAGCTATACTGAGATATCCCAAACTTTAAATCTCTCACTGTTAACATTTCTCCCATTTCCAGAAAAAATATCAGAAGTCACAAAGACCTTCTCATTAGCTAAAGCTTTTCTTCTATGTATTTTAAAAAATATGAATACCTATACTTCCTATGTGCTAGCAATTGCTTACAAAAAAAAATCAGTAACTATGTTTAATGGAAAAAGCTGTATGTGGCTACCTTTATTTGAAAAGCTATTTGTGAATACATACTATAACGATTACCTTTTTCTATGAACTAGCTATATTTTCTGGGGTCTTGTTCAGAAGATTTCCTTCTAGGCCTATCAAGCAATTATTCCACTCTGGGGTGAAGTAATCCAGGTCTCTTCCATAGATGAGATATCTCTGGAACTAGATTGGAAAGAATTGATAAGATTTTTGACAACTAGAGAGGAGGAGTGACCAGAAGGAGTGAATGATAGAAGGTAAGACCATGCATGTCATATGTGGAGGTCTGCTCAGACTAAAATGACTGGAATGAAAGACTCACTGGAAGCAGTGGAAGAATAAAGTGTTTGCTGAATTATTATGTGAGATATCTTTACATTATTTGGAATCTTGATCCTGATATGGAGCTGAGCTAGCTGCCTCCTGACATTAGAACCATTAAGCCTTTTAATACCTTTGGTGCATAGCTTTGGCTAAGAGTCCAAAGCTCAAATGCTCTTCATTAATGCAAGAGCCAGATGTCATCTAGTGTGATAGCCCTGTCAGTCCTCTAGGCTCTGGGACCCTGGGATAAACTTTCCAGCCAATATTGCCAGCATACTTGGCCAACTGTACTTTCAAAACAAAAGAAGTCTGGAGAAAGAGTCTAGAGATGGTGCCTTCTGTCCTTCAGCATCTCAAGGGCTCTCAGAAATTCTCCACTTATCACAAACAATTTTCTCCATTTCCTCATCAGTGGAAACAAGTAACCAGCTCTAATTTCTCCTTTGAGATTATTGCAGTCTACATCTGCTTGCTTGCTTATTTCTGCTCAGCTGGCCATTAATGGATGTGAGTTTCCTTCCAACCTGTCATGAAATGAGAAGTTATAAAGCTCTGAACTTTTCAATAGCAGGGACTTCCTGCGAAAAGATGTGTCGGCGAAGAGTGAAGGAACCAACATATATACTGACATACTCTTTAGAGAGGGTAAATAATTCAAATTTGCTGTTATTTTTCACTGCAGTAGTGAAACAGATGATCAGTGTTTTATATGCAATAATAATGTAAAAAAAATCACCTAATAAGACATGGATAAAAGCAAGGCCTCTTTTCTTTCTTTTAATGAATATTCCACCTATGTATCTGTCCCCTCTCTTTATTCAAAGAGTGGAAGGTTCCTTGAAGGCTGAATGACATGTTCCTTCTCTTTGCTATAAGAGCTATGTTCTAATTTCTGGCATAGCATTACACTGCACTGACATATCTATTTACTTTCCTTCCTGCCCCACTGGGAAAGGAACATCATTTATTGATATTTGTGCTGCCCTTGGAATAAGTAAAACTAAATGTTTCAGTGGAAATGTAAGGCCTGCCTGATCAGATCCCTGCTACATCCACACCCCTATCTCAGCACTTTCTCATTTGGGCGGTACATTAGGTTATACTGATTTCCCTGGTAGCTCAGACGGTAAAGCGTCTGTCTACAATGAGGGAGACCTGGGTTCGATCCCTGGGTCGGGAAGATCCACTGGAGAAGGAAATGGCTTCCACTCCAGTACTATTGCCTGGAAAATCCCATGGACAGAGGAGCCTGGTAGGCTACAGTCCATGGGGTCGCAAAGAGTCGGATACGACTGAGCGACTTCACTTACTCACTTACTTACTTAGGTTATACTGACCTTACTCAAGATCCTTAAACTTTTTAAATGTAGTATTTTTTTGTGTCTTGAATTTCTATTCTTTTTATCAAAATTGTGTACTCTGAAAATCTACTTTGATAAGAATGAAATACAGATATATGTGACAATGATGACAGTGATGATGATGAAATTTATTGGTTTTGACTTTTCACAAGTGATTAAGTATTTCAGTGGATTTCCTCATTTATTCTTTATATCAGTGTTATAGATATTAATAGTGTTATCTTTAATTTATAGATGAGGAAACGGAAGCAAAAAGAGAACGAGCTAAGTACTGTAGGACACACAGTGTTAAAGTTGTGTGTCCAACAAGACATCAGCTTCTAGAGACTTTGCTCTCAACCATCTTCCTCTACTGCCTCTAGTATTTTTTTGGGGGTGGGGGGGATCCAAGAAAAACATTTATTATTATTCTTATATTTTGATTTGTTCTGTAGCTCATTCTGGATTATTTTTTTCTCTTCTTTTTCATCTGTTGCTGAGGTTTTTTATTTTATTATTTAAGTTTTTGAAGATTTTTTTAATCATAATTTTTATTTCCTTTATATATTTCTGCCTCTACATTGGCCTCTTGCGGTTCTGTGGGGATTTTTTTGTTTTGTTTGCTTGATTGTTTTCCTTATTGTTCTTTTCCTGCTGTAGTTATTATTTAATATATCTAAATCTTTTTTATATACTTCTGTTTAACTTTGTTTTCTATTTTTTCTTCTACCTTCTACTTTTCTTCCTTTCTTTTCTTTTTTTTCAGCATGTTTGTTACTTTGTTTTGCTTTCTTTCCTTTATTCCCCAGTTGGCATTCTGCTTTGGTTTTGTTTTCCAGTTTGTGTTTTAGTTTTTATTTATTTATTTTTAAAATTTATGTTAATAGGAGGCTAATTCGCCTCTTGTATTTTATGGGACTTTCTAGACTCTAGAAAATGTCCTGGCATACTCATGATTCTAATCTACTAGGAAGGGGCTTCTGTGATATAGAAACTTTCTATCAATCCATCATATGTAAACCTGCATATGAATGAAGGGTGAGTCCCAGCCAACTCATGTTTTCTATATAGGGGGTTTGGATATGTGCTTTGGGGATTGTCTGCAGAATCTCTCTCTGCCTTCCCTTACTCTCCCAGCTATAAGAACTTGCTCAGAGTATCTTGTTGATATCAATTGCTTCACTTTTAACTTAAACTAAAATTTTCTCTCTTTGTCTAGTCTCTCTGATTAGATACTGTTTCATTTTGACTTTTTTATTCTAACATCTTGTTCTGAAGATGCAAGCTAAATATCACATTCTTATAGAACATATATACACTCTTAATTCTGACTCAAATCATCTGAGTTTCCAAGTCCTTGCCTGCTCAGCTGGGAAATGAAGAGATTCAGTTCAGTTCAGTCGCTCAGTCGTGTCCGACTCTTTGTGACCCCATGAATCAATCGCAGCACGCCAGGCCTTCCTGTCCATCACCAACTCCGGGAGTTCACTCAAACTCACGTCCATCGAGTCAGTGATGCCATCCAGCCATCTCATCCTCTGTCGTCTCTTTCTCCTCCTGCCCCCAATCCCTCCCAGCATCAGAGTCTTTTCCAATGAGTCAGCTCTTTGCATGAGGTGGCCAAAGTACTGGAGTTTCAGCTTTAGCATCATTCCTTCCAAAGAACACCCAGGACTGATCTCCTTTAGGATGGACTGGTTGGATCTTCTTGCAGTCCAAGGGACTCTCAAGAGATTAACAATGCATATATTTTTAATTTTCAATAAAGTTGTCCTACTAAGTTTTAGAACACATTCACATTTGAGCTCAAATGGGATTGGCATTAAAACTGGCAGAACTTGTTTCCTCCATATCCAGATATGATAGTTAACACTGCGACATCTCTCTCACAGCAGTCATGAAAAAGGAGGCAGAATTGAATTGTGATTTAAAGCACATGTTTTGCAATAGAACAGTTCTGGGGTTTGAAGACAGGCTTTGCCTCTTGCTAACTGTGTGTCCTTGGGAAGCTATTTAACCTCATATTAATCTGTTTTCTTATATAAAATATAGGAATAATACTAGTATCAACCTCAGAGAATTATCACAAAGTTAAATGCACATGAAGTATTGGCAATAGTGCCTGAAACCCTTAAAAATGAGTAATAGACATTATTATATGGGGTTCTATATTAAAATAGTAAAGCCATAAAAGTTTTGTTCAAGAAGAGCTAACTTTGTCTCTTTACATTTGCTATTTTGAACTCCATTTTTGCCTATATACAACAATTGTGTGAGTTACTGGTCAGTTTAGAGTCAGAATTAACTAGATGAAGAGTTTGGATTTTTAAGTAGAGCACTAGGGACTCCCAGGTCACTGTCATCATGTATTATATTTTGATAATAAAGGGTGAGAACACCCAGCTGCTTTTGTGATAGTATCATCTTGAGGGAATTGCCTCAGCTTTATAGGGTAAGAAAGTCAATATCATTAGCTCACTCCGGGGTGACTAAAGGTTTTCATCAGCTTATCTCAGGGAAATAACATGTGGAAACTAACATGGCATAGAGGTCAACCAAAGCTCTCTTCTAAAATGCAAATATGATCATGTCATTTGCTTCCTTGGCACCTATCAATGGCTCTCCATCGGTTTCAGGAAAAGGCTCAGACATAATATAAGCCTAAAAGGCCCTCTTGTGCTACATTCTATGAATCTTACCACCCTCGTCTCTTTCTCCTTTCCATTTGTAAATGATCTTCTAAGCATATTAAACTTTTGACGTTTTACAGAATTGATCATACTTTCAGTAGACTCTGGGTCTTTCCAGATGATATTCCTTCATCTTAGAGTGCTCTTCTCCCTGCTTCTGTTCCCCAGAACCACTCCTACTCACCCCTTGGTACCCTGAGAAGCATAATTTTCTCTGAGAAGCTATCACCACCCTGTAGTTCTGGTTATGTCCCCTTGCACCCTGCACTTATTCCGTTTGTCTGTCATTGACTGTTCATTTTCTTGTTTCTTCCAGTTGATTCTAAGTTTAGTGAGGGTAGGACCCCTCCCTATCATGTTTACCATTATGTTTCCAGAATACAAAAAATACATGAAAAATATTTACCACTGAATAGGCTTGTACATCTGCATTGATCAGACCCTGGTGTCTGCAAGTGGTACCTTGCTCCCCAACTCCCTCACTTCCAACCTGGGTGGGCTTGTTCAGCAGGGAGCTCTCAGAAGTTCCCAGCAGACAGTTGCTTCCTTGCATAATGGGATTTAATAGTGGTGTTTATGAAGTTTTATAAGCCTGATTATTTGTACTTTTCTAGTTATTTGAACCCAGGTCTGGGCTTGGCCAATTTAGAATCCCAATGTTTTTTAAAATTTATTTTGTTGAAGTATGGTTGATCTACAATGTTGTGCTACGAATCTCATTTTTCTTTATCATACATTGTAGCAGTCTTTACAGATGTTTCCTCATCTGACTGTGAGGTCTGTCCATGTCTTCAATACCACCCCTGATCCAGCGCACCTTTTCAGATGCAGAATCATATCTCAGTGAGTATGCAGGACCCAAGCTCTTCAAACAGTCCTTGTGTACATGTCAACTGCAAACTCCCTAACTATCCCTCCTTCCCACCACCCCCTCCTGGTAACTGTAAGTTCCTTCTCTAAGTCCGTGAATCTGGTTCTGTTTTGTAAATAAGTTCATTTGACATGTACACACCACTATATTTAAAATAGATAACCAATGAGGACCTACAGTATAGCACAGGGAACTCTGCTCAATATTACATAACAACCCAAATGAAAAAAGAATTTGAAAAAGAATAGATACATCTATATGTATAACTGAATCACTTTGTTTTACACCTGAAACTAACACATTGTTAATCAACTATACTCCAAAATAAAATAAAAAGTTTAAAAGAAAGTCCCTAACTCACAAGGGTATCTTTTGATTTTATGTTAAATCACTTTGTAATTCCTCATTAAGGATGAATTTCTAGCTACATGTTGCTTCTGGATATTTTCATCAGCTCTTTCTTTACTTGACGTGTTTCAGTTGGATACCTAATAAGCAATCTTGCCTTTGGTCTTCAGTCCAGCCTTTGCCTCAGGGAACGGACTTGAAATTAAATCACTGCATTTATCTTCATATTCTCTTTTGTTTTGCCTCATTCCCATTACCCATTCAAGTCTGATACATCCACATGTGTCTCCAGCTATTAAGATTCAGTCTAAGAGAAAGGCCTTCTCAGATTAAAAGAAACCCTTTCCAGAATGGTTAGAGAATGAGCATGGCAACTTTGTTAGAATTTCTAAACAAGATTTTATTTCATGCATATTTTAGGCAGGCTGATTCTTAATAGGTATTATTATCTCCCTAATGAGAAAACTACGAGTGTAGACCTTAAATGCAGGCAGGTCTATATTGTTATCTGCATGACTCTGGGGAAATCACTCTTTCTCTCTTACATCTCCTGCATTGGCAGGTGGGTTCTTTACCACTACCTAGGAAGCACCTCTAGGTGCTTGACTAGTTGACTCATTGGAAAAGACTCTGATGCTGGGAGGGATTGGGGGCAGGAAGAGAAGGGGACAACAGAGGATGAGATGGCTGGATGGCATCACTGACTCAACGGACGTGAGTCTGAGTGAACTCCGGGAGTTGGTGGACAGGGAGGCCTGGCGTGCTGTGATTCATGGGGTCGCAAAGAGTCAGACACGACTGAGTGACTGAACTGAACTGAACTGAGGAAGCACCTTTAAACTTCAGTATCTCCATATATAAAATAAAGCTAATAATAATAGTGCCTATCGTATAAGGTTGCCATGCTTACAGAGTGGTTGTATGTATAAATCTCTTAACTTAATATCTGGCACAGATTATATAAATAGTATAGGCATTACTATCTTTACTGGATAGTAAAAAATAGTAATCAGTAGTCAGCTAGTTATCAGTAGTCAGCTATCTCCAAATACTACAGTGAGATGACACAGTTTCTAACTTGGAGTTCCTAGTTTGGTAGTAGGTCCTGAAAACTAATTTGAGTGATAAAAGTATCAGTAATATTAGAGTTGATAAAGCAGTCATAATAAATAAAGAACTATTATATGGGAATATATTGGTTGTTCAAGGCCAAAGAAAGCATGGCTTCTACAGTGACACCCAGAGTCCCAGGGAGAGTTCTGGAACTCAACAAAAATGACCTTTCTTAGACTTGGGTCCAAAGCCTACCCCATGGAATACCTTGCCTTCATGAGATGACATTGAGAAAAATATAACCCTTTGGCATTTCTATTATGAAGTCAAAGGACCAGATGCCATCCTAAGTGATGTGTGCTTATTTGTGTATGTCCCTGAATACACGACATGTACTATTGATTTTCAACCGGCAGTTGCACAACAGCATCTGAAGACTGACCTTAAATTATCTGGGTTGCACATAAAAAAGTTCCTTGGACTTTTAATCAGAACATGACTCTATCCAGACACAGAGAGGAGAAGGATGTGAAGACAGCTTCAAAGCTCTGTGGATAGTTAATAGCTTTTTTACACATTTCCTTCTTAATAAGGAGGAAGAGAGGAGAGGAGAGGCCTTTTTCTCTAATTAGAGAGCTGGAACTCTGGAAAGGCATAGCTGCAGAGGACCTGGACTCTTAGTTGATCCAACTCCTCATTTTACAGAGGACAAATATTGGGCTCAGAAAGATGGGTCACTTGCTTAAGTTCATGTGATAGAGAGAAGCCAGATCTGCAAATTAGCTCTTCAGAATTTAGATTTGGGGTGTCAATTTATAATCAATTGATAATCTTATAGTACTTCTGTCAAGTCTTTAAAGTACAGGACTACTGTACTATATCACTGTAACTCTATCAGTCAGCAACTTTTATCAGACAATGATTAAAAGTGTAGGCATGGTGATCAAGCAAACCTGGGTTCCACTCTAGAGTCTGCCATTTGTTAGCTATGTGGCCTTGGACAAATTACTTAACCCCAGTCAACTTAATTTTCTTCAACTGTAATGCAGATACTCAGTCAGCATCTGTTTTTATTTTTCTGACTGTAAAATGAGAGAATAAAGATAAATAATACAGTGCCTAGCACAAACTAAATACGAATAAATTGTGCCAAAATTATTGATTTCAACCAATGACCATTGTTACAAATATCAGAAAGCTATCCAAACTTGTTTAGGCAAAAAAAAAAAAAAATCACTAAGAGATATTCTATAGTTCACTGAATTCCTAGAAGAAGAAGAATTCCTAGAAGAATGTTGTTCAGTCATGTAGTCATTTCTGACTCTTTGCAACCTCGTGGACTGCAGCTTGCCGGGCCTCTGTGTCCCTCACTATCCCTCAGAACAGCCCAAATTCCTGTCTATAACATCGTTAATGCAATCCAGCCATCTCATCCTCTGTCACCCTCTTCTTCTGCTTCAATTTTTCCCAGCATCAGGGTCTTTTCCAACAAGTCAACTGTTCACATCAGGTGACCAAAGTATTAAGCTTCAGCTTCAGCATTAGTCCTTCCAATGAGTGTTTAGTGTTGATTTCCTTTAAGATTGACTGGTTTGATCTCCTTGCTCCATGGGACTCTCAAGAGTCTTCTCCAGCACCACAGTTAGAAAGCATCAGTTCTTCAGCAATCTGCCTCCTTTATGGTCCAGCTCTCACAACTGTACGTGACTACTGGGAAGACCATAGTCTTGACTACATGGACCTTTGCATTTTAACACACTGTCTAGGTTTGTCATAGCTTTCGTGCCAAGAAACAATCGTCTTCTAATTTCAAGGCTGCAGTCACCATCCACATGATTTTAGAGCCCCAAAGAGGAAATCTATCCTAGAAGAAGGACTAAAGTTTTCAGGCTATTTAGTAGGAATAATGTCCAAAATCAGGTGCCAGAACTGATGCAGTGGTAACTCGACCATTGGAGATTGACCTTGAAATTTGCATAGCTAACTCTGTGGTTTCTGGGCTCTGGAGGCGACTTCTAGGGCATCCGCACGGTTTCCTCTAGGATATAGAAGTATGTGCACCACCCTTAACAAAGCTGTTTCTGCATAGGGACTGCTTTTTCATATCACTAGCTTTTAAAGACAAATTTAGGTGGCTGAACCTGGAGCCTGTTATACAGAGTGAAGTAAGTCAGAAAGAGAAAAACAAATGTCATATATTAACGCATTTATACAGAATCTAGAAAAATGGTACTGACGAACCTATATGCAGGGTCAGAATAGAGATGTAGACATACAGAATGGACTTGTGGACACAGTGGGGAAAGGAGATTGTGGCGTGGATTGAGAGAGTAGCACTGACATATATACACTGCCACGTGTAAATAGATGGCTGGTGGGAAGCTGCTGTACAACAGAGGGCTCAGTCCGGTGCTCTGCAATGACCTAGAGGGGTGCGAAGGAGTGAGAGGGAGGCTTGAGAGGGAGGGGATATATGTATTAGTTCAGTTCAGTTCAGTCGCTCAGTCGTGTCTGACTCTTTGCGACCCCAAGAATCACAGCACGCCAGGCCTCCCTGTCCATCACCAACTCACACAGACTCACGTCCATCGAGTCAGTGATGCCATCCAGCCATCTCATCCTCTGTCGTCCCCTTCTCCTCCTGCCCCCAATCCCTCCCAGCATCAGAGTCTTTTCCAATGAGTCAACTCTTCCCATGAGGTGGTCAAAGTACTGGAGTTTCAGCTTTAGCATCATTCCTTCCAAAGAAATCCCAGGGCTGATCTCCTTCAGAATGGACTGGTTGGATCTCCTTGCAGTCCAAGGGACTCTCAAGAGTCTTCTCCAACACCACAGTTCAAAAGCATCAATTCTTTGGCGCTCAGCCTTCTTCACAGTTCAACTCTCATATCCATACATGACCACAGGAAAAACCATAGCCTTGACTAGACGGACCTTTGTTGGCAAAGTAATGTCTCTGCTTTTCAATATGCTATCTAGGTTGGACATAACTTTCCTTCCAAGGAGTAAGCATCTTTTAATTTCATGCAGTCACCATCTGCAGTGATTTTGGAGCCCAAAAAATAAAGTCTGACACTGTTTCCCCATCTATTTCCCATGAAGTGATGGGACCAGATGCCATGATCTTCATTATCTGAATGTTGAGCTTTAAGCCAACTTTTTCACTCTCCTCTTTCACCTTCATCAAGAGGCTTTTGAGTTCCTCTTCACTTTCTGCCATAAGGGTGGTGTCATCTGCATATCTGAGGTTATTGTTATTTCTCCAGGCAATCTTGATTCCAGTTTGTGTTTCTTCCAGTCCAGCGTTTCTCATGATGTACTCTGCATATAAGTTAAATAAGCAGGGTGACAATATACAGCCTTGACGTACTCCTTTTCCTATTTGGAACCAGTCTGTTGTTCCATGTCCAGTTCTAACTGTTGCTTCCTGACCTGCATACAGATTTCTCAGGAGGCAGGTCAGGTGGTCTGGTATTCCCATCTCTTTCAGAATTTCCCACAGTTGATTGTGATCCACACAGTCAAAGGCTTTGGCATAGTCAATAAAGCAGAAATAGATGTTTTTCTGGAACTCTCTTGCTTTTTCCATGATCCAGCAGATGTTGGCAATTTGATCTCTGGTTCCTCTGCCTTTTCTAAAACCAGTTTGAACATAAGGAAGTTCACAGTTCACATATTGCTGAAGCCTGGCTTGCAGAATTGAGTATTACTTTACTAGCATGTGAGATGAGTGCAGTTGTGTGGTAGTTTGAGCATTCTTTGGCATTGCCTTTCTTTGGGATTGGAATGAAAACTGACTTTTTCCAGTCCTGTGGCCACTGATGAGTTTTCCAAATTTGCTGGCGTACTCAGTGCAGCACTTTCACAGCATCATCTTTCAGGATTTGAAACAGCTCCACTGGAATTCCATCACCTCCACTAGCTTTGTTCATAGTGATGCTTTCTAAGGTCCACTTGACTTCACATTCCATGATGTCTGGCTCTAGGTGAGTGATCACCTAGGTGATCACTCTAGGTGAGTGATCGTGATTATCTGGGTTGTGAAGATCTTTTCTGTACAGTTCTTCTGTGTATTCTTGCCACCTCTTCTTGATATCTTCTGCTTCTGTTAGGTCAATACCATTTCTGTTCTTTATAGAGACCATCTTTTCATGAAATGTTTCCTTGTTATCTCTAATTTTCTTGAAGAGATCTCTAGTCTTTCCCATTCTGTTGTCTTCCTCTATTTCTTTGCATTGATCTCTGAAGAAGGCTTTCTTATCTCTTCTTGCTATTCTTTGGAACTCTGCATTCAGATGCTTATATCTTTCCTTTGCTCCTTTGCTTTTCGCTTCTCTTCTTTTCACAGTTATTTGTAAGGCCTTCCCAGACAGCCATTTTGGTTTTTTGCATTTCTTTTCCATGGAGATGGTCTTGATCCCTATCTCCTGTACAGTATCACAAACCTCATTCCATAGTTCATCAAGCACTCTATCTATCAGATCTAGGCCCTTAAATCTATTTCTCACTTCCACTGTATAATCATAAGGGATTCAATTTAGGTCATACTTGTATGGTCTAGTGGTTTTCCCTACTTTCTTCAATTTAAGTCTGAATTTGGCAATAAGGAGTTCATGGTCTGAGCCACAGTCAGCTCCTGGTCTTGTTTTTGCTGACTGTCTAGAGCTTCTCCATCTTTGGCTGCAAAGAATATAATCAGTCTGATTTCCGTGTTGACCATCTGGTGATGTCCATGTGTAGAGTCTTCTCTTGTGTTGTTGGAAGAGGGTGTTTGCTATGACCAGTGCATTTTCTTGGCAAAACTTTATTAGTCTTTGCCCTGCTTTATTCCATATTCCAAGGCCAAATTTATCTGTTACTCCAGGTGTTTCTTGACTTCCTACTTTTGCATTCCAGTCCCCTATAATGAAAAGGACATCTTTTTTCGGTGTTAGTTCTAAAAGGTCTTGTAGGTCTTCATAGAACTGTTCAACTTCAGCTTCTTCAGCATTACTGGTTGGGGCATAGACTTGGATTACTGTGATATTGAATGGTTTGCCTTGGAAACGAACAGAAATCATTCTGTCGTTTTTGAGATTGCATCCAATTACTGTATTTTGGACTCTTTTGTTGACCATAATGGCTATTCCATTTCTCCTAAGGGATTCCTGCCGCAATAGTAGATATAATGGTCATCTGAGTGAAATTCACCCATTCCAGTCCATTTCAGTTTGCTGATTCCTAGAATGTCAGCATTCACTCTTGCCATCTCTTGTTTGACCACTTCCAATTTGCCTTGATTCATGGATCTGACATTCCAGGTTCCTATGCAATATTGCTCTTTACAGCATCAGACCTTGCTTCTATCACCAGTCACATCCACAGCTGGGTATTATTTTTGCTTTGGCTCCATCCCTTCATTCTTTCTGGAGTTATTTCTCCACTGATCTCCAGTAGCATATTGGGCACCTACTGACCTGGGGAGTTCCTCTTTCAGTATCCTA
>NW_011495081.1:4017801-4018847 GCF_000754665.1 Bison bison bison | reverse complement strand
TTTCCTGTGAGTATGGTTTCAGTGTGTCTGCCCTCTGATGCCCTCTTGCAACACCTACCATCTTACTTGGGTTTCTCTTACCTTGGGCGTGGGGTATCTCTTCATGGCTGCTCCAGCAAAGTGCAGCCGCTGCTCCTCACCTTGGATGAGGGGTATCTCCTCACCGCCGCCCTTCCTGACCTTCAGCGTGGGATAGCTCCTCTAGGCCCTCCTGCGCCCGCACAGCCATGGCTCCTTGGAGGTGGGATTGGTCCTCCCGGCCCCCGTTCCTGGCCTCGTGTGTGGGGTAGCTCCTCTGGGCCGCCGCCCCTGACCTCAGACTTGGGTAGCTCCTCTAGGCTGTTCCTGCACCGTTACAGCCTGGCACTCTCGGTCGCTGCCCCTGACCTCAGGGATATATAATTATAGCTAATTCTGTACAGCAGAAACCAATACAACATTGTAAAGCAGTTACCCTCCAATTAAAAATTTTGAAAAGAATAGTGCAATAACAGAAATGATTATTGAAAAAATTTCCATTTAAAATGTACCATTCTGTGGCATTAAGTCCATTAACATTTTCATGGGTTACTAGCTTTTGATTCAAAATAATTTAATATGGATATATATTTTGAATAGAAATTTCTATATCTGGCTTCTAAAAAGGGACTCAAGAGCTTATAAAGTACTAATTCCATAAATTTTTGACACTCTTTGAAGATTGTTCAAAGATTTAATGTACCCAAATTAAGAAAAAAATCTACAATTCACTTTTTTCCCCCCAATATCAATTTACACACTTAGATGATATTTAAATTTCAAACAAGAAGTACAATCCATTTTCTGCCTGATATAATGCAATTATTCTATAATCAAAATAAAAATGCTTATTGCTGCTGCTACTGCTACTAAGTCGCTTCAGTCATGTCTGACTCTGTGCGACCCCATAGACGGCAGCCCACCAGGCTCCCCCGTCCCTGGGATTCTCCAGGCAAGAACACTGGAGTGGGTTGCCATTTCCTTCTCCAATGCGTGAAAGTGAAAAGTGAAAGTGAAGTCGCTCAGTT
>NW_011495081.1:4000118-4017701 GCF_000754665.1 Bison bison bison | reverse complement strand
CTCTTAGCGACCCCATGGACTGCAGCCCACCAGCCTCCTCCATCCATGGGATTTTCCAGGCAAGAGTACTGGAGTGGGGTGCCATTGCCTTCTTACCCCCCCTTAAAAAATTTCCATGCTAGATCACTTCAGTCATGTCCGACTCTTGTGATCCTTTGAACACAAAGAGGATCCAGGCTCCTCTGTCCACGGGATTCTCCAGACAAGAATACTGGAGTGGGTTGCCATGCCTCCTCCAGGGGATCTTTCCAACCTGGAGGTCAAACCCGCATCTCTTACATCTCCTGTATTGGGAAGTGGGTTCTCTACCCCTAGTGCTACCTAGAAGCCCTTAAAAGGATGGAGAATGTAATATCTATAGCAGATGTCTCATTAGGGGATAGTTCAATACCATGTTGCAGCTAATCCAATCTGTAGTGCAAGCACCTCTCCTATGACTGCTTTGACCTGATGGGTCCAATGATATTCAAGGTATCTTTGGAAAATCAAGTGGCCATATGGAGTCCATCCCACATTTGATGAGGGTTCTTATAGCACTAGCACTGAACTTAAGAGTGAGGACCATAGAAAAACTCTGGCTCCATGATATTCTTGCCTTCTGACCCTAAGAACATACTAACCTCTCTGTGCCTCATTTTTTTTTAAATTTATAAGTTCCTATCCCATATCCTCTGATAATGACTAAATAAATAACATAAATAATAATAATAATGATATATAAAAGTACTTAGAAAACAGTTTGGCATAAAATAAGCTCTAACATGTAAGAATTTGCTGACATGTTATTACATCCACTCTGTCTCTAGTTCCATGATAAGCCCCTTAATATTCTGTTAATAATAAATTATGGAGTAAGTTGTAATTTTAACCACTGAGAGAATTATGCTAAGTGAAATAAACCAGAGAAAGACAAATACCATATAATTTCACTTAGAGTGAAGTGAAAGTTCCTCAGTCATTTCTGACTTTTTGTGACCCCATGGACTATACAGTCCATGGGGTGTACAGTCCATGGACTTCCCTGGACTTGAAAGTCCTTGAAATTCTCCAGGCAAGAATACTGGAGTGTGTAGCCTTTCCCTTCTCCAGGGGATCTTCCCAACCCAGGGATTGTGAATCCAGGTCTGGCCCATTGCAGGTGGATTCTTCACCAACTGAGCCACAGGGGAAGCCCAATAATACAGGAGTGGGTAGCCTAACCCTTCTCTAGGGGACCTTCCCAACCCAGGGATTGAATTGGGGTCTCCTGCATGGCAGGCAGATTCTTTACCAAATGAGCTATGAGGGAAGCCTCTTATTTCACTTTTATGTGGAATTCCACTTATATGTGGAATCTAAAGAAACAAAACAAAAGAACAACAAAATAAACATAGTCGAAGATACAGAAAACAAACTAGTGGTTGCCAGAGGGAAGAGAGTGGGAAGGCTGAAGAAACAGGTGAAAGAGAGTAAGAAGTACAAACTTCCAGCTAAAAAATACATGTCATAGACTTGTAATATACATATGGGGAATATAGTCAATAATATTAAAACAATTTTGCATGATGACAGATGGTAACCAGACTTACTGTGATTACTTCACTATGTTGTATACCCAAACTTAGTATAATAATGCATGTAGAGAATAACTTTTTTTTTTTTTTAATGTTTTTGAATGTGAAGAAGAGAACATCTTTACTTTAAAATGCCAAGTGTCTCCATCATGATCTCTCTAGGGTCTAAAGAGAACATCCTCTTTTGTCCACTTACTTTTCTGGGTACACTCAGCTTCATCTCTGCATCCTCAGCAGCAGTGAGTTTACACAAACATTTTTGAATATTCAATAAATATTTTTTTGAGGGAGAGTCCTCAACAACTAAAATCATAAACAAGTAGGGTAGAGCTTTCCTCTGTTTTATTCACTAATATATCCCCTATACCAAAATCAGCACCTGGTACATAATAGATTCTCAACTAACATTTATCATAAGGATAAATGAACCACACACATTAAATGAAGCATAAATAGTTATAAAAATTATTGGATAATATACCAGTTCTGGATAGATGTTATGAGTAAAAGTGAATATAGGTATTTGGGCCATTTCTAATTCTAAATGATAAGTAATGAACATTTCTAAGAAACATAATTTTGTTATAGCTGATTCAAAGCCTTTATGCTATGGTTAAAAATATACACTAAATTCTAGCTCTTAATGCTGGATATTTTCAGAAGGGGGATGGCTAGAAAGACAGGACAGAAGTCTATAGATGACCTTGATAGCTTCTTTGATGGAGAACACTCAAATTCTATTCCATTATTTAATATTGTGTGCAAATTGGGAGAAAAGAGGGCCTGATGTGATTTATGATCCATCTCTAAGGGAGTTAGCACAGGGCCAGTTGTTCTGTGAATGACTTTTGCTGATTTAGTCAGCTCTCATTTCTTTTAATCTTGAATATTCTCATTTACATGAGTGAGTGAGAAAAGGTATCATCTATAATCTAATGGAAAAGCAATTCTGCCATTTTTCAAGAAAATTTCAGCTTCAATTTTTTATAGAGAGAATAAAAATTAAGTTTGGAAATCCTCTTTAGAAGCAGTGAAGTTAACTTTTGAGTTATCCAGACTTTCTGGATATACATAAGCGTTTACATAATTTTTGAAAGAGACCATCTGGATTAAGGGGGTGTAACAGAGGAAACATTTCAATTTTACCTAGGATGCATTACTCTTTTTTACATATTGTTTCTACTTGCCAAAATGTTAGAGGTAACTTAGAATCTTACATAGGCTGAGTTTTCACAGACTGAAAAGTGAAGTGTAGTGGGAAAGTGTTAGTTGCTCAGTCATGTCTGACTCTTTGTGACCCCATGGACTGTAGTCCACCGAGCTCCTCTGTCCATGGGATTCTCCAGGCAAAAATACTGGAGTGGATTGCCATTTCCTTCTCCAGGGGATCTTCCTGACCCAGGGATCGAAGCTAGGTCTCCTGCATCAAAGGCAGATTCTTTACTGTCTGAGCCACCCAACACCAAATCCAGGGTTAAAAGTGGAATCATATTAATACTGACCATTCAAATTTAGTTAATTCTTGTTAATTCTAATGCCAAATAGCCAACCTTCTGTAATGTCTTCTCCAGTTAAAGATCCCAGGCTGTCTCTCACATGTGTTTACAAATATAAAATATCTTAAACATGGACTCCTCAGTTACCCACAGGAGATGGCATGAAGCCTCTAAAAACTCTGGTTGAGAAGGAGAAATATCATATGACATCCCTTATATGTGAAATCAAAAAAGAAATGGTACAAATGAACTTACAAAACGGAAACATGCTCACAGACTTGGAATGTGAAAGCCACTCAGTTGTGTCTGACTCTTTGTAACCCCATGGACTATACAGTCCATGGAATTCACCGGCCAGAGTACTGGAGTGGGTAGCCTTTCCCTTCACGAGGGGATCTTTCCAACCCAGGGATTGAACCCAGGTCTCCTACACTGCAGGCAGATTCTTTACCAACTGAGCCACCAGGGAAGCCCAAGAATATTGGAGTGGGTAGCTTGTCCCTTCTCCAGTGGATCTTTCCCACCCAGAAACTGAACTGGGTCTCCTTCATTGCAAGTGGATTCTTTACCAACTGAGCTATCAGGGAAGCCTCACAGACTTGGAGAATGGACTTAGGATTGCTGGCAGGGAAGATGCGGGGAAGGAAAAGTCAGGGAGTTTGGGATGGGCATGACCCATTGCTGTATTTAAAATGGATAATCAGTAAGGTCCTACTGTATAGAACATGGAACTCTGCTCAGTATTTGGTAGCCTGAATGGGAGGGGTGTTGGGGAGAATGGATATATGTATACTTATGGCTAAGTCCCTTTGCTATTCACCTGAAGCTATCACAACATTGTTTGTTAATCAGCTATACTCCAATACAAAATAAAAAAAAAAAACTCATCTGGTTGCTGGGTCATCTCTTCTTGTGGGTTTGTTATATCCCTGTATCATATCCTGAAACCATGTATGCATTCATGCTAAGTCTCTTCGATCATGTCCGATTCTGTGCAACCCTATGCACTGTAGCTTGCCAGCTCTGTCCATGGGATTCTCCAGGCAAGAATACTGGAGTGGATTGCTATTTCCTTCTCCAGGGGATCTCCCTGACCCAGGGATCGAACCTGCGTCTCCTGCATTGACAGCCAGGTTCTTTACCATTAGCGCCTCCTGTATACTTAAAGTATTATACTTGTGAGCTTGATGACTTTGTTGTTTAGCTGCCAGGTCTTGTCTGATTCTTGTGATCCCATGGACAGCAGCATGCCAGGCCTCCCTGTCCCTCACTTGATGGCTTGATGGCTTACTTGCACTCAAATAAAACATATTTGGATACATAAAATAATATATAATCTTTTATCCCCTCTCACTATTCTGATGGTCAGAATATGTTTCTTTGTGTACTATCCTCAGGATCTCAAAAAATGTGAAAAAGTAATTGTGCCATCCTGCCACCCACCCCTCTGCAACAAAATCTCTGAGAAGATTGCAAAATAAAGAGAACTGAAGGGGAAACAACCTGATTTTAGCCATGACTGAGTTCCTGAGAAGGGGTCCCAGCCTCCTATGGCCTTGAGGGCTTCATAAAGAAAGGAAATTAAGATGATGGAAATCCAAAATTGGTTTAAATAAAATCCTGGACTTTTCACTGAAAGTATTTCAGTATCCAACATGGCACCCAAGAGATATTATTGCCTCCCTTCTTTTTCTCTCCCAGCTTCTTTAGGGAGATTTTTAAAATTTCTTCTGTAATCTATATAAACCACAAAATTCCTTGAAAATACTATCTGCAAGAAATCACATTCCAGTTATACCAGTCTATAACCTATAATAATTAAAACTTCAATCCAGATATTATTAGAATTTCAAAGTATATCAAGTGGTATCTCAATTCATATTTAAGCAAAACTTTTAAGAACTTCCTTCCCAATAACGCCATGCTGTCTCTCTCACATACTGCAGT
Organism: Bison bison bison; assembly: GCF_000754665.1. NCBI lineage: Eukaryota > Metazoa > Chordata > Mammalia > Artiodactyla > Bovidae > Bison > Bison bison. Next base: position 4,012,705 of record NW_011495081.1, on the reverse strand, counting down.
GGTTCTCAAGTGTTCCGTACTTTTTTTTTTTAATGATATTGACCTCCATTCTCCACCCTCTCTCCCCAAATTGATGCTAATTTTGGATCCTGATGTCTTGGTTTCTCTCCTTAATCTTTTCTGAAGTTCATCTTTTTTTTTTTGCAAGTTCATTGAGATTTTCTGACTTTTTTGTTTTTTCTTTTCTTGTTCATAATTATCAGGTTCTGTAAAACAAATGATGTTCAAATTCAAGGGTTAAACAAGCAAGCAAGACTAATTATATACTTTATTTCATGCTCTTCTTGTCACCTGCCCATCTTCCTTCCCTCTATTCAGATTTTTTGCTTTCTTTCGTCATTTCAAAAAGTTTTCTCCTGTCTATGAAATAAGAGGATACATTTTTCTTAAATATATTAGTGTTAATTGGGTCTGGTAAACATGAAAATATGGATAATTTATTGAAATTGTTGAATTTTCTGGACTCTTTTTCTTAACCAGTGGAGCTCAATCGTGTCTGCCTTAGATTTCTTCATCCCTGCCCTCCTGGATTATGTAATGTTACAATCTTTTGTCATCCTTTATCTATGTCAATTAAACAGGAACACGGGAAATAAGCAGCATTTCCTTGTTTTCTTACAATGCTTTTCATCTCTTCTCTAGTTGATAAGAGATATCTATAAACTTTGGTTATTTCTCTGGCATGAACTGAAGTTAATTCAAGTAAAGGTTTTAGTATTAAAGACTCACTAAAGCTAGGAGGCTTATGTGTTTGTTGTCAGGTTTTGAAGGTCACACAGTTCTAATAGAGAACAAGCAGAAAAAAAGAGACCATTGGAAGGACCGTGAAGATCCCAGTGATAGACTGGCAGCACTGATGTCTCTTGACAGTGTGTTTTCTCCACTGTAACCATCTTCTAGCATGTGTAATGCCACATGGAAATAAATGAAAATTGGGAGAGCATGGAAAATGTTGTAATGTGAGTTGAATTAATTTTAAATCAACTTCATTGAAATATAGATTAAATATAATGAAATGCAACTGTTGCAATTGTATATTTCTATGAGATTGACAAGTTTGAAGGGACATGTAACCACACTACTATCCACATATAGACCTTACTCCAAAATATGCATTTGTGCCCTAACACAGTTTATCCTCCAACCTGGCTCTGGTAATCATTGCCCTGTTTCTGTCATTTTAGACTGAGATGTGTCTTTAATTTTGCATATAAATGAAATCGTATAGTATATCTCTATATATTTTTACATCTGACTTCTTTCACTTGGTATAATGCTTTGGAGATTTGTCCATGTTATTGTGTGTATCAGTGGTTTATTCTTTTTTATTGCTGAATAATATTTCATTATATAATATATCATAATGTGTTTATCTATCCATCAGTTGATGAACATTTGAATTCTTTCCAATTTTGAGTTAAAGGTTCCTGTGAACATTCACATACAAGTGTTCATATGAATATATGTTTTAATTTCTCTTTTGTAGATTCATGGGAGTGAAATTCCTGGGAGGTATATTAATTGTACATTTGACTTTGTAAGAAACTGAAACCATTTTCAAAAATGATTATACATATATATAGAATCTAGAAAAATGATACTGAAGAATTTGTTTACAGGGCAACAATGGAGAAACAGATGTAGAGAATAGACTTATGAACATGGGGAGAGGAGAGGCAAGGGTGAGATGTATGGAAAGAGTAACATGGAAACTTACTTTACCATGTGTAAAATAGATAGCTAATGGGAATTTGCTGTATGGCTCAGGAAACTCAAACAGGGGCTCTGTATCAACCTAGAGGGGTGGGAGGGGGAGGGAGACAGGAGGGAGTTTCAAAAGGGAGGGGATATATGTACACCTATGGCTGATTCATGTTGAGGTTTGACAGAAAACAGTGAAATTCTGAGAAGCAATTATCCCTCAATTAAAAAATTAATTTAAAAAAGTGATTGCAATACTTTACACTCCTATCAGCAATATATAAAAAATTCATTTTCTTCACATTCTCATCAACACTTGGTGTTGTCAATGTTTTTCATTCTACCCTTTCTAATGTGTATATAGTGGTGCATGCGTGTTAAGTTGCTTCAGTCCTGTCCAACTATTTGGAACCCATGGACCAGAGCCCACCAGGCTCCTCTGTCCATGGGAGTATCTAGGCAAGATACTAGAGTGGTTTGCCATGCCCTCCTCCAGGGGATCTTCCCGACCCAGGGATTGAACAGCGTCTCTTACATCTCATGTATTTACAGGCGAATTCTTTACCACTATGGCCACTTGGAAGACCATGTGTAGTGGTATCTCATTATGATTTTAGTTTGTATTTGTCTGATAAGTAGTGATTTCGACCATTCTTTTCATAGACTTATCAGTGCATCATATATCATCTCATCTGAGGTTCCCTTTCAAAATTTTTGCCCATTTATTATTGGGTTATTTTCCAGCTTATGGAATTAGAAGATTTCTTTATGTACTTTGACTAAAAGAGCTTTGTCAAATATATGTATCATGATATATTTTCTCCCAGTCCAAAACTTCCCTTTTTGGTTTCAACAATATCTTTCAGTGAGCATAAGTACTGAACTTTTATGAAGTCCAATTTGAAAGTTTTGTTTTTTTTTCTTCTTACGGTTTGCGGTTTTCACATCCTATGGAATCTTTGTCTATAGTAACAGTGTGAAGATTTTCTTCGACATTTTCTTTTAAAAGTTTTATAGTTTTAGCTTTAGATTTTATATTTATGTTGATTATCCTTTAAATTAATTATGCATTTATTATGTGAGGCAAGGGTTAATATTTTTTCCCCCTGCATTGGTGTATTTACTTGTTCCAGCACCACTTGTTGAGAAGACTGTCTCATTTAATCATCTTGGCACCTTTTGGAAATCTATTGACCAAATACCTGGGGATCTATGTGTACAATTTATATTCTTTATGACTGACCCAGATATGATATTGGCCCAGAACGCCAATTCAGTGTTGAATAGAAGTAGTTAGAGTGAGCATCCAGGACTTGTTCTTAACCTTTGGGATTAAGTTGCTAAATTTCTAGTTGGGCTGATTAAGGCCAAAAGATACAAACCATCAATACTAAGAATAAGAGAAAGAGCATCATTACAGATCCTAATGACATCAAAAAGAGAATAAGGAATATTCTGAGCACCTTAATGTTAATATAGTCAACAAGTTACATGAAATGAACAAAGTATTGGGTTGGCCAAACACCTGAGCAAACTTCTTGGCCAACTCAATATTTGAACAACACAACTGTTAAAACTGACTTCCGAAGAAATAGAAATCCATGATCAACAACTTAACACAAAGGAAGTTCCAGGACAGGTGGTTTCACAGGTTAATCCTGTTGCACATTCAGTAATACCAATCCTTCAAAAACAAAGGTAGGGGAACACTTCCCATCTCATTTTCTGAGGCAAGAATTATCCTGATTTCAATAGCAGACAAAGGCTTTCCAATAAAAAGCATTGGAAGTCAATGGCCCTAGTGAACATAAACATAGACATCATTAACACAATATTAGCAAATTAAATTTAGTGGTAAATAAATATATCATAACCCAATTAAATTTATCTTAAGTCTTAACTTTAAGTTTTAGTCAAAAATATATTCCCTGAGAACAGGCTTAAGGCAAGTTGTAGTTTGCTCCTGTGGGTACTTGTTAACTTCAATGGGATAATACAATTTCTCTGCTGCTGCTGCTGCTGCTGCTGCTAAGTTGCTTCAGTCGTGTCCGACTCTGTGCGACCCCATTGACAGCAGCCCACCAGGCTCCCCCCTCCCTGGGATTCTCCAGGCAAGAAAAGTGGAGTGGGTTGCCATTTCCTTCTTCAGTGCATGAAAGTGAAAAGTGAAAGTGAAGTCGCTCAGTTGTGTCCGACTCTTAGCGACCCAATGGACTGCAGCCTACCAAGCTCCTCTGTCCATGGGATTTTCCAGGCAAGAATATTGGAATGGGGTGCCATTGCCTTCTCCGACAATTTCTCTAGGTTCTATATATTCTTATGAGGTTATTACCATAGTTTTAAGACCCAAAACTACAGACAAGAGACCCCTGTATTTATAATAGCTGTGCCAACCTGTGTATTATGAACTGATTAGTGTCTTCAATGCATTTATTATCCAGCATGAGATATACATGAGATAGAAAATTGTGAATGGTGCCCATTCTGAAGGGATGGTGTATAACTATAGTGAAAATTCTGTGATTCAGAGTGTTAAGTAGGTCTTTTTAAAGTGGAAGTTTAGATCAAAGTAGAAGGTGATAACCCACGAAACAGGTGAATTCAGATCTGGGTGTTAAAGTAGTTCTTCATTTTCTCAACAATCATCAGAATATATTTTGTATCATGATTCCTCATGACTGTGTTGTATGATAAGTTGCAGAATGGGGCTGTTTAAATTTTACATACAGTAGAGTCACTTCCAATTCACTCTCATTCTCATGAGTATTCTGGAATGTTTTCTCAAGTGGATAGAACAGTGATAAAGTTATAGCCAGTGCTAGGAATAGTTTAAAACTAATATTGTATCTTATTTATTATATTTTCCCATAGAATATTCCATCAACTATTATGTCTGCCATGGTTAAGGTGGTGAAAAATTAAAATAATTGGTATTCTAGTTTTTGCTAACTCAATTTAGCTGTACTAAGTTTGGAAAAGTATTAATTCACCAACACTTTGAGACCTTGAGAAGCAGATTAGCTGAAAAAAGACACCCTCTCCCACCCTCTGCAATCTGTTAACTCTGTTTCCAACCTCCACCCTTGATTTTGGCCATGCTGGCAGTAATTAGCTGAAGTCTAGTTTTATCTTGAACAGTTCCTGTAAGTCTGCTTTACTTGCAGTTTTATTAAATATGCATTTAATGCAACCATTGTCTTATAAGGTTGATTTTGCTACAGCTTTTACACACTTTGTGCAAAATGTATCAGGATGACAAGTAAAAATTTTCCCTTTCTTTTCTTGAGGATTGCCAGTGGAGTCAAAATTGATTATTTAAAATCTGGCCCATGGCATCTTAAAGAGCCCAAGTTTAATTGTATAAATGACTTACAAATTGGGAAAATGTGATATAATGGAAAACCCTTGAGTTTTATAATCAGGAAGTCTTGAATTTCTATTCCTGTTCCCTTAATTTAATGATTTTATGACCTTAGATAAGTCACTAAACCTTCCTGGACTTTTCTTTCCTTATCTGTAAAATGGTCGTAATGTCTGTGTTATGGTTCAAGTTTCATCTGAAGTGCCACTTCCTGATTCTACCATCCCAGTGAGATCTTTGTGGATATTTTGTCTGCAAACAAACAAACAAACAAACAAAAAAACTGCTTCAATCCCATATCATCTTCTTTTAGGGAAAAGGTTCTTCAGTCTTGACCAAAGAGTGGCTCAAGGCCTAAAATAAACCAATCAGATATTTTTTTCTTCCACTACTATTATATGGAGAAGCATAGAAACTGGCAATTGTTGTTGCAGAGTCATGCCTTGGTAGGATCCCCAGGTAGATTCTTGATGTCTTGTTTATGAGATTCCAAGATTACAATGTAATCTGTCCTTTAAGAAGCCTGAATACTGTCTCCTTTCTTGGATTCTGTGAACTATCATGATACTCATTTCAGAAACCCACTTCAGTTTTTCAGAAATAGTTTCTATGTTTGACATTCAGAAATCTTAACAAAATCTATCCCTTATCAGATGCCTCCATAATGCCCTTCACTCCAGTCTTTATAACACATGTGACAATTGTAATTGATTTTTCAACATTTATTTCCTTTACCAGAGAGTAAATTCTATAAAAACAAGGAACACTGTCTGCCCTGTTCCTCTGTTTCCCAGTGCTAATCCCCAGCATAGTGCCTGTCACTGGAAATAGTTAATGGTGGATACATAAAGGGTTTATGTAGAGCTCTCACAGCCCTTAAAAAGTGTGAATACTTCTCTTCCCTCCTTTTTCTACCCTTCCCCTGTTCCTTTATTCTAACACCAAAAGTTCATCTCTTTGAAAATACAAATACTGCAATACCCACATGTCCTTGAGCTTTAAATTGTGCACACATATCTTTCCTCTACCCACCTCTCCAATCAGTGAGTCTTAAAGTTTCTCTTGAAATGAAAGCAGATTCAGCACACAATTCACATGCTTTAAAAATCAAAACTAGGGTCAGTGTCTCTCCTAAGGGAATGTAACAGAAAGGCCCCACATCCAGTTAGTGCCTGGATGTTTTCTGCCAAAGCTTTGCCCTCTGCTCCATCTTTCCTGTGGACATTGCCGTGCGGGTGGCCCCAGTTGAACTGACCAGAGGTCCTAGAAAAAGGTGTGTATAACAAGTCCACACAGGGATTGAACCCATGACCTGGTTCTTATTAGTAAGTCTGCCCAGCAGACCTGACTCTAAACTGGTCACTGAATTTCTCTCAGATCACTCCTGCTATCTTAGCTCCAAGATCATGAGTCTAACCCTATATAGTTAACTCAAAAATGTCTTCCTGCCATTTTTAGAATATCTGGAGGAGAACAACCTTGGCCTTGGTCAGTGTTTGGAAAGGGCAGTTGGTTTGTAAGAAAGTGAATGCATTGCTATTCCAGGGAGTTACAAGACAATGTCATGTTTCTTCTCTTTTCATTTTTGGCCCTGGAGGCTGGTTTTGCAGTGTGGCTATTGGACTATAGATACAGGCTTCTGGTTTAGCATGTAGCCAGAATTAAACAGAGGGAAGTACAAATCTACAGAGAATGTAGGACTATCCACACAGGAGAAGCTAGCTATTTTAAGAAAAAAAGAAGCTGTCTCTAGCTAAATGCCTATTATATGCTGGACACTCAGCTACACATTTTTACTTATTTTTGTTGATGTTCCTTCATAGATATTATTTCCCCCATTTTACACATGAGTGAACCGAGGCATAGAGAGGTTTAACTAATATGTTTAGGGTTACCCAGTATAGTATGGATGTTGATCATCTCCTTCCATTTTAGAATTCTTCACATCCTTTCAGCAATACTGAATTTCCTCTGTTAACCTATTGCTCCCATGTCTCTATGAGAAATTCTGTTTTGAACTTAGTTTTCGCTGCCTTAGACACACAATAGATTTGCCTTTCTCATTAGCCAGTTCTGAAAAATATCAGTAATATTTAATCAAAATTTCATTTCACTTCTCACATCTTTTTTCCAATGTGGCAGGTGTTTATTTTTTCAGGTTCCATCTTTCTTCTTACGTCTGGATATGTTCCTTCACAAAATCTGGGTGAAGCTGATGAATTTGCATTTCCACAAGATCTCTCTGTTAGTCCTACCCTAGCCCCAAACATTCTGACATAGGAGATCCCAAAACATAGGTGGAGAAAGACTATGCCAAGGGCAGAAGGGCTGTGCTGCTTCTTTCACTGTGTTTAACTTGAAATCAGAAGTTAAGGAAAGTTGATGCTTGGAAGACATAAGGCTTTGGCTTAGATCCTGGCTCTTTCATGGTTTGGGTGCATAAACTTGGACAATCTCATCAATCTCTCAAATTGTCAATTTCCTTACCTGTAAAATGAGCACACTAACAGAATCTCCTTCATAAGGTTGCAGAGAGCTTAAAATGAGATGGATACTAGGCATATAGCAAGCATTTGATAAATTTTTTCTTAAAATTTCTTCCAAATATTGTACTTCCTACATAATACAGAAAACTAAGCCAAAAAACTAAGATCATGGCATCTGGTCCCATCACTTCATGGCAAATAGATGGGGAAGCAGTGACAGACTTTATTTTGGGGGGCTTCAAAATCACTGCAGATGGTGATTGCAGCCATGAAATTAAAGATGCTTGTTCCTTGGAAGAAAAGCTATGACCAACCTAGACGCCATATTAAACAGCAGAGACATTACTTTGTCAACAAAGGTCCGTCTAGTTAAGGCTATGGTTTTTCCAGTGGTCATGTTATGGATGTGCGTTGTACTGTGAAGAAAGCTGAGTGCCGAAAATTGAAGCTTTTGAACTGTGGTATTGGAGAATACTCTTGAGAGTCCCTTGGACTGCAAAGAGATCCAACCACTCAGTCTTGAATATTCATTGGAATGACTGATGCTGAAGCTGAAACTTCCATACTTTGGCTATCTGATGCAAAGAACTGACTCATTTGAAAAGACCCTGGTGCTAGAAAAGATTGAAGGCGGGAGGAGAAGGGGATGACAGAGGACGAGATGGTTGGATGGCATCACTGGCTCAATGGACATAAGTTTGAGTAAACTCCAAGGGTTGGTGATGGACAAGGAGGCCTGGCGTGCTGCACTCCAGTCACAGAGTTGGACATGCTGAGCAACTGAACTGAACAGAACATAATACAGAATAATTCCAAAGTAGATTCAGTAAGGAAATATGGATTAAAATTAGAAAAATGTTGGGGAAAATGCAGGAATTAGTTATACTCGGAAATTAGAATTTCAGTTATTCCAACAAATGCCTGTTATGTGCCTGTTTTTCTGCATTGCTCTGTGTACTGTGCTAGGTGTATTTTGTGGATATATCTCAGCCTTAAAACTGATAGGCAGGTGGGCAAACCATTCCACTTGTTCGTTTTGTTGGAGACAAAATATTGGATTAAGAGAATTATGATTCTGACCTAATATGGACAAATTTAGAGATATTTGTTCTAAGTTTTCAAAGCTTGAAAATATGAGTACATTACCACTAAAATAAAAGATCTCTTATTTCAACCAAGAAGAAAAATAATGTAGCCCATATAGATTTTCCCAAATTTGAAATTCCAGGAAATTATCCTGAATATTCTCTCTCCTCATTTTTTTCTGTGACTTTAACTCTCTGATTGGAATTAAGCCAATTTATTTTGTGAAGATTTTAATAATATATTAATTATGATAAGATTGGAGCCTAATGACTAGCTGCTTGTGACTGAGAGACACTGGACTATTTTTATATACTCTCTGCCCTTTCTGTCTGACCTACTTTGACAGTTCAATTAAACCAATTGACTGTTGAAGTTTGTTTATGAGATGGCTGGGGAAGACTGACTATTTGGGGTGTTTGGCATTTGTACAAGATACCGTTTAATAAGTTCCCTCAGTGTATTTCTGGAGTCCAGGAAAATGTCATTCTCTAACCTGTTAGGTAAATCACAGTTGAGTATGTATGTGTGTTTTGGAACTTGCATTCCAAATTCTTTGCTCACACAGAAGTTTTCCTTAAAAAAAATTTGTGTATAACTTGATTATTGTCGATCTACAGGTCTCAATTTCATGTAACTTGAATGAGATTGATTCATGTGCTTAATTGTTCCATTACTTTTCATCCAATGTTCATTCATTCATTTTTTTTTCCAGTGATTATTTATTGAGCACCTACGTTTCCTCAGGTGCTGTAATGGACCCTGGGGATAAGCAGAAAAAAAAAAATATTTCTTTAAAGAAATAGACTGACAAGCAAATAATCAAATCAATGATTTAATAAATATAATAGCCATATGTATCACAGAGGAAGAATGTGGGTTACTTCTTTTGTTCGAGGTTTTTAGCTGTCACAATTTATTAGTAACATTTTCCTATCTCCCAGCATACATACATGCTAGGATTCTGTTGTTTGAGTTACTGTTTTGTACCAAGTACGTGTGAAAAACATGAAAAACTGCATTTTTCAGCTTTATTGAAGATGCTAGTACTAAGCGCATTATGGTGTATATGTTCAATGCTATTGTTCAGGAGCTAATATATAACTATATGCCTTTTCATTGCTGGCTGAGAAATATCCTCATTTGCCCCCTATTATCACTACTCTCTTACAGTCTTTGATCTCCTTGATACTTTTGATACTCTCTTCGGTTGACCCCCATCTTATTTATTTAAGTCTTAGCTCCCTAAGCAGACCCTTAGACTACTTGAAGGCAGGATCCATACATGATTCATTACTGTTCCGCTGGACAGACTTTGGTTCCAATACGTGCTTAAACAATATGTATCGGTTTGCTGATGCATTTCTTCCTGTTTATGTGTTTTAAGTAAATGAACATTGATCAGTGGTCAGGATCATTGTAGCCCCATCCATGTAGCTGTTGTTGATTAGTCTGTTTTTCAAGGTTACAAATCTTAAAAAGCAGTGGAATCTGGCTTTCTTGGCTCTACAACTTTGCAGGTAAATTACCAAGGTACTTAGTTGAATAAGCCCACTAACACCATACTGCTTGTTGTCAATATGAAGGCTCATTGGCTTTAGATCCATCCAAGAGATAGTGAGGGAAGTCTGGTGTGCTACACATTGGGTCACAAAGAACTGGACACAACTTGGAGACTGAACAACAACTACCAAGAGAGAAAAAAAAATGCGAGAGTGACAGGTTCTAAGTATGGACAAGTGTAACTCCTTATCAGTGACAGATTGGACCTCAGTTATTATGAAAATTAGTTAGTGGAAATGTGGATGGAATCCCAAGATAAAAGGTAAGAATCGCAAGCCCATTTGAGAAAAGAAGCTATTTCTACTGGCTAAACCTCAGCTTTTATAATCTTGCTTTCCTACTATTAATGTCAGATACTTGTCCTGCTAATCTTCTGTTATATCCTCAAAGGTTTTTAAGTTTCCTCTATTTCTGCCTGTACACAGATTTATAATTGATTTCTATTTAATTCATATCTAACTTGTAGGAGGGTTTTCTTAACTTACTAATTCAGAAATAATAGTGGAGTAGATTGAAGCAGTTCAGTTTTTACATTCACCCCTTATTTGTAAGTACCCAGTGAGAGGAAGTACATTACAAAGGATAAGAGTCGTATGTTGCTAACCATAAATGTTCTGTGTTTGCATCTCATCTTTGTTACTTGTCGGCCAGTTGACACTGAAGAGGTGGTTGATGTGTTTGTGCATCGATATTTAGTTCATTGGACTGTTTTGAGGATTTTATGAGTTGGCAGATAGAAAATATTTAGAAGGGCTTACAAGGAACTCAGTAGATATTAGTCACTATCTTTATTATGAGTATTGCTGTTATTTTGCCACTAGACATTCAGGGGATAGGGTTTTAATGGTATGACTTCCAAGAACAAAAGTAGAGTCAGACCCTGCCCTCCATTTACCTTGTTTCCCAGCCAAATTTTGGACTAAGACAAATATGTACTTAGAACCAAAGAAGATTAAAGAATATTGAGTTAGTGCTTAATAATGCCCAAAGCAAGGCTCTCTTGTGAAACTTTTTGTAAACTGAACTCTTCATTTCTTCATATTCAAGAAGAGGGAGAAAGGAGAATAAAAATTGGGAGGAGGATATACTTGAGTGTGGCTTCAAAGACAGAACAGCAATGAGAAAGAGAGACATGCTGGTTACAGTGGAATCCTGAGTTTGCTTATCAAAAAAAAAAAAAAAGGTAGTGTGCAGACTTAATCAGAAGTGCTGCCTAATAAAAAAGGGACCATACCAGATTTTAATCAATAATATTAGCAAGTTCTTCTAATCTATGTAATGACTACAAAGAGGACACACAGAGGTAGAATTGTGGGGAAAGATAACAAAAATATTCCTTTACATATGCTATATTCAGGACTTCTTGCAAAATCTTGTCCAGATGCTATAGATTAAGAATTTGAAATATAATATGGTTGATAATAAAATGAACCACATAGCTCACTGTTATAAAGGGTTGAGTAAGACATTTTCCATAAGGAAGAATCAAACAAAATTACATAGGCAGTCTGGGCAGAGTTTCAGCTTGTGCAATTTAAGAAGGTTTCCTAGAAGAGGTAACATTTAACAAAAGTCAGAATTTACTATGCATTGGCTTTGTGTACGCAATGTGTTAAGTGCTATACATATATTATCCCATTTTATTCTCACAAGTACCTTATGAGGAAAGATTGCTTTTCCCAGTTTCCAAATGACAAAGGAGGCTTAGAGAGATTAAATAATTTCTAATGTTTATGAGTAGTAACCAGCCGAATCTGGTTCAAAGCCAGATTTCCTGAGGATGATTACCTAACCTCTCCATTCTACTGATTTCTTCTACTTTGCTCTGCTGTTTCCTATCAGGAGATAGGAAGGGTCTAATGGAAGGCATAAGGGAATATGTGAAGAAAACAGTGGCTATTTCAATCTGTTTCATAGATTTCAATTAGGGAACACGGCCCAAGGCCTGAGGCTGGGGATGGAGAGTTATAAGGCATAGTCACTTCTACTAAGAAGCTGGGAGACAAGGTAATGAATAAAGAGTGTCAGGTGAATAGTACAAAGAGTAAGTTGTGAATATTTCATTGATGACTACTTATTAAGTACCTACAATATGCGAAATTAAAGAGATTGTAAAGATGATTACAATTTCTACTTCTAAAATGTTTCTATAACTGATTAGGTAAGATGATAAAGGTACATAAACAACTATAATAGAAGGCAGGATATGTTAAGCTCTAGCAGAGAGGATTAGGAAAAATGGAACCAAGAGAGAACACAGGAAAATAGAAAAGCAAGACTGTCACCCACTGTACATGGATCGCTTTATATGCTACTGCACTACTTTGGGGTTTACCTCATTGATTTTTACCACCACCGATAAATATATAGAAATTTACCCTAATTTTATACAT
>NW_011495081.1:3953693-4000018 GCF_000754665.1 Bison bison bison | reverse complement strand
GCAAGGCTGTGTTCCACTTCAGGACAAAAATGAAGGCCATAAGAAGCAGATCTGTCTAACTGCCAAGGCTGTTTTCTTTGAAGGTAGCATTTGACATTTGATAAGAAAGAGAAACAGATATAGAACAGTATAATATACAGACTCCAGGGTAGTCCCCAGATATTCTCGTCTCCCAATAGTCACACCCTGTATAGGTCTATGTCATATGGACTCTAGTAGAGAAAGAGTCTGAAAAAAGTGTTGTGAAAACATCAGTTGAGAAAATTCAGAAGAAAAGGAGCCACATTTAACAAGACAGTTCAGTAGAAATTTGCTGCGTCTAGACTGGATACATCAACTCGTTACAGATCAAAGCTGCACTAAAGATATATTATTCATCCCTATCTCTAGTCCTCTATCTAATGATTCAGCGATTTGCATGGGAGTCTGGAGCCTTCTGGCAATGGACTTATGAAATTCAACCATTCATACTTGGGGTTAAGCAGTGTATGAACACGTTTGGAGGTCTACGGGGATCATGAAAGGAGGATACAAATACATAAGTCTTAGGAGAGGATTCATTCAACTCGAGAAAGGAAGATTTACCTCAGTGAGCCAGACTCCATATAGAGCCTGAGGATCACATGGGATAAGCAGCTCTCGGAATAAGTGCTTTGCTTTTGTACTTGAAACCAGCCAGAATCATCCACCTGAGTAGTGTCTATTCTTAGGAAAAGTGTCTATTTTAGGAAAAGAAGTATTATATCTACAAATATTAAAAATAGTTTTATCATCTAGCTGTTCCATTCAGTTGACTATGAAACCCTGTAAATGAGCAGAACCGTGAGATCCAGGAAAAAAGGAAGAGCATTCAGGTAGATTGGAGAGAAGTGAGCAGGAGAGGGGTCAGAATCAGTGGTGCCAGTAGCAGCCAAAGGGTATGTTAGTGTCCTGAAAATGGGTAACTGCATGAGTGAGGTCCATGGTAATGTGAGATCTCATTCCAGAAGAAGGCACACAGCAATGCTCCAGGAAAAGACTCAGGAAGGAGCCTGGACTGAGCACTGGAGGAAAGGTGACCAGCTATCATATTTTGCCTAGGGACTGAGAAATGTTTTAGAAAGGGGGACTTTCCACACTGAAATGGGAAAGCCCTGGGCAAACAGGGACTGATGGATCACATAAACCAGAAGGATTTGTAAATATAGTGTGATACTAATGGGAACCTTCCAAGATTTTAAAGGAGAAAGATGACCTCAAAGAGATCATCTTTGAGGGACAGGGTTGTTCCAGAAAGCCAGTATTTTGCTGAAAGAAGATAACAAGATGATGAAGGCCAGGGAACATGAAATGTGACCTCATTTCCATACTGATTTATGAAATCTGGGATAATTTAATCCATCTTCAACTTCCCTCTTCTCAAGTCTAAAGAGTTGGTTCACTGACTGGACTGAGGGTGTAGTCAGAACTGATTAATACAATTATTATCTAAAAGTGAAAGTAGCTCAGTCGTGTCCGATTCTTTGTGACCCCATGGACTCTACAGTCCGTAGAATTTTCCAGGCCGGAATACTAGAGTGGTAGCCATTCCCTTCTCCAGGGGATCTTCCCAACCCAGGGATCAAACCCAGGTCTCCCACATTGCAGGCAGATTCTTTACCATCAGAGCCACCAGGGAAGTCCAATTATTACCTAAAACTATGAGAAATTCTGGTCCATACACAAGGCCAAGCCAGAATTAGTAAGCAAGAATAGAGGCCCAGAGGTTATCATAAGTGAGGATGAGGTTTAACCTGAAGCTGCGAAAGACATGGATTCATGATAGGGGGTCACAGAGATGAGGATCTGATGTAGGGAGACAAGATGAATAGCAAGAAGGCAGAGACCAATTGTCTTGGAAGGAGGGGGCAATCATGGGAAGAATGTTGATAAATTACAAAGAATGAATCAGTTTTTACTTAGACCAGCTACTGATAGTAAATTATTGTGCTGCCCTGTTTTAAAGAGCCAGAGGTAGGAGTACAATATGAGTCTCTACTTTGAGGGGAAATCTGCAAGTACTACACAATGTCTGGGCATATACTAGGTTTTAAGTAAATGCTGGCGTTCTACCTTCATTCTTACTGAATGAGGGAGAGCACAGCGTTTTCCTGGGTTAGATACCTAGTACCTAGCTGATCTGATTTAGTCCGTTCTCCATGCTGCTTCCAGAACTCCCATCTTCCAAAAATAGTACATGACCTTTTAAAAATTACTAGGCATTAATTGTCATTTAAATTATAAGATTCAAAATTCATAGCACCCAAAACCCTTTTAAATCTGATTTTGATGTTCTTCTCCAGTACTGATTTCAGTCACTCCTTATATGCACCTTTAAGTATAAACATATCAGCTCTGTCCTCCTTTAAAAATTAAAATCTCCTTCCCACATTGAAAATACCGTATTTTCAAGACAGAAAAAACATGAAATAAGAAAGAACATGAAAGAATAAATTTGACAAATACTATGCAAAATCTACATAAAAAACTTAAAATATGACCAGGGAACCCAAAATACAAAGAAAATGAAATGAAATACTGTATTCTTGGAAGGACTCACATAATCATGCTAATGACTCATTTATTTATTCATTCTATAAATTAAATATGCAAATCCCATCCATTATTTTCTTAACTGGCTAAAATTCATATGAAAAAAATAGTGTCCATGACATTGTTTAAATGCTTGAAGGAAGGGATGGTCCTAATAGCTATTAAACATTAGAAAACTAGAATAATTAAAATAGTGTAGTACTGTTATGCATATGGATGAGTCAATGTGGTATCACAGAAATTCCAGAAATAGTACCAAATAGATATGAAATTTTAAGTATATGGTTAATGTGACATTGCATCTTGATGAGGGACTGATTCAATAAATGTTGGAATAGTCACCTGTAAAACAATAGAATTGGATTCATAGTTTACTCCTTAATTAACTCCAGATTTAAAACTGAAATATAAACTGCTAAAAATATTAAATAAATGAAGAATAATTTTAAAAATATTTAAATACTAATTTCTTAGTATTATACAAAGTCCAAAAGTGAAGGGGATAAAATAAAGTCTGCTAAATGTTATTGAAAAATTTACTAGAAAACCACAATACGGGAAAATGTGAAACTCTGGGAAGCATTTGTTAATCACATCACAGAGAAATGGCTGTGAGCTCTATAAATCTATAAGAAATAGTCTACAAGTTCAATAACTAATGAGCAAAGGAAATGAATAAGCAGCTCACAGAAAAAGAAATCCAAATGGCTCTTAAACATATAAAAGCCTGTTCAACCTCACACATCAAAAAAAAAAGTAAACTAAAACTCTCCTAGCCTTCATATTTACCTCTCAGATTGGAAAAGGTCAAAAAGTTTGATTACATACTCTGTGTTTGCCAGAGTGTAGGGAAACAAACCTCGCAATTCTCTAGCAGAAGTGTAACTTGGTCTAACTTATGTGAAGAAATAAAAAGAAAGGCAGTCTCTAATAATTTCATTGCTTCATACATACTTTGAAATTTACGAAAAGAAGACTTGCAAAAGTCCAGTAGAATCTATGTAGAATCCTGTTACACCTCCTTTATGCCTTTAATTTATTTTTGTTGGAAATTTGACATAAAGAATCCAGTCATTTCAGAAATGGTAGAAATATGATTCACACATGAATTCTCTTTGTAACAACTTTACCAAACAACTTCACTGCCTCACCCAAGTGGCTTATTCTGTGCATTTTAACTATTGAAATTCTCTTTCTTGGGTCTTCTCTGGTGAAACAGTGGTTAAAAGTTAGCCTTCTAAGGCAGGGGCTTAGAAGGTTAGTTCAGGCCAGCAGGCTGAAGGCCTTAGAAGGCTTAGCAGGCTAGTTCAATCCCTGGTTGAGCTAAGATCCCACATGCTTTGGAGCCAAAAAACCAAAACATAAAACAGAAGCAAAATTTTAACAAATTCAATGAAGCCTTTTAAAAAATTGTTCACATCAAAAAATCTTTAGAAACAATTTTCTTCCTTTAGTTGATTTCCGATTTCCGGCTTTCATTCTGCCCTCTGAATTTGTCATAGGTTTCTAATTCTACCAATTCAAAAGAGTATAATGCTAGATTTGAAATTATCAATCACCTGTTTTAATAAGAAACAGCCCCCCTCTTTTTTTCAGTTTTCAAACAAACATAGCTAAGGTGCTTTTTTATTTGGGGAAAGTGGGTGTGATCAAAGCCCCCACCAGTCTTGATTAAGTAGAGATTATTATTCCATATGCCCTTCCTTGCTGGAGTCTGCACAGAGCAGACTCTTCCGGGCTCCTTTATGCATGGCTCACAAAGAAAGTTCTAAGAAGTGGAAACTCATGTTTCACCTGAGGCTGGATGAGCAACTTGCCCAGGGCAGTGCCTTAATCAGAGTTTTTGTGATTTAGCAAGGGAAATGTCAGCTTTGCTGCTACCCCAGGAAGAAGCATATAATGAGCAAGTAGAAGGATCTCTTTTCTTGATGATTACACAAGTGCCTTTGATGATGAGAACAAAGAGATGCAAATAAAAACTAGGGACATCCTTCTGTCTATAAATGTTTCTGGCATCTGGGGTCTTTTTTCTCAGCTTTAGTGTCAAAGAAATACCTGGAGCAAGAGCCCCATGACTAAGTGGTCCCTCAGGGGTACCTGGTTACCTGTTGAAGTGACCAGACAGATGCTTCAGGTAAAGATGGAAAATGTAGGAAGTTGATTTTACCGAACCTCCATGGAGATGGGAGGAGTGTCATTATATGTGGAAGGCTGCCAATTAATTCTCCAATTGTCCCCACATGACACAGTTGAATAACTGAAAATGCTAATCAATAATGTCCTTGGAAAGGAAGATCTTTTAGCAAGCTGTATTCTTCCTGAGCTCATTTCTACTCCTGGGGACAGTTGTTTAAGTAGGTCTTCATTATATGAATAACTATCTAGTCTGGCTAAAGTAGCATTGAAAATAGCAGTGAAACAGGGCACTTTTTTCCTTGGAATCTTGGATTTTAAGTCTCAGTCATGGGCCTAAGTAAGTTCTCAGGTCAGGCAAAAAAGACTGTATTCAAGATTATTGCAATAGAAGAAACAGATTGAATTCAACTCTACTGAAACAGAAGGTAGGAGAGGTTTTAGGCATGTGGGTGAGCTTGTGAAAGTAAAGAAGGATTTTAGTGAGGAGGTTGATCAATGTGATGAGGCCTCTGTGTTTGCTACTTAGTACTTATCAAAATTAAGCTCTTATCCTCCCACAGACACTGGAAAACAAGGGTACTATCTTTCATGATGATTACATTTCAAAGGGGTGCCCAGGTCCTTGAGACTCAAGACATTTCTGCATGTAAATCTGGCAAGAGGTTGGGTGAATATTTATATCTCAAACGGGCAGAGAAAGGATTTACAATCACAAGTTTTCTGAAATAGATGCTCTAAGAAAGGGGAAGTCAGGGACCTATATCAGGAAGAAACCTAAACTTTAGTCAAACTGGGAGGAAACTTAAGGCCATCTTGTTCAGGGAGCTCTATCCTCAATTCTTGATGAGACTAAAGAAGAAAATAATTCTAATTTTGAGGATCTCAAAAGAAGTCCACCTTCCTAACCAAATATGGACGATCCTGTTTTAAAAGCTTAAAGCTGGACTGTGAACATTGTTGAGAAGAAAGATTTGGCAAATGAGGATTCCCACCTCTTGGCAGAAAACAATTTCTCACCAGGTTGTGCATCCCTGACTCTGTCACCTTACCTAAAACAACTCCATGTGCAGACAATTGAGCCTTAGAGACTGGCCTGAAGGGAAAGACCCAGGAAGGAAAGAAACAATTTGTGGGCATCTAAAGTTAGGTGCCTATGCATACTGCCTCATTTAGTTCTATCAGTGAATCTTGAGAAGAATTTATTACTAACCTATGCAGCATATGAGGATGTTGAGTTTTGGGGAGGGCCTATATTTTGCTCATGGCTCCACAGCTAATACACACCACAATCAGATATTAGTCCAGTTCTTTCTGACGCTTAAGATATCTCTGTGTTTTGAGTAGGTATGTACGTGTGTGTCCTGGGAAGTGTGGGGCATGGTAGTAATAGTCCTGTGTTTATGCCGTAAGCATTTAGTGATCACAGTAGAGAAGGGACATATAGGCCAGTCCACCATCAGTCTGTTCCCCACCCCATGGACAGTAGAGCCTGGCTTTATGACTGAGCAACTAACACTTTCACTTTCACTGTTTTCAATGTCTTCTTGCTTGTAATTTCTGCAAAAAAATACTTTGCCTCTCCCCACGTTTTTTAACTGCTGTTCAGTTGCTAAGTCTTGTCCAGCTCTTTGTGACCTCATGGACCGCAGCAGCCATGCGTCCCTGTCCTTCACTATCTGCCAGAGTTTGCTCAAGCAAACTCATGTCCATTGAGTTAGTGATACCATCCAACCGTCTCATCCTCTGCCACCCTCTTCTCCTCCTGCCCTCAACCCTTCCCAGAATCAGTTTTTTCCAGTAAGTTGGCTCTTCACATCAGGTGACCAAAGTATTGGAGCTTCAGCTTCAGCATCAGTTCTTCCAACGAATATTCAAAAAGTTAATTTCCTTTAGGATTGATTGGTTTGATCTCCTTGAGTGCAAGGGACTCTCAAGAGTCTCCAGCACCACAATTCGAGGGCATCAGTTCTTCATCATTCACCCTTCTTTATGGTCCAACTCAATTATCTGTACATGACTACTGGAAAAAACATAGCTTTGACTACATGGATTTTTGTCAGCAAAGGATGTCCCTGCTTTTTAATACACAAAGTTTGTCATAGATTTCCTTCCAAACAGAGAATGTCTATATTTTGTATTTATTTAAATTGAGCTTTTCTTCTTTTTTGTTTTTAGGAGTTCTTTAAGTATAAGGATGTTGGTTCCTCTGTTTTGTTTTTTTTTCCTATAATATTGATTTCCCTAAGCAAAGTTACAAAATATGTAGCTGAATATATTACTGTTTCTTATAATCATTTCTAGATTAAATCATATTTAAGATTCCCCACATAAAGATTGTAAATGAATGCATAGATTTTTCTTCTTATATAATTTAGTTTTATATTTATATTTTTGATTGCCTTTATCCTGTGTGTGGTATAACATATGAGAGACAAATCTAGATTTGTCTTTTTTCTCAAGTGACTATTTGTCCTAACACAATTTCTTAAAAAGTTCTCTTTCCTCCCTTAATTTGAGATGCCACCTTTATCATATCATATGTCACATACACTTTGGTTTATTCATGATTTTTTGTTGTATTTCTTTGGTATCTCTTTTTGCTTCAATAACTGATATATATTTAAGGAATTTACATCTGCTGAACAGCAAAGAAGTCAGCAGCATCTGTTCCAAACTGGCCTGGAATCCCTTGAGGACTGAGCTCCAGGGCACAGTTGATATCAACATTATGCTGGATATTTGTTAAAACTCTAGATTCCTGCGCTCTGATTCCTAAGAAAATCAGAATCTTTCAGGACAGGGTGTTGGGGAACATATATCTTTTAAATGATAAGAATTTAGTTTTTTTTCCCCAAAGACAAATATCCAAATATTTTAATCCATTTTGTCTATCATTTTTTATATGTCAATAATTTTTATCAGTCATTTTTCATAATGGATTATTTTTTCCTATAACAAAATAGTTTATTTTTATTTTTTCTTATTTTTACTTGGAGGATAATTGCTTTATAATGTTGTGTTCTGCTATACAACAATGCAAATCAGCCATAAGCATATGCGTATATAGATAGATACATATATATGTATCTCCCCTCCCTCTTAAGCCTCCCTCCCCTTCCCACCCAGTCCCACCTCTCTAGGTCATCACAGAGTGTTAGGCTGGGCTCCCTGTGTTATATAGCAGCTTCCACTAGCTATCTACTTTACACATGACAGAGTATATGTCAGTGCTACTTTCTCAATTCATCCCACCCTCTTTTTCCTTGCTGTGTCCACAAATCCCTTCTCTACGTCTGTGTCTCTATTCCTGCCCTGCAAATAGGTTCATAAGTACCACTTCCCTAGGTTCCATATATATGTCTTCATATATGATATTTGTTTTTCTCTTCTGACTTTACTTCACTCTATATAACAGGCCATAGATTCATCCACCTCAGTCAACTGATTCACATTTGTTCCTTTAAATGGCCAAGTAATACTCCACTGTATACATGTACTGCAACTTCTTTATCCATTCATCTATTGATGGACATCTAGGATGCTTCCATGTCTTAGCTATTGTAAATAGTGCTGCAATGAACATTGGGGTACATGTGTCTCTTTGAATTATATTGTTCTCAGGGTATATGCCCAGTAGTGGGATTGCTGTGTCATATGTTAGTTTTATTCCTAGTTTTTTTAAGGACCAAGGGCTTCCCTGAAAGCTCAGATGGTAAAGAATCTGCCTGCAATGCAGGAGACCTGGGTTTAATCTCTGGGTCAGGGAGATCTCCTGGAGAAGGGAATGTCAATCCACTCCAGTATTCTTGCCTGGAGAATTCCACGGACAGAGGAACCTGACAGATTACATGAGGTCACAAAGAGTCAGACACAACTGAGTGACGAACACTCAGGGGATGACATTTAAACACAAGCTTACCAATTAATTTTCAGGTAAGGTTTAGAAGTGGAAAAAAGGCAAATTCAAACATTTTTCTAATGTGTATCCATTTCATCCTTTGCCTGCCTAAATGCACAGAAAAGCATTTCATTTCACTGTATAAGCTACAAAACCAAGAAGGAGCTATTATGTCTCAAGATGCAACATTTTTTGACCACTACCCAAATCAATAGGTATGATTTCCTTTGGTATCCCTTAATGACGTATGCACAGGTGAGACTGAGATAGTCCAGGCAGGAGAGTTAGCCAAGTGGACAGAACCAGGAGGATTAAGTGATTATTTGAATTCCTCTGTCTCAGTTTTGGCCAAAGTATTTTTATCTTCATCAACACATGAAGAATGCCTAATCTGTACATCCAGAAAACCAGTGCCAGATGGGTAGGGGTCATTGTGCGAACATGTTCACTAACCATATTTAGAATCAACAAATAAAGATAAGTTATTTTGCTTGTAAAGCCATAACAAGGATGAAAACAGAACCAATCCATAGGACAGCAGTTCCTCACTAAACGGCTTAAGAGCCCAGTACTTCTGTAGTTCAATGTCCCTTACTCCTGCTTCAGGGTGCATGAAGTCCTTCTGCTTGTCTAAAGCTTGAAGTCTCTGGCTGAAACTTATGGACATTGCTTTAGCTAAAGGCCCAATATAGGAATTTATCTGCAGTGGCTGTCTAATTGCTGGGGATGGAGAAAGATCATCCTTCCTCCAAGATGCTTAATGAACCAATTTAGAAACACACCTAGACTAGACATTAAGGTTCTGTAGCCTTTTTTCATACTCTGGAAGAATGTATAAATGATTTATTTTTAAGAGGAAAACTTATGAAAATTTTGAAATATTTTCCATTAAAATGGAAATATCAAAAATATTGAAATATGAATATTTTCATATTCAATGTTGAATAATTATATTAAAATTATATGCAATTTAGATTACATTTTTTGGTTTACAATTATATAGAAACCAGTACAAAAATGGAAATCAAAAGAATCAGGCTATTTTTCAAGAGTTACAGAAATTAGAGTCAAAGAGAAATTCTCGCTTGTCTTTCCTTTAAAAAGGCTCTAGCATTTCTTAGAAGGTATAATGTCAGACAAGTCTCCTGCCACAGCATGAAGAAAGAGCAACCTCTCATCCCTAATTTACTTCATAGAAGTGGAGATGGTGGGACTTCCTTGGTAGTCTAGTGGTTAGAGCTTCACCTTCCAATGCCGGGGGTCATGGGTTTGATCCCTGGTCAGGCAGCTAAGATCCCACATGCCCCAGAACTGAAAGAGCAAAATAATATTGTAATATTAAACATTAATTATTAGTGTTAAATATTATAACATTAAATATTAATATTAAAATAGAAACAATATTGTGACAAATTCTACAAAGACTTTAAAAATGGTCCACATCAAGAAACTCTTTTTAAATAGAAACGAATGGACATGGTGATGCTTATGGTAGATTGCAATTAGAGTAGTCAGATTCAAAGAAAGCATAGAAGACTTTGATGTACAGGTGGATAACATAGGGGATCAGCAGTAAAGAATGTGCCTGCCAATGTAGGAGACATGGGTTTGATCCCTGAGTCAGGATGATCCCCTGGAGTAAGAAATGGCAACCCACTACAGTATTCTTGCTTGGGAAATCCCATGGACAGAAGAACCTGGCAGGCTACAGGCCCCGGGGTTTCAAAAGAGTCAAATACAACTTCATGACTAAACAACAAAAGTGGGATAAAGGTCCAAAACTTCTATGTGAGGAGAAGAGAACCCAAAGAGATGAAGAAGAAATAAAACTGAGGGCTGGAAAGAGGAGATTTATCCTCAGGGTCTCAGGACAATGGTTGTCAAGGGTCAGTGGAATGGTGGAGGGTGTGGGACCAGGAGGAGTCAAAACTGTAGGAACAGTCTGGTCGTGGCTTTCTATGCTCTGCTGTGGAGGAATAAGGACAAGAGCGTAGACACAGACATGGAAGAGACAATACAGGTACTGATCAAGGAGAGTGGCAGACTTCAGCACTAGGGCCAGTAGGACCTGTGAAGCACAGATGTGTTTGGCTGCTGGACTTGTGGGGGATCTGTGGGGGATTCTAGTGGGAAGTTTGTGAGAGTAGAAGGACCTTAAAGGCTCAGGGCAATAGCTAGCTCTTTGCCAAGTGTATAGTAGTATTTCAGTAATTATTTTGGTCACCAATATAGCTCCATTGATACATTCAGGCAGACTATCAGAGTATCAGAATACACACATGCTCTTCTGTGCTGGCATATGCTATGAATTCAAGCGTACAATGCCACAAAGGGGATAGGTATTGTTATATCTGTGTGTTTCAGAAGATGTTGGCTACAGGTGAGATAGATGAACCATTTGATTAAAAAATTCCAGGTTAAAACTGAATTTTATTCTCCAAGAGTAACAACTCACACAATTCCAAAATGTGTTAGATACAAGATACATGAATTGATAGAAAAGAAATTCTAAGACAAATATGAACACATGCTTTCATTTGTGCAACACTCCATTTTTCAATGACACAATATACTCAAAACCAACTTGAAAACTCAAATCAACTCCCGTTGGGTCTCACTTGTCAATCACAAGTAGCATGGGGGTATTTACATTTGACCTTTACTACAATTTCCAGCCTATCTTTATATTGTGCCATGTATTTCCACACAATTTATCGCCTTTGATCTTACTGAAAACACTATGAACTACTTTAAAAATAAGAAAACACAGGACCTTTATTGAAACTTTCTTAGCTCATCCCATTTTATCATTGGAATAACACATTGAGGTAGACATTTTACAGGTAAGAATATTGAAGGATTTGAAGATGTTTTGTAAATAAGGGGAAGAACCAGGTTTGGAAACCTGCTTGTCTGATTGTTTTTCTGTTATTCCCTGCCAGAAGCTAGACTATTTCAATGTTTTGTGGCCCACGAAACCTAGAGTGATCTTGACCTAGCACCTTTCAAGTGCTCCATAATCTAGAGCATTTTCTGAAAGGTAGAAACTTCTAGAAACTTCTCAATCTTCAGGGAAACTTCTGAGCATTTTAGTGTTAGTCTTGATTGCTGATTGTAAATGTCCATTCTATCATCCCCAGTGTATTAAGTGTATTAAGTAATACACTTAATAAATCATCTGTTGGTCTACAAACTGAAGAGGAACAGCTGTAAAGAATGCACGTGTACAGGGAGTCTGTAAATTCAAACTCACGTCCACTGAGTCAGTGATGCCATCCAACCATCTCATCCTCTGACGTCCCTTTCTCCTCCTGCCTTCCATCTTTCCCAGCATCAAGGTCAGCGTCATCCTCAGGTATTACACTTAATATATCATCTATTGGTCTACAAACCGAAGAGGAACACAGCTGTAAACAATGTATCTGTACTGAGTGTCTGTAAATTCCTCACGGAGGTGAGTCCTTATGACTGGAGTGAGGCTGAAGGAGGGACAAGGAGAAATGCATCTCTCTCTAGAGAGAGATGTTGAAAACAGACCCAAAGTGACAATCAATATGGGTGGAGATATCAATGAGCTTGTCTTGTCGCCCTAGCATGAAATACACTTGCTGAAGAGTGGGGAAAAATGATCAAGCTCTATGTGGTATTAAATTGCAGAGCGCATACGACATGATATAAATGTCATGAATTAATATGAAACAAGCCTGGCGTTCTACATAACTTTATGTCACCTGTAGCCCTGAAGCTGTACATTTTGTACAATTAAATTCATTCACTCTCTTCTATTCCAGAGAACTATGCTAGAAATCTTGATTAGTGGCTTATATTTATCAGCTGAAAATCAATAGTTTTTTCTGGGGTGAGGTGGGGGATGGGGGCCTATTCAAGCAAATTCATTCTCCTCAATAGGCTTGAACCTTATGTCTGAACCTCACTGTTCTCTCTGTCCTTATAATACTTTCCAAAGTGAAACTGACATGAAGTGAAGGCACCTAGCCCCCTTTCGCTGTCCAAGCCTCCTAGACCCCTTTGAATTTCCTTACTGCTCGCTCATTTCACACAAGGTTTCAAAGGGCTTCCTGGGAAACAGCCTTCCTGCCACATCTTGTTGACCTGATCTCGTTTTGTGGCCACACTTTTCAAAAATCGTTACCTCCTGTGGAGACAAATTCATCATAAGCCTCTTGCAATATACCTCCAGCCATGACACTTTTGGACTGACATTTATTCACAGATTGACTATAAATAGGCAGCAATTTACACCCAATTAGATGTGGAGGGGAATCTGGGGTTGCAGGAAAATTTCCACTCACTCAGTATGCAGGGTGTGTGTGATGGCTGAGTGACTGATGTTGCTGCCATTTGCTAAGATTCTCTTATTTGATTTCAATTCAAACACTTTTAATTTGAGCAGAGCCTTGGGAATGACTTAAGACAGGGTAATTAATTGGAGCATAGCATCTTTGAGAAAAAAATGGCAAAATTATTTATTCCTTTTCTTTTTAAAAATGCCTGAATAATGAGAACATAATATTATCATCATTTAACTTCCCCCAAATTCTTATTAATTTATTCTTATTAAATTAAAATCACCAGGGCTATGTCTTCCCTAAGAATATGTAATCCAAATATTAAGTTGCATACTTTGGTCACCCCTAAGAATCACAAATTAGTTTCAACTTGGGCTGGGTAAAATGAGCGGCTGGCTTTGGAGAATGGATGAGAAAGACGTGTAATAGTCAATGGGATGGGGGCTTTGATCATATAGCCTCTAATAACTGCTGTTCAAAAAAATCTCATTTAAAATGAGAATGTTGAATCCCTAAGCTTCCACAACCTAACAGTGATTAGCTCAAAAGAATCTAAACTCTTGCTAAGAATTAATTATTATGAGAAGAAATCTAAAGAGAGTTTTATCAAATTAAGGCAATGAATGGTGTTATTCAGCCCAAACAGAGAAAGGAGATATTTATTTAATCTAATAGTTTCAGAAAGGATTATATTTCTGTACACAAACACAGATCATGTGCATTTTTAGTTTATGAAGTATTAAAATGGAAAAATAATTGCAAATGGCACAGAACCTAGTTTTATCATGCCAGAGACATTTTGAGATCTTGTAGAACAGTATTTTTCAAATTTTAATGTCCATCCAATCACCTGGGGATCTTGTTAAACTGAAGATTCAGATTCAGTAATCTGAGGTAAAGTATGTGATTCACATTTCTAGAAACTTGCCTCTTGATGCAGATGCTGCTGGTTCTTGAATCAACCATACTTTGAGTAGTGAAGTCTTAGAGCATCTGAGTCATGATTACTAAAATCAGTTACCATTGTATGGGGGTAAGCTAGCTAATACTATGTGCTGATTTATATAATATATGATAACTAGTGCTGTGATATAGTCATTGATATAAAGAGAGAATAGTTTCAAAAGTAAAAAAGCTAGGAGATCGAAAATATTGCTGTCTAATCTTCAGTTCAGTTCAGTTCAGTTCAGTCACTAAGTCGTGTCCGACTCTTTGCGACCCCATGAATCGCAGCACGCCAGGCCTCCCTGAACATCACCAACTCCCGGAGTTCACTCAGACTCAGGTCCATCGAGTCAGTGATGCCATCCAGCCATCTCATCCTCTGTTGTCCCCTTCTCCTCCTGCCCCCAATCCCTTCCAGCATCAGAGTCTTTTCCAATGAGCCAACTCTTCGCATGAGGTGGCCAAAGTACTGGAGTTTCAGCTTTAGCATCATTTCTTCCAAAGAAATCCCAGGGCTGATCTCCTTCAGAATGGACTGGTTGGATCTCCTTGCAGTCCAAGGGACTCTCAAGAGTCTTCTCCAACATCACAGTTCAAAAGCGTCAATTCTTCAGCACTCAGCCTTCTTCACAGTCCAACTCTCACATCCATACATGACCACAGGAAAATCCATAGTCTTGACTAGACGGACCTTTGTTGGCAAAGTAATGTCTTTGCTTTTCAATATGCTATCTAGGTTGGTCATAACTTTCCTTCCAAGGAGTAAGTGTCTTTTATTTCATGGCTGCAGTCACCATCTGCAGTGATTTTGGAGCCCAAAAATATAAAGTCTGACACTGTTTCCACTGTCTCTATCTATTTCGCACGAAATGATGGGACCGGATGCCATGATCTTCATTTTCTGAATGTTGAGCTTTAAGCCAACTTTTTCACTCTCCTCTTTCACCTTCATCAAGAGGCTTTTGAGTTCCTCTTCACCTTCTGCCATAAGGGTGGTGTCATCTGCATATCTGAGGTTATTGATATTTCTCCCGGCAATCTTGATTCCAGCTTGTGTTTCTTCCAGTCCAGCATTTCTCATGATGTGCTCTGCATATAAGTTAAATAAGCAGGGTGACAATATACAGCCTTGACGTACTCCTTTTCCTATTTGGAACCAGTCTGTTGTTCCATGTCCAGTTCTAACTGTTGCTTCCTGATCTGCATACAGATTTCTCAAGAGGCAGGTCAGGTGGTCTGGTATTCCCATCTCTTTCAGAATTTTCCACAGTTTATTGTGATGCACACAGTCAAAGGCTTTGGTATAGTCAATAAAGCAGAAATAGATGTTTTTCTGGAACTCTCTTGCTTTTTCCATGATCCAGCGGATGTTGGCAATTTGATCTCTGGTTCCTCTGCCCTTTCTAAAACCAGCTTGAACATCAGGAAGTTCACGGTTCACATAGATCTGAAGCCTGGCTTGGAAAATTTTGAGCATTACTTTACTAGCATGTGCTGCTGCTGCTGCTAAGTCGCTTCAGTCATGTCCGACTCTGTGCGACCCCATAGACAGCAGCCCACCAGGCTTCTCCGTCCCTGGGATTCTCCAGGCAAGAACATTGGAGTGGGTTGCCATTTCCTTCTCCAATGCATGACTAGCATGTGAGAGCAATTGTGTGGTAGTTTGAGCATTCTTTGGCATTGTCTTTCTTTGGGATTGGAATCAAAACTGACCTTTTCCAGTCCTGTGGCCACTGCTGAGTTTTCCAAATTTGCTGGCATATTGAGTGCAGCACTTTCACAGCATCATCTTTCAGGATTTGAAATAGCTCAACTGGAATTCCATCACCTCCACTAGCTTTGTTCGTAGTGATGCTTTCTAAGGCCCACTTGACTTCACATTCCAGGATGTCTGGCTCTAGGTCAGTGATCACATCATCGTGATTATCTGGGTCGTGAAGCTCATTTTTGTATAGTTCTTCTGTGTATTCTTGCCACCTCTTCTTGATATCTTCTACTTCTGTTAGGTCCATACCATTTCTGTCCTTTATTGAGCCCATCTTTGCATGAAATGTTCCCTTGGTATCTCTAATTTTCTTGAAGAGATCTCTAGTCTTTTCCATTCTGTTGTTTTCCTCTATTCTTTGCATTGATCGCTGAGGAAGGCTTTCTTATCTCTTCTTGCTGTTCTTTGGAACTCTGCATTCAGATGTTTATATCTTTCCTTTTCTCCTTTGCTTTTCACTTCTCTTCTTTTCACAGCTATTTGTAAGGCCTAATCTTGCCTCTACTACAAATAAACATTCCCAATGTATGTGTAGTACTTTGCATTTTGCAAATTAATTTTACCTAGTATATGTCACATGGTTTTATGTTGATCCTCTAAAAACCCTATGAAATCAAGCAGGCATTTTATTTTCATTTTCCTTATGAATATCCTGAAAGTAAAAGTTGGTGTGATTTGCACAGTTTTGCATTATCATTCAGCAAGAAAACTGTGACTCAAACTAATGTCTCCTGACCACAAGTACAGTGTTCTTTCTACTAGCAGTGATTTTGCATGGAACATATAACTTCTCTAGTCCTCTTATTTATGAAATGGGTGATCCAGGTTCAACTAGATCAGTGGTTATCAACCCTCACTGTGCAACCAAAAAACCCTGGGAGCACAAGAAATCATACCAGTGAGATCCCCTTCAGTGCAGAGTCTCCAGGAATGAGGCCAGGGTACCATTTCTTTACATCTTCTAAGCTGATAAGTTGATTCTGATACAAGTGATGACTGAGAACCAAATGTATTAGATACTCACAAAAGCACTTTTCAAGGTAAGTCATGTTCCTCTCTTCTTCAGGAAAATCTACCATTGACTTTGTTTAAAAAGGTGAAATTGTGATTTAGCAAGCTTTTACTTTCTGTCCTATTGCATAGGACTTTAAAATTTAGGTAGATTTCAGCTGATGCCTTTTAAAAAAGATCCCTTTCACTCAAACAAGTGAAGGTTTCAGTTTGTTCCCTATATCCACACTCTATGCAACATCAGTATTTCTGAGTTTCCTATTTTTCCTTTAAACTTGGCACTGAATAGTTAGGCTTTTACTTGGGCTCTCATTGAAGTGAATATCTAAACCCTCCTGATTGCTTCCTGGCATGACTGCTGTTTTCTTTGCGGCCACTGTGACTTGAAGGAGGATTTGGACACAAAGTAAACATACCTAGATTACCTGAGATTTCTGTGTCAGAAACTGGTAACATAAACGGTTTAGAAATAGTTTCTTCTCAAGAGTTAAAATTTCAGTGCTGAGTCTCCTTGATGCAAATTTTGGAAAAGTTCAGGTTGTCGGAAGCAGATGGTTGTTTTTCTTTTACAGAATCTTTGGCTTTTTTATAGTTGTCACAAGATCAAGGGGACAGAATTAGTCAACAGCTTTCCCTCATAGTTTCCATTCTGTTGATCATTTTTCAAAAGTTGAAGAGACAGGAGAAAAATGGAAGCTTTGAACACTTGGGAGGATCCAAGGCGGGGGGGTGGTTAGGCCTTTCTAGGGGTAATCCTTGATTACCCCAAGAGGGTTCTCAATAAGGCCATCCCTTCCTGAAGCATCTGTATTCTGAGTGATGTCACTGTATCAATGATGCATCTCTGAGTTTCTCTAGAAGGGTTCAGGGTTTGAAGTATAACAGAACCAAAACAGCTTGTTTAATTTTGGTAATGGAAATGTAATTGCATATATATTAATAGTATCCTTGAAAGGATATTATGCAATCCAAGTCTCGATTCCCAAACTTTCTAACGTGAATTTTCTATAACCAGGCAGTTTATTCAATGAGGAAATAAAATGCATACTGTTCAAAGATGACTACAATACCAGTTTCCTTGGGGTACATGGTACAGAATAATCTTTTTTACGGCAGATCATTAATCTTGTTGTTCCTTACTGTTTTAGTCCGATCACTCAGTCTTTCTTGCACTATTTATTTGAGTGGGTTCATGAAGTCCAGAGATGCTTGTTTCATTTAAGTTTACTGTGAGATTTTTACACCCTGTGGAGAATTCTCTGGTTGTCATTATAAAATACACTTTTATTCACCCCAAGCAGAATGGTCCTGCAACACCCCATTGCCTTTTCTAATTTCTAGAATTTCCTGTTCATTCTTACAACATCTTTAATAGCCTCACTCTTGAACCCCATGGACTCACAGAGAGCAGAATCTTTTTGTTTGGGAGATTCCAGATGTATTTCCTTCATCTCACTCCCTGATAAACAGTCTTGTCTGAGCCCAGATGTGCCTGGCCTCTCACAAAGCATTTGGCTACCACTGTTCTGGGGAGATGGTTACTGCGTTTACAAGGTACTAGAAATTTCTACCGTCCCATTAACTCCCCTATTCGTATTTTAGAACTCTATTTTCTAGTGTCCCGTCTCTGTGACTTGTTGCCATTTCCCTACAGAGAAAAGTATGGAGTCAGAGACTGATATTAAAAAAAAAAAAATGGTAGCAAAGCAATTGCTCTCATTTAGAATTAAAAATATTTGATTAAAATTTGTAAGAGCACTCAGCTGGTAGCATTAGAGCCAATTACTCATGTGCACATTGGGTGGGCCTTCCCAATTCAAAGTGTGCAGTAACTCTCTCCTTTTGAATGAAGGAAAATACATCTTTGTAGTAAGTTGGAGGATCTAAGTTTTAACTATTTCTGTGCCAGTCTGAAGGCTTGATTGATATAAAATGTAATTGCTTAGTTGTTCAGTTGTGTCAGACTCTTTGCGACCCCATGAACTGTAGCCCGCTAGGTTCCTCTGTCCATTGGGATTCTCCTAGGCAAGAATACTGGAGTGGGTTGCCATGCCCTCCTCCAGGGGATCTTCTCAACCCAGGTATCGGACCCAGGTCTCCCGCATAGCAGGCGAATTTTTTACTGTCTGAGCCACCAGGGAAGCCCATAAAATGTAATAGCAGTTTAAATATAAAAAATGAAGTGAAGTGAAAGACACTTAGTTGTGTCCAACTCTTTGCGACCCCATGGACTATACAGTCCATGGAATTCTCCAGGCCAGAATACTGGAGAGCCTTTTGCTTCTCCAGGGGATCTTTCCAATACAAGGATTGAATCCAGATCTCCAGCATTACAGGCAGATTCTTTACCAGCTGAGCCACAAAGGAAGCCCAAATGTTAAAAAGTAGTAGGCATTTAATTTTTAGAAGGGGAAAAATTCAGATAGCAGGGTCTAATGACAGATGGTGTCACATATTTATTTCATCTTTGGTGTATTTGCTCTTTTGTAAGGGTTTAAATCACAGTACAGCCTAGGTTAGACTGATTTGTAGATTGGTTTTGTCTCAGAATTAAATATTTGCTAGGCTAATGGGAAAGAAAGCTAGTTTTATTGGGTTTTTATTTTCTGTTCTTTCAGATCTAAGCTCCAGCCACCTTGATTCCATATTTTGTTTTAAGGGTCTGAATTTTATGGAGATCATGAAGGAGGCTTTGTGTTTCTGGCTTCTTATAGTGTTTGACCAATAAGATGTCATGGCAAGACATCAGAAGGGTAGAAGGTAGATTTTTATGTCCCCTGGCTGCCTTCCTGGCAGGCTGGCCCTGAGATAGCTGTGTTTTTTTCAAGGAATGTCCTTGTTCCTTTCATGGTCCTCCCTACAGGACTCTCCCATCCAGTGCTGGGGACCTCTTTTCCTCTCCTTCTTCTCCCTTAGAGGTGAAGTGACTAGTTTCATGGTTCTGTACAATCCCTTGTAATTTTCCCATAAATATGAGGGTGCTATTTTCTGTAGAGACCTTGAATGATTCACTAGAGTTAACTAACAGGTTTTAGTGGGTGGGCTATTTGTTTGTCTTATCTCTAAGCTTAAGGTAAGGGGTCTATTAATCATATACAATTCCCAACCTTTAAGAAAAATGGATTTGCAATACAAATGGTGAGTAACATGAATGGTGAGTGGAGAGTGATAAGGAGAGGCAAGAATGTATATATGTGTAATATTTAAGGATGATTGATATTCAGTTGATAGGCCTTCATGCAACCATATATCCATTTATAAATGTCTTTCACTTTAATTGCCAGGAATTTGTAGTATTGAAAAGTGTTTTGAATATCACCCTAGTTTCACTGATACATATTTTTATTAATATTATTCATGTGGGTAAATTGATAACTTGGTATACTGTTTTGTTTTTTTTTCATCTAAAGATTGACAGAGAAGAGCTTTAATCAAGATTCAGGAAGCTATAGCTTTCAATAACACTCAACTTGGTTCAGCATCCATATGCAAGAAAAAAATCCACTTGCAAAATATATTACATGTGAACTGAAAAAAAAGTAAGCCATAATCATAGCTTTATCATGAAACTCCCATATTTAACACTTAAAGAGAGATTTATACGGACTAGGTACTCATTTTGCATCCACCATGAGCAATCTCTTATTTAATCCTTCTCAACAAATGCTGAATACTATTATATTCCAGTTTTTCACTTAAAGAATATAAGGCTTAGATAGGCTTAACTTGTCCCCAAACATGCATTTAATTGGCATCTAATTGGACTTTGATCTGAGAACTCTCCAGTTTCAAAGCCTAAGTTCTAAACCATTAACAAAAAACTGCTTCCCTGAACTTTTCTATAGCTTCAAGCAATTCTTATGTTTTTGTACAACAGTGATCAAAAAAATTTTAATGATCATTAATTAAAGTAGGAAGAATTACTTGTAATTGCATTAGTATATGCTTATTTCTTGACATTGTCACTTAAATTGGCTCAGTAGATGCTTTTTTAACTCCTATTAAATATAAAATATGGAGCCCAGCACAAACTGAAGGGGCAGCTGTGGGAATGTTAGGACACATGTGAGAAGAATTATAATAAAATAACTGTCTGGATTATTTAATTAAAAAATCTACACTCAGAAGGGAAATTAGATATTGTTTGGTCCAATCCCTTCTTCTATATAATAATGAAATGGAAACTTAAGATAGTTCAGGGGCCTCCCAAAGGGCACTGTGAAAATATCTGAGGACAGTTGGTAAGAAAAGGCTTCCTACAATGATTGCATTAAAACAGAAACCAATTTATTTTAATAGGCTTAAAATAAAAGTGATTTTAACAAATAAGAGTAAATATCACTAGATAAGTACCTTTGATTTTCCTCTACCCCTACTTTTATAGTTAACATACTATACTCTGTAGGGTTAAAGTGTTCAGCATAATTTGACTCACACATATTGTGAACTGATTCGATAATAAGTTAATATCTATCGTCTCATACAGGTACAGAAAAAGGAAAAGAATAAAAAAACATTTGTTTTCTCACGATGAGAACTTAAGATTTACAGTCTTAACATTCTATAAATATATCATACAGCAATC
Source organism: Bison bison bison (assembly GCF_000754665.1). NCBI lineage: Eukaryota > Metazoa > Chordata > Mammalia > Artiodactyla > Bovidae > Bison > Bison bison. The sequence continues at coordinate 3,978,797 of NW_011495081.1, read as the reverse complement.
ACCATGGGTATGTTACATCCTTAGTACTGATTTATACCTGGAAGTATATACCTTTGACCACCTTCATCCAATTTCCCTTCCCCTTACCCACCTCCTCTGATAACTACAAATCTTATCTCTTTTTAAAGAGTTTTTTCTTTTTTTAGATTTCAGATAGAAATTAATTACAGTATTTATCTTTCTTTGACTTACTTCATGTAGCATAATGCCCTCAAGGTTCATCCATGTTGTCACAAATGGCATCTGTTGATAGACTCGACAGGTTTGTTGTTTCCATGTCTTAGCTAATATAAATAATGCTGTTATGAACACATGGGTGCAGAAAGCTCTTAGGCATCATGACCTGGTTTCCTTTGGATAAATACCCAAAAGTGGAACTGATGAACCATATGGTGGTGGTAGTTTCATTCACTAAGTCATGGCTGACTCTTTGCAACCCTATGACCTGTAAACTGCCAGGCTGCTCTGTCCACAGGGTTTTCTAGACAAGAATCCTGGAGTGGGTTCCCATTTCCTTCTCCAGGAGATCTTCCCAGCCCAGGGATAGAACCTGGGTCTCCTTCATCACAGGTGGATTGACTGAGCCACCAGAGAAGCCTTGGATCATATGGTGGTTTTATTTATCTCTTTTTTTTTTAATCTCTTTCATGAATATTCACACCATTTTCCATAGTGCCTGTACCAACTGGAATACCTCTATAAGGGCAAAAGTTTTCCCTTTCTCTACAACCTCACCAGCATTTATTATATCTTGTCTTTTTTATGACAGCCATTCTAACAGACCTAAAGTGATAGCTCATTGTGGTTTTGATTTGCATTTCACTAATGATTAGCGATGTTTAGCACCTTTTTGTGTACCTGTTGGCCATTCATATATCTTTGTTGAAAAATGTCTTTTCAGGTCCTTTGCCCATTTCTAAATTGGATTATTTGGTTTGTTGCTATTTTTTTCAATATATCTTGGATAGTAACCCCTAGTCAGATGTATCTTATGCAATATTTTTTCCAACTCTGCAGGGTTTTTTTTTTTTTTTTTCATTTTGATTGTTATTTCTCTTGCTGTGGTTAAGTGTTTAACACTTTTTTTTTAATGGAGTATTTAAGATTTTCTGTACATAAAATAATGCTATGTGCAAATAGAGATAGTTTTACTTTGTTCTTTCCAAATCTGATCCCTTTATTTTTCTTTTTCTTGCCTAATTGCTCTAGCTAGGATTTACAGTACTATGTACTATGCACAGGAATAGTGTGAGTGGGCATCCTTCTCTAATTTTTTTCTTAATTAATAAAATTTAGTTTCTAAATAAAACTGTGAGCCAGTTTTTAGAAAAAGGAAAATGAGATGTTTATTTTTTGATAAACTTTGATGGCATGGTTAAAATATACTTTTTATTAAATTATGTGTTTTATCAATTTTCTTTTAACATTAAATTTATTACTCTTATGAAGCACCTACTCTGTTATTATTTATGTGGATTTATTTTCTCAGTTGTTCTATAATAGAGTGCTACCTAACCTGAATTTTTCATTAATCTAGAATTCAAAAAACAGCAATCATATCCAAAATCCCATTTTGAGACTTCATAAAATACAGCATCTTTGCAAGATTTGATATTTTACTTTGTTATTAATTTGAATTATATTTTAAATATATTGGTAAATACAGAAGAGAACTACCTACAGATATTATACCATAATATGGGATAAGAGATAGAATCTATATGTGGAGGGGTGTGTAAATAGAGGCTAATTTTAAAAGTGGCGAGTCAGTGATGTATGTTTTTATTTATAATATTTTAAACCCCTTAATTGAAAAATGATTAACATTCAAAAAGCTGTACATATTTAATGTATACAGCTTACCAAGTTTGGAGATAAGTGCGTGCATGCATGTGTGCTAAGTGGCTTTAGTCATGTCTGACTCTTTGTGACCCTGTGGGCTGTAGCCCAAAGCTACTCTGTCCAAGGGATTTTCCAGGCAAGAATACTAGACTGTGTTACTGTACCCTCCACGACTACAACTTATACCATAAACATATTCCTCCTACTCAGAAGTTTCCTTCCCTGTTCTTTAACATGTTGTTTGTGATAAGAAAGCTTAACATAAGATCTACTCTTCTAGTAAATTTTAAGTATGCAATATAATGTTGTTAACTACGGATTCTGTATTATACAGTAGATCTCTAGGACGTATTTATGTTGAAAAACTGAGTTCTTGTACCCTTTGAATAATATTTCCTCTTTTCTCCTTCACTTCAGCCCCTGGAAACCACCATTCTACTCTTTGTTTTTTATGTGCTTGACTAATTTAGATTTCTCATATAAGTGGTACCATATAGGTTTGTCCTTCTGTGTCTGGCTTATTTCATTTAATGAACATAATGTCCTCCAGGTTCATCCATGTTTTCACAAATGTCAGTATAGCTTTCTTTTTTAGGGCTGAGTGATTTTTCGTTATGTATGTACCACATTTTCCTTACCCATCCATCCATTGATGGACATTGGGTTGCTTCCATGTCTTGGCTATTGTGAATAACATGTATAATATTTGTTTCTTCGTGTGAGTTTGTCACTGTAAGGACTTGAAAATGTTTTATTGGATAATAAGGAAAGAGATGGGAATACCAGACCCCCTGACCTGCCTCTTGAGAAATTTATATGGAGGACAGGAAGCAACAGTTAGAACTGGACATGGAACAACAGACTGGTTCCAAATAGGAAAAGGAGTATGTCAAGGCTGTATATTGTTACCCTGCTTATTTAACATATATGCAGAGTACATCATGAGAAACGCTGGACTGGAAGAAACACAAGCTGGAATCAAGATTGCTGGGCGAAATATCAATAACCTCAGATATGCAGATGACACCACCCTTATGGCAGAAAGTGAAGAGGAACTAAAAAGCCTCTTGATGAAAGTGAAAGAGGAGAAGTGAAAAAGTTGGCTTAAAACTCAACATTCAGAAAACGAAGATCATGGCATCTGGTCCCATCATTTCGTGGGAAATAGATGGAGAAACAGTAGAAACAGTGTCAGACTTTATTTTTTGGGGCTCCAAAATCACTGCAGATGGTGACTGCAGCCATGAAATTAAAAGACGCTTACTCCTTGGAAGGAACCTTATGACCAACCTAGACAGCATATTGAAAAGCAGAGACATTACTTTGCCAACAAAGGTTCGTCTAGTCAAGGCTATGGTTTTTCCTGTGGTCACGTATGGATGTGAGAGTTGGACTGTGAAGAAAGCTGAGCGCCGAAGAATTGATGCTCTTGTACTGTGGTGTTGGAGAAGACTCTTGAGAGTCCCTTGGACTGCAAGGAGATCCAACCAGTCCATTCTGAAGGAGATCAGCCCTGGGATTTCTTTGGAAGGACTGATGCTAAAGCTGAAACTCCAGTACTTTGGCCACCTCATGCGAAGAGTTGACTCATTGGAAAAGACTCCGATGCTGGGAGGGATTGGGGGCAGGAGGAGAAGGGGACAACAGAGGATGAGATGGCTGGACAGCATCACTGACTCGATGGACCTGAGTCTGAGTGAACTCCGGGAGTTGGTGATGTTCAGGGAGGCCTGGCGTGCTGCGATTCATGGGGTCGCAAAGAGTTGGACATGACTGAGCAACTGAACTGAACTAAAGGATGTCTTTAACAGTATGTGTCTTATAAATTAGATCATTTCATAAATATTGTGTGCTTACTATTTATACCACAGCACTTATGTGCATTCGTATGCATGTTTGAAATGGAGGTCTCTATAAATCAAAATGTCTATTAAAAATAGAAACCAGGTAATTTATATATTTGAGGATCAAATATGAATTTTAAAATTGTTCTCAATATGTAGCAATGTCTATTTGTATTTTATCACTGTGTTTCTATTCCTCAGTATAGTTAATGAGTAAACGTTCTCTATTTTTATAGCTATTTCTATTGCTTTTGCAAGTACATTGATCGTAATGTTCATTAATGTTGACATTGGATAATGCTAAGTTGCTTCAGTCGTGTCCGACTCTCTGCGACCCCATAGACAGCAGCCCACCAGGCTCCCCCGTCCCTGGGATTCTCCAGGCAAGAACACTGGAGTGGGCTGCCATTTCCTTCTCCAATGCATGAAAGTGAAAAGTGAAAGTGAAGTCACTTAGTCATGTCCGACCTTCAGCGACCCCATCGACTGCAGCCTACCAGGCTCCTCCATCTATGAGATTTTCCAGGCAAGAGTACTGGAGTGGGGTGCCATGCCTTCTCCGACATTGGATAATACTTAGCCTTAATTCTTCTTCTTTTTTTTTTTGCTTAAATTTATAGCAAAAATACAAATATATTTAACTATTAATGTTGCTACTATCAGAAGTTGTTTAATTATATAATACTATGGTTCTCTTGTTCTCTTTCTGAATTCTGTTAAAAAGAAAAACAAAATTAAAATCCTCCAGTATCCTTATGGATGTCAGCTATTCCTCAAAATTTGCAGACTAACATTTACTCAAATGAAAAGTAGGTTTAATATCTTTCATTTCCTTTTAAGATATCAAAGCAAATTTCCCAGAAGCTGAATATCAAATAATGCTACATAGTTTCTTTATTTCATTTCCTCTCTTTAGTGTTTTTCAAGGACGTAGATATATATACACCTTAGTATATGTGTGCACAAACATGGACACACTCATGTAATACACACATGGAATAATGTACTAAAACATCTCTGACTTGCTTTTAAGCCCATTGGTTTTGGAAATAAAATTTGTTTGTAGCACGGCTGTGATTGACTGTCAAGGAACATTTTGAGTAAAAATGCTGCCAATCTAGACTATTATTTTTATTTGAACTCTCACCATTGCGCTGCTCATAATCTTATTTTTTATATACAACCAAAACAGCAGACCTGGCCTTGGAGCAAGTCCATTCTATTTCTGTTGTAGCAAATTCTCTCCTCATTCCTGCCAGCTCATAGAGTGTTCATAAAGTATGTTTCATATTCTTACCAGTGACTCATAAATATAGGGAGAAAAGGAAGTCAGAAGATAGCAGGTCTCTTCCAGGGGCGTGACCTACTGCCCAGAGGAGCACTCAGTCATGCATTTTGACTTTGGTAATTGAATGCTATATCCATTTCACTGCCACATTCTCATTAAAAAAAATGTAGCATCACAGCCAAACATTTGTTGGATGAAATTGCTAAGTCTTTTAAATAATCTCATACCAAGGAATAAATGTATCAGAGAAAAATAAAATTAGGGATCCCGATTTTGCTCTTCATTACATTTTTATTTCTGAAATGGTAATTTCTATATTTTAGCCATGTTCCATTTATTATTAGTGGAAGTGTAATGTGGGACCTGGGTATTTCTATCAAGGACATAACTGATTCATTCTCTGCAATTAAAAAAAAATGCTGATATATATTTTCCCCTTTCATGGCATTATTGAAACCTGTGTGGCTAAACAAATTAACAGCCTATTCTTACAGACTCATTTGGAAGATAGAGCCCATTCACTGAGCATCAAGAAAGCCATAGGGAATATAAACTGAGGATTTGAGAAAAGAGGCATTTCACAGCTAATTGTTATCAATTGTTAGAAAGCATATTTTATAGAAATAAAAAATAAGATGTATTTTCCCACTGTAACAAACCTACTTTCCTTCCACTTTACTCTATAACTCGCCTCCTTCTTGCAATTTATGCCCTTGATCCTGAAAAGAGGTAGAAGATAGGGCTTGAAGACACGGCCTATACAGATTGATGGTAGCAGTGGTGGGGCGGAATTTTTGAACTTCTTAGAATGCCACACAGAAACATAAAAAGGAGCTAGAGAGCAAAATAAAAAATCCATGAACATTTGCAATAAATCTAGGTACAAGTTATCCTCAAAAACCTCAAAATTGATGGTAAGGGAAAACCACCAATAGTTACAAATTTTCTTTGGTATCAGAAAGCAAAGCAGTGCAATCGGGACTATAATAAACCTGAAAACCAGACAACCCCTAAAATAGGCAAACAGAGTTTACTGGAAGAGTGGTGGAGTGATTTGAGAACGACGGCTGAAATTGAAGAAATTTTGCTCACTCTGATAGTGAGTGAGCAGATAGGATCCTCAGGAAGGCTTGAAGAGAATGAATCAGTCTAAGGTCTGTGAACTGTCAAAGCTCCAAGCAAGGCTCCCTGGTAGGACATGACCCCACACTGAGAAGAAACTGTTAAAAGTTGAAAATATGAGCAGGATGGAGGAGAACATAAATGGAGGAAAGAGAAGTCACAGATGGATGAAGAATAGAAACAGGAAAGTTCAGAAAGCAAAGCTGTTATATTCTTTTACTCTGCATGAAAATAAAGGAAGATGGATCTATGTGAAGTTAGAAAAGCTATCTTGAATATGTTTTCAAAAAGTTCAGGAGAACTAATTTCTCATAAAGATGAGCATTCAGTGAGTATCAAGGTCAAATTCTATGTAAGTTTACTGAAAAAGAGAATAAGGAGCAAAATGCCTTTGCAGAGAGTGTGAAATACAGTCATGACTACAAAACAGATTAAAATTGTAACCTGTTCCAAAATTACTAAAATACATTAAGAAAATGATAGACAAGTAGTCACAATATAAGCCATAGTTACAAAAATTCTGATATGAGATACTCCAACATGGGGAATGAACTAGAAATAAAAGAAAACATAATTTCCGAAATGAATACTAATGTAGAAGAAACATAAGATTGAGTAAAGACAAAAATAATGCTTGTCTAACTTATTGATGCATAGTAAATCATCCCCAATTGTAGCAGTTTCAAACAAAAAAAGTTTGTTTCACAGTGCCTATAAGTTGGAAATAGTTTAACTATGCCTCTAGGTCAGGGTCTCAAAGTGAAATCAACATGTCAGAGTGAGTGAAGTCATCTCAAGGCTCAGCAAAAGAGAATCAACTTTCAAGCTTATTCATGTCTCTAATTCAGGTTTCAAGCCCTCCTTTCTGGCTGTTGGCTGGACATAGATCCCTTGCTAGGTGGGCCTCTTGAACTAAACAAATGAGGGTGTGAAACGAAGTAAGGAATGTAGAAGTCACAGCCTTTTTGTGACCTAACCCCAGAATGGCATCCTATTGGTTTGGGTATATTCCATTTATTAAGAGTGATTCCCCAGATGTAGCCCACACTCCAAAGAAGCATGTGAATATACAGAGGTGGGGACCAGTGGAAGTGACATCATACTACCTTATAACAATTGAGAGGCAAAAAAATAAAATGAAAAGTAATGAACAAAGATAAAAAGAGAAAATGATAAGTATTGAAGATACGCAAGAAAGATTCAACACATGGCTTACTTAAAGTAAATCATATATTTTTCTGTATGTATAGATATGGGCTACTTAAAATAAAATAGTACACATGAAATAAGAGTACCACACTTTGGAAAAGACTTGTCTAGCAAATAGTAAAGGTTCAATTAATGTCAATTATTTTGACAGAGATTAGGAAGTAGTTATAAATAGGTATGTTCAGAATTATTCCTGACATTGTAAAGTCCAGTTCAGTCATAAATACTAAGCTAAAACATTCAGAAGAACATATGTTACCATAAGGAGGAAAGGATCAGTCTATGCATATGAGTTTTGTGGGTATAATTGTGTTTTCCTCCATTTGTTGTTGAAAGTAGATGTTAATATCATAGCCCTTAGCTTGGCCTCTAGTATTGTTTAGTGAAGATGAATGGTGTATGCTGAAGTCTGGCATCATCAGTTCTCTGTAGCTTTGTGTCAGTTTTCAATGTGCCAGACAGATATATGCAATGCTCAAATTATTTCAGAGTTTTTTTCAATTTTAGAATATGTTTATTATGTATTTGATACCAATAGGGATGAGGATGTTGCTGTTAATTGGTGCCAGCATATACCACTCTGTCAGCCAGCTAATCTTTTGCCAAGCTGACATTTGCGTCACCAATAATTTTGCAAAATTAGGTTATAAATAGTCTTATGCAGAATTAGGGCAGTGAGTAAAGCTTAAAAGTATATGAATACATATTAATATGTATAATCATTTCATTGACATTAGTCCTAAACTAAAAGGAAGAAAGATGACTGGTTAGAAAGGTAATGAGAAATGTGATCTTTGGAAGAAAGTTATCATCTTTTCCTAAATTTCTTAACAGTGAAGAAAATGAATACAGACATAGAAAATCGTAGACTTTAGACTTCAGAGAACAGGTAGTGTTGATAAAAAGTAACTTAGGATAGCAAGAGTCTGGGCCCCTAATACAGAATAAACTAAAAAGGTGAAAGAGGCATAAAAACTATGGTCCATGGTTTTACTGCAAGAGAAAAAAAAGGGAAAAATTTTCCATTTCAGTAGTTGGCACCTTTGCAAGTCCCCGATTATTAGAATTGCTGGGACTTTAGTGCCTTGACAGGTTATAAAATGGATAGTTTAAAAACTTTCTAATTTAATGTGTGTGTATTTTTTCTACTTCTTTTGGGCTGGTAGCTTCATTTTCACTTCTCTTTGAATTTTTCTCTGTGGAAATCCAGAGGAAATTAAGTCTTTACAGTGTTCCAAAATTCTGCAGCTAGGTTGTTTATCTCTTCCCATTTCTCCATCTCTAGGCACCGCAATAGACATCCATACAGGAATGGTTGCAATGGTATCGTGAATTATATATGAAATTTGCAGTGCTTCTCTGCTTTGAGGAGAAATAGCTGTTCCAATAATCACTGCTCCTGATTACAGAAAAGCAGATCAGTATCATGGGCAGTAGATAAGAGATGACTCTTTGGAACTTGAATGTGGAGCTGAGCTTTTCTCCATCTACAAGAATAGGGAAAATTATTTTCTCACTATTTTTTTTTAATGTGGATCATGTGTATAGTCTTTATTGAATGTGTTACAATATTGCTTTCTATTTCATTTTTTGATTTTTTTGGCCACAAAACATGTGCGATCTTATCTCCCTGACTAAGGATGGAACCTGTACCCCTGCATTGGAAGACAAAGTCTTAACCACTAATGCATTAGGGAAGTCCTATCACCTCACTCACTATAGTCTATTGATATTTGACTCCATTTTTTTTCCTAATGTACAAACATCTCCTCTAAGATATGAGGATTTTGTATGGTTACTTGCTCTTCATGAGAGGATTCTGTCCATCCTTGTCTGGGCCCCTTTGGGGCTACTGTAGCAGAATACAATAGACTGAGTAGCTAATAAACAACAGAAGTTTATTTCTCGGTGCTCTAGAGGTTGGTAAGTCTAAAGCTGATGTGCTAGCTGATTCAGAGTCTGGTATAGGCCAGTTTCCTGGTCCACAGCCATTTCTTGCCATGTCCCCACATGACAGAAGAGGTGACAGAGTTCCCTGGGGTCATTTCACAAAGTCACTAATCCCATTCATGAAAACCCCACCCTCATGGTCCAAAACCTCCCAGAGGAACCACCTCGTAATACTACCACATTGGAGACTAAGATTTCAACAGATAGTGGCTCCAAAGAATCACTTTTCTAAAAGTATCACTTATCACTAGAGTTTTAACTTAAATTTTCCTTGAGGTGTCTTATCCTAAACAGTTAACTTCCCTTTTTCATATACTCATGCAATATACATTTCTATTTCAAATAATTTATTAAAATTGTAACTAAATGATTCTTCAAGTAACTTTTGATTTCAGGTATTTTGTGCTTGCATGGTCTTATTTAACACCTTATCTACAAGAGAAACTCCACGTAAGTATTTCTGAATGAGTCAGTTCAGTTCAGTTCTGTCGCTCAGTTGTGTCCGACTCTTTGCGACCCCATGAACCACAGCACGCCAGGCCTCCCTGTCCATCACCAACTCCCGGAGTCCACACAAACCCATGTCCATCAAGTCGGTGATGCCATCCAACCATCTCATCCTCTGTCGTCCCCTTCTCCTCCTGCCCTCAATTTTTCCCAGCATCAGGGTCTTTTCCAATGAGTCAGCTCTTCGCATTAGGTGGCCAAAGTATTGGAGTTTCAGCTTCAACATCAGTCCTTCCAATGAACACCCAGGACTGATCTTCTTGAATACATAAATAATTAAATGACATTCACCAGTTCAGTGACAGGCAGGAAACTCGCTCTTTGACCAATGAACTATTACAGTAAATGGAAGCAGAGTATAGCAAAAAATAAAAAAAGTAACTGATTTTGAGTTGGAACTTTGGGTTCAAGTGCTGTCTCTGTTTACTTTTAGCTGTGTGCCAGGAAAGACATTCTAAGGGTTAGCTTCAACTGTAATGAGAAGACACTTTCTTCACACAGATTTCCTGCTTTTAAAAATTAATCAGATATCCTAAAATGTTGACAAGGTTTCTTTACAAGGAAAAAAAAAAAGTGTATGATATAATAGTATAATATTGTCCATACAGCCAGTGACCTGCACAATTTGCAAAGGTTTCTTAATATCCCCCAAAGGTTATATAGAAGAAAGTTTTATATTTTTATATATATATATATAAAAGAAAGTTTTAAAGTTTTATATTATATATGTATAATATAGAAGAAAAATGATAAAATTTTGCTATCTTCAATATTAAAATGCTTGAAAGAGCAAAATAATAATAATAATAGTTATAGAAACTTCAAGTTTACAATAGCTGCACATTGCACTTCACAGTATTTCAGAAAGAGTACTGCTAACATTTAGGTTTCTGGGCTTCTCCTCCCAGCTTGCTGTACACAATGACAGTATTCAAGACCAGAGATAAAGTTGGATTTTTTTCCTGAGATAAAATGGTGAATTCTATTTATTTCAGCAAACAATTCTTTGCTATTGCCTTCTGCATAACTCTATATGAGATAATTAACAAGATAGTAAAAAAGTACAACAGATACTACTTTGAAAATGATCTATTTATAAAAAGTAGTACAGAAATAGCCATGAGGTAGGTAGACACTCCTTTCTTGCTCAGGTTAATGATCCCAGCCCTGCCCATTAGAAAGTCTCAGAGAAATTGACTGCCTCTGAAAGTAAAGATGCTATAATGGCCTTGGTGGACACCAGGCAACACTGAACTCCACACTCTGGAGAAGAATCTACTTTTCTTTCTAGACTGTCCTTCATCCAAACTCCCTTTGCTAAATCTTTTTCCATCACAGGATGTTAGTCAAAGATAGATTAATGATTCAACTGAAACAGATTCCAAAATGGTTACTCTTTAAGCAAAGACTTCTTTGATTTGACTCTGTTCGTGGAATTCTCTAGGCAAGCTGGAGTGGGTACCATTTCCTTCTCCAAGGGATCTTCCTGACCCAGAGATCAGACCCAGACCTCCTGCATTGCAGACAGATGCTTTACCATCTGAGCACCAGGGAAACCAGTTTGACTCTCTAAGATTTAAAAAATGAATGAATTTGATAGGCAGAGATACATTCTCAAGTTCACAATGTTTCCCATGATTCTCTAATATTTCTCTCCACAGTGTAACACATTAGTTACCTGCCTTGTCCCTAAGTCAATTATTTCTTTTCCTGATATGCTCAATTTTAACAGTGACAATCTGTTTAAAGGGGGGAGCCTTAATTAAAAGAGGGTGATTTAAAAGGCAGAATTAAAATTTCAGTGGCTTATTGACTAGGGTATGTACTTTTGTCTTGAAACAGCATTTGTATTTTCAAATGTCACATCAGAATAGATGACCATTATTAATTCATTTGGCCAGAAACACTTTCTTTTTTTTTTTTTTAGATTTTATTTTATTTTATTTTTTTAAATTTTATTTTATTTTTAAACTTTACATAATTGTATTAGTTTTTACAAAAGTAAATCCTGCAGAGATCACAAAAGATATACACTAGAGAATCCAAATTTCTATGTGGCTTCCCAAATGGCTCATTGATAAAGAATTCACCTGCAATGCAGGAGACATGGGTTCAATCCCAGGGTCAGGAAGATCCCCTGGAGAAAGAAATGGCGACCCACTCTGGTGTTCTTGCCTGGGTAATCCCCTGGACAGAAGAGCCTGGCGGGCTATAGTCCACGGAGTTGCAAGAAAGTCAGACACAACTTGGCAACTGAACAATAACAAAGAAATATTTAGAATCAGGAGAGTGGTGTAGGCCAGGTACTGGACACTGAGAAGGAATATGAGAAGAAGGGGTAGTCTAGTCAGTATTTTTGACTTCTAGTCTTTGCTTTGCCTACCTTCAAAAATCAGTAGGAAGATAAATATCAAACAGTTTTATTGGGTGAAAGGAGTGTCCATGACTGATTCAGGCAGAAGGGCAGTAGAGAACAGGAACCCTGTCTTATGTGGTGAAGGCAAGCAGAGTATAGATAAGGATCTGGGTGAGAATTACTTTAATATTCTACCTCTAAGTTGGAAAAAATAGGAGACCATACAAAATGCAGCACATGGATGTCTGATAGCAGCTTTATTAATAATTGTCCAAACTTGGAAGCTAACATGATGTCCTTCAGTGAATGGATAAGTAAACTATGGTACATCCAGACAAGGAAATATTATTCAATGATAAAAAGAAATGTGCTCTCAAGCCATGAAAAGACATGGAGGACACAAGTGCATGTTAATCAAGGAAAGAAGCCAATCTGATAAGGCTACATGCCGTATGATTCCAAGTATATTACATTCTGGCAAAAGCAAAACTGTGGAGACAGTAAAAAGATCAGGGTTTTCTGAAGGATGGGAGAGGAAGGTGTGATGAATAAGTGGAGCACAGAGGATTTTTCTGGAAGTGAAAATGTAGATAGATACCATAATACTTTTGTCCACGCCCATAGAATGTGTACCATCAAGAGTGAAGCCTAAGGTACACTGTGGACTTTGGGAGATAATTATGTATGGATGTAGCCTCACCTTTGGGAACAAAGGTACCTTTCTGGTGAGTGACGTTGATAATGAGGGAGGCTATGCAGGTATGAGGGCAGGGATTATGTGGGGAACCTTGGTACTTTCCTCTCAATTTTGTTATAAACTAAAACTGTTCCCCCAAAAGGAAGTCTTAAAAGAGGGGGGATGATGGCCCTTCATGTGCACCTGTCCATCTCCAGTCTCTCTGCTCAGATGGTGCTGCTGTCACGCCTGGACGTCTCATCAAGCTCTCACTTGTTGGATCTCCAGTTATCTTTTCTCATGTAGACCTCTCTTGACTAGTTTATCTTTCTCTTAGAACAAAACCTTTAATAACTTATTGTGATAAGTGTATAAGTGATACATTTTTTGAGCTTTTGTATTTCTGAACATGCATTTGTTTTCTGTCCTTTATTGTTTTTTGCTTGGTTATAGAATTCTGAGTTGGAAATAATTTTACTTCAGAATTTTAAAGTCTCTCTTTTCTGAAAGCTTATAGAATTTCCTCTTTGTATCAGTGTTTTGAGATTTCACAGTGATAGGCCTTGGTATGGACCTGTTTACATGCATTGAGATGGGCACTTGATGTGTCCTTTTAATCTTTCAGTTCTGAGAATTTTCCTTAAATTATTTTATTTTTTTTATCCTCTTTTATTTTTCTGTTCTCTGTTTCCGATTTCCTGTTATACAGACCATAGTGAAGTCGCTCAGTCGTGTCTGACTCTTTGCGACCCCATGGACTGTAGCCTACCAGGCTCCTCCATCCATGAGATTTTCCAGGCAAGAATACTGGAGTGGGTTGCCATTCCCTTCTCCAGGAGATCTTCCCAACCCAGGGGTTGAACTCGGGTCACTCGTACTGCAGGCAGACACTTTACTATCTGAGCCATGAGGGTGCTCTAATTTTCTTTCTTTTTCACTACATTTTCCATTTCTCTGTTGATTCTGGGATGTTTTCTCTAATTTATTTTCCAATTCTCCTACTATTTAAAAAGTATTTTCCTTTCAGCTGTTATGTTTTTAAACTCCAAGAGTTCTTTTTTGTTTTCGGAATATTCATTTTTTTCTAATATCCTATTAATTTTTTCCTGCAAGTGCAATATCTTCTCTTGTCTCTATGGGAATATAAATGCTTTATAAGATTTTTATAAAATTGTTCTTCTCCCTACATTGATTTCTGTTGTTTGAAGTCACTTTATATCTGTATGTCTTAGTTTTTATTTTACATGTTAGCAACTTTCATATGCTTTTTGAAAAACATGTATGAAAATTAAAAGACAGTTATAAGTCATATAGCTGATAAAGGACTTCTATCCAGAATATAAGATGACCTTTTGAAACTCAAATAAGAAAACAAAACAAAAGGGGACACATTTTTGAACAGATACTTTCCACAGAAAAATATGCATGAATAATAAATAATCCCAGGAAGGGATGATCAACATTCTTAGTCATTAGGGAGATGTAAATTAAAGCCAAAATGAGGTACACTGCACACCCACTATAATAACCATAATAAAATAGTTGATAATGCCAATCTACCTCAAGAGAGTATGAAGAAAAATCCACCTTAACTTATTCTAATTTGGAAAATGATTTGGTTGCTTCTTAAAAATTTAAACATTCACTTACCATGTGATCTAGCCATTCTACTCCTAAGTTTGCACCCTAGAGAAATGAAAGCCTATATCCATATAAAGATTTTTATTACAGTAGTTAAAACCTGGGTGTTACCCAAATATCCATCAGTGCATAAACAGAAAAGTTGTGGTACATCCATACAATGGAACACTGCTCAGTAATAAAGATGATTGACTACTGACATACCTCACAACATTGATGAATCTCTTATCCTGAAAGAGACAAAAAGAGAATACATGCTGTATTGCTCCATTTATGTATAAAATGCAAACTAATCCACAATGACAGAAAGGAGATGATTTGATGTAGAAGGGGAGGGCCTTGAGTAGTGGATTAAAAAAGAAGAAACTTTTTTGGGTTATAACAAACCAGTTGTGTTGATTACACAGGTTTATGTAAATGTCATATTAAGTTATTGCTTTAAACATGCAGTTTTGTATGTAAAATACACATATATAAAAACATAAAGCTATTTAATGAAAAAACTGTCTTCATTAGCTTGAGTCTCTACCTCAGCTCTCAGTTCTCAAAATATTTATCACTTTCTGAACCAATATTAACCTGCCTTATTTATTATAACTTTATTTAAAAAAATACATAATTGTTAGAGCAGACCATTTACCAGACATTTTGGATATTTCTGGATGTTACACATTCAGATTAAGTATAAAATTAGTTTTTTATATCCGATAAAAATTCTTGAGGTAGGTTCTACTTTAATTTTAGAAAAACTGACGGCCTTACTGTCATGAATATTCCTCTCCATAATAATAATTTTCCTATCAAATTATTTTGATTTTCAAGCATATTGTTCACTAATATTTTATGATTATTTTTCCATAATTATCTGCTTTCCTCTTGTAAGATTCCTAGTCAGTTTCTTAAAGGTTTTTCTGATATAATGGATATTTGTCTTCTAACTCTACCCTTTTTTATTGTCATTGCTGCTGATGCTATTTCATTGACCTTTGTTTATTAATCTAGCTTTCCAGTGAAACAATGAACTCTCATAATGACTCCAATAATTAATCAGCAACTAGACAATCTTATATCCAAAAATTAAAACCAAAATAAAGTTTGTTAATTCTTTTTTTATAATCTGGAAAGATGACATTATATGAGGATTATCTATTCCTTGGTGATTTGGCCAAAATCACAATTAGCTTCACCAGGTGAATATTGGGACATTGAGAATTGATGATTTTGATTAAAGATTCTTTAGAGCATTTGATTTAAGTTGGATATTTTTTTCTGATATCACTTTGATAATTATATTTTCTTTAAAAATAAAGTTCATTTTATCTATATTTTCAAGATTTTTAATCATAAAATTCTCCCTAAAACATGAAGATATTACCATTTTTCAGAATTAACTTCAATAAAATCAAATATTTAAAATCTTGTCTTAAACATTTTCAACAGAACAGCTTTTTTGGTTAAATAATTTTAATATTTGCTTACTATGTCATTTATTCTATTAGCAGTTATTTTCCCAAATTCTTGAATTTATTCTACTAACAGGTTTTTCCTAGATTCTTGAATTTAATGCATAGCTTTTTTTTTTAACTCTCTTTTTAAATGAATGCAATTAAGGTGAAAATTTAACTTGTCTCTGAGTGTGCTCAGGACAACCTCAAAACGTAGATATGTATACAGTACCATTTAGCCATTTCATAGCCATACTATGGCATTGGCAAGGACAAATACTCCCATTTTTCATCGGGCAGACATGCTGTGAAGGGTTCAGTGCTTCTCTTTTATTATTCACACATTTGTGAGTTTTCAAGCTGGAAAAAGTGTTCTACAATCACTGACTCACTGGCTGTCTGATCAGTGCTCTGAATATGAGTATGTATTGAAAGTGCAACTAGACACAACAGCGAAATCTCCAAGGCAAGCCCATGCATGGAAATGCTCTTTAAGATAATTTAATCCCGCTCCTTCTTGGGATTTTGGTTATGAACAAGGACTTTATTCTGAAAAAACATCCTTTAGTATTTATTTCTGTCTTTGCATCTCATATGAGGTATGTTGTAGGACACAATTTGATTTTCCTTCTTGTATCAGGTTAGCTGTGGACAAGATGGAGTCCTGACTTGGGTCTTCTTGAGTCTGCATGTGCACAGGATTTCCCTGGTAGCTCAGCTGGTATAGAAACAGCCCACAATGCAGGAGACCCCAGTTCGATTCCTGGGTCCTGGGTCAAGAAGATGCCCTGGAGAAAGGGATAGGCTACCCATTCCAGTGTTCTTGGGCTTCCCTTGTGGCTCAACTGGTAAAGAATCCGCCTACAATGTGGGAAACCTGGTTTGATCCCTGGGTTGGGAAGATCCCCTGGAGAAGGGAAAGGTTACCCACTCCAGTATTCTGGTCTGGAGAATTTCATGCCCTGTATAGTCCATGGGGTCTCAAAGAGTTGGACACGGAGCAACTTTCTCTTTCACGTGCACAATATCTGAATTCACTCTGAGAACTGGATAAACAGAAACTTAAGATTTGGGTGGAAGGGTCAGGATGACATTATGACATTAGGCTTGAACTTCTCCATCATCTCTAAACACAGAAAGGAAAAGCAATTTTTAAAGAACAAGAAAATTATTAAGAACGCTAAACTCAAAACAAAATTATCTCCATGGACCTGAAAGGGAACAGAAGTTCAGAGTAGTAAGTTAGGAGTTAGGGACTGGAGCCAGGGCCTGCTGTGCTCGGAGTCTGGATGAAGCTAGGCTTTGCCTCCTGCAGAGCAATGGGAGCCAGAGCTCCATGTGCATGGCAGGAGAGCAGAGTCAAGTTAATTGCATGAGACTGGGGGCAGGTGCAGCACCCACTAGCCTATGAAATATGGTCAAAAGAAACGTGTGGCTACTGCCTGGGACTACAGCTTCTGCACATGTGCCTATCTGCAGTGTTGAACGGTTCAGACAAATTCTTATAACACAATTGGAAAGTAAGTCCCTGTGCATTTAGTGACTAATTTTGAGATAGACCCATGTTAATGAGAGAACTGGAACCTTGAACCTTTGAAGACATTCCTTTGAATGTCAAAGAACCTTGAAGACAGACATTCCTTTGAACCTTTATAAAAATTGGTCCTGAGAGAGAATTCTCTTGGGAACCAGATTGTATCTCTGAACAATAGGATTTCTTTGGCAACCAAAAACAGATTCTCCCATATTGAGTAAGAGGGATGGAAGGAAGTTTGTTCCAGAGAGTAAGGTTTATGCCTTTGCCCCAGGCAGAATCCAGGAAATAGCTATGCAGCTCATCAAGGGCCACATAAATGAGTTTTTATATAGGCTATAGAAATATCCAAGCCTTGGGCTGTGTTATGGACATAACAGAGATTTTCCAGACTCACAGAGGTTAGAAAGACAAAAGTGACCTTGAGGTCAGTGATAGATGGTTGTGTGGGATGATGACATTCAAGGGATACTGATGAACCATCACCTCCCTATCCTCTCACATGCTTTACATCTGATCTAGGAGAGCCCCTTAGACACAATCCCATACAAAAGGAATATTCCCATTTGATTGACATTAATTTTCCTGTTCTGGAAAATTGTGAGTTTAAAATAGAAATTATGTAGGATTACAGAAAAATGTTATCTGTCTTGATTCATATCAGATTCCAATATAAATAATTCATCCTGGTAAAATATGTTGCTATGTTGGCAGTGGCACCCCACTCCAGTACTCTTGCCTGGAAAATCCCATGGATGGAGGAGCCTGGTAGGCTGCAGTCCATGGGGTCGATAAGAGTCGGACACGACTGAGTGACTTCACTTTCACTTTTCACTTTCATGCATTGGAGAAGGAAATGGCAACCGACTCCAATGTTCTTGCCTGGAGAATCCCAGGGATAGGGGAGCCTGGTGGGCTGCTGTCTATGTGGTCGCCCAGAGTCGGACACGACTGAAGCAACTTAGCAGCAGCAGCAGCAGCATGTTACTATGAGGTTAGTGAAATGAACAGGGAAGCCCCCCAAGCTAACCAAATAAGAGTGCTGCGGGTCCAGCCATGCCATTCAAGCTCCTCTCTGTCCTGCATGGAGTCTCGCACCATCTGTTAGTGGCTGTTGCTCCGGCTTAAGCTTTGATGAGAATGTCTCCGGTGTTCTGACTGGCTGAGATTCCAGAGAGGCAGCAAAGGCGGACATTCCAGTTATGTGCTCCTGATGAGGTCCCTTTTTGTTGCTGTGGGGAACTTTTTTTTTTTTCTTTTGCATCTTCTTTTCCAAGAAAACAGAGGTTTCCTTCAAGTTAGCCATTCTCTCACCACTTTTTTTGAGGTGGTGCTAAGGAGAATAATCAATTTATAGGACATGGCAACCCACTCTTGTATCCTTGCCTGGAGAATCCTATGGACAGAGGAGCCTGGCAGGCCATGGTCCATGGGGTCACAGAGGGTCGGACACGACTGAAGCAACTAAGCACAAGCACTCACAAAAGCAGCACTTTATCCCTGAAAGCTGCAGATGGGGTATACTTGGGACCCCCTCTTCTAAATCTTTTCGTCACCCTAGATATAAACAAAAGGTGCCCACTATGAAATCTTCAGGAGAAGGAAATGGCAACCCACTCTAGTACTCTTGCCTAGAGAATTCCATGGACAGAGAAGCCTGGTGGGCTGCCATCTATGGGGTCTCACAGAATTGAACACAACTCGAGACTTAGCAGCAGCAGAAGCATGGAATCTTCAAGGGGCTGATGATTTCCAGGGATGCCTTTTCCAAGTAATTTGAATAAAAAGGCCACACTGACTATACTGACATTAAACTTGACACAGCTTTCCACTCGCCTCTTTCAGTCTAAATCCAGAATCCTTTCTATGTCCAAGTTTGCCTAAAATAAAAATAAAACTGATCTCTGTAAGGAACCTCACAATTATAATTTAACAAACCAATAAACAAGAGGGAGACTAAAGGAGCTCAGTGAGATTTTTTAAATCTTGAGTCATTCTACATTTTCATTTTTTTAAGATGATGTTCAAATAATTAATGGGAAACATAGATTGTTAAAATGTGTCAGAAGCTGAAATTTTAAGGAAAAAATACTTATTCTGTTTCAATTTCTTGTGTTGTTACCAGGGAAAAACAAACTTTTTTAATTCCCAAATTTTGAGAAGGGCTTCCCAGATGGCACCAGTATAAAGAATCTACCTGCCAATGCAGGAGACACACGAGACAGGGGTTCCAACCCTGGGTCTGGGGATCCCTTAGAGTAGAAAATGGCAACCAACTACAGTATTTTGACTGGAAAATTCTGTGAGCAGAGGAGCCTGGTGGGCTACAGCACATGAGTCCACAAAGAGTCAGACATGACTGAGCATTCTGTGAAGGGAAAGACAATGATGTATTTCTAAAGCCTGAGCAAGTGTGTGTATAATGGAGAGGGGAGCAAAATATTTTGTGTTTCAGGTTCAAAGAAGGAATTTAAGTTCAAATGATCAGAAAGATGGTGGATGAAGGCTGGTGCTTAGAATTCTGAAAGTGAAAACTCAAGTATGTCCCACTCTTTGGGATCCCATGGACTGTAGCCTGCCAGGCTCCTCTGTCCATGAAATTCTCCAGGCAAGAATACTGGAGGGAGTTGCCATTTCCTTTTCCAAGGGATCTTCCCAACCCAGGGATCAAACCCAAGTCTGCTGCATTGCAGGCAGATTCTTTACAGGCAGATTGGAGTTGGGGAGTAAAGTTCTCAGTTCTCAAGACCCAACTCCCTACCTGATATCTAATACCTGATATCTAATATCAAAAGTTGGCTTAAAGCTCAACATTCAGAAAATGAAGATCATGGCATCTGGTCCCATCACTTCATGGCAAATAGATGGGGAAACAGTAGAAAGAGTGTCAGACTTTATTTTGGGGGGCTCCAAAATCACTGCAGATGATGACTGCTGCCATGAAATTAAAAGACGCTTACTCCTTGGAGGAAAAGTTATGACCAACCTAGATAGCATAGTGAAAAGCAGAGACATTACTTTGCCAACAAAGGTCCGTCTAGTCAAGGCTATGGTTTTTCCTGTGGTCATGTATGGATGTGAGAATTGGACTGTGAAGAAAGCTGAGCGCCAAAGAATTGATGCTTTTGAACTGTGGTGTTGGAGAAGACTCTTGAGAGTCCCTTGGACTGCAAGGAGATCCAACCAGTCCATTCTGAAGGAGATCAGCCCTGGGATTTTTTTGGAAGAAATGATGCTAAAGCTGAAACTCCAGTACTTTGGCTATGTCATGCGAAGAGTTGTCTCATTGGAAAAGACTCTGATGCTGGGAGGGATTGCGGGCAGGAGGAGAAGGGGACGACAGAGGATGAGATGGCTGGATGGTATCACTGACTCAGTGGATGTGAGTCTGAGTGAACTCCAGGAGTTGGTGATGGACAGGGAGGCCTGGCATGCTGTGATTCATGGGGTTGCAAAGAGTTGGACACGACTGAGCAACTGAACTGAACTGAATATCAGGTATTAGATATCAAGTATCAAGTATCTAATACCTGACCATCAGATATTAGAATGGTCCATGCAATCACAGGCACATCAATAGTAAGAATGACTGACTGAAGACGAGAAGTCTACCTGCAGATGCTCTGACAAAGTAAGCCCCAGGATGCTTAAACAATCCTGGAAAGAGAGAAGTATTCACCAAGAATGACTAGTATTAATGACTTGTCAACTTTTGTAAGCACAGACACAGAGCTAGATTTGGAAACATGGATTTACATTTAGAAAAATAAAGCAACATAAGTATTTGTGCACATTCATACTTGAGATAAACAGAAAATAAGATATCAAGAAAATGTTATAAATGCCTAATTAAAAATTACATTTTTCCAAAAAACTAATTTTATGGCTATAAGTTTTTTCTCTATGAAATGTTAGTTTCTCAGCTTTCAGTTTCTTGGAAAATTTCTTTGATCTTAATATTTATCTCTGACTTTTCAGTTCGGAGAAGGCAATGGCACCCCACTACAGTACTCTTGCCTAGAAAATCCCATGGACGGAGGAGCCTGGTAGGCTGCAAACCATGGGGTCGCTAGAGTCAGACACAACTGAGCGACATCCCTTTCACTTTTCACTTTCATGCATTGGAGAAGGAAATGGCAACCCACTCCAGTGTTCTTGCCTGGAGAATCCCAGGGACGGGGGACCCTGGTGGGCTGCCGTCTATGGGGTCGCACAGAGTCGGACACGACTGAAGCAACGCAGCAGCAGCAGCAGTAACCTTCAGTTGTACTTTTATTTCTGTAATATTTCTGTAAACATTTTGAAATCCTCATCCTTCTTAAAAATTTCTAAGGATGATAAACCACTAAGGATAACTGGATATACACAGTGCTTTCTATGATAAAATGTTTGAATGTGTTTATTTAGCAATGGATAACATAACCTGAAACCAGAAAACTTCTGAAAGAAAACGGGGAAATTTTCACAATATTGGTTTTAGCAATGATTTCTTGGATATGACACTAAAAGCACAGAAAACAAAATTAAAAATAGATAAGTGGGACTGCATCAAACTGAAAGGAAACAATCAACAAAATTAAAAAGTGGCCTTTTGGAAGGTCATATTGCATGGAAGAAAATACTTGCAAGTCACATATCTTACAGGAGGTTACTATGCTTTCCTTGGAAAGAAAGTTGTGACAAACCTAGACAGTATATTAAAAAGCAGAGACATAATTTTGCCGACAAACATCTGTATAGTCAAAGCTATGGTTTTTCTAGTAGTCATGTATGAATTGGAGAGTTGGACCATAAAGAAGGCTGAGTGCCAAAGAACTGATGCTTCCAATTGTGGTGTTGGGGAAGACTCTTGAGAGTTGCTTGGTCTGCTAGGAGATCAAACCAGTCCATCCTAAAGGAAATCAGTCCTGAATATTCATTGGAAGGACTGATGCTGAAGCTGAAACTCCAACACTTTGGCCACCTGATGTGAAGAGCTGCCTCATTGAAAAAGGCCCTGATGCTGGGAAAGATGGAAGGCAAAAGGAGAAGGAGGAGGCAAAGGATGAGATAGTTAGATAGCACCACTGACGATGAATATGAATTTCAGCAAACTTTGGGAGATAGTGGAGGACAGAGGAGCCTGGCATTCTGCAGTCCATGGGGTTACAAAGAGTTGGACACCACTTAGTGACTGAACAACAACAAAATGAAAAATATAGGGCTTCTCCGGTGGCTCAGGGGTAAAGAATCTGCCTGCAATGTAGGAGGCACAGAATGCAGGAAATTCAGGCTTGATCCCTCATCCCCTGGAGAAGGAAATGGCTACCCAACTCCAGTATTCTTATCTAGGAAATCCATGGACTGAGAAGCCTGGCAGGTTACAGTCCACGGTGTCACAGAAGAGTCAGACACTACTGAGTGACCACATAACAACAAACATGCAAAATATATAGGAACTCCTGTAATTTAATAACAAAAGGCTCTGTTAAAAATGAGGAAAATACTTGAATAGACAATTCTCCAAAGAAAACATACAAAGCTAATAAATGTATAGAAAGAAGATCAGCATCACTCATCATCAAGGAAATTCAGATCAAAACAATGAGATATCATCTCACACCTATTAGGATGGCTGTTATGAAAACAAACAAAACACAAAACGTAGCCAGTGTTGTAGGTGACATGTAGACACTAGAACCATTGCACATTGTTGGTAAAAATGTAAAATAATGTGTGTGTGTGTGTGTGTGTGTGTTTTAGTCACTTAGTCTTGTCTGATTCTGTGACTCCATGGACTGTAGCCCACTACCCTCCTTTGCCCGTGGAATTCTCCAGCCAAGAATACTGGAGTGGGTTGACATTTCCTTCTCCAGTAAAACAATATAGGTACCATGGAAATCAATACAGAGGTTCCTGAAAAAAATTAAAATAGAAACACTGTGATCCAACAGTCTCACTTTTGGGCACTTCTCTAAAAGAGCTGAAATCAGGATTGCAAAGAGCAATTTGCATTCTCATGTTCACTGCAATATTATTTATGATAACCAAAATATATAAACAACCTTGTCCATCAACACATGAATAAAGAAAATGTGATATATACAAACAATAAAATATTATTCCCCTTCAAAAATGAAGGCAATCCTGTCGCATTTGACACATGTGAACCTTGAGGACATAGGGCTAAATGAAATAAGCCAGTCACAGAAAGTCAAATGACTACACGATTCCACTCATGTTACTGTTTCAGTTGTCAGTTTGAATCTGACTCTTTCGCAGCCTCGTGAACTACAGCCACCAGGCTCCTCAGTCCGCGTGATTTCCCAGGTGAGAACACTGGAGTGGGTGGCCATTTCCTTCTCCAGGGGATCTTCCCTTCCCTGGGATTGAACTCAGGTCTCCTGCACTGGCAGGTGGGTTTTCACCATGAGCCAGCAGAGAAGCCTGATTCCACTCATATGAGGTATCAAAAAATAGTTAAACTCATAGAAACAGGGAATAGAATAGAGGTTCCCAGGGACTGGATAGTGGAAGAAATAGCAAGTTTCTATTCAACAGGTATGAAGTCTCAGTTATGCAAGATGAATAACTTTTGGAGATCGGTTGTACAATATTGTGCCTATAAATAATAATACTGGGTCATGCACTTATAGGGATAAATCTTATGTTTAATGTTCTTATAAAAAATGTTTTAAAAAGAAAGAAAAAAGTGAATACCATAAATAGCAACTTGAATGATTAGGTTGACCTTCTAATTCATATCATCTGTGTAAACTTTGCTCAACTACCAAACTCTTTCTTGAAAACTAAATTGTCTCAGCCAGCCTACAGGAATTTTTCCTCACCTGAATTCCCCTTGGCCATTGTTATATAGATAATTCATTGTGTGGTATTGTTTACTACATTTTCAGTAGCTTATATATATATATATATATATAAAGTGTGAAGTCACTCAGTCGTGTCCAACTCTTTGTGACCCCATGGATTGTAGCCCACCAGGCTCCTCAGTCCATGGGATTCTCCAGGCAAGAATACTGGAGTGGGTTGCCATTTCCTTCTCCAGGGGATCTTCCCGACCCAGGGACTGAACTCCGGTCTCCCGCATTGTACACAGGTGCTTTACCGTCTGAGCTACCAGGAAGCCCATATATATATATATATGCTTTTTCCCTCTCCTTTATTGGACCTTGCCTATATGGAGTTGCAACATTTTGTGGATTGATTAATTATCTAAACAATTTCTATTTGTAAAGCTTATTTATAACAAGTTTTATCTTTTATGGGGAAAGAAGTTATATGGCATAGTGGTTTGTTGCATTAAAACTTCATGAATAACTTTGAAAAGTAACATGACTTCTCTCCGGTCTTGAGATTCCTCATTTCAACTCAGCCATTAAAAAGAATACATTTGAATCAGTTCTAATGAGATGGATGAAACTGGAACCTATTATACAGAGTGAAGTAAGCCAGAAAGAAAAACACCAATACAGTATACTAACTCATATATATGGAATTTAGAAAGATGGTAACAATAACCCTGTGTACGAGACAGCAAAAGAGACAATGATGTATAGATCAGTCTCATGGACTCTGTGGGAGAGGGAGAGGGTGGGGAGATTTGGGAGAATGGCATTGAAACATGTATAATATCATGTATGAAACGAGTCGCCAGTCCAGGTTCGATGCAGGATACTGGATGCTTGGGGCT
>NW_011495081.1:3922683-3953593 GCF_000754665.1 Bison bison bison | reverse complement strand
TTGTGTTCAGATGCTGTCTTGTACAACTCTTTGTGCCCCTATGGACTCTGTCCTGGTTCCTCTCTTCATGGGATTTTCTTGGCAAGAATCATGGACTAGGTTGCCATTTCCTTCTCCAGGAGTTCTTCCTGAGCCAAGGATCGAACCTGCAGTGGGTTCTCTACTCCTGAGACACTGGGGAAGCCCATCAAGTTGGTATCTACTATATTAATACATATTAAATGAGTTGATGGATATTTGCTTTTTATAAAGTATGTGTTAGATATTTCTATTCCTTATTGATTTGGGGATCTCACCTGTAACAATCTGTGTGAGGTATTTTGTTAGATTTTTCACTGCTGATATATGTCTTTAACAAGTCAGGTTTCTTATTTTCCCTTGATTCAATTAGGTTAATGAAGGTTACTCTGGGAAAATATCCATTTCACCTAAGTTTTAAAATTTTATTTGTATAAAGTTCTTCATAGCTCAGGATAGTGGGTGCTTAATAACTTTTGATGAATGAATGAATGAGTGACTGAATATCAGGCTCAAGCATCTAGACTGCAGCCTGAATACATCAACCCATACTTCACACTTGTGAGAACTGAAGTAGGGTAATATCTAGTTATAATACTGAGAAAAAGTAAAACCACAAGCAAATGCATAAAGTGTGGACAAACATACATTTCATTGATGCAGATGCTGCTGCTGCTGCGTCGCTTCAGTGGTATCCGACTCTGTGCGACCCCATAGACAGCGGCCCACCACTTTATATTGATTTTTTCAGTTGCTTTCTCAAAAAATTTTTTTCTCACAATTCTTTCCTTTTTCTCTCTCCTGCCTCAAAATAGGACATTCAACATCTGTATTCTTTGTGCAAAGACAGCATGGTTGTCTATTCTATATATAGCTTTTAAAGTAACCTATCTATTTTTAGCATCAATCCTACCCATCATTGTACCTGCAGTTCCTAAATCCTGTACTTTTCTAGCATTTCTTGAGGCAACGTATCTTTCTCCTTGGTTATAAAAGTCCTTGTGCCTCTACTTTTTGCTACAGCTTCTCTGATCTCCTGTGTCAGATTCCTGTCTTGCATCCACTTTCTGTATTGTCAAAATTTGTTAAAGTATTTCATCTTTCAGTAGCCTCTTCTTTATTTAAGCTTGTATCTGTTTTGTCCCTTTATTATTATTTAGTTGAGACTTTATAAGAACAGCAAAACACACATACGGTAAATTAACCATCTTGTGCAAAAAGCTTAGTTTATTCATTTTAATATTTGTCTCATATTCCATAGAATGGATATTTAAAAATTTATTCAACTACTTTCTTCTGCAAATATATAATATACGTTTACAGTCTTCAGATTTTCTCCACATTTTTAAACTATAAACATGCATGTGTATAATTTGTCAAATATACATATGTATATGTATGCAAATATACATGTATATAAATACACATGATTTATAAACATATAAAATCTCTCATTGCTTCTATCTATGCACTATTGAAGAGCATCCCATAAATGAAGCTGTTTTATTATATATGTGTCTTCTGTAATATTAACATGAGCAGCCATAAACAGACTACTTCAGCAAAATATTGTATCAATTCACATTCCCAGCATTAGGGAATTGGGAACATATCTATCCACATCATTGCCAGTGGTGGTTGGTGGTACCCTTTATAATTATCACCACCCTGATAAAAATGTATAATCATTGTATAACTTTAAATTACACCACAAATGAGATTGAACACCTTGGCATATGTCTTTTGGACATTTTGATTTTCTATTATGTAAATTGCCTATTTGTGTCCAATGATAACTTTATTGTAAGGTTGTCTCTTTTTTGAATTATTGGAGGAAGATTTTCTGATAGTAAGTATAAAAAGTTTTTGTCATATTTTTATTATAAACATTTCCCCAGTCTACTATCTTACAGCTTTTATAAGATGTCTTTTTCATACTAAAGGTATAAATATCTACATATGTCCGAGATCTAGAGGTACTGTCACACTCAAAAAGGTCTTCAACCTGTAAGTTATACAAAAGTCTATATTCTGTAGATAATGAAGTTTTACTTTGACTTAAAATATTTAAAATATTAATATATATGTTCACTTCTAATAATAAATATATATAGTTTTATTTTGTGATGTGAGGAAGAAAATCAAGAATTTTATCTTTTTCTAGTGAGAATTTATTTATTCTAGAAAAATATGTTAAATACATCTTCCAGTGAGTTAAATGACCATCTGTGTCATGTGTAAAGTTTTCATATCTACTTTATTCTGTTTATTGATTCTGATTCTGTTGCAATGACCTATTAACCTACTTCTGAGTAAGCATCGCATGCTTTTGAATGTAGGCTATCATCTAGTTCATGGAGTATCAAAAAAGCACATCCTCCTTTGTATTCTTTATTTTTAAAATATTATTGGATATTTGAAGATGTTTACCTTTCCATGTTAACTTTAAATTATTTTAACCCATTTTTCTTTAAATAATTGAATTTTGTGCAGAACTGCATTCATTTATATTTAGAAATAATGCATGCAGAAGACAGGCAGATGTTAAAGGGCTTCATAAAATCTTCAAGGAATTTGGATTTCTTTTTCTTGAGATCAGTGAGTTTAACTGCCTCTTGAGATCTGAAATAAAAAGACTCTGAGAAACAGAGGAAATATAAAACTAAAATTTTAATTTTGGTGTTTCTTAAAATTTAGAGACACCACTTTCTTTAGAGGTTGAGGGGTGATTGAAATCAAAGAGGCAAGATCTGACACAAGAAATCCAGGAGAAATAACTATTGTTATCTTCGATGCTAAAAGCTCAGCTTCTCTGTACACCAGCACCAAATCGAATCTGAGCGACAGAATTTTGAGTGAAGTAGCAAAAAAATAGCTTTATCACTTTGCCAGGCAAAAGAGGTCATAGCAGGCTAATGTCTTCAAAACCATGTGTCTCAACTGGGAGAAAATAGTGAGAAGTTTTATAGTAATTATTCAAAAAGGGCATGATCACCTTGTGGACATTTTTCTGGTGGATTGGTGTGAAGTAAGTTGGAGTCAGCATCAACAACCTTCAGATCCAACTTCTCTGAAATCTACATGCTTGTGGGCAGAATACGACCATTGATCATTAACTTCTCCTACCTGGAGGGGGCTTCATTATCTGCAAATAAATACAATAAAAATGTTTAATTATGTCTCTAGTCAACTATTTTATGAAAAATGATAAAGTGAGATGAGAAATGAGATGATCTTTTTACTATGGCTTGCAATACTTATTTTTAGTATTGAAACTTAGTATTTTTCATGTGGCTGCCACCCTATGGAACAACTACCAACGTTATTTTTCATTTACTCCCTGACAGACCTCCTAATAAGTAGGAGCAAGTAAGACTGCTATTAGTCTCCTTTTTTTTAATTTATCTCCTTATGAGTTCAAGAAGCTGTTGCTTACAAATATAAATTACTTGCTGAAAGTCATTCATTCACTAACAAGTGGCAGAAGCAGAACGGATGTGCTAGCTAATGTGAAATAACTTTTTAAATGTTTTGTTGTTGTTGCTGTTGCTGTTTTTCCCTTGAATCTTTCTCTGTACTGTGTACATATTCAGCCCCAGTTACTGTCTGTTAATAAGTGTTAACTTTTGGTGCCTCAGAAAAGAGACAGCACTTACAGAAGGATAGAAGATAATTTTAAAAATAAACAAAAGTGAAATACAATGTTATTTACAAACAAGCAAAATAAAACATTTTATTTATGTTAAGATCTATGAACCTACTCAGGCAGTCATGTTCTAAAAATAATGCTCATTTGGGTCATAAAAATTTTAATTGTAAACGTGAATGTCCTCACCTTCAACCATAATCCTACCATTACCTTCAGATTGGGGTTAAGTCATTTGGAGAGTGCAAAGTAGAAAGAATAACATTTTCTTTCATTTATGATCTTTTTTTTTTTATGTAATTCTGAACTGGGTTCCATAGAATTTTTTTTTCCAGTGTAAATGAGTCTCCAGAATCCCTTCTAATATTATCCTTAGTGATCTCTTTCTCTCTTTTCAATAAACATGGGTGAAATGAATTTTTAAGCAACCAAGTTATTCAGAGAAGCAAACATGTTAAATAGAGCAAATAGTATGATGATAAGCAAGACGATTTAAGACAATCGTCTAGTTCATGCAAATGTACATGAAACAAGGCCCCAGTAGTCCACCTTTCAATTAGAATGAGCTAAGTCAGAAGCTGTGCTGAGTGCTGTCAGCACAATTAGCATTTGTATTTTCAGTAGTAGCGCAGGCTCCATGAATAGTGCCAGCATCACTTAAGATAAATCTGCTAGTCTGTTAATTTGTGCTAAAAATAGTTAACAAAAGAAGAGCAATTTCTCTTTTCTCTTTGACATGCAGTCAAGCACCTTCTAATACAGGGTGATGGGGTTTTGGCAGGACTGTGGTAAGATGAAAGTGCTCAGTGGTGAGCTTAATTGGACTCAGAAAAAAGCAGCAAAAGTAAAGAGTTATGACAGTAGAGAAAGAGTCAAGCTTCATGGCAGAAGAATTTTGGACACCATAGAGAAAGGCTGGCTCTGCCTCTGGTTAGCTGAATGAGCAAGTTTTTAAACCTACTTTAGCCTCAGTTTCCCCATTGGAAGTGAGGTTACAAATGTCTACCTCACAGGGTCATTATGAAGGAAATGCCAAACAGCATCTGCACACAGTGCCTACCCATAAGCACTGGCTTCCATCTTCATCTTTCTTGCACATCTATCCTTATCCTTCTTTCTCTAATTAATTCTATTCCTGAAGAAAGAAAAAACTATATTCAAATGATAGGAAGTCACCATATTCATTGTTACTCTTTCTCTTGCCCTATGGTTTGGCTCCTAGTTCTCTCTCTTAGTGAACTCTGTTCACACTCCCGTCCTCCAGTTCTCTCATTTGCTACCCATAACATTTTCCAAAAACTGATCTTCTCATGATGATCTGCTTGTCCTGGTCTCATTCTCCATTACTCCTTTTCAGGTAAATTATTTAGTGCCCCTGTATAATAAGCAATTAGCATTTTGACCATGGCCTCGAGGAAATAATCCCTTAACTCAAATCTGAAGGATACTCTCCTCCATGTTTTTTAGCTTCGTGGATTAGGAAGGCTTTGAAGTCCTGGAAGACAGCTGGTAAATTCCCAAATTAGGTGCCAAGAGTGGAAAACACCCAGCCTAAGGGGAAGGAAAGAGAAGAGCTAGTGGCATCTTTCCATGGCTGACAAATATTGAAGGTGCAATGTAGATTGGGAATAATTCTAGAATAACCATTAAGAGTTGGAAGTTCTAGTCCTCACTCTGTTCGTATTTCAGTGTGTGACCTTAATAAGACAGTTTCTTTTTTTTTTTAAGTGTATTTGAATTCAAGGATCCCCAAGAAAGCAATTTTTAGTTATATGATTCCATCAATACTGTTGTCAGGGATTAATTTATTTTATCTAAAAAACATATCCATAGCACTTGCCACTGTTCTAAACACTCTACAAATGTGAATTTATTTAATCTTCATAATAGTCTATAAAGTAAACACTATAAGTATCTTCATAGTATGCATGAGGAAACTGAAGCCCAGAGAAGTATAGGGATTTGACCTAAGTCACACAGCTTTTAAGATATGGAGCCAGGATTTAGAAACACCAAATTGTCTCTAACACTCTCTTCTTAGCCGCTATACTTGGCTGTACTTAAAAATAAAGTATTTGATATTCTTTTATATATATATAGATGTGCATCCTAACCGTTATGCTATACTAGACTGAAAAAGAACACATTTTGAAAAAATTCTGTCACCTATCTACTGTACTCATGTCCTGGAGTTGCCCCTGACCCTAGGTCATTATCAAGTCTGAAGAGGAACACACAATTCTTCCACTGTCTTGCTCAGTTTATATCGCTGAGACTCATTCTTATTTTCTAAAAAGTGGGAGGAAGTATAACATTTTAAAGTAGTTACCCTGAGTTTTCCAAGATCACAAAGACCAATCTGAAGGCTGATCATTAAATGCTTTTTTCACCACAGCCTGAGAGATAGAAGCACATTTTAAAAATGTCTCTGAAAACTTGCAGGTGGTTTTAAAAAAAAAAAAAAGCAAAAAGCTCTTTTCTAATGGTTTCCATGAAGCAAACCTACTGCTTGGCTTTTTTCTCTTGGGAGGACACTGCCCCACATGCCACCAAACCCAGGATTGTCTTATTACAGACACACAGTGGCTGCAAGGCAGTTATTTATTTTAATGTGACCCTTGAATTGCTATAGTGGTGGTTACTCTCTCAGTCATGTCCGAATTATTACGACCCTTTGGACTGTAGCCTGCCAAGCTCCTTTCATAGAATTTTCCAGGTATAAGTGCTACAGTGGGTTGCCATTTCCTTCTCCAGAGGAACTTCCCCACCAAGGGATCAAATCCTGCATTGCAGGCAATCTGCACTACAGGCAGATTCTTTACCATCTGAGCCACCAGTGAAGCCTATATGTTAATAGAATCCAAAGTTGTTCTTTCTGACTCTACTTCTCAAAATATTTTAAAACATAATGAAAGACACAAGGGATCACAGTATTATGCAAAAACTTTTTACTATATACAGTGGTATCCCATAGCCACAGTTTTATTTTCCATAGTTTCAGTTCAGTTTAGTTCAGTCACTCAATCATGTCCAACTCTGTGACCCATGGACTGCAGCACACCAGGTTTCCCTGTCCATCACCACCTCCTGGAGCTTGCTCAAACTCATGTCCATCGAATCGCTGATGCCATCCAACAATCTCATCCTCTGTCATCTCCTTCTCCTCTTGCCTTCAATTTTTCCCAGCATCAGGGTCTTTTCCAATGAGTCAGTTCTTCACATCAGGTGGCCAAAGTGTTGGAGTTTCAGAATATTCAGGGCTGATTTCCTTTATGATTGACTCATTTGATCTCCTTGCAGTCCAAGGGACTCTCAAAAGTCTTCTCCAATACCACAACTCGAAAGCATCAATTCTTTGGCACTCAGTTTTCTTTATGGTCCAACTCTCACATCCATACATGACTACTGGAAAAACCATAGCTTTGATGATACAGACCTTTGTCAGCAAAGTAATATCTCTGTTTTTTAATGTGCTGTCTATGATTGGTTGTAACTTTTCTTCCAAGGAGCAAGCATCATTTAATATTATGGCTGCAGTCATTATCTGCAGTGATTTTGGAGCTCAAGAAAACAAAGCCTGTCACTGTTTCCATTGTTTCCCCATCTACTTGCCATGAAGTTATGGGACCAGATGTCATGATCTTCATATTTTGAATGTTGAGTCTTAAGCCAACTTTTTCACTCTCCTCTTTCACTTTCATCAAGAGGCTCTTTAGTTTCTCTTCACTTTATATCATAAGGCCGGTGTCATTTGCATATGTCATCTGCGTAATCTCATATGTCATCTGAGGTTATTGATTGTTACCCATGGTCAACCATCGTCTAAAAATATGAATGGAAAATTTCAGCAACAGTTAAGAGGTTTTAAATTGCATGCTGAAATCTCATGCTGCCCCACTCCACCCTCCTGGGACGTGAATCATTGCTTTGTCTAGTGTGTCTCACCTGTTAGTCACTCAGTCACCATGTTGGTTATGAGATCTCGTGTCAGAGTATTGCAGTACTTGTGTCCAGATAGCCTTTATTTTACTTAATAGTGGCCCCAAAGTGCAAGAATAGGGATGCTAGGTGTACAGATATGTCAAATAGAAGCCTTAAAGTGTTTCCTTTAACTGAAAAGATGAAAGTTCCTCAAAAAAATTGTACCAAAAAATTGTCAATGGTAAGAACAAATTTTCTATTAGTGAAATTGTGAATGATGAAAAAGAGATTTATATTAGCTTTGCTGTTGCACTTTAGAGAACAGAAGTTAAGACCATGAAGTATGATAAAATGCTTAGTTAAGATGGAAAAGGCATTAAATTTGCACAGTAAGATACTTTGAAGATAAGAAGGACCATACTAACATAACTTTTATTAATAGTTATTGTTGTTAATCTCCCATTGTGCCTAATTCATAAATTAAACTTTATCATAGGTATATATGCGTAGAAGAAAAACTTAGTTTACATGGGGTTTCATACTATCTGTGGTTTCAGGCATCCATACAGGGTCTTAGAACATACCACCTGCCTACAATAGGGGAACAATAGTACTATTTCTCCAAGAAGCCCTCTGACCCTCAGTGAATTTCCTGATTTTTTAAAATTGGGAATAATGACTCTGAACTTAGAGAATTCCTCTGAGTATTAGAAACAATTACATATGTACATTGCTTGATAAAGTATCTGAAACACTGTGGTTCAACAAATAATAATTTCTCTCTATTATCCACTATTATGTGGGACCAATCAAGATTCACATGCATTCTTTAATACAAATGAAATCCTACGATTAGCCCATATTCTGTATATCTACAATTTAGCTGTATTTTGTTTCCATTTACAATATCATTAGATTTCTATATTATCAAGTCAGGTTTTGTTGCCCATGTACTATATTCTTCACTCTGTGCTAATAAAAATATTAACATTGCAAATTCATGTAATGAATAGCTACCTTAAAGGAACTAAGAATTGCATTGAAAGACAAGGTTACCATCTTCTCTTCACTCCTCACCTTCCACTTACACACACACACCCATAAATATCAAAGCACCAAATAGAATACAAGGTGATTTAGGAACAAGAGCTGCACAATCAGATCATATAAAGTATTTGATCTTGATGACAAAAATTGGCAGAGTTTTCATGAAGAAAATAGATTGTAACTTGAACCTTGACGGTTGAATTTGGATGGGCAAAGAGGAGCAGGGGACATTTTAAGGTTGGAGACAAAAAATGCAGGATATTATATGATCAAGAGACGGAACAGAATAAAAGGGGCAAAGATTCATGACTTAGAGGTGTAGGTGTTAGAGATTTAACCTTGAATACTATTAATAAATTGACAAGTTAAAAGAACCTCTACTGGAAGAGATGCTAGATTCCTTAGCTACTATTATACATTCTATGTTTTTTCCAGATATTGGACTCCCAAATTTGGACTCAAATACACAGGACTAATTTGGTAACCAGAAATCAAGACAGTTTTACATTAAATGATGACCTGATTTTTAGGATTTTCCTTTTTTCAGTTCAGTTCAGTTCAATTGCTCAGTTGTGTCTGACTCTTTGCGACCCCATGAATCGCAGCACGCCAGGCCTCCCTGTCCATCACCAACTCCCGGAGTTCACTCAGACTCATGTCCATCAAGTCGGTGATGCCATCCAGCCATCTCATCCTCTGTCATCCCCTTCTCCTCCTGCCCCCAATCCCTCCCAGCATCAGAGTCTTTTCCAATGAGTCAACTCTTCACATGAGGTGGCCAAAGTACTGGAGTTTCAGCTTTAGCATCATTCCTTTCAAAGAACACCCAAGACTGATTTCCTTTAGAATGGACTGGTTGGATCTCCTTGTAGTCCAAGGGACTCTCAAGAGTCTTCTCCAACACCACAGTTCAAAAGCATCAATTCTTTTTTAGTTTCTCCTAAATTTAAGAGTCAATATTTGCAAGGCATACTGTGCTGTACTTCATTTTATTGCTTTTTGCAGATAAGTGCATTTTTCACAAATTTAAGGTTTGTAGCAACCCTGTACCAAGCAAGTCTATTCATTTTTCCAACAGCATTTGCTCACTTTGTGTCTCTGTGTCATAGTTTCATAATTATCACAATATTTCAAACTTTCCTATTATTATTTTATTTTTTGTGGTGATCTGTGACCAGTAGTCTTGGATATTACTATTGAAAAAGATTATGACTCACTGAAGGCTGATGGTTAACATTTTTCAGCAATAAAATATATCCAATTAAAATACGGACATTTAAAAAAATATAGCATTAGTTTTCTAGGGTTTCCATGACCAAATATAACAATTGGGTGGTTTAAAACAGCAGCAATTTATTTTCTCATAGTCCTGGAGCAAACAAGTCTGAGATCAAAGTATTGACAGGGTCATGCTCTTTCTGAGATCTATAGAGGTGAATCCTTACTGGCCTCTTCTCACCTCAAATGTTCGCCAGCCACCCTTGGCTAGTAGATGTGTCACTCTGATTTCTGCCTCCACTGTCACATGGCTTTTTCCTTCCCGTGTGTATCTGTCTCTGTGTCTGCTCTCCTTTCTTATAAGGGCGTTGCTTATTTTGTATTAAGGGTCCATGCTACTACAGCATGACTTCATTATAATTTGATTACATCTGCAAAGACCATATTTCCAAAAACAGATCACATTCAGGTCCTAGGTTTTAGGATTTCAAAATCCAACTCATAACAAAGACCGTTACCTGAGAGACAAGAATGAGCCCTTCACAGATCACAGAACACAGCACACTTTACCTGAAGTTGAGGCATCCTGGAAGTGCCCCAGGATTCGGTAAACATTCCTGAGCCACAATTCCATGTTTCCACTGTTATTTCTACTTTTGACAGTTGAGTTTTAAGAATAAAGTATTTTGCCAGAATAAAAATGTTCACATTTATATACAGATTTGAATTTGTGCAACAGTTCCATATTCATCATCACATTTGATTCTCAGAACAAAACTGTAATTCATGAATTATTATTGTTAAGTTATTTAAACTCAAGAACTTGTCTTCCACAACAGGAGATATTGAAAAATGAAAATTCTAAGCTGATCTGCACATTATTGCCTTATCGTCTTAATTCTTGACCTTGAAGAATCTCATCAAACTTCTTAACACTGGCTGACTCACCCACATGTCAATCAGCTCATCAGTGGTTCCTCCCCATGGGAATACCTGTCCCTTTCATAGCTCCTTCCCAAAAGAGAAAAGAAAAGAACTAAAAGGGCACATCTAGATTATTCTCCATAAATTTACCATCCCAATGAAATCGTTCCATTTTTTTTGGAACAAACAAAGGAACAGAGAAGCCAGAATTGCTACCTTGATTGTATTCCTTTCACCTGGAAAGAAACATCAGCAGAAGCAAAGAGACATTTACTTGCAAAATTTATTACCCACACTTTTTTCAGATAAGAAAAGTGAGGTTCCATGTGATAAGGTGCTTTATTAAGTTTTTTTCCTGTTTGTTTTCAATGTTTGTACCTCTTTCCATTACATCACAGTTGTCCTCTATTTGTAATAAGTATACTTATTAAACGTGGGCTTCCCTGGTGGCTCAGTGGTAAAGAATCCTCCTGCCAATGCAGGTGATGCAGGTTTGATCCCTGGTTTGGGAAGATGCCCTGGAAAAAGAAATGGCAACCCACACCAGTGTTCTTGCCTGGGAAACCCAATAGACAGAGGATGCTGGGCTACAGTCCATGGGGTTGCACAGAGTTGGACACCATTTAGCTACTGAACAACAACAACATTAACCATGATCTGGTCTCTTCATTGTACACTTGTGCTATGGATTCTATCAGTTTCAATTCTTAGACCGGTGGAGCCTACTGTCACATATCTCAAATGATATAATTAATTCTTAGAAATTATGCTTTGCCATATTTTCCCAGTCAGAATGTATCAGGTTGGCATTTTGAACTTCACTTGAACTCTTAAGTGCTAAAAATAACTGACTCTTGAGAAAATAAATCCTTTATATTCTCTTAAGCACAAAAGTTGAACTTTCTCTAAAGAAGTTAAGGATGTTGAGTTGCCCCTTTACAGCAGGAATCAATGTATCCATCAATCAATTATGTTCCTCTTAACATGTCACCCATCTAGGCTCATTTCTGAAAAATCATCCCATAAGCCTATCTGAAATACCAAAACTGTCCAAATTCTATTTACTTCATAGCACTTTACAAGATCATAAATTTTAAAAATTGTATTGATTTTCTATATTTTCCATTAGAATGTGTGCTCAATTAGGACAGAAATTTCATTTGTCTTATTTACCCTTCTTTCCAAGCATAATTTCTAACAAATAAATACAAAGTCAGCTGAAGAAATAAAGCAGTGTGATCTTTTTACACGTGTCGGACAATATAATACTGTTTCATTTGTGCTTTACACAGATAATTCACTAATTTTTTGACAGTCTTTAGACACTAAAACATTTCTGTTTAAAATTTTTAATATGGACCATTCTTTTGAGTCTTTATTTAATTTGTTACAGTATTATTTGTGTTTTGTGTTTTAGTATTTTGGCCGTGAGGTGTATGGAATCTTAGCTCCCTGACCAGACATCAAACCCACACCCTCTGGATTAGAAAGTAAAATCCTAACAGCTGGACCACCAGGGAAGTTCCTAGGCACTAAAACATTTCTGACAGTTTTAATGTTCTCACTCTTAGATTCTGAATTTAGTAGTAACGGTGATGATGCAATGTTGGGAAAATGTCCTCTTCCTCTACAACCATCCCCACTGTATTTTATCTTCCAATATACTGTGTTCTGTTTTTTTTTTTTTTTCCCAGTTCTTAGGATCATACCTGTCCTATTTAGGATCAATCCATTCATACCTGAGCATAACTATTTGGAGATATTTGATAAGTAAGTTATTGAAATGTACTGAATTTCTACATTTGCTCCAAGTATTGGAAATAATTATCTACTAATATTAAAACAATGTTAAAAAATGTGGAAATTTTATTTTTGCCTTATTTAATGTTAGCATACCTTAAATGTTATCATTAATCCCTTTGAAAACATTTTTAAAAAAACCCCAAAACTCTAAAATTAAGAAAAGTTGAGTAACTTTTCTAATGTTCCACAACTTTCTCTTCCTATCTACTGGCTCACATTTTGTTATGAATAGGAACCTATACACATATAATAAGCTGATGAAGGGAATTGTCATTGGAGTTTAAATGATTTGGATTTGCATTCTAACTGGCATCAGCTTTTGCTTGTTCTGTGACTTCTCTGGACCTTATTTTCTTCATCTATGTGTTAGAGAAATAGTGATTTAATCATGGCCTGTTGTGGTGGGTCTTAGCATATTGACATCATGTGCTTATAAAAGGATGTTAAACTCCTGTGGTGTCAATCTGCTTCCCTGTACTGACAATAAGTCAGTAGTGATCTGAGAATTGTGCAAACTACTTGACAGTCATGGGCAAGAGATCTCATAGCAATTGCTAAGAATTCACTTTCTTCAAATATGGGTAGCTTCTTGTGAATATAGCATTCTGTCTTCTGTGGACCATTCCTATAAAAGCAGCTGTGACCTTTTACCTTGCAGTAGTCCCTTTGTTCTTGGCTATTTTCACTTCCCACTCCAGCTAGCCATTCATAAGTATTTTGCTGCACCACTTTCTGCAGATACAACTTTTCTTAACATGACCTCTTAATGCTTCTGTCCTTGGCAATGCATAAAATCCATTGCCAGTTGAGGATTTAATCTTCATGTTTAACTGACAGCCCTGCCCACCAGACTCAATAGCTTTATAAAATACCTTGCTGTTAAGAAGTAATATTTTATAGCTTCTTGAGTTTTTTCCATATTTCTAGTGTACTTGCTGCCCTTAAAACTTTTAGTGAATGATAAATATCTTCCTAGAGTAACCAATAAACATGCACATATGCTACTGGGCAAAAGACAATATCGGTTCATTCACTGTGGGAGCCATTATGTTTGATTAAGTGCTCACTGGGTCCTAAGATATAAAACAAAGAATAGGTAAAGTGACCACCACCCTCCTAGGCTGGGGCCTTGGAGCACTCTTGAGAAACTCTCTATCACTCCTTCTTCTTTCTCTCCTTTCTTTTTCATCTTCGCTATCTATTGCCTTTTTTTTTTTCTGGCTAGGTATAGTTGGAGACACTCTTAAGATAAAATATCGGTTAGGTAAATAAATTCAAGTCTCCAGTAGCTAAATCCAATCAACACAAAAACCAAAGAAAGATGCCAGGAAAGGAAGAGTCACAGAACAGCTCATGGTTTCCAAAGGTTTTCATTATATTCCACCAAGTTTTAGCAACTTCATTCATTGTTCCTACTAGTTAGTTAGGCTTACCAGATGGTGCTTGTGGTAAAAAAGCTGCCTGCCAATGCAGGAGATGTAAGAAATGTGGGTTTGATCCCTGAGTCAGAAAGATCCCCAGGAGGAGGGCATGGCAACCCATTCCAGTATTCATGCCTGGAGAATCCCGTGGACAGAGGAACCTGGTGAGATATGGTCCATAGGGTCACAAAGAGCTAAAGACGACTGAAGTGACTTCACACGCATGTACTATTTAGCTATTGGCTATGTCTGTAAGGCCATATTTCTTAACATTATTCAAAAATCCTTAAAAGATAATGTCTTTGCCTCTGAAAGTAAAATTCTTAGTATATGTTATAAAGAATATTGCATTTCGTTTTCCCATTTGTTGACCCTTTACAGTAGGCATGATGGGAAATTTTGTTTCAATTTTCCAAATGAGACTTGTAGAAGTGACTTAGGTAAGGCCACAGAGCTAATAAGGGCCTTATTAACAGAGGCTAATAACCTAATAAGTGTCCCAGCTGTACTTTGTTTCAGTTTAGAACTGTATGTTCTAAGGACACCCAAGGTGGTGCTTATGAAGCTCCTAAAAGTTGATGGTCACATACGCATCTAGGGAGCCACGGTCTCATAGACTGGCCTGAGTTTCCATACCTGAGTGTCTGGAAGAGTCTGATACTCTTTGGTGACAGCATGGGAGCACTGCTTCTGCCCTGCATCTTCTTATCTGTGTAATACCCAGATACTGTCTGCGTCAAAAGCACCCCCAGGGTAAAATTACAGCCTGGAAGATGATTCATCATCACAGTCCTGTGTGATGTACATCAGAACTCTAGGAAGAGGTGTCCAGGCCAGTACAGCAAAAAAGACTGGTGTCAGAAATCATCTCTCCTGTTTTAGATTTTTCTCACTGCCTAGAATACTGAGGCATTTGTTTTAAGATTCAATATCTATCTTCATGGAGAGAATTTTATTCTGGAGTTGCTATCAACATATTAGAGGGGATATAATTGAGCACCTACTGGTGCCAAGCATTTGGCTGGGCACATTAAAATAATTATTTTATGAAATGTCAATAATACAACTATGAAGAAGTTATGTTTTACCTAGCTTATCATATGAAAATTATACCAAGAAGGTGACTATCTCTTTTACATAAGTATATCAAGTTTTAGGATTATTCAGGACAAAATTCTTCCAAAACCTAAATTCTGGGGCTTGTCTCCTATTAACTAATAATGGTTTATTAATCAAATGATTCTTTTATTTATTGTTATACCTCCTTACTGTATTGGAACTTTTGTAAATTTTTATTTTATTCACTTACTTTTGGTTGCGGGAGAAGGCAATGGCAACCCACTCCAGTATTCTTGCCTGGAAAATCCCATGGATGGAGGAGCCTGGTAGGGTGCAGTCCATGGGGTCTCTAGGAGTCGGACACTGAGCGACTTCACTTTCACTTTTCACTTTCATGCATTGGAGAAGGAAATGACAACCCACTCCAGTGTTCTTGCCTGGAGAATCCCGGGGATGGCGGAGCCTGGTGGGCTGCCGTCTATGGGGTCGCACAGAGTCACACATGACTGAAGAGACTTAGCAGCAGCAGCAGCAGCAATTTTGGCTGCATTGGATCTTCGTTGCTGCGTGGGCTTTTTCTAGTTGTGGTGAACAGGGCTACTCTCTGGTTGCAATGCACTGGCTTTTCATCGTAGTGGCTTCTCTTGTTGCAGAGCACAGGCTCTAGGTACATGGGCTTCAGTAGCTGTGGCTCATGGGCTCTAGAGCACAGGCTCAGTAGCTGTGGTGCATGGGCTTAGTTGTCCCACAGCATGAGGAATCTTCCTGGATCAGGGATCAAACCTGTGTTCCTTCATTGGCAGGTGGATTCCCAACCACTGAACCACCAGGGAAGTCCTAAATCTTTTTTAAATTTAACTTTATTCATGTATGTATCAGTTCAGTTCAGTCGTTCAGTCGTGTCCGACTCTTTGTGACCCCATGAATCACAGCACGCCAGGCCTCCCTGTCCATCACCAACTCTTGGAGTTCACTCAAACTTATGTCCATCAAGTCGGTGATGTCATTGAGCCATCTCATCCTCTGTCGTCCTCTTCTCCTCCTGCCCCCAATTCCTCCCAGCATCAGGGTCTTTTCCAATGAGTCAACTCTTCACATGAGGTGGCCAAAGTATTGGAGCTTCAGCTTCAGCATCAGTCCTTCCAATGAACACCCAAGACTGATCTCCTTTAGGATGGATGGGTTGGATCTCCCTGCAGTCCAAAGGACTCTCAAGAATCTTCAACACCACAGTTCAAAAGCATCAATTCTTTGGCACTCAGCTTTCTTCACAGTCCAACTCTCACATCCAGACATGACCACTGGAAAAACCATAGCCTTGACTAGATGGACTTTTGTTGGCAAAGTAATGTCTCTGCTTTTGAATATGCTATCTAGGTTGGTCATAACTTTCCTTCCAAGGAGTAAGCGTCTTTTAATTTCATGGCTGCAATCACCATCTACAGTGATTTTGGAGCCCCTCAAAATAAAGTCTGACTCTGTTTCCACTGTTTTCCCATCTATTTCCCATGAAATGATGGGACCAGATGCTATGATCTTAGTTTACTGAATGTTGAGCCTTAAGCCAACTTTTTCACTCCCCACTTTCACTTTCATCAAGAGGCTTTTCAGTTCCTCTTCACTTTCTGCCATAAGGGTGGTGTCATCTGCATATCTGAGGTTATTGATATTTCTCCCGGCAATCTTGATTCCAGCTTGTGCTTCTTCCAGCCCAGCGTTTCTCATGATGTACTCTGCATATAAGTTAAATAAGCAGGGTGACAATATACAGCCTTGATGTACTCCTTTTCATATATATATATATATAAAATTTCCTACCATTTTTTTCTATGAAACATCTTTTTTCCTTCTTATTTCAGCCTCAAAGCTAGTGTTATAATTTTGAGGCCCCCAAATACATTGCTACCAATAATGTCACCATCTTTTCTCTACTTTATCAATTCTTAATGTTTGAGCTTTCAGCCAATGCTTCAGTGTAAGAATCCATAGTTGAACAATGGTTTCATCATCAGTGCTCTATTAGTAGAACACTTCCAATACTGGGTTCTGTAAATGTTAACATTTTAATATTGACTTTTTATGTTATAATTGTGGGAATCCACATCACTAGACAATGAAGATGATTACTAAAATTTAAATTTATTGAACTCCTACTATATGTTTTCTAAAATTACATCATTTAACATTATCAACAAGCCTACAAGATAAGAAAAGATTATTTGCATTTTGCAGAAGTAGAATCCATAACTAGTATAAAGTTGGGCAGATAATAAATAATGAAGCTTCTGTTTGAATATAGTTCTGTCTGATTTTAAAGTCCATCCTGGGTCCAGTGATACCTTCAGTTCTCAGAATCAAGCAATATTTTCCTGCAAGGATTTGTCACTGCCTTCTTTGTTTTAGAAATTTCAGCTTCCAGTATAGACCTAAACTGCTGCTGCTGCTGCTAAGTCGCTTCAGTCATGTCCGACTCTGTGTGACCCCATAGACGGCAACCTACCAGGCTCCCCTGTCCCTGGGATTCTCCAGGCAAGAATACTGGAGTGGGGTGCCATCGCCTTCTCCGAGACCTAAACTATAGGCAGAATATTAGCTCTGCAGAGGTTTTAAAATCCAAAAAGATATATCATATATCTACTTTGTAATATTAAAATATTTTTGGTAGATTGATTCCATTTTTCATCAGGAGCAAGAAGTAGTCCTGGAAGAACTAGTGTAAACAAAATAATTGCCTGACAAGGCTATTTATAAACTCCTTCTAGATAACCTTACTGCATCTGGTATGTTTTTTGAGCTGGAACAAAATCTCCGGCAATGTGGGGAATGTAAATTTACATTAATGATCAGGGTCTCAGGCCAATCTACTCATTCTCCAAATTTATCATAGACATATTTAATGAATGCTGACTCTGAGGAAACTGGCTTCCCAGCACAGGATTCTGCCTCAAAATTTCAGGATCCATTTGAGAGCTTAGCTAATGTTTATGTATTTCAAGACAAGCATCAGCTATAAATCCTGGATTAATATACATGGAGCAGAGATAGAAACAAGAATGAAGAACACAGCAAGAGCTTCGTTATTCAGCTGTAAAAGTATTTCCATGCTAGAGCTGGAAAGGACCTTAGAGACAAGTGGGTCTGACCTTCTTATCATATTTCTATTCATCATCATAATAATACATTCTTAGGAAAGAAAATCTGGAAACTCAGAAAAGCAAACCAGGAAAAAGAATTTACCCTTAGTGTTAACGTCCAAACACAAACTGTGATACGCTGCAGAATTTGTGTCCTTTCCTTTATTTCTATGAAAAGATGATTTTTAACTCAGTTTAAATAAATTATATATACAATTGCATTCAGTATATGTATATTATTTTTACTTAATATTATAAAATAAGCATTATTATATGGGATTATACAGTTTTTCAAATGAAAAGTTTAGTTGTTAATGTCTAAATAATATTCTGCTTTGTGAAAACATTACGGGGGAGCCTGGTGAGCTGCCATCTATGGGGTCGCACAGAGTCGGACACGACTGAAGTGACTTAGCTTTAGC
Source organism: Bison bison bison (assembly GCF_000754665.1). Taxonomy (NCBI): domain Eukaryota; kingdom Metazoa; phylum Chordata; class Mammalia; order Artiodactyla; family Bovidae; genus Bison; species Bison bison. The sequence continues at coordinate 3,934,980 of NW_011495081.1, read as the reverse complement.
ATTACTTAACTGATCTCAGTATTTGGACATTTCTACTCCTTTCCATTTAGGTCATCATACATATTTCTTCAATAATCATATTCAAAATCAAAGCTTTTAGTTTCTTAACATTATATCCTTAATTAGATTCCCAAATGTGTAATTACTAGGTTAATATTATGTGTAGTCAAATTGCTCTTCAAAGAGATTTACTACTAGTAATGAAATGAAAATCTCAAGGTCTGCATTATCAGCGTTCTCATAGAACACACATACACACATGTATGCAAAACACACAAATTCAGTATTTAATATCACTGCATTACTGCCTTTAGCCTTAGCAAGGATAGCCCTGGGACTCTATAGGACCACACTGGCCTTCCTCTAGCCATCCCAGTCTCCAAGAGACAAGGATTTCACAGGTCCAAGTAGACACAGAACACCAAACTCGTGACCCATTTTTGACAATGCTGTCATTACATTGAGCTCTAAAATATCATGTTCAATAGAACCTACATTCATTTCCAAAGGTTTTGGGGACCTTCTTCCCAGGCCAGTATTCCTAAAAACAAACTGCTCAAGGAGTGGGCAAGAGATAGCTTTTTGTGGAGACAGTGAGATATAGAAGAATCTAGACAGCTTGATCCTCCAGTCTTAGGTGTATATACAGATGTATGCTGAGTGTGGTTAGAAGAATAAGAAAGGCTCTGCTATCACCTCTCCTTCCCATTATGATCCAGGATAGAATGGTGAGGGATACAATAATTCTAAACTCAAATTTGACTTCATAGGTCCTTATGGAGATATTTTTGTCAAAGCAGAAAGATTAAAATGCATTTTTTTCACAGTTTGTTTTGCTTGATTTAAAGCTCTGAAGTATTTAGAAATATTTAGATCCATATTCTGTAGATCTCCATTTGTGTTCTTACCCTGGGCCCTACAGATCACAGGGCCTAAGCTGCCTCTTTAAGTTTTTATAAATTAAATGAATAATACACTAGAAATGTTTATTGTCCCAAACTTATTAATTTGTCTAAAAGAAGTAGAGAAAGATAATGAGACCTAAGTGAATATATAAGGAAACTCTACCAAATCTTTAATGATCAGATAAAGGCCAAACAAAACCAGGAAACTCTAGACCAGCATTTTTGTTTAGTCTTTAAGTCACGTCTGACTGTTTTGCGATCTCGTGGACTGTAGTCTGCTAGGTTCCTCTGTCCATGGGATTTCCCAGGCAAGAATACTGGAGTGGGGTGCCACTTTCTTCTCTAGGGGATCTTCCTGACCCAGGAAGTAACCCCACAACTCCTGTATTAGCAGGTGGATTCTTTACCACTGAGCCACGTCCCAGGGAAGCTCTTTCTATATTCTAGGATTGATCAAATAAATAAAAATCAATATTAGCATATGAAAAGAGAGAAAATGAAAATTAAGCATTTGATGTTTGTTGGATTTGAATTGGATGTGTCAGTATGAATTCTTGGTTTTAAAGAAAGGCTATATGGTATAAATATGCAATAATAGTATGCATATATTTGTATATGTACACATTGCAATTATTTTCCCACCCAAATTCTAGAATTATGACACTTCAGTAATAATGAGCATACCTTGCACCCAAGACTAGGTTTTTTCATAATAAACATAAACAGGAAAAAGAAGTAAAAAAATGAAAAAACTAATATAGAATAAATAATTGAGTTTGAGAATTATAATTTGGCAAACATCAGAGTTACAATTGAATTAGACAAAAATCATCAAACTGCTGGGTAAAATTTGTTGAGAAACAGAGCATTTGCATAGTCTCAAAGTATCTTTTCAATGTTATTTATTAATTATAAGGGGGAAATCCAGTAACTTTGCCATGGAGACCTTAAGGAAGCGATTACATTTACCACCATTAATGGGACAAGCAAACATCATGTGCCTCCATATATAATGCTAATGAGGTCACTTCACTTTTGTAATATTCCTTCTTAAACTGAGCCACGTAAATCTTATCACAAGGAAACATCAACCAAGCCCCAAATGAGAGACATTAAAAAAAAAAAAAGAGCTGTCCTGTACTTTTCTCAAATGCTAGTATCATGGAAGACAAAGAAAATCTGACAAACAATAGTTGATCCTGGATTGGACCTGGGAAGAGCAGCAGAGGAAATGATTTCTGAAGACTGATAGAATGTGTTTAGGATCTATAGATTAGATAATATATTGTGCTATTATTGGTTACATTAGTTTAATAATTATGCTGTGGCTAAATAAGATAATATTCTTCTTCAAAACTGCATGCTAAACATTAAACAGTAAAGCAGCATTATGACTGCAACATTTTGCCAAATTATTCAGAAAAATTATTATAGGACAAACATGCACACACATATTATGATAAATCAAGAATTACAAAATATTAACTGTGGATTCTGGGTGAGAGTACCATATGGTTTTTTGTATTACTCTTCCAACTTTTCTGTAAGACTGAGAGTATTTGCAAGCGAATAGTTACAGTAACAATGGCAAGAAGAGATTAAGATGATATTGAAGTCTTCCAGAAAAGAACATTCTTCTCTTACTTCAGGTTCCTGAAAGCTGGATTTTAGCCTCACTAAGCATCTGCAAATACTGAAATAAAGTACCCCAGAAGTGAAAGGAAAAAAAGATACCAATGTCTGGTGTGATGGGAAGGGTGAGCTCATTGCCCAGCCTCTTAATAAAACAGCCTTTCTTCAGATGCTATTTATGTAGGACAGCAAGAGAGAGAACCTCCTCTTAGATAAAGGCCTATTAAAAGCAGAATGGATCTAAGAATTGATTGTTTATCAGCCTACACTTCAAGGCAGCCTGTGGGTCATTACAGAGTTGGAAGGTATATTACCTGAGGAAGACTAGGATGTTGTCCAGTCAACTCATATGGTATTTTACCACACACGTCATCTATATGCTGTCTCTTGGGAGCCACTCTTTTATAATTACACAATGCAAACTGGGAAAGGTTGAGTCACGGCTTTCTATTTGAAGTCTAAGTATGCCAATGTGTTTAGAAGACTGTGTATCTGGGGGCCTGTCTGCTTTTGAGGAAGCCTGAGCATTACCACAGTTCTAGTACTCCAAGACCATCTAAATAGAGTCTGTTGGGCACTTGCCTAGACTGAGTTTCTGATGCTAAACCAAGATAAGATTAAGAATTTTACCACTTTAAATATCAAAGCCGTAAAATTACCCCTGCCATCTTGGCCACATACAGTATATTTCCAAAGCAAGACAAAGCTATACTGTAAAATAAGTATAAAGTCAAACAGAGTTCTATTTTTTTAATGATGGCTATGTCAGTACTATTGTTGTGTTTAAAGTTATCAAACATGGAATAGTTCTTTTTTATATGTGGCAATAAAAAAAATTATTCACTTATTTTTGTCTGTGGGCTCAGCAGTTGCAGTGCATGAGCTTAGTTGCTCCAAGGCATGTGGAATCTTCCCAGACCAGGGATCAAACCTGTGTCTCCTGCATAGGCAAGCACAGGGAAGTCCAGAATAGTTCATTTATTTACTTCTCACTTGTGCCTATGCTTGTCATTGGCTTTTACTTATAGTTCTTCTGCCTGTTCATAAAATAGCACCATACCAGCTTGAGAACACACAGCTCCCTGATAGGAGATACTCAACAGGGGAAATGGGGAAGGAAGGAAGGATGCTTATTTCCCTAAGATGAATCAGAATCATCTGAAGTGATGTTTCAATGTACCCATACCTAGCTGAGACCCCAAGCCCTTCATGTCAGAATGAGTAAACCCTACCCTCTATTTATGCTCTTTTAAGACAAACTGCAACTTTGGAGGCACCATTACCAATAAGTTTAAATGCAATTTCTCAGTTCTATGAATGCTGGGGAATCAGATGAGGAGAAAGGATAAGGTCTATTGTTCTAAAGATACTCTTTTACTGCCAAGGAGAGAGTAGCTGTGCATTCTTCTTATAGCATGAGTCTTTTGTGGGAGCTCTGGTCCAGCCAGAAAGATCAGTAAAATAAAGGTGGTATCAGAGTTCTAAAACTCTATAACTAAAATAAAAGAGGATAAGGCTTTTTTTAAGAGCCAAGATATTTGTAAACAAAGGAGTATATCTAGGCTTTAATATAAAAACCTCCTCTGATTTAAATTCTCTCCAACCCAGGTGGAGTTAAACCCAGGTTAAAGAAGTGCCAGCCTTCTTTAACCTGCTGCCTCTGCCAGGCTTGCACTTGGCCCCTGCTCTCTAGTAACGCTATGGCTGGTTCCCCCACCGTTCCCAGGCCTACTCAGACTTGTGACTCTGTGTGGAAATCTGGTTTTTGAGAATTAGAAAATGACTTGACATTTACTAGGCTATAGTTCCTTGTTTGTCTTTCTGAGTAAGTGCTATTTAACCTGAAGTAAAATAAAAATGACCATCTCCCCAAATTTTCATATTTGTTGACATTAACTAAAGAATCCCATGGATCCCCTTTTTAAGAATTTAGAAAGGTGATCATTTCTCCAGATGTATCTTAATGAGGACCCTAATTAACATTCCCAGATCAATTAAAAGAACTCCATTGATTCTGATTATAGGCACTGAAATTTTCCTTAAATGTACTGATTGATTCACTAGCCTGCACTCTCTTGTGAGCAAATTAAGTCCATTGTGAGCTATTGTTTTTTTAATTGAGGACTTCGGTACCTGCTGTAGTGCCAGATAAACAGATTTTTTTTTTTTTTTTTACATTTTTCTGAGGAAAAAACATATTAACAAACCACATCAGGAAATCAATCCAGGACACCATGCTTTGTCTTTAATGCTATGAAACTGTCTTCACTTCTAAGTCATAGAGTAGAAAATTACTCTTTCCAAACAAATAAAATGCAGCTTTATTTATAATCATAGGCATTTTTATTGGAGAAATCTATTCATCAACAGCTCCTTAATCACTGGCAAAGATCCTGCTAGTACTCTTTTGGGTCAAGTGAGTACTACAAATTCTTATGAATATGTGACAAAACTAGATTTATATAGAGAAACAAAAGGTTTTCTTCAGTTTGACTCATAGAATGTAAGGTTAGTGCAAAGATCCAAAGTTCCAGTAGAAATACTACCATGACATTATTCCTATTCCGAGATCTACTTGACGTTAATGAGTAACGCCCGCAGCCATGTTGAATCAGGAGCGTTGAAGTTCTGATACACGGAGCCCTTGCACAGCGACCTCCAGACCTTCAGCCTACTTCAGATCCACTTTTCTTAAGGCAGCTCTACACAGGTTACTGTGTAAAGTCGCTTCTGTCGTATCCGACTCTTTGTGAACCTATGGACTATATATATAGCCCACTAGGCTCCAGTGTGCATGGGATTCTCTAGGCAAGAGGACCCACTGGAGTGGGTTGCCATGGCTTCCTGCAGGGAATCTTCCCCACCCAGGCATGGAACCAGCATCTCTTACAGTTCCTGCATTGGCGAACGAGTTCTTTGCCACTAGCCCCACCTGGGACATCCCATACATGTTGCTAGGTATAATTAATAAGTATTTAAATTATTATGTTTTGCTTCTCTTTTTCCATTGTGAGTGCCTCACCACAATAGAACTGCTGTCAAAATACAAAACATCATTAAGAGCTTCTTTTTGTTTCTAGGCTTTCCCTGAGTTTCTTCTGGAGAAAAATGTTTTTGTTTTTTTTTTAATCAGATAAGCCAAAAAGTAGAATATAATTTGGTTCTAAATCTATTTTGAACTTTGACATTCCAAAATGGCCTTGTAAATATTTGTAAATAGAGACTTGGTTTTATTTGGGGTAAGTTGTAGGGATTTTATTTATTCTTAAAAAATTCTGATAAGAATAGTAATAATACCAACATACATACTTCACATTTATCTGAAATTTATATTTGCTCATTGACATAATCAAGCTCCCCAATGAGAAATTTTTAATAAATCGGCAATTTTTTTCTATCTTTCTACTTTCAATTTAATAGATTCAAGAAGATATTTTTCTATTACAAATATCTAAAAATTAGGTAGTATTTTAGGGAAATGTTGAAATAGCAAATTTTTGTAGATAAATGATATCCATAAATAATGGATGTCATCAATACACAAATCCTTTGAGAAAATCCCCGCTAGTGACTCACTGATTCCAAACGCTCTTTCTTTATTTGCCTATATAATTTTATTCATGCAGGTCATTTTCACATAATAAGTTGTATCCCTACTCAGCTTTTCTCATCCTTCAAGACTCAGTTTAAATTCTCCTTTCATATTTCATAAAATTTCATCTTACTACCTAATCTCACAATGGTGTGAGTGAGTGAAGTCACTCAGTCGTGTCTGACTCTTTGCGACCCCATCGACCGTAGCCTACCAGGCTCTTCCATACATGGGATTTTCTAGGCAAGAATACTGGAGTGGGCTGCCATTTCCTTCTCCAGGGGATCTTCCCAACCCAGGGATCGAACCTGGGTCTCCTGCATTCCAGGCAGACACTGTACTGTCTGAGCCATCAGGGAATTCCCTCACAATGGTACAATGGTGTTATTGTCTGAGCCATTCTCTTTATTTTTAATATTAAAATCACAAGTTCTGGAGTCAGATTGATCTAAAGTTTGAGTCTAAGTTTTTCCACCCACTGCAGGGTGAACCAGGCCTTTTAAACCCTTCAATCATTTATTTCCTCTTCCTTAAAATGATGGTGGTGATACTTATTTGAGGATAAATCTGATTAAGGATGTAAAGGATTCAGCACAATGCCTGAGCCATAAAAAATAATGAATGTTGCCCTTAATATCATGACTGGCATCCTGATTCTACCATAGTAGGAATAAAATATGGGCACCTCTTTTTAACACCCAAACTAATACTCCAAGATCTCTATGTTGTTTGCATAAACTTGTCTTTCTTTGTTTCTTAGTCCACCTCCATCCTTAATAATATAGTTTTTATACGCAATGGCCACTTTAACTCAGGAGACTTTCCATGCTCACATGCAAGATCTGCCTGGAATATTCCCTTCCCTGGTGTTAAAGAGTAGTGAGTCACCCTTGGTTAGTCACGAGGCCCACTATTTCCCATCAACCATATTTTAAATTTCTTGACAATAAAAGTCCACCTTGTAACACGGTTAGCAAGTAGTGCTAATTAACTTTATAGCTGTAACTTTTTGCTTTCTTCCCTGATGATCTGTAATAATTTTATTATCCCTATAACCCCATTGCCTTGCACATAGTAGTTGTACAATAAATATTTTATTTCCATGATCATCAGCCTACAAACAAGGCCTTTCTTTACTTTTTCTTTCTGTCTCTTCCATTCTTCTTCTCTCTTTGGTGAAGTTGCTAATAAATTGTGAAAAGTCCAAAGCTGGGACAAAGCCTAGGGCTTAGATAAGCCATACTGCAGAGGAGAAATCCCTGAGTGATTCATGATTGAGCTTGTTTCTGTTATGACTCAGCTTTTATTTTATTTATTGACTCTGAGTTAGGATGGAATTCTACCTCAGGAGAAATACCTCAACTTTTAAGGATAAAGTGATGGTAACATATTTTTTCTTTCAGCCCCAATATTATACCTAATGGGTAAATTCTGTTTTCCACTATGAAGAGAAGACAACAGAGTTCATGCTCACGTAGCATTGATTGTGGTTCATATACTTTGCTGGTTTATTAGTAGTCATAGGCAGAGGCTCAGTTAGAAGACAAATACACCAAAATGTCTGATAATTTTTGCTGAGTTAAACTGCCATGCAGTTGCCACGAAAAGAAATTAAAAGTAGTGTTTTAAAAATCATGAAATTTTATTAAAAAGGAGAGAGAGAAAGAGTTTTAAAAGACAGGATGGCAGCCTGCTATTTTTTCCTATAAAGTCATAAAGTTTAATTCAAAAATTTCCTGGAATTTATAGTGCCAGAGGCTAAGCTAAAAATAATTTTGCCTCATTAGATCTTGTAGTTTAACCTCTGAAGTGGAAGGTTTGTGACAGCTACATCAAGACTCCAGCTCACAAAAGCACCATTCAAAAAGGAGAAGAATGAAAAAGAACTGTTGCTATTAAATGACCCAGAGAGAATGGAGGAGACAAAGAAGACTATTTCTGTAGCTTTCTGGGACCAAGCAGAGGGTTGCTGGACTGTTACAGGTGGATCACTGCTGTCAACTCCAAAGGGAGCATGTGGTAACTGAGCATGAAACTCTATCTGGGAGTAAAACATTGGAAGTTAAACTTAACAATGACAGGAATCTAAGTGGGGGGTGGCAGGGGGAGAAGCATAGGGTTTGCTCAATAACTCCAGTGAAGATTATTAGTAATTGTCTCCCTGTCTCCTTTCCCAAACACTGAAGAAAAACTTTTGTATTTTGTCCGTGGGATGGAGAAAAACAGTCACAAAAACTTAAACTCTGAGCTACTCTTGAAAATCTAAGACTAAGGGAGAGGGGTGGGGTTTATTCTTGAAATAAAAACTTCTAAACTTTAATGCTGTTTTTCTTTGTCTTTCTTTAATTTCATGGTCGAACAAGGTTAAACGCTTATTATAGTATCCTGGTCAGATTCTAATATTCTGTGTTTCTACTCAATCATATTTATCCCGTGCTACTAAAGGGGGAAGAAAAGAAGACAACCAATGGATCAGTTGATTCAGTCTAGTGAACATAGTCACTTTGAGTGATATGGAAGAAGGGAATTTAATATAATGGGAATTAGACCATACACAATTCTGGAGACTGGTGAAAAAGTCTATGGAAATTGCCTCTATGTCCAGTAGGAGTCTAAAGATGCCACAAATTCACAGAAACAGTAATTGGCAAGGAACAAAAAACTATGCATAAAATTAGGAAGACTAGGGACAAACTGGAATCTATGAAAACAAATTGAAATTAACACCTGTCTCTCAAAACCTTCTCTACATCAATCTTGATGATGTAGGCAACTTGTAAAAGACACTGGTACCATTGAACTTGACCCAGGATTCAGAAAAACTGAAGGAGAGATATAATTAAAGCTGAAGGAGCTGTGGGCCCACATACTGCCCCATACCAACAAGATGAACCAGCAGACTAATAAAGGTCTGTGTCATTTGCCAAAGCTCCTGGCTGTACATCTCTGTTCACAGCAGAATGGCTGCTGCTTCACTTCTGCCTTCCAGATATCAAGCAAGTTTCTCTTGAAGCCGATGCTAATAAAAAAAAAGGAAGAAAGAAAAATATACAGGCAAGGAAATTCTAGGATACACAGTTTAGCTTAGCTACATAAACACAATTCAAAAACCACTAGAGTCCAAATGTGTTCAATTACTGGTTTTCCAGTTACTGAACCAATTTCTATTTCATCTACCTTTTTTGTTAAAACAGCCCTCTAGGAAAATATCTCACCCTTGAGAAAAAGGATGTGTCAAAACTTCAATGAACTTTTCTAAAACTTCTATGAAATGACAGAAATCAGATTCAAACTAAGATCAAGTATTTTATTTTGTCTTTGGGTAGTAATTAACCCTTGAATTTCCCTTTACTAACTTTAGACAACTGCTGCTGCTGCTGCTAAATCGCTTCAGTCGTGTCCGACTCTGTGCGACCCCATAGACGGCAGCCCACCAGGCTCCCCTGTCCCTGGGATTCTCCAGGCAAGAATACTGGAGTGGGTTGCCATTTCCCTCTCCAATGCATGAAAGTGAAAAGTCAAAGTGAAGTCACTCAGTCGTGTCCGACTCTTAGCAACCTCACTGACTGCAGCCTACCAGGATCCTCCGTCCATGGGATTTTCCAGACAAGAGTACTGGAGTGGGGTGCCATTGCCTACAACTACATACTTTTTGCATCATACATCAGTCAAGTTTCCAACTATGTGCTATGAGGATGGCATACTCATAATGGGTCATGTAAGATATATATATATATAACTCTGAAAGATTTGTTGGTAGGGTTATGAAAAGCAGTGAAAGCTAGTAAATTCTCCGGCACTGGCAATAGTAGGATGCCATTACAATCCCTAAGTTTGACGATGGAAGGATAAGAAGTAGTTATTCTATACAAGGATGTAGCTGTATGGTTAGGACCATCAAAAAGGAGTTGGAGCCTTTGGTAAAAGGAAACAGCCAACCTGTTTCTGGTGTTCAGAAAGTAGGGAACAGAGAGAATAAACACTCCAACTTTGATCTCTTTCAGCCTCTTGTTTCTTGTGCTCTCTGCTTAGTGACCCCTGTTTACTCCACTCAACAGAAAACCAATGAGCTAAGGAGTCCTTCTGTGCAGTCAACAGGAGTCAGAATCCTGGGAGATAGAGCAGGATGAAAGGTGGAGATCGATCCAGGGATACAAATGGAAAATATCTAGCATACACAAATTATTCCAGACTTAAACATTAATAATATTTTAAGAAAATATCTTGTTTTTACCCAGACTTGTAAATATCCACCTAAATTTTTCAAGGTAATGCATAAACTTTTCTTAACTACTATCTAACAGAATATTTCTATGCTTTTCATCATGGAATAGATTTCAAATTCTGGATGTATAATGAACTGGTAAAAAGAACCAAAGTAACACCACAGCTTTACCAACTCCTTGTGGGGGATGGTTGGGAAGGGGGAGGAAGATTGATTGGCAGAGGTACATTCCCTGGGCCATGAGTAGATCATCAAAGCGTTTGCTTCTTTAATAAAATATCAAAGGCTGCTGTATGCTGCAGGTATTTCTGAGACTAAAACTAAGGTGAACTGCAAGTACTTCACAGCAGAAAACAGGGCAGTAAATATTTTGTGAATCTTTTGGATTCTTCCTGGTAAAACTTTCCCATTCTTTTCCTAAGTATCCATTTTCAGGTTTTTTTTTTACCATGTAGAATGTCCTTTGAGGATCCCTTGGACTGCAAGGAGATCCAACTAGTCAATTCTAAAGGAAATTAATCCTGAATATTCGAAGGACTGATGTTGAAGTTCAAGCTCCAATAATCTGGCCACCTGATGCAAAGAGCCGACTCATTAGAAAAGACCCTGATGCTGGGAAAGATTGAGGGCAAGAGGAGAAGAGGATGAAAGAGGATGAGATGGTTGGATGGCATCATTGACTTGATGGATATGAGTTTGAGCAAGCTCGAGAAGATGGCAAAGCACTGGGAAGCCTGGCATGCTGCATCCCATGGGGTCTCAAAGAGTCGGTCATGACTGAGCAACTGAACACACACACACACACACACACACACAATGAAGAAAGGGCTGGGAATTCAGGTTTTCTTACTTTTTTTTTTTTTATGGGAGGAAAGATTTTTGGATGTATAATCAGGATTCCAATAGTACCTTCCCAATGCTTATGATTAGTAGACTTTACAGGTAGCAAGAGGAAGAAAAGAGAGCATCTGTCTTCTTACCATTAAAGCTGAGGTTGAGGCTCTAATCCTCCAATGAGTCGACTGCCAGGAAAAGAACATATTAGCAAGGATAAATATCAGTGCTAAATTAAGCCCCTCCTCAGGCTCCAGGTAAAGTTCGAGACAGTATTTATGTCAGATTTTAACACAACTATATAACACAAGGGCTTCCACTGTGGTGCTAGTGGTAAAGAACCTGCCTGCCAATGCAGGAGGCATAAGAGATATCGGTTCAGTCCCTGGGTCAGGAAGATTCCCTGGAGGAGGGCATGTCAACCCACTCCAGTATTCTTGCCTGGAGAATCCCATGGACAGAGGAGCCTGGCAGGGTAGAGTCCAGAGCTTCAAAAAGCATCTGACATAACTGAAGTGACTTAACACACATGCATACACACAACACAAAATTATGGCATGTGGTTGGAAGGAAATGAAGAAACTGAAGCTTCTAAGTCTGGAACCAGTGTTTCCTTTCTGTACAACTTTGAGGAAATTGCTAAACTTCTTAAAATTTCTGTTTTGTCATCTATAAAGGATAGATAGGCTTCCCTGGTGGCTCAGACTGTAAATAATCCACCTGCCTATGCAGGACCTGTGGGTTTGATCCCTGGGTCAGGAAGATCTCCTGGAAAGGGAAATGATAACCCACTCCAGTACTCTTGCCTGGAAAATCCCTTTGACAGAGGAGCCTGGCGGGCTACAGTCCATGGGTATGTGAAAGAGTTGGACACGACTGAGCAACTAAATGACATCAACAACAAAAGATAGATATATAGATAGGTAGATAGATTATGGCTTCACCACTTTTCTGTGAGTGAAAATTGAAATAACATCTATAATTGAAATAATGTCTATAAAACACATATCAGAGGGTAGGCAGTTAAGATGGGAGCTACTGAGGAATTATGGGAGGGTGGGAGTATGGCATTCATGGCCTGGACACTTTTTGCTTCCAGAAATACAAAG
>NW_011495081.1:3914363-3922583 GCF_000754665.1 Bison bison bison | reverse complement strand
ATATATATATATATATATATATATATATATATATATATACACATTTTTTTTTTCTTCTACCGGTTTGAAAATTAGATACTAAGTTTTTGGTTTCATACTGATTCATTTAGGAATTATACCATGAATACTTCTCAGTGTTTAAAGTTAATCAAGTTATTTACCCTCTCCCTAATAGACAAGGATGAATATTTGCCTACCTCTGGCCATGTGTTTAACTCTTTCTTGGCTCACTGTTCTGTGTCTAGAATCACTCTTGCTTAAAATACATTTTTAATAATTTCCATATAGTAGTTTGTGTCTACCATATGAAAAACATTTCCTTTGCCCCTTTTTGTTTGTTATACAGAACTGCCAGCTAGAAGAGACAGCTACATTCTATGTATAATAACAGAATTTGTGCAGATGGTCCCCAACTTATTATGGCTTGACTTAACAAGTTTCAACTTTATGTTGGTGCAAAAGCAGCACACATTTGGAAGAAACCTTAGTTCGAATTCTGAGTTTTGATCTTTTCCTGAGCTAGCCATATGAGCTTCAGTACTCTCTTGTGATTTGGGGCAGGCAGAGCCCCCAGTCAGCCATGTGGTCAGGAAGGTAAGCAACTGAAAAAGTGACAGCCACTTTGTACCCATTCAAGCATTGTTTTTTACTTTCAGTACAGCATTCAATGAGTTACATGAGATATTCAACACTTTATTATAAAATGGGCTTTGTGTTGGATGATTTTGCCCAGCTGTAAGTTAATGTAAGTTGTTCTGAGCACATTTAAGGTAGGTTTAGGCTAAGCTACGATGTAGGTTAAGTGTATTCACTGTGTTTTTGACTTAGGATATTTTCAACTTATGGTGGGTTTATTAAGACATAAACTCATTGTAAGTCAAGGAAGATCTGTATGAACTTCTAGCTTAAACTGTTTAACACCAAAAATAAGCAGGTTTTTTTTAGAGTAGTTGATCCAAATTCTGTTCTATCTGTTGTTTTTAAAAGTCTTCAGGGTTAGATGCAGGAAGCATAAGGGGCTTGTGCATGATAAATTCATGTGACTGTGACATGTATATGTGTGTGCCCTTAGACTTTAGTAAATGTGTCTGAAACACTCAGGTTTAACAAGCATGTATAATTCTGAGACAGTGATTTAATTTGATTTAATTAACTGACAGAAAGGAATAAAAGTCCTCCTATTATAAAGTTAATGCCTACAGCTGGGAAAGAGAACCAACTCAATGAAATTATTAAATAACCAAAGACTAAGTAAGTAGTCAAAAATGGCCTGAACCTACAGTGCTGTCTTTGGGAATCATTTTCTCAAGGCACAACAGAGGATTTAAAGGGTTTGAAAAATATGATTTAATTTTACTTCAGTACAGAAGCAGTGAATGATGTAAAATAAAATAAATAGAAACTATTTGATTGAGGTAGTAAAGAAGTTAAGAATATCTTAAAAACTAAGATATTAGGACCAAACTGGTGGTGGTGGTTTAGTCACTAAGTCGTGTCCAACCCTTGTAGCCCCATGGACTATAGCCTGCCAGGCTCCTCTGTCCATGGGATTCTCCAGGCAAGAATACTGGAGTGGGTTGCCATTTCCTTCTCCAGTAGGACCAAACTAATGGTATATTAAAGGAAAAAAATGGATCTTACAGTCCAAGATAGTGAAGACAAATCAGAATTATAATTGATTAATCATAGTTCAGGCATAAAAAAATGGAGTTGGGTGGCCATTGAGGACCTGGTCTCAGACATGTATGCTCCACTGAAAACTTGAATTATACCTACCCTAAGAACTCCAGCTGTTTTTAAAAGAGCATCTGTTAGCTACAACCTTGCATCTCACACCATGCAACCATATCAGACCCCAATCCACCCTTGCTTAACAAGCACTCTTATTTCTTGCCAGTTGCAATTATAATTCTTGCTAAACAACTCTTGTAACTAACCATGGCCTTGCAGTTTTTACCTTTATTATCTTCCTCCATTTTGTAATCTGATGGAACACGATTAAAGTGCTTCTTGAATCTGTGTCTTCCAGGCTGCAGTACTAACAAACCCTGAATAAACTCCTCTTTATTCCAAGCAGTTCTCTGTTCCTGAAATTTGTCTGACAGTAGACATTGAGGGGGAAGAAGGAAGAAAAGATTTATTCAGACCCCAGTAGGAAAGACCAGAAGATTAGCATGAAAGACCAAAGCAGTATTAGGTGGGATTTTATATAACATGGCTACTAGAGTTGAAGATTTAGTAATTGTCTCTGTCCTCAGGGAGCATACTCAAAAAAGTTACAGAATTAGGACATTAAGGAAAGTCACCAAATCTTTTCATGTGTTTGTTAGCCATCTGTATGTCTTCTTTAGAGAAATGTGTATTTAGTTCTTTGGCCCATTTTTTGATTGGGTCATTTATTTTTCTGGAGTTGAGCTGTAGGAGTTGCTTGTATATTTTTGAGATTAGTTGTTTGTCAGTTGCTTCATTTGCTATTATTTTCTCCCATTCTGAAGGCTGTCTTTTCACCTTGCTAATAGTTTCCTTTGATGTGCAGAAGCTTTTAAGGTTAATTAGGTCCCATTTGTTTATTTTTGTTTTTATTTCCAATATTCTGGGAAGTGGGTCATAGAGGATCCTGCTGTGATGTATGTCAGAGAATGTTTTGCCTATGTTCTCCTCTACGAGTTTTATAGTTTCTGGTCTTATGTTTAGATCTTTAATCCATTTTGAGTTTATTTTTGTGTGTGGTGTTAGAAACTGTTTTAGTTTCATTCTTTTACAAGTGGTTGACCAGATTTCCCAGCACCACTTGTTAAAGAGATTGTCTTTAATCCATTGTATATTCTTGCCTCCTTTGTCAAAGATAAGGTGTCCATAGGTGCTTGGATTTATCTCTGGGCTTTCTATTTTGTTCCATTGATCTATATTTCTGTCCTTGTGCCAGTACCATACTGTCTTGATAACTGTGGCTTTTAGTAGAGCCTGAAGTCAGGTAGGTTGATTCCTCCAGTTCCATTCTTCTTTCTCAAGATCGCTTTGGCTATTTGAGGTTTTTTGTTTTTCCATACAAATTGTGAAATTATTTGTCCTAGCTCTGTGAAGAATACTGTTGGTAGCTTGATAGGGATTGCATTGAATCTATAAATTGCTTTGGGTAGTATACTCATTTTCACTATATTTATTCTTCCAATCCATGAACATGGTATATTTCTCCATCTATTAGTGTCCTCTTTGATTTCTTTCACCAGTGTTTTATAGTTTTCTATATATAGGTCTTTAGTTTCTTTAGGTAGATTTATTCCTAAGTATTTTATTCTTTCCGTTGCAATGGTGAATGGAATTGTTTCCTTAATTTCTCTTTCCGTTTTCTTATTATTAGTGTATGGGAATGCAAGGGATTTCTGTGTGTTGATTTTATATCCTTCAACTTTGCTATAGTCATTGATTAGTTCTAGTAATTTTCTGGTGGAGTCTTTAGGGTTTTCTATGTAGAGGATCATGTCATCTGCAAATAGTGAGAGTTTAAGACATACAGATGGCTAATAAACACATGAAAAGATGCTAAACATCACTCATTATCAGAGAAATGCAAATCAAAACCACTATGAGGTACCATTTCACACCAGTCAGAATGGCTACAATCCAAAAGTCTACAAATAATAAATGCTGGAGAGGGTGTGGAGAAAAGGGAACCCTCTTACACTGTTGATGGGAATGCAAACTAGTACAGCCACTATGGAGAACAGTGTGGAGATTCCTTAAAAAACTGGAAATAGAACTGCCTTATGATCCAGCAATCCCACTGCTGGGCATACACACTGAGGAAACCAGAAGGGAAAGAGACAGGTGTACCCCAATGTTCATTGCAGCACTGTTTATAATAGCCAGGACATGGAAGCAACCTAGATGTCCATCAGCAGATGAATGGATAAGAAAGCAGTGGTACATATACACAATGGAGTATTACTCAGCCATTAAAAAGAATACATTTGAAGCAGTTATAATGAGGTGGATGAAACTGGAGCCTATTATACACAGTGAAGTAAGCCAGAAAGAAAAACACCAATACAGTATACTAACGCATATATGTGGAATTTAGAAAGATGGTAACAATAACCCTGTGTAGGAGACAGCAAAAGAGACACTGATGTATAGAACAGTCTTATGGACTCTGTGGGAGAGGGAGAGGGTGGGAAGATTTGGGAGAATGGCATTGAAACATGTAAAATATCATGTACGAAATGAGTTGCCAGTCCAGGTTCAATGCATGATACTGGCTGCTTGGGGCTAGTGCACTGGGACAACCCAGAGGGATGGTATGGGGACGGAGAAGGGAGGAGGGTTCCGGATGGGGAACACATGTATACCTGTGATGGATTCATTTTGATATTTGGCAAAACTAATACAATTTTGTAAAGTTTAAAAAAAAATAAAATAAACTTATGCTTCAAAAAAAAAAAAAATGAGTTCATATGTAAAAAAAAAAAAAAAAAAGGAAAGTCACAAGTCACAACAAATTAGAAATACATCAACAGGGAGCTAATCAGTCCATATTGAAAGTTGATGTTAGAACCCTTCAGAATAGGGTAATCCAAGTCAGGGGGGTGAAAAATGAGAGGATCTGTTTGAACATAATCCATTTATTTCATGTATCTTACTTTGAGAGACTATACTTTTCAAAATCTAAAGGAGCATTTGAAAAGAAAACATCTGATCCAGAAAGCCAATGGAAAGTGAAAAACAAATGGGCCCTGGACTCCCACCAACAGTGTGAGCTCTAGGTATGTTTGAAGAGGAATGGAGCCAAATGGACAAGCATATTAAACTGCTAAATTTTAAAGAAAAAAAAACAGGAGAATAGATGCTGCTCTTACCAAAAGGGATGCAGTGGAACAAATGTTACTCAAGGCACATGACATCGAGAGCTGCAGTAAACACAGGAGTGTCTTTGGAAGTGCATGCCAGATGTATGACTCTTTAGGAGGTGCCTAAAATACAGATTTCAGGAGTAACTGAAGCTTTGATCCAAGAATCTGTGAAGAGTGATGCTCTAGCTGAAACAAATGGAGATGAGGCTAAGGTTCCCTAAAAAGAGCTAATTTCACAGTTCCAACAATCCCAAATTGAATGACCATGTTGATAGGCACTGTAGCAACCAAGCAAAAATCCTTGCTCACAGGGGAAGGAAGAAGCCAAGTGTGTTAGTCAGGATGAGCTAGACTGTACAGGGCTAACAAGTTAACCCCTGCATCTCAGTGCCCAAAAATAAAAGGGCTTAATTTGTATTAATATGCAATGGAAAGGGCCCTGTTCTCCACATTGGTATTCAGGGATTCTGGCTGATCTTGCTCATTGAACCAAGAGGGAGGAGCTGTTGGAGTTTATCTCAGTAATTTTTTTTTTTTTAACTGCTTCAGCCTAGGAAATACTTGTATTGCTTTTCATTGTCCATATTGTATTGACCAGATCTAGTCACATGATTATTCCCCTTAACTACAAGGCAATAGGAAAGTGTTAATGTCCATATGTCCAGGAAGTAGACAAAAATTTTGGTGAACATGACTTTGTTTGGTGCACAGTGTTGCTCAGATCATGCCACATCCAATGCAGCATGGGTGGCCAGGATCACAGAACTCAAAGGGAAATGAAAATCCAGTTTTGAATATGGTGGATGGGAAATAAAAGACACATCAGGAAATAACACTGGTGATAAAGACTGCCATCATTGCAAACCATCGAATACTTCTCTGAGAAAAGAAATTATGACTAGGTAGACCCCCTCCCTCTTAACAACCATAAGGGTAAACACATTTACCAAAATTAGTTTCTTGGCTAACTTATTTTAACTGCACAGTTGATGGACTCCACATAACTACAATAAATGGCAGAGATCACAGGGAGGTGAAAATCAAGATTATTCTCTTCTCTCTTGTCTCCTTCACTCACTAAGGAATCACTCCTCTGATCTTTCTGAACATCAGGTATAGGGTTGCAAATATATATATATTTTCCTGGAGCTGGGGTTGGTTCATTTTTAGAATTTCATTGCTATGGGATTTGTGGCATGATTATTCAATGAACTCTTGATTCCTTAACAAATGAGACATATAAAAGGCTTTTAGTTGTGCTAATTCGGTTTGGAGTTGTTAAAAAAAAAAAAAAACATAAATTTTCTTGTAGTACTCACCTCAGATTGCAGTTTCTTAAGAAATTAAATCTACCCAGGCATAAAGAACATTTTTTGACATAAATAAGTGAATGTTATATTTTTTGGACTTCAGTTTTGAAAAAATCAGAGGGCTATTTCTTGTTTTTCAGTCACTAAATTATGTCTTACTCTGACCTCATGGACTGTAGCACACCTGGTTCCTCTGTCCTCCTCTATCTCTTGGAGTTTCCTCAAATTTATGTCCATTGAGTTGATGATGCTATCTCACCATCTCATCCTATGCCATCCCCTTCGTCTGTTGCCTTCCATCTTTCCCAGCATCAAGGTCTTTACCAATGAGCTGGCTTTTCACATCAGGTGGCCAAAGTATTGGAACACCAGCTTCAGCATCAGTCCTTCCAAAGAGTATTTAGGGTTGATTTCCTTGAGGATTGACTTTTTGATCTTGCTGTCCACAGGACTCTCAGAACTTCCCATGTAACTCAGTCAGTAAAGAATCTGCCTGCAATGCAGGATACCTGGGTTTGATTCCTGGGTTGGGAAGATCCCCTGGAGAAGGAAGTGACAACCCACACCAGTATTCCTCCCTGGAAAATCTTTTGGATGAGGAGTCTGGCAGGCTACAGTCCATGGGATAGCAAGAGTTGGAAACTACTTAGTGATTAAACCACCACCAACGGGACTCTCAAGAGTCTTCTCCAGCACTGCAATTTGAAAGCATCAGTTCTTTGACACTCAGCCTTCTTTATGGTCCAAATCTCACATTTGTACATGACCATTGGAAAAAACCATAGCTTTGACTATATGGACCTTTGTCAGCAAAGGGATGTCTCCGCTTTTTTTTTAATTTAATTAGTTTATTTTTTTATTGTAGGATAATTGCTTTACAGAATTTTGCTGTTTTCTGTCTGTCTAGGTTTGTCATAGCTTTCCTTCCAAGGAGCATCTTTTAATTTCATGGCTGCAGTCACTGTCTGCAGTGAGTTTGGAGCCCAAGAAAAGAAAATCTGTCACTGCTTTTATATGTTCCCCTTCTATAGATGTCCATGGGTAGAGTTGACTCTTGGGTTTTTGGAAAAACTGTTTTCTATGTTAAGCATGTTCTCTTGACAAAACCCTCTTAGCCTTTGCCCTGCTTCATTTGTACTCCAAGGCCAAACTTGCCCGTTATTCCAAACTTGCTTTGGATATCTTTTGACTTTCTACTTTTGCATTTCAACCAATCCCCTATGATGAAAAAGACATCCTTTTTGGTGTTAGTTATAGAGTGTGTTATAGGAGAAGGCAATGGCAACCCACTCCAGTACTCTTGCCTGGAAAATCCCTTGGACAGAGGAGCCTGGTAGGCTGCAGTCCATGGGGTTGCTAGGAGTCACACACGACTGAGCGACTTCACTTTCACGCATTGGAGAAGGAAATGGCAACCCACTCCAATGTTCTTGCCTGGAGAATCCCAGGGACAGGGGAGCCTCGTGGGCTGCCGTCTATGGGGTCGCACAGAGTCGGACATGACTGAAGCGACTTAGCAGCAGCAGCAGCAGAGAATGTGTTGTAGGTCTTCATCGAACTGCTAAGCTTCAGTTTCTTTGGCATCAGTGCTTGGGACATAAACTTGGATTACTGCAATGTTGAATGGCATGCCTTGGAAACGAACCGAGATCATTCTGTCATTTTTGAGGTTGCATCCAAGTACTGCATTTTGCACTCTTTTGTTGACAATGAGGGCAACTCCATTTCTTCTAAGGGCTTCTTGCCCACAGTAGTAGATATTAATATAATGTCACCTCAATTGAATTTGTCCATTCCTGTCCATTTTAGTTCACTAATTCCTAAGATGTTGATGTTCAGTCTTGCCATCTTCTGCTTGGCCACATCCCATTTACCTTGATTCACAGGCCTATCAGTCCAGGTTCTTATTTAATATTGTTCTTTATAGCCTTGCACTTTAGTTTCACCACCAGACACATCCACCACTGAGTGTCATTTCTGCTTTGGTCCAGTTGTTTCATTCTTTCTGGAGCTATTAGTAATTGCCCTCCACTCTTCTCCAGTACCATATGGGGTGCCTC
>NW_011495081.1:3906203-3914263 GCF_000754665.1 Bison bison bison | reverse complement strand
TCTTTTCATACTGTCATGAGGTTCTCCAAGCAATACTGGAGTGGTTTGCCATTTCCTTCTCCAGTGGACCATGTTTTGTTAGAACTCTTTACTATGACTCATTCACCTTGGGTTGCCCTGCACAGAATGGTTCATAGCTTCATTTAAGTTATACAAGCCCCTTCGTTGTGACAAGTCTGTGATCCACGAAATTGGGTGGAGAGGTTGACTTCTCGTGCTGTGCTTGGTCGCTCAGTCACGTCTGACTCTTTCTGATCCCATGGACTGTAGCCCACCAGGCTCCTCAGTCTGTGGGGATTCTCCAGGCCAGAATACTGGAGTGGGTAGCCTTTCCCTTCTCCAGGGGATCTTCCCAACCCAGAGACTGAACCCAGGTCTCCCCCATCGCAGGCAGATTCTGTATCAGCTGAGTCACAAGGGGACAACCTAATTTCTCCATTATAAAAATAAAATATAAATTTGTAATTATCAAGTAATCCCTGTGGTGATTTTGGCAGGATGAAAATATCTTGTCCACATCAATTTTTGCCTCCTTTTAGCATCCACTGATTATCTTTACCTGATACCATTACTCTATTTAATGTCCAAATGGTACTTTAAAATAATATATTATACATTGTTTCCTACCTGTAATACTTCTGTTAGAAAAGGTTTACCTTTCAATTGTTAATGAAGTTTATTTCTTCATAAAAGGCAGAAAAATAATTAATTTTTAATTGTTTTCTTTTTTTTAGAGAGGTTACTATAACAGTTACCTTTGTTGATGGCAAATACTCTTTTACTGTCCTTTTTTCTTTTTTGATTACTTTTTTATTTCACTTTATTTTATTCATCTCATTATTCTGTTGTATAAATAATTTCTATTTTGTTATTAGTGTGTCTTTATAATGCTTATTTTTAATTTATTTTGTTTTTGTTGGATGTTTATTTTTATTTTCTTATTTTTATGGATGTAATTATTTTAGGCTGTGCAGTTTCATCCAAGTAGTTCTTCTTCTATAGTCTATTATAGCATATAATATTCACATTAAAGTTATTTTCCAAAATTTTAGAAATTCTGATTTTTTTAGTTTAATTATTATATTATATTGGGGTGTAATAGACTCATAATGTTGTATTAGTTTCAAATGTACAGCAAAGTGGTTCAGTTATATATATGTCCATTCCTTTTCAGGTCATTTCCCCTTATAGATTATTACAGAATATTGAGTAGAGTTCTCTGTGCTATATGATAGCAATCTTTGTTGATTATCGTATATATATAGTAGTGTGTATATATACATACTCCTTTGTGTAACTTTGTGTTGCTCCCAAAATACGAGTTTGGGTGTGACATACATTAATTTCCAAATGAAAGAGCTTGATTTTGACTTCTGTTTGTTTTGCCATTATTTTCTAGTTTTATTGCATTGCTGTCAGAGAACTTTTGGTATTTTCTTTTTCTTTATAAAATTCATTGATATTTTCTTTGTGCTATTAAGTGACTAATCTAGTAATCCATTAAATTTTACAGATAGTATCATAGAACTTTGTAAACAGATGTGTTTTCTTTTTATTCAGTGTTTGTATTTTGATGAATATCCACTTTAGAGCCTCCTTATCGATTATGTTATCAAGTCCTCTATTATTACCTTATTTCGGAGAAGGCAACGGCACCCCACTCCAGTACTCTTGCCTGGAAAATCCCATGGACAGAGGAGCCTCGTAGGCTGCAGTCCATGGGGTCGCTAAGAGTTGGGCATGACAGAGCGACTTCACTTTCACTTTTCACTTTCATGCATTGGAGAAGGAAATGGCAACCCACTCCAGTGTTCTTGCCTGGAGAATCCCAGGGACAGGGGAGCCTGGTGGGCTGCCATCTATGGGGTCGCACAGAGTCGGACATGACTGAAGCGACTTAACAGCAGCATTACCTTATTTATTTGCTCATTTGACTGACTTGAACCATAAAGATCTGTTAAAAATCACCTTAGATTAGTGTAGTTTATTTTTCTTTTCATGTCCTGTAATTTGTCCTATATGAAGGTCACTAATAAATGTTATTTAGTGCATAGTTATTCATAACTCTTTTATCAAAATTTTTATTGTGAATTGTAATTCTGAATATTAGAAGGTAGATGTTTGAGCTTGCTTTTTATGCTTTTTGGTTTGAAATCTACCTTTTTAAATATCAAAATAGTACCTCTCCATTTGCTTTTATTATTAACTAGGCATTGCTCAACTACTTAATTTTATAAGTTGAATAATTTTATCTTACTTTAGACTCATATACAGTTAGGGTTGAGCTTTGTTTTATGAGCCAATTGGAAACTCATTTTCTAATATATATGATATCATCATTTTGAGGCTTTCTCTCACCTTTTTCATACACTTACTGTATATTGTGTTGCAGTTACCCTGTTTCTTTATCAATGTGATATGCTTCATACTATTTTTGTCAACTTTTTTATTTTTTGGTATTAGGAATTTTGATATTTTTCCAGTTATTATTTTACATCAATAATTTTATAATATCTCTTCATTCCCATTTATCTTAATTTAGCTTCTACTACTTGAGTTTGTCAATTTTCAATTATATCATTAAACTATCACCTTTTTCTCTGAGAAGTTCCAACTCATATTCTCTTTTCCCTTCACTGCCTCCTTTCTCCAACCATTTTTAGTGGTGTTATTTCTAATTTGTCAGAACATGTAAGATTCATATTAATACATTGTCCTTCTGCTGCTATCCTCACTTTGGTTTTGATCTTACTTTACAAATATATTCAATTCTTAAAATTCTTGCTTATTTTCCTAAAAACCTATTGGTTGAGTGGAACTTATTTTTGGTAGATTTCATAGGAAGGGCTTGTGGGTATGATTTTCCACAGATTTCCTACCTTTGTGCCTGTTTGCTGCTGCTAAGTTGCTTCAGTCGTGCATGTTTAGATCAGTTTTATTATAGCCTTAATACTTGAAGAATACTTAATATTTGGCTGAGTATAACACGGTTGTCACATAATCTCTCTCCTTTGGGTTCTAAACAGTGGTGCTTCACTAGTCTTGCTCTCCGTTGATGCTGAAAAGTCTGATGGCAACCTAAATTTTTGTTTTTTTATTTGCCCCCAAACTTTATGATATATACAGTGTAACTTAAAAATGTACAATGTGTTGATTTGATACACATATATTGCAATATGATTACCATGGAGTGTTATCTAACACTTACATCACATCACATCATTGCATTTTCTTTTTTATAACGAGAACATTTTCTACTCTCTTACCAGGTTTCATGTACATAATACAATACCGTTATCTCTAATCACAATGCTGTGCATTAGATCTCCAGAAGTTATTCACCTTCTAACCAGAACTTTGTACTCTGACTAACATCTCCCCATTTCTCCCACTCCTCATCCTCTGGCAACCTCCATGCTACTCTATGTTTTCTCAAGGTCAGATTTTTCACACTCCACATATAAATGATATCATGCTGCATGTGTCTTTCCTTGTCTAACATTTCATTTAGTTTAATGCTCTCAAGGACTGCCTGTGTTGTCACAAATGGACATTTGTTCCTTCTCTTGGCTGAATAATATTCCAATATTATCCATTCACCCATTGACAGATGTGTAAATTGTTTCCATACTTAGCTGTTTTGGAGTAATGCTGCAGTAAATACAGGGGAGTAGATATCTTCTTCACATCCTATTTTCATTTCCTTTGGATATATGCCCAGAAATTAAATAGCTGGATCACAATATGGTTCAATTTTTAATTTCTTTGAATAACCTCAATAATTTTATCCATGGTGGATATATCAATTTATAGTCCCAATAGTGCAGAAGATATTTTTACTCTACATCCTTGCCAATGCTTGTTTTCTCTCTCTGATGATAGCCATTCTGATACATATGAGGTGACATTTCATTGTGATTTTGACTTGTATTTGCATTTACTATTAGTATAACAAATATATGACTTTCTCATTCTGTAGGTCACTTTTTCATTTTGTTGATGACTTCCTTTGCTGAGCAGAGGCTTTAGTTTCATATAGTTGCACTTATTTATTTTTTGCTTTGTTGCTTGTGTTTCTGGTGTCATATGTCTATTTTTATGCTGGGATCATATTGTTTTGATTGTTATTGCTTTGCAGCATAGTTTGAGATTTGTTGAAATTTTGATAGGGATTGCATTCAGTCTATGGGAAAAGGCAATGGCACCCCACTCCAGTACTCTTGCCTGGAAAATCCCATGGACAGAGGAGCCTCGTAGGCTGCAGTCCATGGGGTCGCTAAGAGTCGGACAGACTGAGCGACTTCCCTTTCACTTTCCACTTTCATGCCTTGGAGAAGGAAATGGCAACCCACTCCAGTGTTCTTGCCTGGAGAATCCCAGGGACGGAGAAGCCTGGTAGGCTGCAGTCCTTGGGGTCGCACAGAGTCGGACATGACTGAAGCAACTTAGCAGCAGCAGCAGCAGCAGCATTCAGTCTATAGATGGCATTGGAAAGTATGAACATTTTAACAATTATTCATTTTCTAACCCATGAAAATGGGATATCTTTATATTTGTTTGGGTCTTCTTCAATTTATTTTATTAGAGTCTTTAGTGTAGAGATCTTTCAATTCTTTGGTTAGATTTACCTCTAAGTATTTTATTGTTTTTTATGCTATTGTGAATGAGATTATTTTCTTCATTTCTTTTTCAGATATTTCATTGTTAGTGTATAGAAATGCAATTTACTTCTGTATATTGGCTTTCTATCCTGCAATTTTATTGAATTTGTTCATTGGGTCTAACAGGATTCTATAGGATTTTCTCTATATACGATCATATTAACTACAAATACAGATGATTTTACTTCTTCCTTTCATATTTGGATGCATTTTATTAATTTATTTTGCCTGATTGCTCTAGCTAGGACTTCTAGTACTGTGTTAAAAAAAGGAGTGGTGGGAGTGGGTACCCTTTACTTGTCCTGATTATAGTGAAAAAGCCTTCAGTCTTTCACTATTGAGTATGATGTTAGCTCTGGGCTTGTCACAAAGGTAGTAGCAATGGGTGTGGTGACAAAAGGGGTAATATTTTACATAAATTTGGGAGAGCAAGTTGACAAGATTTGCTGATAGACTTTGGTATCAAGTGTACAAGAAAGGAAAAACAAAAAGACAAGACAAACTTCAATTATATTGGCTATGCCAGTGGATGGATGAGGTTGCCATTTACTGAGCTAGGTGAGTGTGGAATAGAGGAAATTTACATTCAGAAAATAGTTTTTGTTGTTGTTAGGTCTTAACATCCGCATGCACATGTCAGATACACAGGTGAATATAAGATCCTGAGATTAAGGAGAAAGATCAGGAATAGAGATAGAAAGTTGATAGTTTTCTTGGCTAGACAATAGAGGTGAAATGAATATTATTTATTACCTCACTTAAAAATTACTAGAAGTAGGATAACACTATTTTTACTTTTTCAAAAGTTGAGGCAAAACTCATTTTGGAGAACACTCTTTAAGAGAAGGAATTGTTCCATTTGGTTTTGTGTCCCCACCTCAGACGGTAAAAAACCCGCCTGCAGTGATGGAGACCCAGGTTAATTCCTGGGTTAGGAAGATCCCCTGGAGAAGGGAATGGCCACCCACTCCAATGTTCTTGCCTGGAGAATTTCTCAGAAAGAGGAGTCTGGCAGGTTACAGTCCATGGGGTCACAAAGAGTCAGACACAACTGAGCAATAACGCTTGGGCTTCCCTGGTGACTCAGACAGTACAGGATCTGCCCACAATGCAGGAGACCCAGGTTTGATCCCTAAGTTGGGAGAATTCCTGGAGAATGGAAAGACTACTCAATCCAGTATTCTTGCCTGGAGAATTCCATGGACAGAGGAGCCTTGTAGGCTACAGTCCATGGGTTCCAGGGAGTTGGGCATGGCTGAGTGACTAACACTTGCACTTTGTCCACCTCCTAAATATTGAAATTTTTGTTAAATATACCTTGAAATAATGGATACATAAAAGAACTTTGAGTCTACTGACTTTTTAATGTCAGTAGTTTTTGTTTTTTACATATACATATATCTATTCTTTTTCAATTTTTTCCCATTTTGCTTATTACAGAATATTGAGCAGAGTTCCCTGTGCTATATAGTATATCCTTATTAATCATCTATTTTATATATTTTAGTATGTATGGGTCAATCACAATCTTTCAAAAACTAAAAAAAAAAAATAATCTAACATTCAGGTGACATGAAAGATGCAAAATGAGTCATAAACAGATTCTGATTTTAAGAGGTCTATATAATTTCATGGTTTACATGGCATGAAGCGCATTCCACGGCTGCATGATGAGGTGATTAATTTGTTAATTAGGCAGAAACAGAGGCTACTCTTTTACCACATATGCAGGGGTTTATGTTTCTCCATATTCTTTCAGTCGTGGATCAGAGATTCAATTCTATGAATCTTAGTTTATCAGTTAAACACAACAAAATGATTGCAGTAAATGAAATAATCCACTAAAATCATGTCAAAGTAGTGTGTATTTATAAAAGCTCATGTATCCCAAGGCTCTTTATCTTTGTAGTCACTTTCAAATGATCTCCATCTTACCCCTACATTCTGTGTACCATCATAGCAACCCATATCCATAATTTCTTTATGGTTAAGAGGATAGATTCTGAATCAAACCACTTAGTTTCAGATTCTTAGTCCAATGAAATATTAGTTTGTTCATATGTGATATGAATATAGTTATAACAGTTAACTAATGGTGTCGGTGAGAACATCACTGAGAAAAAACATGAAAAATGTAAAACATAGTGTTACATGAAGGATAACCAGGATATATCTTAGTAATTATTACAACATGTCCAATTTTTTCTTTAAAAATTACAAGTTAATGTTACCTACACACTTATTTTCCCTTTTTTCCCATTTCAAATTATTTACTACATTAATAGTACATTAAGAACACACCGATTAGGGATATAGGTTTCAAACAATTCAGTAATTTATGTCACAATGGCATTTATAGGAAGGATATCAGAGAGCTCAGAGAATTGACGGAAATGTTGGTGAACCAGGTGTGGAAAATGGGCATAAATTAAGAAAGGATAAGCTATGGAGAAGTCTGTCAAAACAAGGTCACAAAAAGAGTTGTACATAGGGCTTGTTTTCCAAAGAAAAATATTGTTTAGAGTAGCAAAATTATAAGCCTGCCCAGGCATGTTGTAAAGCCGCTGGAAAGGTAATTTGGAGCAAGTTTTGTGAATGGAAATGTAGTGCTCAAGTCACATTCTGCTTCAAAAAGTTGTAACAAATACAGATGAATTAAAAGAAAAAAAAGAAGTGCCATCACTGGACACTCATTACTATATAATTGCATCCTTATGTCATTTCACCATAATTCAAAGTCTTCAAATTTATATATATCATATATCTGTGTTCTCAAATTGGCTGATACTGGAATCACCTGGATGGAGGTTGTATTAAAAATATATATGTTTAGGTCTCATTCTCAGAGCTTTTAATTTAATTGGTATAAATTGAAGCCTGGAAATTGGGATTTTTTTTCTTTTTTTGCATTTTTAAGTTTCTATTGAAATACTGTATGATGACAAGTGATATAGAGTTTTTTTTTTAAGTTTCACATTTTTGTTAATTATTATAGCATTTTTACAGCTCCCTAGATTAATATAATGTGTGGCAAAATTTGATATTTACCATTTTGGATGGTAGAAAAGAAGAAAGAGTTGAAATTCTCAAGTGACTCCTACATGTATTGTATGTTAATTGCTTGATTCATTAATAAATTACTTTTTTTCAAAATAATTAGTATTCCTTTTAGAAAGTTAAAAAGGTCCGACTCTTTGCAACCCCATGGACTGTAGCCCTCCAGGTTCCTCTGTCCATGGCATTCACCAGGCAGGAATACTGGAGTGGGTTGCCATTCCCTTCTCCAGGGGATCTCCCCAACCCAGGGATCAAACCCCCGTCTCCCTGCATCATGGGCAGATTCTTTACCATCTGAGCCACCACATCAGAGCACATGCTGAGCATGTCTTCCGAGAGGGT
>NW_011495081.1:3893871-3906103 GCF_000754665.1 Bison bison bison | reverse complement strand
CATTTGAAAAAAAAGGTAGGGGGGGGGGAAATCCAAAACAGAACGAGCTCTTCTGTCTTATGAGCCTCTTATCAGAAATATAAATAGCATTTGGGAATAATGGCCTCTCAGACAAAGTTAGAAAATAGAGTCCAATCTTATCCTTTTGGCCAAGAGCTTTTTTTCTAAGGCTAAAGGTATCGTTTCCACCATTGAATACTGTTCAGTGATGTTACTCTTTAAAATATTTGCACTTGACACTTTTGTATTGTATTAAGGAAGTTGTCTTGTTAAGCCATTTCTTCAAAAAGTCCTATGCAAATGCTAAACAACTACAAAAATTTTTTAAATCCTTTGGGGTTTCTACTTAAGTAGTTTATTTGCTATGTTACTTTATTAAATAAATATTTATTTAGATGAAAAAAAAAAAATAGAAAGTTAAAAAACAAAGATAAGCATGTTATGAGAATTATCTGTAATCTCCTGTTAAATGATCATTTCTGTAAATATTTTCAGATTTTTCTTCAGATATTCCACTTTGACTGTGTGATATGTGATGCGTGTCTATGGGGGAGGTAATCTCAAATTCTCATATGTACTTTGGTTCATAATATCAATAGTTGAAGTTTCACGGTTGCTGTCTCTTCAGAACAGAATTTTTCCTTGTTGAGTCGTGTCTTCTAAAGAGAAGGCCTTCAAAGATTAAGGATTAATTCAGCTAATGAACTGTGAATATTGGTAAATCGACACTTCAAGCGGCAATGACAGTCAGTGATGCTCGAACACCAGCTATCTTAGTGAAGCAATATTTGCGTGTGTTGTTACATCAGAAGCCACAGATTTTCATTCACCTCTTTCCTAATTCCTTCACCTCCATTTTAGACTCTTTCTGCTTACATGCATTTTCCTTTTTTTGACAAATGAGAAATGAAGGAGCATTTAAAAATGTGTGCTTTATTGGATTAGGTTAACGGGCTTTTTCTAAATGTAAGAAACATAAACATACTTTATAGCTTAAACTACTTTGCTGCTGCTGCTAAGTCGCTTCAGTCGTGTCAGACTCTGTGTGACCCCGTATACGGCAGCCCACCAGGTTCCGCCATCCCCGGGATTCTCCAGGCAAGAACACTGGAGTGGGTTGCCATTTCCTTCTCCAATGCATGAAAGTGAAAAGTGAAAGTGAAGTTGCTCAGTCGTGTCCGACTCTTGGCGACCCCATGGACTGCAACCTACCAGGCTCCTCCGTCCCTGGGATTTTCCAGGCAAGAGTACTGGATTGGGCTGCCATCACCCTCTCCGTAAACTACTTTATAGTTTATTAAAAATAAATTGTAATTTGTAAAAAGTTGTTTACATAATAGGTCCTATCTAGAATGATGCTTATCACCCTTCTTCAAAGCATAACCAAGATATCAAATTCATGATCAGTATTCTGCTGATTTAGATTTTCCATATTTTTATGGTTTCACTGTACTAGTTGGGCTTCCCTGGTGGCTCAGATGGTAAAGAATCTGCCTGCAGTGCAGGAGACCTGGGTTCGATCCCTGGATTGGGAAGATTCCCTGGAGAAGGAAATGGCAACCCACTCTAGTATTCTTGCCTGGAGAATCTCATGGACAGAGAAACCTGATGGGCTACATACAGTCCATGGGGTCACAAAGAGTCAGACACGACTGAGCGACCAACTCTCTGACTGTACTAGTTGGGGTTAAGAACCTTACTGCCGAGGCAGGAGACGTAAAAGACCCAGGCTCAATCCTGGGATGGGAAGATACCCTGGGGGAGGGCATGGCAACCCACTCCAGTATTCTTGCCTGGAAAATTCCATGGATAGAGGAGCCTGATTACAGTCCATAGAGTCGCAGAGTTGGACACAACTGAAGTGACTTAACATGTACGCACACCTTGTGTTAGTCTCTGTGTTCTGGCTGTAGTCTTAATCCTAAGAGTCCTTGCTCTTCAGATACTTGTCAATAAGGCCCCTGTGCTCTATTAAACTTTTGAGTAGTATATGCAGTAGCTTCATATCTAATGAAGAAAGATACATAAATGGTGTGTGTAGAGAGGATAAGGTATATTTGAAATATTAGTTACCAAAGCAAATGTAGGTACTTCATGTTTAAGCCAGGGTTGACACATGACTCGTAGAAAGAAGCTATTTAGCAGAGGCACAGTGCAGACCACTTCTTGCAAGCTCTCATTTGATAAATAAGAAAATTAAAAGTCAACAAGATAGACTAAACATCTCTTATTACATATATTTGTTAAAAATAAAACAGCAAACTCAGTTTCCTTATTCTCAATTTAGTAATATTTCCACTATACTGCAGTGGCAGCTTGAATCATCACTGATCTGTATTTTATTCTATTTGCACCATTGGAAAATGTGGGCTATAAAACCAGTTGCAACCATTAATTTAACTGCAAACCATTGATTTGAAATTCTATCAAAGACAGAAGAGGGAGAGGGGATGAGGGTATGTTAAGGTGATGTAGTATATTGATGAGCAAGAAATAAATCATCTGTTTTTGTTCATTTTACCTGAGATACCTCAGTAGCTAATGATTTGATGGCCAAAAAACTGCAATGTTTTCAGTACCAGGTGAAAATCACAAGTATGAATAATAGAATGATGACAAAGTAGCATTTTTAGGAAACATATCCACTAGAAGGAGATGCTGCAGCGTGGTACCTGGTGGAGACTGACCTAAAATCATGTTTAGGATAGTACTTAGTGGGTTCTGGGTTAAGCCATGTAATCAATTTAAAGGTAATTCATGAATTTAGAGACATCAAAGCTACTGAAAATTAATAGATGCTCTCAATTCCCAAAATGTAAATTCAATTTGCTTCAACTTTGTTGTTGTTAGTGGCTCAGTTGGGTCCAACCCTTTGTGACCCTGTGGGCTGCATCACACCAGGCTTCCCTGTCCTTCACTATCTCCTGGAGTTTGCTCAAACTCATGTTCATGGAGTTGATGATGCCATCCAACCATATCAACTTTATTCAAATTTAATTTCCTCCAAAATGTTGTAATAAAGTTGTGATCATTTGAATTAATTTTTAAAGCCCCAAAACCCAAAGTTTGTTTCTGTTCATCAAATCACAACTTTTCTTGAAATAAATGCTATGGTTACAAACCTATATTGTAATATTCATTATGGTTGGATAGAAAATATGAGCTAACTAATGGTCCGTTGCAGCTTGAATAAATTAAAACATTCAGTCCTGAGAATCATAAAAGAGAAACAAAAAGTGAAAATTATCACCTGAGGGAAAAAAGAAATGTGTTAAATCCTGTTTTATATGGTGCTGAGACACCTGGATACAAAGTACTGACTCTGGTTGAACAGCTGGACCCTGGACCTCTTCTGTGCCGAACATCTGTATGATTTAGGGAACTGAAAACTTCCCAAGCATGTGGATGTTTTGGCATCTGATGGTAGAAATAGCGTCTTCTGGAAGTACTGCACTGCAGCTTCCTTTTTTCCTTCTAATATTACCACAGACCCAAGAGATGAACAATGTGAGCCAAAAGTGTCCTATTTGGCTGTCATGCCATGTCCCTCAGCTGGGGTATGGCTGTTTTCAAGATGTGATCAACATCTGCTCTAAATCCACAGTCTGTACCCAGGGGGCATCCTCTGGGGATTGTCTTGGTGCTTTAATTCAAGCGAACCTGTTTTCTCTTTTGATGCATGACTAAAACAAATAAAGGGGGTGCGATGGAAGAAATTAGAAGGCTGGACTGACACACACACACACACACTATTAATACTATGTATAAAATAGATAATTGCTGGGAAGATACTTTATAGCACAGGTGGCTCTGCTTAAGGCACTGTGGTATCCTAAATGGGAGGGAAACCCAAGAGGGAGGGAATACATGAATGTGTATGACTGATTAATTGTGCCATGCAGTAAAAGCTAACACAACATTGTAAAGCAAATATACTGCAATAAAAATTAATTGATAAAAATATATATAAATAAAATAAAATGAAAATAAGTAGTAGTAAGCAACTTGCCCAAGTTCACATAGTATTGTGGAACCAAGGCTTAGTCTCAAGTCTACCATTAATTTCTCAGCAATTCATCTTTATTTAAAACAAACTATCAGCATTATATATTTATATGGTGATTTTAAATTTGTAATGTATTTTCTCATCCCTT
The DNA here is from genome assembly GCF_000754665.1 of Bison bison bison. Classification (NCBI taxonomy): domain Eukaryota; kingdom Metazoa; phylum Chordata; class Mammalia; order Artiodactyla; family Bovidae; genus Bison; species Bison bison. The sequence goes on along the minus strand of NW_011495081.1, from coordinate 3,901,949 downwards.
TCTATTTCTTGGCATAATTCACCACCACTATAGTCATCCATGTTAATATTAAATATTTATTTATTTCTATAGTGTGCTTTTGAAAAAGCCCCAAATTTTTGATATTGGAATATACACATTCAAATAGAAATGGTTTGTGTATATATTTAGATGACATAAAAGCATTAAAAAAAATCTTGTTAATTGTTAATTCCTAGGAGTGAACACTTGCTTCTCTGGAAATTTCATTAAATTGATGTGAATTTCTAGCATTAGGCGCATTTCAAAACAATGCACATGTTGACTAAATGACTTTTAAAACCTTTTCTGTTAATTAAAAAGCACATATTTATCTTCAATTCAGAGTCATTGACAATCTTTGCAACATTTTATTTTGGCTTGAATGTTAAAGAATATCAAATGGCATCTGACAATTTGGGGTATTAATTTTGCATATCATGGGCTTCTGTTTACTGTAATTTATGAAAACTAGGCTTACATGTGGAAAACACAATTATTTATTTATGTATTTATTGAAGTATAGTTGATTTGCAATGTTGTATTTGTTTCTAGTGTAAAGCACTGTGATTCAGTGATATGTGTATGTGTGTGTTCTTTTCCAGATTCTTTTCCCTTATAGGTTACTACAAGATGTTCACTGTAGTTCTCTGTGCTTATCTGTTGTATAAACAGTAGTTTATAGTTATAGTTATAAACAGTAGTTTATACTGTACCTTGTTTATCTGTTGTATAAACAGTACTTTGTATCTGCTAATCCAAAACTCCTAACTTATCTCTCTAACCACTCCTTCTTGTTTGTTATCTGTAAGTTAATTTTTCATGTCTGTGAGTCTGTTTTATAAATAAGTTCATTTGTATTATCTTTTTAGATTCAAAAAAATAAGTGATATCATATGATATATGTCTTTCTCTGACTTACTTCACTTGGTATGATAATATGTAGGCCCATCCATCTTGCTGTAAATGGCATTATTTCATTGTTTTTTATGACTGAGTAATTTTCCATTGTGTCAGTTCATTTCAATCACTCAGTTATATCTGACTCTTTGTGACCCCATGGACTGCAGAACGCCAGTCTTCCCTGTCCATCATCAACTCTCAGAGTTTGCTCAAACTCATGTCCTTCGAGTCAGTGATGCCATCCAACCATCTCATCCTCTGTCGTCCTCTCGCCTTCAATCTTTCATCAGGGTCTTTTCATCAGGGTCTTTTCCAGTGAGTCAGTTCTTTGCATCCAGTGGCCAAAGTATTGGAGTTTCAGCTTCAGCATCAGTCCTTCCAATGAACACCCAGGACTGATCTCCTTTAGAATGGACTGGTTGGATCTCCTTGCAGTCCAAGGGACTCTCAAGAGTCTTCTCCAACACCACAGTTCAAAAGCATCAATTCTTCAGTACTCAGCTTTCCTTATAGTCCAACTCTCACATCTATACATGGCTACTGGAAAAACCATAGCCTTGAAGAGATGGACCTTTGTTGGCAAAGTAATGTCTCTGCTTTTTAATATGCTATCTAGGTTGGTCATAACTTCCTTACAAGGAGCAAGCGTCTTTTAATTTCATGGCTGCAATCATCATCTGCAGTGATTTTGGAACCCGGAAAAATAAAGTCAGCCACTGTTCCCACAGTTTCCCCACCTATTTGCCATGAAGTGATGTGACTGGATGCCATGATCTCAGTTTTCTAAATGTTGAGCTTTAAACCAACTTTTCACTCTCTTTCACTTTCATCAAGAGGCTCTTTAGTTCTTCTTCACTTTCTGCCATAAGGGTGGTGTCATCTTCATATCTGATGTTATTGATATTTATCCTGGCAATCTTGATTCCAGCTTGTGCTTCATCCAGCCCAGCATTTCTCATGATGTACTCTGCATGTAAGTTAAATAAACAGGCTGGCAATAAACAGCCTTGGCATATTCCTTTTCCTGTTTGGAAGGATAAGCTTTAGTTTTTAACTAATATAGTCAGTAATGCACATTTGAACAGCTAATAATACCACCAGGACATAGCCTAATGACAGATCTTTTTCCCTTTGGTTTATCATTGAATTTAGCCAAAGAGATATTCAACAGTAAAGTGGAAAATATAAAAGTTAAGGTATTTAATCTCTTGGCTCACTTACTGCCCAGGAACAGGCTGGCATTGAGTGCCATCATGAGGGACACAGCCTCAGTGGAACAACCCTTCCTTAAAGCAGCAAGTCTCACCTTATTCTGGTAACCACTCCCTCTCCTTCCATCTTAGGATGGTGGTGACTTCCAGATGTTACTAACCTGAGGATACATCAGCATCTGTCATCCCTAATTTGATGTTCCTTACACTGTTCATACCTCTATAAATAGTCCTTTGTCTTCTATAACCTGTTTTCATTGGGCCATCTCATTCCTGCCAATGCTCTAGCCATTATAATGTGCCTAATTGTTTCACATAATATTTTATGTCTTTTAACTAAATGTTTATATAACAGAAGCAAGTAACCGAGAGAAACAAAGGATGTAATCTTATTTTTGTAGTAAGCTGAGGACAGTCAAGAGATCTGAGTGAGGCAGCATATCTCTTTTTGCCCTTGTTCTCCTCAATGTCTTCACATAGCCTCTAGGTAGCTGTCTCCACTCTCATCAGTCATGTACCATGCTGATTCATCCCCCATGGCCCAGAGATCATGCTTCAATACTAAGAGCAATGCCATACTAGCATCCTATTAAACATTTGCCTGACTCTTCTACAGATTTTATATGTACCAACCCAATTAATCCTTACATCCACACTTTCAGGTAGATGTTGGTATTATCAGCCTCTTTTCACAGAGAAAGACACTAGCCCTGTAGCAGTTAAGTTGTTTTTACCGGTCACACTACTGGAAATTGAAAAGGTGGGGTTCCAACCCAGAGAATGTGGCTCCAGCATCTGTTCTTATCATTATGTCCTATGAACTGGTCAAAATGTACCATCTTTTTTTTTAAGATGTACAACATGATGATTTTACACTGTAAAATATTACCACTGTCAAGTTAATTAACATATTCATCACCTTACATAGTTAACTTTTTGGGTGTGTAGTGAGGACATTCAAGATCTACTCTCTCAGCAAATTTCAAGTAAACATTACACTATTACTAACTATAGTTGCAATGCTGTTCAATAGGTCACCAGAAGTAATTCATCTTATAACTGAGTTTGTACATTTTGACCAGCATCTCCCATCCTGCCATGTGCCTGCCCAGTTGTAATCTCTGATTGTCTGAGTTTGACATTTTTAGATTAAAAAAGTGATATGTGAGATTGTACAGTACTTGTCTTTCTGTATCTGGTTTATTCTGCTTATACTAACTCTCAACATGATCATATTTATTCACAGTATAGGCAGATAAACAATTCCCTGTTTACATTACTTTGTTTTTAATTTGCAAAATGTATAGCACATACCCTACCCAAGATATTGTTACTGGAATGGCAGCTTTGGAAAATGAAGGCCAGTGCATGGAGATGTATAAAGTAATCCATCTCTCTTTGACTTTTAGAAAATCATTCAACTCCTGCATTCTTAAGTTGTTCATCAAAGCAAAAAGGTTGAATTAAACCCATGAAGGAAAGAAAACACTACTGAAATGTGAATAAGATAATCAAGAGATAAGGATGAAGGTGAGCAAAATTAGTAGAAGATTATTCCAGCTACAATAAGAAATTTAAGAGAAAATAATGACACTGTAGAATTTCATGCTAAATTAGAAGCAGCACCATATAAAAACAGTAGTAAACAGAATTTGACTTTAAGCAGGCTGGAAAAAATAATTTTAAAAAATGCAAAGAACTGGACAGGCAGGCAATTGAAATCTAAAATATAAAAATAACCTATCAAATGAAATACAGAAAAGGTCCAAATTTAAACAGAATTAAGTTTTTCCAAATTAAATACAAAAACCAAGAAAACAAAAAACTCATTGATTTTCAGAAAAGTATCAAACAAGTATAGAAAATAGGTAAAATAATCCTGAGGTTCTCAAATCTCAAATAAAAAGAATCTTATGAGTGTCTAGAGAATAAAAGCACCAGTTGCAGAAGAATATATAAATTATCTAATAAAATATTAATCATAAAATTAAATAACAAAAATGAATAAATACAGTATTCCATTAAAATTTGAAAAAGATCCAATAAAGTACTTGAAAAACAAAAATGGTATTAACTAAATGTGATTTGAAAAAGTTAGTGAACTGCAAAGGAACTGGTTACACAATCAATATGTAGAAATTAGCATTTAAGAAAACACTTCTCACTAAAAATCAGGGTTAATATTCTATAATTTGAGGGGTTATTTAAAGTATTTTTAAATGAATTTTATCAGTTCTATTACAAAATAAGCCAATTTTACAATAACGAAAGAGAAAAATAATTCTGATAATACTACTTGCAAACTTAGGGTAAGGTGAATTTTTGGACCATGAAGATAGAGCCAGGATACCACTCTTTACGTGGTGACAATATACTAAAATTGTTGCCAAGATACGTTCTTGTGGAAGTCTAGCCCTACAAACCCAAATAAATCAACTGAAAGCAAATGCTTCATAAAAAGTTGATAGCTTCTGTATTCTGAAATACACTTAATACACTTGTTTTCCTGTTCTACATAGAACATATTGGTTGGGAAAAATTTTAAATTAGTAAACAAAATCTCTCCTGAGAATCCCCTGAAGAACTTGCCAGTTGAATCAATAAGTGAAGCTACTGACAAATGAACAGGATTTCTTTACCTAAAATACTCTTAGGAAATGTTACTTGACTGTATGTTTCAGAGTATTTATTAGTCTTTTTCTGCAGAACTTTGTTAACTGTGGCTGTCAGTAAGTCATCACAATCACTGACAAAACCTGTCAGCTTTCAATGCTCATAAATCTATTAGTCCTCTCACCAGTGAATGGAGTACTTTAACAATTCATTCTCAGTATTTTTGTCTTTCCAGAATCGTTCCACCATCACCTTTTTTAAAGGAATTACTCCTTCACCATTGCACCCAAATATTTCCTCCTGGGTTTATTAATCACTATATATCATATCACTCCAGAATATAGTGCTTTGTCTGAATATGGGCACGTGACCAAAACTAAGCCAATGGAGCCTTCCTTTGGGATTTTTCTAAATTCCTAAATTTGCCTCTAAAATCCTCTAAAAATCCTCTTTGGGATTTTCCTAAATATCTAAATTTGCCTCTCTGGAGATAGAATTGTAACAATATGGCTTCTGCCTAAATAAAACCACTACCCAAGGAGGAAAAAGAAAAAAAGACAAGAGGAAGACAAAAAGAAGCATGGTGGATCCAGTTGTAATTCTGATAGCCCCTAAAGTTGTTCTTCACCTTTGGGAGAATCTTGGTTCTCCCTATGATCATGTTAACTCAGAACTGTTTTTCAGGAAAAGAACTCATTTTGTACATCATGAGGTATTTATTTATTTATTTATTCAGGCATTCATCCATTCATTGTTTATTTATTAATTTATTTATTCATCCATCCATTCATTCATTGTTGAAGTCAAGAGCTGTGCTGTATGTAATAACTCTATTGCATGGGCTGGATTTGACAGATGGACTTGCATTAAAGTTTCCTTTTCTCTTCTCTCACCATTAAATTTACTCTATGGACTTGCTCTTCTCTTCATCCAGAAAAGACTTGGGCAGATCCAAAAGCATTTCCAGGAATTCTTAGATAATTGTGTCCAATCTTAACCCAAATTTGAAGCTTTTCCTCCCACTCCCATGATTTAGCCTGGTTCAGGTTTGGAATCTGCCATTGGATGAGTGAAAAATAGTCAGTTTCACTTCTTTTTCTATGCCTCATTTCTTACTCCCCACTTTTCTAATAAATACTTTTTACACTTTCAGCCTTGAGTTAGGGAGGGAGATGATTAAGGGGAAATGTCATGGTCTCCCTTGGCCAAGTTGTTGAAATCTGATACTGGTATCCTCTGAAGGTGAGAGCAACACTGTCAAGACTTTTTTCTTGAGTTACTTGTATAGATTTTTAATAAATCCTCTTTAGGATTTAGGTACTTCAGCTACACTTGCCACCTCATAGATTATGCCTCCATAGGCTGCCCAGTTTTGACTCCATCAATCAGTGGGCTTCTTCAAGTGTGTATCCTTGTTGAGATCCTTTTGCCTCTTCAGAACTTTGTCATGAGAGAGGTTCATTTTAAGACAACTCAAGCCATTTCTCTTCTGCAGAGACTTCATTTTTATACGTCTCCAAATAGACACGCATACACACAGCCCCTGGTAGCGATGCAGTTCCCGTGTGTGGCAGTCACTTCTCTACTGTACTTGCCAGTAACTACAGCTCTAGTCACATCCTCATGCTGCTGCTAGGTCGCTTCAGTCGTGTCCAACTCTGTGCGACCCCATAGACAGCAGCCCACCAGGCTCCCCCGTCCCTGGGATTCTCCAGGCAAGAACGCTGGAGTGGGTTGCCATTTCCTTCTCTAATGCATGAAGGTGAAAAGTGAAAGTGCAGTCGCTCAGTCGTGTCCGACTCCCAGCGACCCATGGACGGCAGCCTACCGGGCTCCTCCGTACCTGGGATTTTCCAGGCAAAAGTACTGGAGTGGGGTGCCATCGCCACATCCTCATAGTTTTAGATATTTTCTAGCAATTTTAGACATCTGAATGCTCTCTGAGGTAAAAATTGTTTACAGTCTAGCTTTTCTTTTTTTCTGCAAGTACAGTTTCGTTTTGGTTTGATACCCTTAGGTGAGGCATGTAATCCCCAACTGTATAGTTGCCACAAATACTATACTACTTTCAAATTTCATTTTCTTCCTTCCTGGACCAATTGCTCTCTAAAGAAAAAATCTTTGCCCAGATCCACTGTGGGAAAAAAAAAATCACAACCTTATTACTTCCTGAAGATTCTATCACTAACTTAAAGGGATTTTTTCACTATTATAGACATAGCAAGGTTTCTGTTCTGACCAATTCACTCAGTATTTTTCATTATCTCAAGGAAAACATGAAGACATTCAATGAGACCTGGGAATTCCCAGGGAATGATCATTTTTAATAGATAAACTATTCTAAAAAACGTTTAAATAACATTAAAGTTAGTATGTGGAAGTGAGAAATAAATTTAAGGGACCAGATCTGATAGATAAACTGCCTGATGAACTATGGAATGAGGTTCATGACATTGTACAGGAGACAGGGATCAAGACCATCCCCATGGAAAAGAAATGTGAAAAAGCAAAATGGCTGTCTGCAGAGGCCTTACAAATAGCTGTGAAAAGAAAAGAAAAGAAGTGAAAAGCAAAGGAGAAAAGGAAAGATATAAGCATCTGAATGCAGAGTTCCAAAGAATAGCAAGAAGAGATAAGAAAGCCTTCTTCAGTGATCAATGCAAAGAAATTGAGGAAAACAACAGAATGGGAAAGACTAGAGATCTCTTCAAGAAAATTAGAGATACCAAGGGAACACTTCATGCAAAGATGGGCTCGATAAAGGACAGAAATGGTATGGCCCTAACAGAAGCAGAAGATATTAAGAAGAGATGGCAAGAATACACAGAAGAACTGTACAAAAAAGAGCTTCATGACCCAGATAATCATGATGGTGTGATCACTGACCTAGAGCCAGATATCCTGGAATGTGAAGTCAAGTGGGCCTTAGAAAACATCACTATGAACAAAGCTAGTGGAGGTGATGGAATTCCAGTGGAGCTATTTCAAGTCCTGAAAGATGATGCTGTGAAAGTGCTGCACTCAATATGCCAGCAAATTTGGAAGACTCCGCAGTGGCCACAGGACTGGAAAAGGTCAGTTTTCATTCCAATCCCAAAGAAAGGCAATGCCAAAGAATGATCAAACTACCGCACAATTGCACTCATCTCACACGCTAGTAAAGTTATGCTCAAAATTCTCCAATGCAGGCTTCAGCAATATGTGAACCGTGAACTTCCTGATGTTAAAGCTGGTTTTAGAAAAGGCAGAGGAACCAGAGATCAAATTGCCAACATCCACTGGATCATGGAAAAAGCAAGAGAGTTCCAGAAAAACATCTATTTCTGCTTTATTGACTATGCCAAAGCCTATGAC
>NW_011495081.1:3887998-3893771 GCF_000754665.1 Bison bison bison | reverse complement strand
GCCTATGACTGTGTGGATCACAATAAACTGTGGGAAATTCTGAAAGAGATGGAAATACCAGACCACCTGATCTGCCTCTTGAGAAATTTGTATGCAGGTCAGGAAGCAACAGTTAGAACTGGACATGGAACAACAGACTGGTTCCAAATAGGAAAAGGAGTATGTCAAGGCTGTATATTGTCACCTTGCTTATTTAACTTATATGCAGAGTACATCATGAGAAATGCTGGACTGGAAGAAGCACAAGCTGGAATCAAAACTGCTGGGAGAATTATCAATAACCTCAGATATGCAGATGACACCACCCTTATGGCAGAAACTGAAGAGGAACTAAAAAGCCTCTTGATGACAGTGAAAGTGGAGAGTGAAAAAGTTGGCTTAAAGCTCAAGATTCAGAAGATGAAGATCATGGCATCCGGTGCCATCACTTCATGGGAAATAGATGGGGAAACAGTGGAAACAGTGTCAGACTTTATTTTTTTGGGCTCCAAAATCACTGCAGATGGTGACTGCTGCCATGAAATTAAAAGACGCTTACTCCTTGGAAGGAAAGTTATGACCAACCTAGATAGCATATTCAAAAGCAGAGACATTACTTTGCCAACAAAGGTTCATCTAGTCAAGGCTATGGTTTTTCCTGTGGTCATGTATGGATGTGAGAGTTGGACTATGAAGTAGGCTGAGCACCAAAGAATTAATGCTTTTGAACTGTGGTGTTGGAGAAGACTCTTGAGAGTCCCTTGGACTGCAAGGACATCCAACCAGTCCATTCTGAAGGAGATCAGCCCTGGGATTTCTTTGGAAGGAATGATGCTAAAGCTGAAACTCCAGTACTTTGGCCACCTCATGCGAAGAGTTGACTCATTGGAAAAGACTCTGATGCTGGGAGGGATTGGGGGCAGGAGGAGAAGGGGACGACAGAGGATGAGATGGCTGGATGGCATTGCTGACTCGATGGATGTGAGTCTGGGTGAACTCCGGGAGTCGGTGATGGACAGGGAGGCCTGTTGTGCTGCAATTCATGGGGTCGCAAAGAGTCGGACACGACTGAGCGACTGAACTGAACTGAACTGATACATCAAATACAAATAGCATCAAACTAGTATACAAGTCACCTTAACAATACAAGGGCCATCATTTTACCAGTTTTTGTCAAAATAAGCCTGAACTCTGAAAGATAAATGTCACTTGGGGGCAAAAGTAGTGACCATTAGTGTGTCTGCACATTTGGAGGACTTTTTCCTGCTCTATTATGAACTTTATATTCTAACACAAGAGCCAGTCATAGGCTAGGGAAGAGGGAATATTAAAACTTCAGTGGAGGTATTATAAACCATGTCATCATGACATGGGACATCACCTGAATAAATCATTGTATAAGATCATAGTAACTCACACTGGTGATAAGAACAGAAGGTCTTCCTTAAGTAACTCCCGCCATGGGTGGCCAACTAGAATATGTCATACTGGAGGTAAACGTGGTAAGAAAACAAAGAACCACTAAACTTTTGATCAGAAAACAGTCAATTATGCTTGGATCGTTAGCTTTATTTATAAAAGTATAACTGGTAAAAGTTTCAATTAAGAAGGAAAGAACTAAAATGAAAAGTTAAAATCTTATCCCTCCTTAAACCTCCACTACCATTTCTCAGAAAGTACTGCTGCTAAATAATGTTTAGCTGTTTCTGGTATATCTTTCCAAAAATCTTTGGCATTTACCAAAATTTTATCATTTCTAATTAAATAATATAAAATATATATTATATTACTCATTAATTTACTTTTCATTTTGCTTAATAATGTATCTCAGCAAGCCTTTTAAATCAGCATAAGCAGGTTAAATTGATTATTTTTAATGGACACATAAAATAGTTGCTAACTTAGGAAGTCATATCTATATATCAGCCCCTTTAAAAAATACCGTACGTATATTATCTTAATCCTTGAAACAGCCTTATATGCAAGGTACCATTATTATTTTTACAATTTCAATTTACAAATGAAAGAAATTTTTGTAAATTTACAATTTACAATTCCAATTTACAAATGAAAGAATTTTTGTAAATTTTTGTAAATTTTTTGTAAATTTTTGTAAATTTACAATTTTTGTAAATTTTTGTAAATTTACAATTTACAATTTCAATTTACAAATGAAAGAAATTTTTGTAAATTTTTGTAAATTTACAATTTACAATTTCAATTTACAAATGAAAGAAAAGTGGCAAAGAGAAGTTGAGCAATGTATTCAAGATTACACAGCACAGCTAGCTGACATTTCAAGTCAGGGAGCCTGGCTTCTACACTGTCCCAAATAACAGTCCTCTATTCATCATACTAATGTACCACAAGGTTGGGGTGTGTGTGTGTGTGTGTGTGAAAAAGAAAAGGATGAGTTGAACAGAGAGAAATAGTGAAAGAAAGTGAAAGAACTCTCATTTTGTCCTATACAAGTGATGTAGTGATAAGCAGTATGGTATATCTATTGAATTAATTTCTAGCATTAGGATTGCTGGGTCAAATAGCATATGTATTATACACACACACACACACACACAAGGCATATGCATTATACACATATGTATATGTGTATCTAGGTATCTATATCTTATGTGCCTATGTATAGCAATTATATATACATATATATCTCTTAATTACATTTGTACCTTAATCACATATATACATACTAAAAATTTATTCCAAATATTGTACCAATTAACATTGTGTTCAGTCACTACGTCATGTCCGACTCTTTGCAACTCCATGCAGTGCACCCTGCTGGGTTCCTCTGTCCATGGAATTTTTCAGGCAAGAACACTGAAGTGGGTTGCCATTTGGTACTCCAGAGGATCTTCCTGACCCAGGAATCAAACCCATGTCTCTTGTGTCTCCTGCATTGGCAGGAAGATTCTTTACCACTGAGCCACCTGGAAGCCCACCAATTAACATTACTGCTAGGTAATTTTGTCACTATTACCAACAATCTTTCATACTTTTGAAATGTTTAGTCTAACAAATAATAGAGGGTATATATTTTCCAATTCATTTCTATTTAATCAAGAGCAAGGTTGAGCACCCCTAGACTGTAAGCCACATGATAAGAGGAGCCAAATGATACCCAACTACATAACCATGCTTAACAAACCTAGTTGAGCTCCTGAAATCAAAGTATAACGCTTCAGCAGATTTTGAGGTTATCTCACAGATGTCTGGTTCTGCATCTCTTTGGGATGCTATGTAAATATTTTGTTAAAAACTCCCACAAGCAAACATAAAATACTCACTTAAATGCATGATTTTCAATTAAATTTTAAGCCTAAACCTCTTTGGTACAAGAACTGCTTGTGTTCTGGCTGCTTCTCCCTCCTGTTTTGATCCCAAAGCAGATGCAGGTTGCAGGTTGCATCTGTTTCCCTACACTGTTAAGATACGAGATATTAGAACTGAATGAACTAATCGAATGTAATTCCATTAGAATAAAGATCATATCTCCAATTGCTTAAGCCAACCAAGGGCAAAGCAGATAAGAATAAAGGGCCTGGTGTTTGAAGAGGTAAACTGCTAACACATGCTTTGATCCAATCTGATAATGTGAACAACAGAAGCATGGACAATTAGAGTGACTTAAAAGAGGAGCTCAGATCAAACTAGATCAAACTGATTATGACCAAGGTGGCAGCAACCAAGTTATGTCCAACAAGGAACTATTGTATGCTGGGAGATTGTTAGAAAGAAATCTGTGGAGTTTCAAACTGAAAGAATCATTTTTTTTTTTTTTAAATCAGCTTTCCAAGTGCTTACCATTAACAGAGAGATTGACTAATTCATGTATAGGAAGCTTGCATTGAGACCCATTGCTTTGTAAGAATTCCAGTGTTTGTCAGTCTATAACATTTGTATCTGACTTAACCCCATGGCTACTCTCTACTTGATAAATACATGATTACTTTCTTTTTATATAAATGGTTTCTTGTTTCAAAGTAAAAGTCTTATTTCAGTCTCTCACTAATTCATGAAACATTTCATGAACAAATGATAGATCACAAGCATTTACATAACTAAGAAATCATTTTAAGTTTCAAACTATTAAGTTTTCCAGCCATGACTGGTGTAGGAAAGATTGACTAATAATTCTTGCTGTGCTTCTGGTGAAATTATTGAATAATTCAAATAAGAGATTATTTAAAGCAATGCTGCTGAAAGGAGGTGGCTGGATAAGTGACTTGGTGATTCATTAGCCTGTAGTTTCTTCTTGCTGCATATGAAAATAGTGAAGCAAGAGTAATGCCATTTGATAATCTCCATAGGGGAGATTCTTCTCCAGGAGATGTCACCGAAAGGTGATAACAATCAGAGTACTTTGTCTTGTTATGTTGTTAGACTGCCTTATGATAATTTCATTGTTAAAGAAGCAAGTATCGCTCAAGATTTTTTATCAGAGAAATTGCTTGAACTTGTCTTTTCACCAACTCAAAAAAGCCTCACTGTTGTGTTTACTGCTCCCAAGTTCTCTACAAAGTTACCCTTCTTCTCCTGAGTGCCCTCTTCACATACCACAATTTTTGTCAGCTTCAAAGAGCATTCATGTGTATTATCCTATTTGCCTGATTCCACTTCAAAAGAGGAATCTAAGGCTCCAACTTTCAGATACCCAACAAAGTAGAGTTCAGGCATTTCTAACACTTCTCTCCAGTTACTAAAAATTAAGGTGGTCTTCACTCTTCACATGATTAGAAGGAAAGCTGTCACTAAACCTCGAGATTGAGCTGTACGTATTATGAAAGATCTTACTCTGACAGAATCCCTATTGTTTACGGAAGTATAATTGAGTTACAATATGGTCAGGAAGCAACAGTTAGAACTGTACATAGAACAACAGAGTGGTTTCAAATAAGAAAAGGGGCACATCAAGGCTGTATATTGTCACCCTGCTTATTTAACTTATATGCAGAGTACATCATGAGAAACGCTGGGCTGGAGGAAGCACAAGCTGGAATCAAGATTGCTGGGAGAAATATCAATAACCTCAGATATGCAGAGGACACCACCCTTATGGCAGAAAGTGAAGAGGAACTAAAAAGCCTCTTGAAGAAAGTGAAAGAGGAGAGTTCTAAAGTTGGCTTAAAGCTCAACATTTAGAAAACTAAGATCACGGCATCCAGTGCCATCACTTCATGGCAAATAGATGGGGAAACAGTGGGAACAGTGGCTGACTTTATTTTTCTGGGCTCCAAAATCACTGCAGATGGTGACCGTAGCCATAAAATTAAAACACGCTTGCTCCTTGGAAGGAAAGTTATGACCAACCTAGACAGCATATTAAAAAGCAGAGACATTACTTTGCCAACAAAGGTCTGTCTTGTCAAAGCTATGGTTTTTCCAGTAGTCATGAATGGATGTGAGTTGGACTATAAAGAAAGCTGAGCACCGAAGAATTGATGCTTTTGAACTGTGGTGTTGGAGAAGACTCTTGAGAGTCCCTTGGACTGCAAGGAGATCCAACCAGTCCATCCTAAAGGAGATCAGCCCTGGGTGTTCATTGGTAGGACTGATTTTGAAAGTGAAACTCCAATACTTTGGCCACCTGATGCAAAGAGCTGATTCATTTGAAAAGACCCTGATGCTGGGAAAGATTGAAGGCAGGAGGAGAAGGGGACGACAGAGGATGAGATGGCTGGATGGCATCACCAACTCAATGAACATGGGTTTGGATGAACTCCCGGAGTTGGTGATGGACAGGGAGGCCTGGCGTGCTGCAGTTCATGTGTCACAAAGA
>NW_011495081.1:3844757-3886317 GCF_000754665.1 Bison bison bison | reverse complement strand
GGTTGGTTGTAAAAATTTAGTGACAGAAGCAAACAAATGTGATAGCCATCCAACCCATATTCCAAGGAAAAGAAAAACTAGATAATAAGATTGAGATTTGTCATTGTTAACAAGGTCGCCCATGTTGTGGAGATGAATTTATTATGTAAACCTGATGGTAATTATAATTCTATTCATCTATGGTTTCTTGTTCAGATTCCACATAACATTCTAATTATAATTTGCTTCCCTATGAAATCCACCAACAGAGATAAAATAATGACTCTCATACTTCAAACTACATGACAATTATATTTTAAGCAGAAAATTAAGAAATTGGCATTCTGATTTTATCTGCAGTATCACAAATTTGATAAATGCAATTTTCCCTGAGAAACATATCTGCTCTCTCAATTTAGTTTATTGAGCTAGTATGCTTAAGGGGTAAACGCTGGGCATTGCAAAACTCACAAATATAAGAAACTAATAACTACATTATAATATTTCCACTAAAATTATGGAGAAAACCTCCTGAAACAATCTGCCCTATCTGAACTTTCTGAAGTAGTAATAGCTGAGCATTTAATGTGTTCTAGGAATTGTGTGAGATGCTTTACATGTGTTACTCATCTAAATTTCATGTGAACCCTGGTGAAATGTGTTATAACATGAATTTTTATAAAAGAAGAAATTGAACATCAGAAATACAAGGTTTCTTTTCTTCTGGCTTAGTGTACATCTGTGCCTCAGTGTTACACATTAATTCTATTTCAACTTTAACACTTTAGTGTCCCTGAATTCTACTCCTTCAAACCATGCATTATCAGATCCATGAATCTGGCACCAACTCCCTTTTACTGGACCTATGATAGAAATTTGGTTATCATCCTCCTTGCAATGCATGAAGCCTTCTTGCCAAACTCAGGAATGTTTAGAAAACTGATGTGTGTGCGCGTGTGTGCACAGTCGTGTCCAACTCTTTGCAACCCCACGAGGACTGCAGCCTCCCAGGGTCCTCCATTCATGGGATTTTCGAGGCAAGAATACTGGAGTGGTTAGCCATCTCCTTCTCCAAGGGAGTTTCCCTACCCAGGGACCAACCCCATGTCTCCTGCATCTCTTGCATTGCAGGCAGATTCTACCACTGGGAAGCCCAGAAACAGATAAGAAATCTCAGTGTTGGAACAACACAAGAAAAAAATACATCTAAACCAAACAGGAGATCTATGATAAAAAAACTAAAATTCATCTGGATAGTATTGGCCTAGGTAAAAGAATAGTTAATGGATGAATGACAAAGAAAAATAAAATGAAACAGCTTAGAACCAAAAAAAAAAATAGTAACTTTGAGAAAATTATTCCTCAAATGGATCAGATCGTCTATTTTCAATCCTCTTCATTTATATTACCAAAATTTTAGTTGCCTATCAAAATGACTACCTCAAATTCCCTCAAGGCTTGAGGGGATGGGCAGGGGGAGAGAGTCTGAATAATTCATTCACTGAACAATTGCCACAGAGACTGAGCAGTTCTGATGTGGTATTTGGCCATCTTCAATTATCACTTATTTTGTCTGGGGGAAAAAAAGTCTTCAATCAGCAGCAATAACTAGGCAACAAATAAGATCTTGCTGATCTTGCAGTTCAAATCACATGCCAGTTATATATATATATATATCAGTGGCTGTGCTTAAAGACCCAGTTAAGAGGTAACTTATGAAGATCTTCTTTCAGTTATCCTTGACTTTAAACAAACAAACCAAAAGCAATAATTTAACAGCCAGAGAGGAAGGTGAGAAATTGTCAGTTCTTCTTTTCATAGTTATATCTTAGAACTTGTTCTTTGAGTAATCCTGTCTAAAGAATTAACTTTTCATACTAAATATTTCTGGAAAGAGGTTATCTGTTGCTACTGAATTTTGATAGCCTTTAGGTAAAGCAGTTGTAAAGTAAGAGAGACATTTTCTTTGTATTATGGATATTGACCACAGCTAGTCCTTGGTAGAGGGCTTACCAGTGATAAACCATATATTTATTTATGCAACATCTAATCTGTATGGAAGGCCAAAACTGAGGCATTGGGAAAGTATTGTAGAATAAGAGAATGTCTCAGTCAAGATACTTAGACCCAGAGAGTGAAACAAATGAGCACATGAACAAGTAAAATGTAATGATAACACTTTAAGAGGTGCTCATCTTCAAAGCCATCAAGATATATACATTAAATATGCACAGCTTGTTTGTATGCCAGTAACATCTGAATAGAAACAAAACACAGCAAAATGCAATGAGACACGTTCTATTTCTGTAGTCCTACCATTCATGATCTGTGCAACCTCAAGAAAATGGCTAACCTCTCTGATCTGTTTTTCTTTACATTTATCACAATTAGAAATATGTAAGTATGGTGAATTCAGTTGTATTCCCTAAAAAGACATGTCCATGCCTTAATCTGTAGAATCTGTGAATGTTCCCTTGCTCAGAAAAATGGACTTTGTGGTTGTAAATAAGCCAAAGATCTTGAGATGAATTCATTCTGAATTATTCGAGTGGATCCTAAGTCTAATGACAGGTTTCCTTGTAAGAGACACAAAGAGGATAAAGAAATATGATCACAGGGGCAGAGGTTGGAGTTACGTGACCACAACCTCAAGGAAGCTGGCAGCTACCAAAAGTTGGAAGAAGCAAGGAATGAAACCTCCCATACATCTTTAGGAGGGAGTGCAAACCTGCTGATACTATGATTTTAGACTTTTGGCCTCCAGAACTGAGAGAAAATAGAGTTATATTGTTTTAAGTCACCATGTTGATGTAATTTGCTCTGGCAGCTCTAGGAAACTAATACAATTAGTAAAGGGCTCAGGATATTAACTGATGCCAGGTAGACATTCAATAATCGTATGTGGAATGATGAGGATCGTATTTTCTTTTATAAATCAACAGATTCCAAATATTCATTCAACTTGCATAGTCTTTTGTAAGACTTATCTTTAGATTGTTTTGACAGGCTTATAAGAAACATTTTTAAAACATTTACTTTAATGTGCCTTCCAATTCTATTGGCAAGCTGGTCTGGGATGTTTTTATCTATACATACACATGACTTTAATGATTACAGACATTTTATTTTGCCTTTTAGTAAAAAAGCAAGGGAAAGAGAAAAGAAAGATAGAAGAAGGGATTAAAAATTATTCAGCCATTATAAATACATTTTAAAACTCAATTTGAATGTCAATAGCTGGTACATTGATGGAGGCAAGAACAAAGCATAATATTAGCATGTGCAACTCACTGAGTCAGACAGTAGGAACTGTTTAAATCAGAGCCAAGAAAAGCTAATTATAAATATAATTAATATTGTTTTCGTTGAGTTCATGGAAACTCTTCAAGGCTGGCATTCATTTAATTCCGCATGAGTGATAAGACAGGAAGATGACATACTATCAAGGCCACCAATATCTCATGCTGGACTGGAGGAATGGTTTTGTGTATATAACATACTCAGAATTTGTGAGGGTAAGATTTCAAAGCCTGAACCTAAACCTTGGCATTCAAATTTGAAAGCTTAAATAATTGCACATGTCTGAGAGATTAATACTCTGCAAGCAAGAGGACTAAGTGAATTTCTTTTTCTTTTTTTTTAGAACTACAAAGTTTTGGTGATTTTGTGTGACACACTCTCAGTATAGATAGACATATTTACAGCAAGTAATTGAGGTGTTTTGAAGAATGACACTTATTTTACCACAGAAATTGCTTAGCAATGAAATTGCTTTCTTGTCATAAATAAAGAGATTATCTCCAAACAAAAATCAAGCAGGAATATCTACTTTTAAATGTGTATTAAGAAACCAGTGGAGAACCTGATGCGAAACCATTTGTAGATGACCTGCTTCTGGGTCGGGATTTTGTACGAGGCAGAGTGGCTCCCTTGATGCGATTGATTGAAAGTCAGCCCTTCACACAAGGGTTTGAAGAAGAAAAAAAAAAAAAAAAAGGAAAACAGTAACAACAACAACAAAAAAAACCCTAAAAGTTTTTAAAAAACCTTTGCCCAAATAATCGGTTCTTTATTTTAAAGAAATAACCTCTAACACCGAAAAGAGTTTTACCTCTAATATTTTTATTACAGCAGGAAGTAAAGTTTAAACCTCCCAGTCTAATAACAGGGTGGTGGTTATACAGTGGCCTTATTTGTTATTATGTTTCATAAACTAGTGGAGAAGAGGACTGAAGAAGGGAGAGTTATCAGAAATCAGTTTGAGTGAGTGACTAAAGATGAAGCTAGGAAGGAACTAATCCCAGGGAGAAAATAAACCAAATATCCCAAACTTCACCAGGTAGTAAAGTTTTAGGGACAGAGCAAAGAGTGACTCTAATCTGTCATTTGGAGTTCCCAGGCGGTGCTAGTGGTAAAGAACCCAGGTGCCAAAGCAGGTAGACTTCAGAGATTCGGGTTCAATCCCTGGATCAGGAAGATCCCCTAGAGAAGGGCATGGCAACCCACTCCAGTATTCTTGCTTGGAGAATCCCATGGGCAGAGGTACCTGGCAGGCTGCAGTCCACAGGGTCACACAGTGTTGGACACAGCTGACGTGACTTAGCACGCACTCACACAACCTGTCATTAGAGAATACTCTTTTCCCCTAGACTTCTGTCTGTGTTCCCAGGAAGTGGACCATTAGTTAAAAATAAAGCTGAGTCACTGCTCTGGTGTCAGGGCCCAAATACTACTCTGGTGTAACACAAGAAGTACCATTATTTTTCCTCTGGGCAATCTGTCTAGTATCTGTGGTGGCTTCTGAGATCTTCTTGCACACCTGGAATAGAGAAAACGTAGCGGTCACACCACTTAGTAGAGGCTATACTATGTGCCAATGACTTCCAATAAACATGGAGAAATTGTCCATCATTCTTCTAAAATATCCTGGAATCCAGGAAGAATGATGGTAGTCAGAGGGCACAGAACTGCCTGGTGGACACCATGGTGGCCAGAGAATGTCTGTGGCCCTTGGCAATCATGTGAGAATAGACCAGATCCATATTCCTAAGGAAATGTAAGGTGCTGTTATGTGACCACTTGGGGACTATCCAAAATACATTCCAGAATCTTAGCAGGTTCTGAGGATTTACATAGGGAGGCAAGGACAAGAGCCAATGAAATTTCAATAAATAATTAAATATGACCCCATTTATACTCACAGGTCTTAAGAAACTTGGTGGCTAATATGCAAATAATTACATATTTGAGAAATATATATTTTGACAATAAAATATGTAATGATTAAAAATAATTTTAGAAAGAATTCTAAATATAAATTAAAAAGCTGTTTGCAATCATATATGTAAATAAATGTAAATGTATCAAGGTATGTCTGTTTTTCTGTTTGTTATTGTAGCAGGCTAAAATGCTAAATGGATTTTAACCATATCTAGAGGTTGTGACCTAAAATATAGGCTATATGGAGCACATGAAATTAACTCTGAATGGATATATGTAGCACCTCAATATTTACTTTCTATAGTATTTTACAAAAAAATTTTACCAACATCTTAAGTGTTTATGGGAATAAAGTCTAAGAGTTTGTTAATTTAATTATTTAAATCAATTTTAATGGAAATTTTGGTGGGAGCTGAAGATACCACATAACACCCCAAGTCACCAAAGTCCTGAGAAAGAAGAACAAAGCAAGAGGCATCATACTTCTTGATTTCAAACTAATAGAAAGTCACAGTAGTTAAAATAGTATAGTACTGGCTTAAAAACAGATACAAAGATCAATGGAACAGAATTGAGATTCCAAAGATAAATCCATGCATATATGGTCAATTAGTTTGTCACGAAGGAGCAAAGAATATTCAGTGGGGAAAGAAGAGTCTCTAATAAAGGATGATATGTGTAAACTGGATACCCACATACAGGAGAATGAAGGTGGATCCCTACCTTCTATTATACACAAATATCAATTCAAAATGGATTAAAAGCTTGAATGTAAGACCTAAAGCCATAAAACTTCTAGAAGTAAACATAGGAGGCAAGCTCCTTGACATTGGTCTTGGCAGTGATGTTTCTTTTTTTGGATATAACACCAAAAGCAAAGGCAATAAAAGAAAAAATGAACAAGTGGGACTACATCAAACTAAAGAGTTTGTGTGCAGCAAAAGAATTCCTCAACAAAATGAAAAGATAACCTAAAGAATGGAGGGAAATATTTGCAAACCATGTATCCAATAAGCACTTAATATCCAAAATATATAAAGAACATGTACAGATCAATAGCAAAAAAGAGTAAACAACTCAAATAAAAACAGGAAAAGGATCTAAGTAGACACTTTTCCAAAGAAGACATACAAGTGATCAAAGGGTACATGAAAAGATGCTCAACATCACAAATAATCAGAGAAATGCTAATCAAAAACACAATGAGATATCGCCTTATATCTGTAGGACGCTATTATCAAAAAGACGAGAGATAACAAGTACTGGCAAAGATGTGGAGAAAAGGGAACTTTTGTGCAGCGTTGTTGGAAATTAATTGGTGCATCCACTACGGAAAATAGTATGAAGGCTTTTTCCTCCAGAAATTAAAAATAGAACTACCACGTGATTCAGCAGTCTCACTGCTGGGTATATATCCAAAGGAAGTAAAACCATCATTTCAAAAAGATATCAACACTCTTATGTTCATATCAGCTATTCACAGTAGCTAAAATAGGGAAGCAAACTAAGCATCTGTCAGTGACTGAATGGATAAGAAATATGGTATGTATACGTATATATAATATTTTTATAATATACATATACATAAAACAATGTAATTAAATTTTTTTATTTGCTTAAATTTTTGGCTGTGCTGGGTCTTTATTACCGTGTGGGCTTTTCTCTAGTTTTGGCGTGCAGGGGTAATTCTCTAGTTGCAGTGCTCAGGCTTCTCATTTCAGTGGTTTCTCTTGTTGCTGAACATGAGCTTTAGGGCATGTGGGCTTCAGCAGTTGCAGTTCCCAGGCTCTAGAGCACAGACTCAAAAGTTATAGCTTGCTCTGCAGTATGTGGGTGGGAGAAGGCAATGGCACCCCACTCCAGTACTCTTCCCTGGAAAATCCCATGGAGGGAGGGCCCTGGAAGGCTGCAGTCCATGGGGTCGCTAAGGGTTAGACATGACTGAGCGACTTCACTTTCACTTTCCACTTTCATGCACTGGAGAAGGAAATGGTAACCCATTCCAGTGTTCTTGCCTGGAGAATCCCAGGGACGGGGGAGCCTGGTGGGCTGCTGTCTATGGGGTCGCACAGAGTCGGACACGACTGAAGTGACTTAGCAGCAGTATGTGGGATCTTCCAAGACAAGGGATCGAACCAGTGTCTCCTGCCTTGGCATGTGGATTCTTTACCACTGAGCCACTAGAGAAGCCCTAAAACAATGTAATTTTTTCAGCCTTTGTAAAGAAGGAAATTGTCTCAATTGTGACAATGTGGCACAAGCTTAAGGACACTCTGCTAAGCGAATGTCAGAGAAAGACAAATACTGCATAGCATCATGTATGTGGAATCTAAAAAAAGGTCAAATTCATATAAACAGAAAGTATAAAATTTGTTGAAGATGAATCTCCAATACCTTGGCCACCTGATGCGAAGTGCTGACTCATTAGAAAAGACCCTGCTGCTGGGAAAGATTGAAGGCAGGAGGAGAAGGGGATGACAGAGGAAGAAATGGTTGAATGGTATCACCGACTTGATGGACATGAGTCTGAACAAGGTCTGGGAGATGGTGAAGGACAGGGAAGCCTGGCGTGTTGCAGTCCATGTGGTTGCAAAGATGGCCATGACTGAGCAGTTGAGTGACAGCAACAACAAGAACTTAAATGTTCTTACAGAAAGAAAGGAAGGAAGGAAAAAAGAAAAGGTAAACATGTGAGGTGATGGATGTGCTAATTAACTCAATGAGGGGAATTCTTTTATGATGGATACATATAGCACATCATCATGTTGCACACTTTAAATATCCTACAATTTTGTCAATTGTACCTCAATGAAGCTGAAGACAGAGGATGAGATGGTTGGATTGCATCACTGACTCAATGGACATGAGTTTGAGCAAGCTCCGTTGAGTTGGTGATGGACAGGGAAGCCTGGTGTGCTGCAGTCCATGGGGTCGCAAAGAGTTGGACATGACTGAGCGACTAAACTGAAAACTGAAGAAAAGAACTAAAAAGAAATCTGAAATTTCCTGAATGTCACTCAAGAAGTTGACTACTTAAATGTTGATTAGGGGAAAAAGACTTTTAAAGATGCATGGAAGTGATATACAATGGAACACATGTTTAGTGACTTTTCTGAAGAACTCTGCTCATCAGGCATAACTGAAGTTGATGCCTGATGGGAGGAATGTTTGAGGATTCAATATGATGTCAGTCAACCTCCAAGAATCAATGAAAATGCCCCATGGCCAGTGGTGTCTTGAAGCAAATCCCGTGCATCTCTTCTCAACATTAAATTCTCAGTCAAAGCGTTAGGTAATTGTGTGTGTGTGCGTGTGCGTGTGTGTGTGTGTGTGTGATATACTTGTTAAGTGCTTACTAGTGCACCACTCTGTTGCTGTGCTGCCCATTGGGAACAGCAGGACTTTGACTAGAATTGAATTCAAACTCTTGCACAAGGTACGTGTATCTTCAGATACAGAGAGACTTGCCATGTACGTTAAAACCTTGTGGAGAGGAGAGGAGCAGCGGTTTCAAGTATAAAAATTGAGTCAAATGAGCTAAGGAATGTTGTCGGGGTCCAGCCCCGGTGGATCCAGGGAATTCGAAGCGGGGACGGAGTCAGTGAGGATCAGGAAACAACTGCTTAATTAAACGTTAATTAAGGATATAAAGAGTGGTTAAATAAGGATAGCTCAGTGAGAAAATTTAGTGGAGAAAAGAGGCTGAATAATTCAGCCAGAAGGTGCGAGAAAGAACAACATGGGGAGACCAAGCTTCAGTGAACAAGGCCCGCACTTTATTTTCCAAAGTAGTTTTTATACCTTAAATTATGCATAGAGGATAATGGAGGAAGGGGTAGAGTCATGCAGTAAGCCAGGCTTTCTTCCTGCAAACTTATCATATGCAAAAGTTTAGGTGATTTGCATCATCTTCTGGCCCGGAGAAAGCAATGGCACCTCACTCCAGTACTCTTGCCTGGAAAATTCCATGGACGGAGGAGCCTGGTAGGCTGCAGTCCATGGGGTCGCTAAGAGTCGGACACGACTGAGCGACTTCACTTTCACTTTTCTCTTTCATGCACTGGAGAAGGACATGGCAACCCACTCCAGTATTCTTGCCTGGAGAATCCCAGGGACAACGGAGCCTCGTGGGCTGCCGTCTATGGGGTCACACAGAGTCGGACACGACTGAAGCGACTTAGCATAGCATAGCATAGCATAGCATAACTGGCCCGGTGGCCTGTTAACATTTTAAGACCCTTTCTTCAGAAAACTTATTTTTCTCTAAAGGTGATTAGTCAGGCGCCACCCTCCAAAAGCATTAAATAAAGTTGCATTCCTTTAGGGCAAAGGTGTGGTGGGCTACAACAAGAAAAAGAATTAACTCAAGGGTCCAAGGTTACAAACATTAAAGCTACTACTTACACCAATTATGTTAATCAATACACTGCCAAGGACACAGTAGGTAAGGGATATGGAGACTTAGCAGCAAACATTGCCCAACAAGTGAAAAACCCTTCACCAATACAATTTCTAATCAATCTTTTAACTGCTCAAAGGAATCTGTATTTAGACCGTTTAGAACATCTCATGCCTCTAGCAGTTGGGAGGCTCTGAACAATCACATGTGGCTGGAAAAACATATTCAGGCAGGCTAGAGGACTTCCAAAGGACTTTGTAGGTTGAAACACTGTCACACCCAGGAATTATTAACTGGAGCTGTAAGTTAACTTTTTTTCAGAGAGAGGTAGTGGGGGACAGCCCCCCGTAAAGTCAGAGGTGTAGGTGAGGGCACAAAGCAGAAAGTAGGCAGACTCTGGTTTTGGGGGTAGATGCTCGAGAATTTCCAGGGGGACTCCTGAGGCTTGATCCCACCTTTGCGACCTTTGCCACGGGAGGAGTTCCTCACGCTGGTCCCAGCAGAATGTAAGTTTGATTCCAGCAGAAAATGGAAATGATGAAAAATAGTGACATGGAAAATTCTAGAACTTAATAACACTTAAGCCAAATCATGTCTAAAAAGGTAAATACCAAGTTTAAAGTACCAAGACCCATGAGATAATATTAAACGGTCCAATGATAGATATAATTTTAGTTTGGAAAGAGAAGAAAGTGAAAATTGGAAAGAAAAAATATTTTTTTAATTTAGATCCAAAAATTTTCAAGTGTGCTTTAGAAAACATTAATCTAGAGATTTAAGAAATAGAGCAAATTCCAAGCAAAATAAGCAGTAAAAAGGTACAGCAAGTAAATCATAATCAAATTTCTATAGGCTAAATAAAGCTTACATCTTAAAATCAGTTGGAGAATAAAAAAAATACATTGTATATAAAGGAAACATTAATAACAACACGAAAGTGAAAGTCTCTCAGTCCTGTCTGACTCTTTGCAACCCCCTGGTCTATACAGTCCATGGAATTCTCCAGGCCAGAATACTGGAGTGGGTAGCCTTTCCCTTCTCCAGGGGATCTTCCCAACCCAGGGATCAAAACCAGATCTCCCTCATTGCAAGCGAATTCTTTACCGGCTGAGCCACAAGGGAAGCTTAATAGCAACATGGATGACATCTATCTTCACATTAGAGAACATGAAAGACAGAATACAGTGAAATCCTATCTTTAAAGTGCTGAAAGAAAAAGCATTTCATCTACCTAGAATCTATTATTCATCAAAAAATATCCTGTAAAGCTAGAATGAAATAAAAACATTTACAGACAAGTTAAAGCCAAGAATATTTGTCTTTAGCTGTACTGAACTACACAAAATGCCAGAGCATGTTTTCAAGCTGAAGCGAAAAGATGCCAGAAGAAAACTCAGAAAGGAATCAAGAGTCCTCAAAATAGTAACTAAGTATTAAACTTAGAAGTGCATACATTTGTTTCTTTTCATAGTTCTCTGAAAAGAAAATGACTATAAAAATTTTTTTTAAATTAGAATACAATTGTAATATGGGGTTGGTAATATATAAAAAGTATAAGTTATGACAACAACAGCACAAAAGAAAGGAGGTGGATAAACTAAATGATAATATTGTAAATTATTACATTTCAGAAAGAGAGATCTTGTATAGAATATAATAAGGAAAATATAAGAAAATGAGGAGAAAGAACTGAGAATTTGAGCAAGGAAGTGGTGAAATATTGACCTGAATATATGGATAAATTAAGGATGTATATTGCTAACCCTAAAGTTGCTACTAAATATAATCAAAAGATGTATAGAGGAGAAATGTGGAATGCCAAGAATATTCTTCAAAGGAAAAAAAAAAACTTCTTCTTCACTCTTCACAATACAACACGTCATTGCCAACACTTTGCTGAACACTTCTGGTTTTTCTGATCATCAAATGTGTGGGGGTTTCCTCCCACCAAGAAATACTCAAACAGCACGTAGTATCTTACAGTGGACTCAGTTCTTATGCCAGCTGTCAGTAGGCAGCATCAGATCCCACAGGTTAAGGGTTCAGACCAAAGAGTTACCTGTTTCTCACTGCAGATGTTAAATGAAAGTCCAAGTTTTTACCTGTGCTGTAAATTGGAGTCTGTAACAACCCCCTCCTTGGGTTCAATTAATTTGCCATGGCTGATCCCAGAATTTAGGGAAAGGGTTTACTTAGTAGATGATTGATTTGTTGTAAAAGGATATAACTCAGGAACAGCCAGATGAAAGACAGGCATTGGGCACAGTATGTGGGAAGAAATACAGAGGTCTTCTCACTTTGTCCCTCTGGGGTGCTGTTCACCCAGCACTGCCGCATAGTCAACAGCCTGGAAGCTCTCATCCTTGGGGGGTTTTATGGAGGCCTCATTCTTGTGGTGTGATCAATTAAATAGTCAGCCATTGGTGATTAATTGAACCTCCAGCCCCTCTCCTCTCCCCAGAGGAAGTGTCAGGGGGTGAAAGCTTCAACCCACTGATCAGAGTGGTTCCTCTGTATCCAACCCCCATCCTTAGGGGTTTTTCAAAAGTTACTTTGTTAACATAAACTCAGGAGTGGTTGAAAGGGGCTTATTATGAATAAGAACAGACTATTTTCACCTTTGGAGCTCTAATTACATTACAAAATCCAAGGGTTTTAGGAACTCTGTTCCCAGAGAGAGTACAAAAATGATATAAATAAATATCTTGCTAATAGTTCTACTATTACTATGTTTAATTAATTAATTACATTTTCTGGGTCTTCCTTGCTGCATTGCTTGTGGTGGCCTCTGTTGCGGAGCACAGGCCCTAGAGCACGCAGGCTTCAGTCATTGTTCACAGTCTAAAGAGTGTGGGTTCGGTAACTGGGGCACACAGGCTTAGTTGCTCTGCAGCCTGTGGAATCCTCCTGGACCAAGGACTGAACCCATGTCCCCTGCACTGGCAGGAGGATTCTTAACACTAGACCACCAGGAAAGTTCTGCTAATATTATTATACATCATACTATTATATCTCTCGATTCCACAGAAGGCAAGATAGGTGCCTTAGACTATGTTATCATTTAGTGGCAAAGTCATGTCTGTCTCTTTTGCTACCCTATAGACTATAACCTGCCAAGCTCTTCCGTCCATGGGATTTTCCAGGCAAGAAGACTGGAGTGGGTAGCCATTTTCTTCTCCAATGGATCTTCTCAACCCAGGGACTGAACCCATGTCTTCTACACTGGCAGGCACGTTCTTTACTTCTGAGCCATCACAGAAGCCCCTACCCTAGGCTATCAGTTCAGTTCAATCGCTCAGTTGCGTCTAACTCTTTGACAACCCATGGACCCTAGCCTATACAGGAAGACAAAGAAATTAAACTAAAATTATAAAATTGAATTAAAGGAGGAAAAATTGTTACGATTTTCAGATTGATGGATATGGTTATTTCCTGGAAAATACAAGAGAAGCTACAGATAAATAATTAGAAAACTCATTCATCAGTATGCTAACACTCAATAAGCATACAAACTGCAGTAAAATCTAGAAAATTTTACAATAGCAAAAATTAGCATATGTAAAAATATACAACTTATATTAGCAAAAATATGAAGAAATTAAGAATTAATCTAATAAAATATGTACAAGTCCCTACACATGTAATTTAAAAACATACAAGAATGCTGTAATAATGATATAGTTTATAATAAAACTTTATTCACTATTGTCATGATTCATGAAATTTCAACCCCAATAAAAATCTTCCAAGCTGTTCTAAATTTATGTGGAAAAGCAGAGCCAAGATGATTCAGGCCATATCTGAAAAAGAAAAAAAGTGAAATCACTGAGGACATAGCCTCCAAAACATGAAGACTAATTATAAAGCTATAGTAATTAACATATTGTGGTATTGTACAGGAAGAAAGAAATATAATCATGGAATAAAACAGCCCGGAAACAAACCACTGAATATATGGTCATTCAGTATTAGAGAGAATGAGCACTGTGAAACACAAAAGAGGAAAGACTATCCAATAAATGGTGCTTGAAACTAGTTATGCTCAATAAAAAGCATAATATTAGCTTACTACTTCACACGATACACTAAAATTAATTCAAGAGTAATGCAAGACTAGTGTATAATATAAGTAGAAAAATTTTTCATGCTAAAGTTAACATTTCAAAATCATAGAAGTAAGAAATAGTCAGTAAATAATTCTAGGGTAGCTGAAAAACATTAAAAATATAAATATAGATCTCCATTTCACACTGAATTTCTAATTAATTAGATATGCAATCATTTTAAAAACCAATAAATACAAGAAAGTGGGTTTTGAAATTTGAATACTAGGAAAGCATTTAAAGCATGATAGAAGATATAAAAACTAACAACACAAAAATTTAAAACTGCCTAATGGTAATGGAAGAAAAATAAGCAAAATTAATATAAATGGCAAACTAGAAAGATAAATATTTTTAGAAGATGGAAGGATATGTATGCATCTTAAAATTCAGTAAGAGGGAAAAAATTAGTAAAAAGACAAATGGGGAAAGAATTTGAATAGGCAAGTCAAATAAGCGATACATAAGAATAAAGAGGGCTTGCCTGCTGACTCAGAGAATAAAGAATCTGCCTATATGGCATTTAGAAAGATGGTAACGACAACCCTGTATGCGAGACAGCAAAAGAGATACAGATGTATAGAACAGTTTTTCGGATTCTGTGGGAGGGGAGGGGGGGAAGATTTGGGAGAATGCCATTAAAACATGTATAATATCATATAAGAGACAAATCACCAGTCCAGGTTCGATGCAGGATACAGGAAGCTTGGGGCTGGTGCACTGGGATGACCCAGAGGGATGGTATGGGGAGGGAGGAGGGAGGGGGGTTCAGGATGGGGAACACATGTACAGCCATGGCAGATGCATGTTGATGTATGGCAAAACCAATACAATATTGTAAAGTAAAAAAAAATAAGAAGAATCTGCCTGCAATGAGGGAGAACCAGGCTCCATCTGGAGAAAGGAATGGCAACCCACTCCAGTATTCTTGCCTGGAGAATTCCAAGGACAGAAGAGCCTGGCAGGCTAGAGTCCATGGGGTCACAAAGAGTCGGACTAAACTGAATGAACATAAAGATGTTATGTATAAGGTCATTAACTTTCAAAGAAAATAATAAGAATTGTTTTTGCTGTTATTTTATAGACTGACAAAATATAAGATATTAAAATACTGATGGTATCCAATATTGGTATACTGGTATGGAAAAATGAACACTTTCTTGCATGGCTTGTATTGTTTAACTTTAATATTTATGCTGTTTCCAGAGAACAGTTTGAAAGCCTTAAATAGTTTAGAATTTTTGGCTAAGATTCTCTAGTTTTAGAGTTTTGCTAAATAAATTGTGCATATGAATAAAAACATTCATTGTGATAATGTTTAGAATAAAGAAAAATTTTAATTTTGTAGTGAAAGTGAAGTTCACTCAGTCATGTCCAACACTTTGTGACCCCATGGACTATATAGTCCATGGAATTCTCCAGGTCAGAATACGGGAGTGAATAGCCTTTCCCTTCTCCAGGGGAACTTCCCAACCCAGGGATTGAACCCAGGTCAATTGCAGGCAGAATTTTGTAGTGAGAGAAACTCAATATTTGTCAAATATTCAGTTGAAAAATATTTGTTACTTGAGATCAGGGTTTTGTTTTTACTGTGGGAATATATGGGCTTCCCTGGTGGCTCAGATGGTAAAGAATCTACCTGCAATGAGGGAGACCTGGGTTCAGTCCCTGGATTGAGAAGATCTCTTGGAGGAGGGCATGGCAACCCACTCCAGTATTCTTGCCTAGAAAGCCTTATGGACAGAGGAGCCTGGCGGGCTACAGTCCATAGGGTCACAAAGAGTCAGACACGACTGAATGACTAACTACTCATGGGATTATAATGGTTTCTCCTTATACTTCTTAGTTTTCTGTGTCTTCTAAAATTACCACAATGCATGGGTTAAATTATTCCTTTCTGTAATTAGGAATAATTATTCCTCTTTGTAATTATTGTAAAAATTATAATTATTCCTTTTAAATACAAATACAGTTTATTAAAAAATAAAGGCATTCCATATCTTACCTCTTATTTTTACCAAATGAGTAAGCAATTTATGTTGAACTATGTGGCTTCAGGGTTGGAAGCTTCTATGAATTTTCAGCTATGTCTGCATTTTCTATGACCATCGCCCAGAGCACTAGCAACTGGAGGTAAAGATAAATAAATTGCTCACATTCTTTTAGCTAAAGCTTTCTCTAGATTTAGGAAATGGAACATAATGCATCCAGTCTGGCTGTTTTGGTCACTTTGAAGGTGGATAACAACCCTCACAGCCAAATTAATCATAGAATCCTCCGCTCTGATATATTTGGTCCGTGAAATGGATAAAGCCACTCTCTGCTGTCTGTTCATTCCAAATGAAACAGAACATATATTTTGAGACCTTTATGTTTAAAAGGTTTGCTTAACTGGAGCTTTTCAGAATAAGTATTGTGGTTCTTTTTTAATAGGGAATTTGGAGAAAATAAAATGTAATCACCATTATGGCAAACACTGTGCTAGCTATTTTATGCATTAAAAAACAAACAAAAAAAACTTTGCTATAACCTTGTTAGAGGGGTACCATTTTTTTATTGCATAAATAGGAAAATGTAACCAGAGATTATGAGTAACACAAGTGTCCATCCAAGAAGTTATAAAAGTAAAATTCACAAATAATTGATTTTTTTAATTTAAATGTCCACAATCTTTATACACTGGTTGAAAGACTAGGGAAGTGATTGACATGGTTATAATTGTTTCCTTATTTTTCCCCAAATGGATGAAAGTCTATCTTGTTGCATGACATATGAAAATAGCCTTGCATCTCCCTCCTTTTTTTTTTTTCCCCTCTGCATTGCCTTTTCCATAAGGCAAGAAGACCAGTTTTGCTTGGAATTTATCTGGAACTACTGTTTTGTATAAATTCAGTTATCTAGGGCAGAAGAATTTAAAGAGGAACTCCTTTCCAGAACAAAGAACAAAAGCTCACCTTTATTTAAAAACTAGTTTCAGAAGATACAGGAAACACCTAAATGAAATTCTAAAACTTTTAAAGAGAATAGAGATAATAAGGAACTCCTATTAGATGGCAATTGTCAATTTTTTGTCTTTAGCTTAACCAAACCAATTATAGCATATGGGAAGAATTTACATCAAAGTCAGAACTTGACTCAAGTTGAGAATCTATTATTTACTAGTCATACAATCTGTATATGTTTACAAAACTCTTAACCTTTAGTTCCAACATCTGTAAAATAAAAATAATAATTTCTACTTAAAAGGTATGATGAAATGCAAGTAAAGGCATCTTCCCGAAATGTTAGATGCTGGATAAATGTGTTTTCCCGTGATGATCAAAAAACAAAACATTCTTCCCTCCAGTGAAAATGATAGTTACAGAGAAGACTTTATTGTTAGAGACTAAATTACTTTAAACATCAGAGAAGTAGTTTTTATCTCTAAAGCCAGAAGTTTTGTTTTATCTTTAACAGATAGGTTACATTATGTGATGGTAACAAACAACCCCTTTTCCCCAAATTTCAGAGGCTTTTAACATCAGAGGTTTGTGTATTGTATATGGTTTGTGTCTGTCATGATTTGACTAGGGCAAGTGCTGTATAACTCTTTGCAGACTGTGGAAGCAGCCTGCATTTTAAATGTTGCTCATGGCGGTGGCAATGGAAAGAGACAGTGCTGGAAATTGTCGCTGGTTTTTAAAATATTCTAATAGCACATGTCTCTTTCGCTTACATTTTCTTGGCTAAAGCAAGGCTTGCAGCCACATTCACCCTCAATGGGGCATGAAAGTTCAAGTCTGCATATAATGAACAGGTTTGTTATTTTATTTAAAAAGGAATTAGTAAATTATATTTTAAATTGTTAGCAGTTTTAATTCATAATAAAAAGTGAAAGTGTCAGTTGCTCAGTTGTGTCTGACTCTTTGCGATCCTATGGCCTGTATCCCCCCAGGCTCCTCTGTTGATGGGATTCTCCAGACAAGAATGCTGGAGTGGGTTGCCATTTCCTTCTCCAGGGAATCTTCCAGACCCAGGGATCAAACCCAGGTCTCCCGCACTAGTGGCAAATTCTTTACCATCTGAACCATAGGGAAATATTAAATCTAATGCACTTGGAAAAAAAAAAAAAACTCTTTTGGGTTCTAGACAGCCTTTCTCAACATAAAGGATTTCTGCGATCTAAGTTTGAGGATGACTGGCTGAAATTATTCCCTCTCACTGAAATGTTCTTTCTTCTTTCTCTGAAATTGTTGCTGAAATTCTGTATGTCGTTTCAGGGTGCAATCAAATATCACCTCTATAAAAACCTTCTTTGGTTGCACTCCAGCACTGGAAAAATTTGTTCCTACAATCTACCATCTATTCCCTTTATTGTTCATTTCTAGTATACAGCTGTACTGGTTTCAGAATTAACCTGTAACTCCAAGGGAAACAACTTTGTCAACTGAAGTGTGGAATGCATGGACTGTTGCTTTG
The DNA here is from genome assembly GCF_000754665.1 of Bison bison bison. NCBI lineage: Eukaryota > Metazoa > Chordata > Mammalia > Artiodactyla > Bovidae > Bison > Bison bison. Next base: position 3,868,158 of record NW_011495081.1, on the reverse strand, counting down.
GCTTTTAGAATTTCAGACTCCACTCATTTTCAGACTTACTTAGTTCAGCACTGTTACCTCCACTCCTGTCAGTGAGATCGTTTTATACATCTGTAATCCAATTAGATTCTATATTCCATCCCAGGATCCCTCTGCCTTCTAATTAATATTTTTTAAGTTGATATACGTCAAAGTTCACTCTTTGTGCTGTGAGTTTTCATGGATTTTGACAAATGCATATACATAGAATGTACCCACTCTTAAGATATCATGCAGAATAGTTTCACAACCCCAAAAAATCTCTTGTGCCTCCACTGTTTAACACCTCCTCACCATCCTAACACATACACACACACCATACACACATTCACAACCCTTAAACTCCTGACAACCACTAATCTGCTTCTTATCTCTGTATGTTTGTGTTTTTGCAGAATGTCCTATGAATAGATCAGTACATAATCTTTTCAGGCTGGCTTATTCAAGTTAACAATATGCATTTGTGATTCACTGATATCTTACATGCCTTGATAGCTCATTTCTTTTTATTGATAAGCAATATTTTTTGGATGACTGAGTCACAGTTTGTTTATTTATTTACCTATTTAACAAGATCTTTAGGGCTTCCCTGGTGGTTCATGGTAAAGAATCCACCTGCCAATGCAGGAGACACTGGCTCGATAGTCTGAGAAAATCCCACATGCCACAGAGCAACCAAGTCAATGAGCCACAACTAATGAGCTGTGCTCTAGAGCCCAGGACCCACAACTGCTGAGCCCACATGCAACAACCACTGAGCCCACGTGCAGCAACTCTAAAGCCCATGTGCCCTAGAGCCTGTGCTCTGCAATAGGAGAAGCCACTGCAATGAGAAGCCTGCACACTGCGACTGGAGAGTAGACCCCACTCATTGCAATTAGAAAAGCCCACATAGCAACAAAGATGCAGCACAGCCAGAACTAACTAACTAAATTATATATATATATATAAAAAGACCTTGAGTAATTCTATTTTTTGGCAATTACTAATAAAGCTGGGCTGGAAGAAGCACAAGCTGGAGTCAAGATTGCTGGGAGAAATATCAATAACCTCAGATATGCAGATGACACCACCCTTATGGCACAAACTGAAGAGGAACTAAAAAGCCTCTTGATGAAAGTGAAAGAGGAGAGTGAAAAAGTTGGCTTAAAGCTCAACATTCAGAAAACTAGGATCATGGCATCTAGTCCCATCACTTCATGGCAAATAGATGGGGAAACAGTGGAAACAGTGTCAGACTTTATTTTTTTCGGCTCCAAAATCACCGCAGATGGTGATTGCAGCCATGAAATTAAAAGACGCTTACTCCTTGGAAGGAAAGTTATGACCAACCTAGATAGCATATTCAAAAGCAGAGACATTACTTTGCCAACAAAGGTCCGTCTAGTCAAGGCTATGGTTTTTCCAGTGGTCATGTATGGATGTGAGAGTTGGACTGTGAAGAAGGCTGAGTGCCAAAGAATTGATGCTTTTGAACTGTGGTGTTGGAGAAGACTCTTGAGAGTCCCTTGGACTTCAAGGAGATCCAACCAGTCCATCCTAAAGGAGATCAGTCCTGGGTGTTCATTGGAAGGACTGATGCTGAAGCTGAAGCTCCAATACTTTGGCCACCTCATCCAAAAAGTTGACTCATTGGAAAAGAACCTGATGCTGGGAGGGATTGGGGGCAGGAGGAGAAGGGGACGACAGAGGATGAAATGGCTGGATGGCATCACCGACTCAATGGACATGTGTTTGAGTGAACTCCGGGAGTTGGTGATGGACAGGGAGGCCTGGCGTGCGGCGATTCATGGGGTCGCAAAGAGTCAGACACGACTGAGTGACTGATCTGATCTGATCTGATCTGATCTAATTTATATGAGAGCCATAATTTTAACTTTCTGGTAGTTAAAGTATTAAAAATATTTTCAATTTTATTTCTAGTCTTTGTTATATAAACTCAACTTTTACTAATGCTATGGTAAATAGTCACAATATGCAATTATATGATCTTCTGAGAACAATATGAGTATGTATCTATTTGTGTGTGTATTGATATAAAGCTGTTATTTATCATATTTAGCCAATTCAAATAGAAGATAAATAGATTTAATTAAAAATCAGCAAGGTGATTTGATTTTGCTTTATTTTTCTCTGACATCTACCAATTAGAAGGGGAGACAACAGAGATTAATTAATTCACTAAGCCATTGATATTGATTTCTCTTCCTCCAAGGCCTCAGGAGAGTATATCCTGTATGAAATTACTGAAGTTAATATGAAAAGTTGCTGCTAAATCTGAGATTACTTGACAGCCCCAGAATAAGGAGAAAACTCAGTGTGCTGTGTGCTTTGTGCAGAGATAAGCTCAGTTATTTTCACATCCCTTTCATTTCAGTTGCTATTTAGGACTTACATAATTTGATAACACTGTTGAGGGCTTATAGATTAACCTGAAATTCAGAGTTCAATTTATGGTTAAAAATTTCAAGATATTATAGGCTTACTAAAAACAGTTTTCAGGTTGAAAATTAAAGAATTAACAATCAGTAGGGTTTTAAATGGAGAGTGATTAGAGAACAAATGTTATTGGGGAAAAAAGGGACAAGTCAGTAGGAGATCTGGACACTCTCACTCCTTTGATTAATATTTAACCATTCTTATATGAGCTCCAGCATTAAGGTATCAATCAAATAATTCTACAGATCTCTTCACCAAAAATTTCTGGAATTTAGTATAAGGAAGCAAGCACAGCTTACACGTTGCATTTATTATAAAAATATTTTTTTAAGTTAACCAATTCTTTAGGAATTAGCCCAACATGTTACTAGAAAAGAGATGAAAATGATTATAATAGAGTCACTCAGTATGGGGCCAATCTGGCCAATATGGCCCATCATTACCAGCAAAGGATAGCTTTATTTTTCTCACTACCAAGTCTTACTTCTCAATTCCTAGGAGGTTTCCATATCCTTTTTCTCCTGGCTGATGAGATGATTGAATGCAGATATAGATAATAACCTGCTTAGTAGTCATTTGATTTTAAACACCTTAATAACTATAGCATAATTGTTATTCAGTTGCTAAGTGATGTCTGACTCTGCAACCCCATGAACTGCAGCACATGAGGCTCCCCCGTCCTTACTATCTCCTGGAGTTTATTCAAAATTATGTCCATTGAACTGGTGATACCATTCCAACTATCTCAGTCTCTGTTGTGCCCTTCTCCTCCTACCCTCAATCTTTCCCAGCATCAGAGCCTTTTCCAATGAGTCAGTTTTTTGCATCAGGTGGCCAAGTATTGGAGTTTCAGCTTCAGCATCAGTCCTTTCAATGAGTATTCAGGGTTGATTTCCTTTAGGATTGACTGGTTTGGTCTCCTTGCAGTCCAAGGAACTCCCAAAATCTTCTCCAGCACCACAATTCAAAATCATTAACTCTTCCACACTTCGCCTTCTTTACAGTCCAACTCTTACATGCATACATGACTCCTAGTAAAACCATACCTTTGACTGTACAGACATTGTCCGTAAAGTGATGTCTCTGCTTTTAACCTATGCTGTCTAGGTTTGTCATAGCTTTTCTTCCAAGAAGAAAACATTTTTTAATTTCATGGCTGTGGCCACAGTCTGCAGTGATTTTGGAGCCCAAGAAAATAAAATTTGTCATTGTCTCCAAATTTTCCCCTTATATTTGCCATGAAGTGATGGTATCAGATGCCATGATCTTAGTTTTTTGAATGTTAAGTTTTAAGCCAGCTTTTTCATTCTCTCCTTTCACCCTCATTAAGAGGCTCTTCAGTTCTTCAGTTTCTGCCATTAGAGTGGTATCATCTGTACATCTGAGCTTGTTGATATTTCTCCTGGCAATCTTGATTCCACTTTGTGATTCATCCAGCCCGGCATTTCACTTGATGTACTCTGAATATAAGTTAAATAAACAGAATGACAATATACAGCCTTGATGCACTCCTTTCCCCATTTGGAACCAGTTCATTGTTCCATGTCCAGTACTAACTGCTGCTTCTTGACCCGCATACAGATTTCTCAGGAGACAAGTATTGTGTTCTGGTATTCCCATCTCTTGAAGAATTTTCCACTGTTTGTTGTGATCCATACAGTCAAAGGCTTTAACATAGTCAATGAAGCAAAAGTAGATTTTTTTTTTTTTAATGAAATTTCCTTGCTTTTGCTATGACCCAATGGATGTTAACAATTTGAGCTCTGGTTCCTCTGCCCTTTCTAAATCCAGCTTGTACATCTGGAAATTCTTGGTTCATGTACTGCTGAAGCTTAGCTTGAAGAATTTTGAGCACTACCTTGTTAGCATGTGAAATGAGTGCAATTGTATGGTGAAAGTGAAAAATGAAAGTCGCTCAGTTATATCTGGCTCTTTTTGACCCCAAAGACTATATAGTCCATGTAATTCTCCAGGCCAGAATACTGGAGTGTGTAGCCTTTCCTTTCTCCAGTGAATCTTCCTGACCCAGGAATCAAACTAGGGTCTCCTGAATTGCAGGCAGATTCTTTATCAGCTGAGCTACCAGGAAATCCTTTCAACTGTATGGTAGTTTGAACATTCTCTGGCATTGCTGTTCTTTGGGATTGAAATGAAAACTGACCTTTTCCAGTCCTGTGGCCATTGATGAGTTTTCTAAATTTGTTGACACATTGAGTGCAGCACTTTAATGGTATCATCTTTTAAAATTTTGAATAGGTCAGCTGGAATTCCATCACCTTCACTAGCTTTGTTCGTAGTAATGCTTCCTAAGACCCACTTGACCACCATTGTGGTTATCCAGGTCATTAAGACCTTTTTTGTGTAGTTCTTTAGTGTATTTATGGCCATCTCTTCTTGAGCTCTTTTGACTCTGTGAGGTCATCGTCCTTTCTGTCCTCTACTGTGCCTATCTTTGCATGAAATTCTCCCCTGATATCTCCAGCTTTCTTGAAGAGATCTCTAGTCTTTCCCATTCTATTGTTTTCCTCTATTCTTTGCATTATTCCCTTAAGAAGACATATCTCATCTTGCTATTCCCTGGAACTCTGCATTCAGTTGAGTATATCTTTCTCCTTTCTCCTTGTCTTTGGTTTTTCTTCCTTTCTCAGCTATTTGTAAGCCCTCTTAAGACAACCACTTTGCCTTCTTGCATTTCTTTTCCTTTGCAGTGGTGTTTGTCACTGTACAATGTATATATAAACCTCCACCCATAGTTCTTCAGGCATGCTGTCTACCAGATCAAATCCCTTAAATCTATCCATCACCTCCACTGTATCATAATAAGGGATTTGATTTAGGTCATATCTGAATGGCCTAGTGGTTTTCCCTACTTTCTTCAACTTAAGCCTGAATTTTGCAATAAGGAGTTAATCTGAGCCACAGTCAGCTCCTGGGCTTGTTTTTGCTGACTGTATAGACCTTCTCCATCTTTGGATGCAAATAATATAATTAATCTGATTTCAGTATTGACCATCTGGTAATATCCATATGTAGAGTTGTCTCTTGTGTTGTTGGAAGAGGGTGATTGCTCTGACCAGTGTGTTCTCTTGGCAAAACCCTTTAGCCTTTGTCCTGCTTCATTTTGTACTCCAAGGCCTAACTTGTCTGCTACTCCAGATGTCTCTTCTTACTTTTTGCATTCCAGTTTCCCTGTAAGGGACATCTATTTTCGGTGTTTGTTCTAGAATGTCTTGTAGATCTTCATAGAACTGTTCAAATTCAGCTTCTTTGGCATTAGTTGTTAGGGCATAGACTTGGATTACTCTGATGTTGAGTGATTTGCCTTGGAAACAATGATCATTCTGTCATTTTTGAGTATATACTGAAATACTGCATTTCAGCCTCTTCTGTTGACTATGAGGGCTATTCCATTTCTTGTAAGGATTCTTGCCAACAGTAGTAGATATAATGGCTATCTGAATTAAATTTACCCATTCCCATCTATTTTAGTTGACTGATTCCTTAGATAGAATAATTATATCTCCTAATTTATACATTCACTATACATTACATCTCTGAAAAGCAGAAACAAATAAAAATAGTGCAACCTATCATATTTGGGCTTTGTTGTCACAGAGACAAGAGTTTAAACTAGGCTCTAATGCTTTTGTTCTTTAGAAAGTTACATAACTTCTTAGAACTTCATTTTGTCCACTTGTAAAATGGAGATGGTGATATTTACCTAATTGAGTTTTAGTAAGAATTAAGTGGAAGAACTAGCACTTTATAATCAACTAAAAAATAGTCTCCCTATTTCTTCTATTTGGTGATTAATAAGCAATACTCAAGTACTTTGTTGTTGCTTACCTAATACCTTCTTCTTCTTCTCAAGAAAAGAGTAGAATTAGGAAATTATGTTTATAAATTGATTTTCTTATCCCCTCCCACCACCGAGAAACATAGATTGATCTGTCTTCATAGCACATTCGATCACATCTTTAAAGGTAAGAGCAATCCAGTGTTGCTCTCTCTTTCATAGCAGTCAGATTAGACATAAAAAAGGAAGTCAATTTAAAAATTCTTTTTAAAGTTAGCATTGCCTTGCTACCAAAACAGGACAAATATTGCACATACAGACAGAAATTATGGATTTAATCTTACTATAAATATTGATTTACAAATTTCAAACAGAATTTTAGCAAATAAAATTCAGTAGCCCCCCACCTCCAAAAAAAGAAAAAAACCTAGTATATCATAACCAAGTGTTTTTTTATAACAGAAATACAGTATTGGGTCAATGTTAGGAAATGTATTAATATAATATATTCTATTGATCTGTGTATTGAAATGAATAACATGATCATATGTTTTACATGATAAAAATGCATTTAAAAAATTTTTAAATGTCTCAATAAGATTGGCATGAATTGCTCCTTCTCAGTGTGATAAATTATATCTCAAACAAAAAGAACCAGTGCTATGCTAAACAGGGACATACTAATGTTAAAATGTTAGTCACACAGTCATGTCTGACTCTTTGCGACTCCATGGACTGTAGCCCACCAGGATCCTCTGTCCATGGAATTCTCCAGAAAAGAACACTGGAATGGGTTGCCATTACCTTCTCCAGGGGATCTTCCTGACCCACGGATCAAACCCGGTTCTACTGGACTGCAGGCAAATTCTTTACAGTATGAGTCACAAAGGAAGCCTTATACTGTTAGGAGTAATGTAAAAATGCCACCACTATCCATATAACTTAACATTGTACCAATATATTAATAAAATGTTATGAAAGAAAAAGTTAGATGCATAAGAATTTAAAAGAGGGCAAGTTGATCACTATTTGTATACCCAGAAAAGCACAAGAGAATCAACTGAAAATACTTTCAACAAGGTTGTGGGGTTAAAAAAATATGCAGATATCAGCAGCTTTGTTATGTCAGAACAAAAAAAAAAAAACGATTTAAATGATAGAAGCAAATAAATCATTGTTGATAATGATAGAATGCTTAGGAATAAATGAAATAAATCTGCAAAATGCAAATGAGAGACACCTGGAAACAGTTCTTTTATAACTTAAATGCTGTGCTAATTAAATAACAGTATCCTAAGGATTCTAAAGTTTACATGTAAAAACAAAAAAGAAATATTAGGAAACTGACCTCAGGGGAGAAGGAAGAAGACTACTGAGGAAGAATTAGTCTTCAAACAAACTAGTACATAATTATGCTTTAATTACTAGGATATAGTGTTGGTGTTTGTATACATTGATAGGGCAATAAAGTGGAATAACTGAGCTGTGGCACTGCTGCTGCTGCTAAGTCGCTTCCGTCGTGTCCGAATCTGTGCGACCCCATAGACGGCAGCCCACCAGGCTCCCCCGTCCCTGGGATTCTCCAGGGAAGAACACTGGAGTGGGTTGCCATTTCCTTCTCCAATGCATGAAAGTGAAAAGTGAAAGTGAATTCACTCAGTCGTGTCCGACTCCTAGCGACCCCATGGACTGCAGCCCACCAGGCTCCTCTGTCCATGGGATTTTCCAGGCAAGAGTACTGGAGTGGGGTGCCATTGCCTTCTCCGCTATGGCACAGACGGCTATAAAAGATAGTGTTGAATCCATGCTTCATACTGCGCGTTTGTATAAACTTTAAATAAAACAAGTATTTAAATGTGAAAAATAAACCATACAAATTTTAGACGACTATTTGGGTTGATTTCTCTATAATTTTAGAGTGAGGATGCCTGTTCTAACTTACTCAGGAGGAAAAACTGATAAATTAAATTACTTAAATAATACAAAGTTTTGCAAAGTAAAGGAAAAAATTATATATTTTATATATGTATATATATAGCAAAGTTAAAAAACAATCAACAAATCAGAAAATATTTGCAACTCATAACACAGGAGAGAAAAAATGTTCTTCAAGAAGTTGAGAAGAATAATATTAATAACTCCCAAAAGAAAAAATGAACTAGGAAAAGTACAGATGTCCCTCAAATGTGTAAAAACCTGGTAAATCTCACTTATGATAAAAAAAAATAGCAAATTAAAACTAAATTTCAGTACCAGATTTAATTTTTCAGATCAATAAAACTGTCAAAATTTGACATCAGCCATTTTGGTGAGGAAAATGGACTCATTTCATATTTCTCAGTTGAGACTGCAGATTAGTACAGTGGCTAACAAAGGTAATTTGGCAATGTCTCTGTAAATGATAAATGCTTTATTTTTTGATTGAGCAATCCCACTCCTTGGGGAATTTATTCAATGGATATGGATATATCTGCACATGTATCAGATGATATATGCACAAGATTATTCATTTGGTATTGTAATAGCAAAACATTAGAAACAACCCAAAATTCCATCAACAGAATGATTAAATGTTCTACAGTACATTAATAAAATGAAATACCATGTCATTTTAGGAAAAAAAAAAAGATGAAATTCTCTATTTATATATATGAACAGTTCTACAAAATATAAATGAGAAAAGCAGAATTCAGATGAAAGCATAGGATATTTTTTGATGTACAAGAGGAAACAGAATATATGTTCATATTTTCTTATATTTGCATAGAAACATTAACTGCTAAGTCACTTCAGTCGTGTCCGACTCTGTGTGACCCCATAGATGGCAGCCCACCAGGCTCCCCCGTCCCTGGGATTCTCCAGGCAAGAACACTGGAGTGGGTTGCCATTTCCTTCTCCAATGCATGAAAGTGAAAAGTGAAAGGGAAGTCGCTCAGTCGTGTCCGACTCTTAGCGACCCCGTGGACTGCAGCCTACCAGGCTCCTCCATCCATGGGATTTTCCAGGCAAGAGTACTGGAGTGGGGTGCCATTGAAACATTAGAGGGATACATAAAATTTTTTGGCGTTTGGAGATGTGCCTGGAGTCCTGAGAATAGATGTAGGACTTATTGTATAGATGAGTTTTGTTTGTTTGTTTTCTAACTTCTTGAAGCCATGTGAATATTTCTTACTCATTCTTTTTCAGTGAAAGTCTTGGCAATTCTTCTTTCTACCTTTAGCTGAGGTCAAATACTTAGGCGTGTATATTGTCCCCTGGATAATACAAAAGTGACCCTACATTCATTGGTCCCTTCACACACATTTTACTTTTGAAAGTGAAATTAATTAATAATGTTCTCTGGCTATTCAGACACCAGGAAAAAAGCCTACTTTTGCCTTTTATATTCCCTGCTGAGCTTCTAGCTGAGTGACAGCTAGAATGCTCTGGGTTTGCCTATGTTTCAGGTAGAAAACAACAAGCATCCAGCACTTATTTTTCAATGTATTTCCTTCTCTACTGAATTTTGAAAAGATTCCTCCAGGTAAACCTGGTCTACTCTCTCTCTGCAGGCCACAGCCATAGAGTCTTGTTTTTGTTTTTAATTGATTGAGGTATGTTACTGGGCTCCCTGACCGCCATTCATCTTTCTGAGAGGTTGGATCTTTAAATATTAAAAGAGAGAGAGAGACGCAGACACAGAGAATGGGCTTGTGGACACAGTGGAGGAAGGAGAGGGTGGGACAAATAGAGAGAGTAGCACTGACATATATACACTACCACGTGTAAAACAGAGAGCCAGTGGGAAGCCTGTGTGTATAACACGTGCAGTTCAGCCCGGGCTCTGTAACGACCTGGAGGAGTAGGAGGGGCGTGGGGTGGGAGAGAGGCTCAGGTGGGAGGAGATATATGTATACTTATTGTTGACTCACATTTTTGTACAGCAGAAACCAACACAACATTGCAAAGCCACTATCCTCCAATTAAAAACTTTAAAAAAATCGAGAGAGAATGAACATGTTGCTAATGTTGACAGTGAATTGCTTTTTGTTGCTTAACCACACATGGTCACAAAGAAAAAAGTGAAGAACCATATTTGATTATGGTCAATGGGAAGTGAGCACTAAGCCATGAAGGATGCTACAAACACTGTCAGAAGAAAAAGAATCCACTCGATATGATTTCTTACTTCAAGTTCCCTCTCATTCTATATGAAATATTAAGAATATTTCTTATATTGAGAGATGAAATAAAATGGTTGTGAAATGTCCTTTAAGAGTTTCCTTAAAAGAAAAAAAAAAAAGGCTTTTCTAAAACAAAATTATTTTGCAATTATTCATGGAGTGCTTCATAATTCCCATAATTCTTGCTGAAACTTCAAGAACAGACACCCAGATATATAGTAAATACATAATAAAATATGTACCTGTTACAATATTTCTGTTAATTAACACCTCTGTTAATACAAGGAAAATGTGATATAGGTTATGATAAAATAAGAATCATGAATAAGAGTCACTTCATTTCTCTGTGTCAGTTAGGGTAAAACAGGAAAGTAGATTGCACTGAATAATATCTTGCAGAAATTAAAATTTAGAAAATTTGAGGGAAACTAGGCCTCTGAGGGAAGTTAGAGGATCAGAGGAAAGTCACTAATGCGATCTCTTGAAGCAGGGGCGCTGGGGCACACAGAGGAGCTTGCAGGGAGATCTGGAATTCAGTCATGTCCAGCCCGTGGGGTCAGACTACAAAGGGAAGTGGTGGAAAAGTTGGTGGAAAGCTCATTTCCTGTCAGTCTCGTTTCTGTTGGTCAGCAGATCTAGCAATTGGGAAAAAGAGAGGACACAGGACGGGATTGGAAGAGACTAAACCAGGGTTCACTAGACCTCTGTCTTCTACTGCTGGGAAGAACAAGGATAAATTGAAACTTGCATGCATCTCCATGCCTGTCTCTTGCTATCTAGCCTTGACAGCCTCAAAGAGTAATGGCTGCTAATTCACTATACTTCCAAAATCTCACTCAGTTTTCACTTTTGCACCAGCAGTAAATCTCCACCATATGGGGAAGAGGATTCTGAGGAATGCCGTGTCAGCTTGGCCAAGTTAACCCCGAATGATAGCACCACACAGTACCACTCAATCAACAGATACTGAGTACCTACTGTGCATCAGGTACTCATCTTATGTTCAGGGATGAAAGACACTCTCCATCCTCACCAAATAAGCCATTTATTAAGGGGGAAGAATATGGAAAAAATATTGTAATCAGGGTGGGAAGAGTAACTCTGTTTAACACCAGTGGCTGGGTGCTGCTGCTGCTGCTAAGCTGCTTCAGTCATGTCCGACTCTGTGCGACCCCATAGGACAGCAGCCCACCACGATCCGCCGTCCCTGGGATTCTCCAGGCAAGAACACTGGAGTGGGTTGCCATTTCCTTCTCCAATGCATGAAAGTGAAAAGTGAAAGTGAAGTGGCTCAGTAGTGTCCAACTCTTCACAACCCCATAGACTACAGCCTACCAGGCTCCTCCATCTATGGGATTTTCCAGGCAAGAGTACTGGAGTGGGGTGCCATTGCCTTCTCCCAATGGCTGGGTAATTCAACACTATACCCAACCCATTTCTCTCTGGCTCACTGTCTCCACCAAAGATGAAAAAACTAATAAGTTTGACAGTCTTTTTTGAAACTAGGAGTAATCATGTGACAAAATTATTGCAAATTGGATCTGATTGGATTTCTAATTGGTGCTTTGGGAAGTCATTGTTTCTTTCTGATGATGAGGTTAATCACAGCTCTATCCCCTTTCTAGCTTTGAATGTGGATGTGAAGTCTGGTGTGTTTTAGTGACTATCTTTCAACTCTGATGAAAAGGCCAAGAACATTTCAGAGATGCTGGCCTTGACATTGCGAACCCATTAAATGCCAACAGATTTCACATTCTAGATTTCTTAATAAGTAAGAAACAACAAACTCATATTTCTTTAAGCCTTTATACTTTGAGTTTCCTGTTACTTGTAGTTAAATGCATCCTATTTCAGCTATGGAAATAGCTATCATAAAGAAAATATAAAATCAAAAATAGCTTCCCTAAGAAACATACAGAGGAATTGTTTTCTTCATGTGCAGGTAGATAAAGGTAGACAATTTTACCCAGGTATATAAATATAAAACAATAAAATAAATTCATTATATGAAAGCAAAGATACTTTTCACAGTTCTTTTATGCCCTAGAAAGTTCAGGATATATCTTCCAGTTGAAAATTAAAGGAAGTAAACAGAATGCTGCTGCTAAGTCACTTCAGTCCTGTCCGACTCTGTGTGACCCCATAGACGGCAGCCCACCAGGTTCCCCCGTCCCTGGGATTCTCCAGGCAAGAACACTGGAGTGGGTTGCCATTTCCTTCTCCAATGCATGAAAGTGAAAAGTGAAAGTGAAGTCACTCAGTCGTGTCCCACTCTTAGCGACCCCATGGACTGCAGCCTACCAGGCTCCTCCGTCCATGGGATTTTCCAGACAAGAGTACTGGAGTGAGTAAACAGAATAGAATGTTTTTAAACCTTCCTTAATAGCACTGAGATCTGAGTAGAGCAATATTCAGTGGATGTTCCATCATTGATACTGCATGAGTGTTTTGAAGAGAAACATTCAGGAATGGAAAGTGTTGGTGAAAACAATGGACTATTGGCTAAATTGTAAATGAGAGAAAAGCAGTTGAGACTGGCTATAGTCAGTACCTTAGAATGTATGATATTATGTTGGTATGTGTGCCAGGTGGCACAGTGGTAAAGAATCCACCTGCCAATGCAGGAGACTCGGGTTCAGTCCCAGGGTCAGGCAGATCCCCTGGAGTAGGAAATGGCAACCCTCTCCAGTATTCTTGCCTGGAAAGCTGTAGTCCATGAGGTCACAAAGAGTCAGACACAGCTGAGCAACTGAACACTCCCGTATGTACTAGCACTTCTTTATGTATCAAAGATAGGTGTTATTTTATCACCATACTCATATGTTAATCCCAGACTTATCTTCAGAAAACTCCTTAACACAGAACTCCAGCTAGTCATTGTTTATCAATTAGAACCGATATCTTGGGGTGGGGGGGGGGAATCACTTTCAGTCATAATGTTGAAATATCATGAGAGATCTAGGAGTTGAAAATAAAAACCTTAGGTTAATCCTTGCATTTCAGGTCAATTTAGAAACAATACATTTTTGGGATAAAAGAGGAGCTTGATAATGAAAAGACTTTTGAAATTCAGAACTATCTGAACTTGAATTCTGAATTTTGGATGCTGGTTAAGAGAATTTATCTCTTAGCTTCTATCCTCTCTAAAAATGGGATAAAATACCTAACTCATAGATGTAAGTAATAAATGAGCTGATTTATTGAAAATATTATCTGTAAAACATCTATGATGATGGTAATAATGTCTTGGCGGTTTAGTCACTAAACCAGGTCCGACTCTTGTGACCCCACGGACTGTAGCCTGCCCGTGGGATTCTCCAGGCAAGAATACTGGAATCTGCTGCCATTTCCTTTTCCAATAATGTCTTAGATCTTTTTGATTGAAATCAAGGAGGAAAAAAAAAGCGTGACTATCAAATGGGACTCACATTAAATGGAAATTCTTGAGCCATTTCTAATTAGACTATAAGAATGTATATGAAGTTACTTGAAAGAACCAAAAAACAGAGAAGTAACTCAGACCCACAAAACAGAAATACCGTATTCTTCAGATTAAATATTTTAAAAAGTCTGTTGTAAGGATAGAGGTACTACAACACTGAAATGAGCCATTATTATGCAGAAAAGGATCAACAGGCCTTTCTCAACCCCAAATTTACAACGTTTCAATTTGTAGTTAGGATCATGACCAGCAATCCCTTCTACTTTCATCAAACCTGTCTCATTAAAGGACTGATCCAGATTTTATAAGACTTCAACACAAACAATCTATGGGTCTTTCTCTGAGGAAAGGAATGAAAAAAAAATTAGATTTGAAAAGAATAGTCAAGTAAAATAAGAAATCACAAAAAGTAACTGTAGACTAAATGATCCAGGCCTCTTTTCTGAGATCTGCTTAGGCAACTTACAAGTAATTCTTAGAGATGCTTTCTGGTTCCTATTTGGCTTTTCATACCTGAAACACTGCCCAACTCTTAGCAACTCCCAACCCTCACAGGGGTAGAAGACAGAGAGGACACTGAATATTAAGATTCATCAAGTTCACAGCAAATCCCCCTCTGGCTCTGCTCTAAGTCATTCTAAGTCATGTTGAAGTAGCAAAGCAATAGAAAATTCAGTTCTCATTGCATTTGAGTATTTTTCTTTAAGCACTGGGCATTGCAACCAAATTTGAAATAGCTTCCTAGTCTAGTTATTAGTAACTTAGTCCTCCTAGAGGAGTGGTTTTTCAACACTTGCTGCTAAGCTACTAAGCTGCTAATTTGCTTCAGTCGTGTCTGACTCTGTGCGACCCCATAGACAGCAGCCCACCAGGCTCCCCCGTCCTTGGGATTCTCCAGGCAAGAACACTGGAGCGGGTTGCCATTTCCTTCTCCAATGCATGAAAGTGAAATGTGAAAGTGAAGTCGCTCTGTCGTGCCCAACTCTTAGCGACCCCATGGACTGCAGCCTACCAGCCTCCTCCGTCCATGGGATTTTCCGGGCAAGAGTACTGGAGTGGGGTGCCATTGCCTTCTCTGAACACTTGCTGGACATCAAAATGATCCAGTGTACTGTTAAAAACTTCCAGTGCCTGAGTCTATTCTAAAAGTTCTGATTGAACAGGTCCTAACAAGGGCCTGAGCATCAGTATTTAACCACTGTCAAGGATATTCTAATGTGAAACTATTAGGGGAAACACACTGACTGAAACCGCCCACCCTGACCAGGCACCATAGTAAACCATCTGGGTGAGTTGTTTCACAACAGGAGGAACATAGAACTAATAAGCCACCACCAACCAGAAGAGTTCAGGAAAGGTCAAAAGGAGATGCCACGTGTCCTTCCATCTCCCAGAATCCTTCTTGTTGGCATCCATCTTGTCTGAGCAATGGGTGCCCCACTGGGAAGAAACCTGAGTCAGAGTGATTGGCCTGAGGAACCCAAAAACTAATCCCATCACTTAAAACCCGAGACGGCAAGCCACATGGCAGAGCCATTCTCTTGGGTTCCCTTACCCTCCTGCTCTCCACCCGGATGCCCCTTCCCAATAAAGTCTCTTATTTGTCAGCACATGTGTCTCCTCCTATAATTCATTTCTGAGTGTTAGACAAGAACCACCTTTTGGGTCCTGTAAGGAGTCCCCGTCTCTGCAAAAAAAAATCAGGGTTAAGATTCACTGACCTAGGGTGTTGAAAGATTCTAAAATATGTATCATATTTGTCTAATGAAGTCTGTATTATAACTGGTAGTTGAAAATTAAACAGCATATTATTTCTTAATTTCAGATTGCTATAAGGATTAATCTATACGGAGACTTAGTGCCCACTTAAGGGTGTACCAAGCAGAGGAGAACGGAGAAGCAGAAAAGAAATTCAGAAACTTCCTATTTTTTTTTGCCCTAAAAAACAGGAATCAGACAATCAGAAAGAACATGATACATATTGATACGTTTTTATCAACTGCAATAACAAACCAAAAAAGGAAAAATTTTAAATACATAAAAATGAAAAGCCCAACAAGGTAATGGGACATGAGTAGATGTTAAATATTCCTGGATAACTCAAAATTGCTAGTTGTAGCATATCTGTAGGTGGGGAATTTTTTTTTCAGACATCAGATTAAAGAATCTGACAGTGTGACAGGTTATGACACGATAAGTTCTGTCATTTTGATTCCTTTATTCATTCTCTATCAGTTTTATTAAATAGCAAACATGAATTTTCCTGGACACTATTGTAACAATTATCATACAGCCATTCAGTCTATCAAGAGGAGGACAGGATGGCAAAATAAATAAATAAATAAAATGAAACTGCAGTTTGATATAAGATGGAAAAAAAACCATTTGCCCCAGTTTAAAAAAAAAAAATAGAGTCAGTTTGGGAAAGAATAGAAAAAAAAATCTATTTTTGATATTCAATGTGATTCCATTTAGCTCCAGAGTTGGCAAAGACTGAAAGAGAAAAATGGTGTCTGTATAGATCAAAATAAGTGCAGTGAAGAAAATGACCTAATTTAGTTGTTTTCAAATTTTCTTTTTGATTTGGAATCCTTTATTTCAACATAAATCTTGGTCAAATGCTCAATATGGAAAATGAAAATAGCAGAGTTGACCTTGGTGAGAAAAAACTGGGAAAAGTTGAAATAAGACCCTTGATGGGTTGGGTGAAAGTGTCTCATGACTTTTAAACTTTTAGCAACCCATGTTCCACATCCTCAGAACTGTAACAAAGATGCAGAAAACAGTTTAAAAGCCACTAATCAAGGGAATTCAGATTCTTCTGCTAACAAAAGAGACATTTTCTTTTTTTAAGAGAAGATTAACTTTTCCACTGATAACAGTAGATATAAGCAAATAGTGCTTTGCTTTGTTTTTTATCCTACTAATATGTAAATACTTTTGCTGTAGAGGAATCCATTAAACTGTGGAACTGAATTTATGACACATTTACTGAGCACCTTTATATGTTAAGAATTCTACTAAAAGCCAAGGTATAAAGGACTAAATAGAATTAAGGAGTAGGTAGAAAGGGAAAAGAGAAAGATCCTTTAGTCAATTTTATTTATTAACTATTGTTTGAGCACATATTGAGCACCAGACACTGTTCTAAATGCTAAAAATACATAAATGTCCCCACCAGCAAATAAGCAAAACTCCAAAGAACTTATGTTCCATCCCAGGAAGATAGAATGTAAATAAACATTAGGACTGAATGAGAAGATGACATCTATGAAGTAAGAAAGTTTGGGAATGCTGGAGGTATAGTTACCATTTCAAACAGGGAGATCATTTAGGTCTTATTGAGAAGGTACACTTGAGAAAGACCTGAAGTAGGAAAGGAGTATATCATGAGGATATCTGAGAACACCATTCCAAGCAGAGGGAAGAATCAGTAGAGAGGCCCTGATCTGAGAGAGAGTTTCGTTGGAGGAATAGTGTGGTAGCTAGCTGGGTTTAAGAGAAAGATTAGTAGGACCTGGGGTCAGAGAGGTAAAGAGGTATGGATGGAGCATGGCAGAGCGCACGCGCGCGTGCGCACACACACACACACACACTCACTCACACACTCACTCACACACACTCCCCACAGACAATTGTGTAACTACCACTTTGAGTGAGAAGGTGATCTAACCCAAGGATTTGAGCAGAGGAGTAATATGCTTTGACTTTCATACTAAAAAGGATTATTCTAATTCCTACACTGAGATTAGGTCAGGTTTGGGGAGAAAGCCGGGAATAGTAGAATCCAGAGACATCCAGTAGAATCCATTTAGACAGCTGTTTACAATAGCATAAGTGTGAAAATGAAGTGGTTTGGATTAGGGAGATGAAGAGATTTGCAAGTGTTTTCAGATGTTTTTTCAGATGGAGATAAAGGGGCTTCCCAGGTGACTCAGTGATAAAGAATCCACCTGCCATTGCAGCATCTATCCCTTGGTCAGGAAGATCCCCTGGAGTAGGAAATGGCAATCTTTCTTGGAAAATACCATGGACAGAAGAGTCTTGCAGGCTACAGTCCATGAGGTCACAAAACGTCAGACACAATTTAGTGACTGAACACAAGCACGCGCACACAAGATGAAGGTAATAGAATCTTGTGGTCAATTGAATGGATGGATGGTATGAAAGAAAGAATCAGAGTGCAGGATTATTCCTAGATTTTTAGCAGGGAAATTGGAATAATGCATCTTTCAATGTTTTTCCTCATGTTACTGCTTCCACTGATGATGCTTTCTTTTTAGTTTTGCCATTTTAAAATTCTATCAATCTTTCCATTAATGACTAATGTGTTCCCTGCTAACAGAAACATTTATTATTCCCTCAAAATGAAAAGATTGTCTTTCTTTTTGAACAGCCACAGTCTTTTTTGATGTCTTCTCATGGAAACGACATTTGCTCCTTGGAAGAAAAGGTATGACCAACCTAGACAGCATATTAAAAAGCAGAGACATTACTTTGCCAACAAAGGTCTGTCTAATCAAAGCTATGGTTTTTCCAGTAGTCATGCCTGGATGTGAGAGTTGGACTATAAATAAAGCTGAGCACTGAAGAATTGATGCTTTTGAACTGTGGTGTTGGAGAAGACTCTTGAAAGTCCCTTGGACTGCAAGGAGATCCAACCAGACCATCGTCAAGGAAATCAGTCCTGAATATTCATTAGAAGGACTGATGCTGAAGCTGAAACTCCAATACTTTGGCTACCTGATGTGAAAAACTGACTGATTGGAAAAGACCCTGATGTTGGGAAAGATTGAAGGCAAGAAGAGGGGGATGACAGAGGATGAAATGGTTGGATGGTATCACTGACTCAATGGACATGAGTTGGAGTAAATTCTGGGAGTTGGTGATGGACAGGGAGGCCTGGCATGCTGCAGTCCATGGGGTCACAAAGAGTCGGACACGACTGAACTGAACGACTAAACTGAAAGTGAAACATGGTACGTATCAACACCAGCTTCATACTGGAGCTTTTTGTGATGCTGTCAAGCTTTCTTACTAGACAACCAGTATTTTCAGGAGAACAAATAAAAGTTGATAACAAGATGGCCCCTGATGTATTAGATGAACAATATTAATGCATAAATGACATTTCCAGAATATGTTTGCGAATTAAAATTTGGCCTTTTCTCATTCATCTGTATCCATACTTTATTTATATCAGTGGTTACTTTTTTTTTTTGCCAGTTATAAACAGAATATATTAATAGGTTCAATAGAGGATGAGGATTAGTTGATAAGGCAAATAATTTGATAGAGAAGAGATTGCAAAGGTGGCTATTTTAATTTTGTGAAGAAATAGGTAACTGTAGGAAGTGGCGGAAAGCCTATTTTATTAAACACTTACTGTTATGTGTCAAGTGCTTTATGTCTGATCTTCTTTTATCCTCAAAACTGTGTAGATATGTGCTCAGCATTTCCATTCTGCAGATAAGAGAGATGAGAATCAAAGAAGTGAAATAACCTTGCAAAAGTCACATCATTCATGTGGTGCAGGAACTCAAGTCCTTTGATCCTCGACTCCTTGCCTTTGCCTTTTGTATCACGTTGCTTCCCCAGATCACTGGCCTTTCTTTCTACACTGTAAATTCAATAAGAATGTTTTGAAAGTTTCTTTTATTTAAATGTAAATTTATGGAAAATTGAAAGGCAAGTAAACAACTTTGCATATAGAGTCTGGAGCAACTGAAGGTTACCTGAGTATCTGTCACGAAGGGCACTGAAAGCTTTATGTCAGGAAGCAAAAGCTAAGACTCCATCGTTGTTGTCTAGTCACTCAGGTGTGTGCAACCCCATGGACTGTAGCCCTCCAGGATCCTCTGTCCATGAGATTTTCCAGACAAGAATACTGGAGTGGGATTGCCATTTCCTTCTTTAGGGGATCTTCGATCTTTAAGGACTGAACTCAAATCTCCTTCATTTCCCGCACTGGCAGGCAGACTTTTTACCACTGAATAACCTGGGAAGCACATAAGACTCCATGGTACCTGGCAAACACGCACACACAGTGATTTAAATAAGCCCCACCTCCTTGTTAAAAAGTCATCATAACGTGGAAAGAAAACAACTTCTAATTAGAAGTAATGAAACGGTTCTTAAGCAGTTGACTTGCTTTTTACACTCCTTTCTAGGAAATATCTCTAGAAGCACTAAAGCTGTTTTGATTCTAAATGTGTTTATTTTAATAAAGCTACTTTTTAAAAGATCATACAGAACGGTAAGTTCTGAAAGACAGAACCTGTTCTGTTAGAGCCCTGAAATTCAAAACAAAGCTGAGCAGTAAATTGATAATTCAGAGAAGGTGTAAAAATAGAATCTTTGATCCCTCCTGGGCATTAGTATCACTTTTTTTTTTTCTAAAGAAGAAAGGAGCTTTCTGTTAATCTCATAGTCTTTCCATCTGTAACTGAGATCAAAGAAAAATAATCTTTTTTTAAGTTGGCATAGAAAATGTAGCCAGAAATTTGGTCACTGTTTTAACTTAGATTGGTTTAGGGCTGAGGTCAATCTGAGATGTTGAGAAAAGGAGAAATTTTACATTTCCTGAAAAGCAAATTGTAATAATAATTCATCCTTTAACTAAATGCATTAAGGGCATAGTGTGTTTTGAGCTCTGCTGTCAGTAACTGAGATTCAGAGATAAAACGAAGAGTCTGCATCCTCAAGGGATTTCATCTATCTGTTAGGTGAGTTGAAAAGTGAAAGTAAGTCAGTCATGTCCAACTCTTTGTGACCCCATGGACTGTAGGCCCACCAGACTCAGACTTTGTCCATGGGATTCCCTAGGCAAGAATACTGGAGTGGGTTGCCATTTCCTTCCCCAGGGGATCTTCCTGACCCAGGGATCAAACCCAGGTCTCCTGCATTGCAGGCAGATTCTTTACCATCTCAGCCACCAAAGAAGTCCATTAGGTGAGACACATGTAGAAATCTGGAGAATTGGAAGACAATAGGCTGGGGGTGGTTTAAATTATTATACTTGTTTCATTTAATACAAGGCTTATACTTTTTATAAGAAGGAAGACCTTTTTTATTAAAAGCATGTGCTGTGTGTTCAGTCCTGTCTAACTATTTGTGATCCCATGGGCAGTAGCTGGCCAGACTCCTCTCTCCATGGAATTTCCCAGGCAAGAATACTGGAGCGGGTTGCCATTTCCTACCCTAGGGGATCTTCCCAACCAGTGTCTCTGGTGTCTCCTGCAAGGGCCAGTGGGTTCTTTACTGCTAGTGTCACCTGGGAAGCCCCCTTTATTAAAAGAGGGTTATTTAATACAAGACTTGTGCTTTTATAAGAAGCAAGTTTCCCTTCCCCAACCTGATGGAAAAGGAAAGCACTAAATGCTGAGGACATGTATATTAAATAAATTATTCAACTTTAGAAGTTCACACTTGAACAAGTTAATGTGCGAGTGACCATCTTGAAGCATTAGAAAAAGTGAATCTCACCCTAATCCTGCAATAGAATCACAGATGCTGAAACAGAAGCTCCATGGGCATGGCCATGGCATTTCTATTTTTAAAAACCTTTCAGATGATTCTAACGCTCAGCTAGTATTGAAAACCATTGATTAAGACATACAGGAGACAGGGTTTCCTACAAAGACAGGTAGGTACTTAAAAGTTTCAATTTTGGTTGGGATTCTAGGGAAACTGGAAAAAAAAATACAAAAGGAGACTGAGAAATAGAAAAGGATGAGGAAAGACAAAGAAGCAGAAAGATATGAATGCATGTTTTTGCTCCTGAAACAATGGCAAGCTTGTTTCTGATCCTCTCTCTTTTTGTGGTTTTATTTCACCAAGCAGATTACTGTTATCAGGTTAAACCTTAATCTTTCTTGAAGAATGGGGATTTACAGTTGATTTGTGTTTGTATTCATCCCAACTGGTCACTTCTGTTTTACTCTGCACCCTTCTGGGGAACAGCATAGCAACTGGAAAACACATGATTCTCTCTCAAATGTTGACTTATTTATTCATGCCCTGTGCTGCCCCCCCATTCACACATACACACACCTGTTTATCTGTCTATCTATCTACAGAAAGAGAGAGAGAAAACATCCACCTATTCAGCGCTGACCCTTTACATTCTTAGGAGGAAGTTGCAGTTGCAGCAAGTGAATATAAACTGTACTGTGATTGGTTGAATTCAGTTCAGTTCAGTTCAGTCACTCAGTCGTGTCCGACTCTTTGTGACCCCATGAATCGCAGCACGCCAGGCCTCCCTGTCCATCACCAACTCCCAGAGTTCACTCAGACTCACATCCATTGAGTCAGTGATGCCATCCAGCCATCTCATCCTCTGTCGTCCCCTTCTCCTCCTGCTCCCAATCCCTCCCAGCATCAGAGTCTTTTCCAATGAATCAGCTCTTCCCATGAGGTGGCCAGAATACTGGAATTTCAGCTTTAGCATCATTCCTTCTAAAGAAATCCCAGGGCTGGTCTCCTTCAGAATGGACTGGTTGGATCTCCTTGCAGTCCAAGGGACTCTCAAGAGTCTTCTCCAACACCACACTTCAAAAGCATCAATTCTTCCACTCTCAGCTTTCTTCACAGTCCAACTCTCACATCCGTACATGACCACAGGAAAAACCATAGCCTTGAGTAGACGGACCTTTGTTGGCAAAGTAATGTCTCTGCTTTTCAATATGCTATCTAGGTTGGTCATAACTTTCCTTCCAAGGAGTAAGCATCTTTTAATTTCATGGCTGCAATCACCATCTGCAGTGATTTTGGAACCCAGAAAAATAAAGTCAGCCACTGTTTCCACTGTTTCCCCATCTATTTCCCATGAAGTGATGGGACCAGATTAGTTTTCTGAATGTTGAGCTTTAAGCCAACTTTTTCACTCTCCACTTTCACTGTCATCAAGAGGCTTTTTAGTTCCTCTTCATCTTCTGCCATAAGGGTGGTGTCATCTGCATATGTGAGTTTATTGATATTTCTCCCAGCAATCTTGATTTCAGCTTGTGCTTCTTCCAGCCCAGCGTTTCTCATGATGTACTCTACATATAAGTTAAATAAGCAGGGTGACAATATACAGCCTTGACGTTCTCTTTTTCCTATTTGGAACCAGTCTGTTGTTCCATGTCGAGTTCTAACTGTTGCTTCCTGACCTGCATACAGATTTCTCAAGAGGCAGTTCAGGTGGTCTGGTGTTCCCATCTCTTTCAGAATTTTCCAGAGTTTGTAGTGGTCCACACAGTCAAAGGCTTTGGCATAGTCAATAAAGCAGAAATAGATGTTTTTCTGGAACTCTCTTGCTTTTGCATGATCCAGCGGATGTTGGCAATTTGATCTCTGGTTCCTCTGCCTTTTCTAAAACCAGCTTGAACATCTGAAAGTTCACGGTTCACGTATTGCTGAAGCCTGGCTTGGAGAATTTTGAGCATTACTTTACTAGCATGTGAGATGAGTGCAATTGTGCAATAGTTTGAGCATTTTTTGGCATTGCCTTTCTTTGGGATTGGAATGAAAACTGACCTTTTCCAGTCCTGTGGCCACTGC
>NW_011495081.1:3820208-3844657 GCF_000754665.1 Bison bison bison | reverse complement strand
TCATCTTTCAGGATTTGAAATAGCTCCACTGGAATTCCATCACCTCCACTAGCTTTGTTTGTAGTGATGCTTTCTAAGGCCCACTTGACTTCACATTCCAGGATGTCTGGCTCTAGGTCAGTGATCACACCATCGTGATTATCTGGGTCCTAAAGATCTTTTTTGTACAGTTCTTCTGTGTATTCTTGCCACCTCTTCTTAATATCTTCTGCTTCTGTTAGGTCCGTACCATTTCTGTCCTTTATTGAATCGTGAATTATGTTCCCACAAAAGGAATGTGCAGAAGTCCCAATTCCCAGTATCTGTGACTGTGACCTCATTTTGAAACTAAATAGGGCCCTGTGGGGCTCCCAAGCACAGAAGCCTTTGTGTTCCCCATTTCTTGTAGGCAAGACTCCAGCCTTCAGGACCTTCCATGAGTCCCAAAGGACAGATTCGAACAGTTGCTAATCAAGGGAGGAGCAGCCAAGAAATCACCTGAGGTTAGACTAAAGGAAACCAGTGCTGTGCTATGCTTAGTCACTCAGTGGTGTCTGACTCTTTGCAACCCCATTACTGTAGCCTGCCAGGCTCCTCTTTCCATGGGATTCTCCAGGCAAGAATACTGGAGTGGGCTGTCATGCCCTCCTCCAGGGGATCTTCCCAACCCAGGGATCGAACCCAGGTCTCCCGCACTGCAGGCAGATTCTTTACCATCTGAGCCAACACAGAAGCCCAAGATTACTGGAGTGGGTAGCCTATCCCTTCTCCAGATCTTCCCAATCCAGGAATAGAACCGGAGTCTCCTACATTCCAAGTAGATTCTTTACCAGATGAGCTACCAGGAAAGCCCTAAAGGGACTGGGGAAGCTCATTAAGATTAAGAGACTGACCACCCGAGACCCTGAACACACCCTTATCAGCAAATCCACCCTTGAACCTTTGCCATAAAACTTCGCACCAAACTCCCCTGAGCTGGAACACATAGGATTTCTAAGCAGGATCTCTCTGTGTATCCCTTTGCCTGGCAAAGTAATAAAGCTATCCTTTTCTACTTCACCCAAAACTCTGTCTCTGAGATTCGATTTGGCACCAGTGCACAGAGAGGTTGATTTTCGCATCAATTTGGAAAATAATTCTTTGTAGATGTGATCAAGTCAAGATGAGGTCATTAGAGTAAGCCCAAATCCAGTATGACTCATGTCCCACTTCTGACACATCCCTTGGGCTTCCCTGGTGGCTCAGTGGTTAAAGTGTCTTCCTGGAATCTGGGAGACCCGGGTTCGATCCCTGGGTCTGGAAGATCCCCTGGAGAAGGAAATGGCAACCCATTTCAGTACTCTTGCCTGGAGAATCCCATGGAGGGAGGAGCCTGGTAGGCTACAATCCATGGGGTCGTAAAGAGTCGGACACAACTGAGTGACTTCACTAACACTGACATATAAGAAGGGAACACAGAGACATAGACAGATACACACAAGAAGAATGCCATGTGATTATCGAAGCAGAGATTGAAGTGTTGTAGTTGCCAGTCAAAGGCCATCTGGGGCCACCAGAAGCTGGAAGAGGCAAAGTTTTTTCTTCTGGAGACTTTGAAAGGAACATAGCCCTCTGCCAACACTGTGATTTCAAACTCTAGAACCCAGAATAGGGAAAGAATAAATTTCTATTGCTTTACACTGCCATGTTTATAGTACCTTATTACAGCAGTTGTAAGAAACTATACACCTACCTTTACATGATAGGGAATCATATACCTTATTAGGTTGTGGATGAAATTCATAGAGATTTACCCTAAAAAGGGAAGAAAGTAGGCCCATTGCTTCCTTTCTTTTTTAACCTATCACATAGAGACATAACTATATGAGCAATCATATAATGTGAGATATTTATTAAGTGGGAAAGAACTTACATGTTGTCATAGGAACACATAATAGGGACCCCTAATTTAGTCAGTGGAGAAGGGGTTTCAAGGGAAGTCAAAGAAAGTCTTCTATGAGGAATGGTATTTAAGATGATCCTTGAAAAATGAAAGAAGTCAGCCAGACAAAGCAGAAAGAAAGGTGTTCTGGAGAAAAGGAGAGTGTGTAATTGGGCCTAAACTTGAGATATCTTTGGTGTAATTGAAAACCACACAAACATGCTTGCCGGCTGAAGCCTCTCCCACATAATCCTGTTAAAGATGTCATTTACTTACTGTGATGTTTGGC
The DNA here is from genome assembly GCF_000754665.1 of Bison bison bison. Taxonomy (NCBI): domain Eukaryota; kingdom Metazoa; phylum Chordata; class Mammalia; order Artiodactyla; family Bovidae; genus Bison; species Bison bison. The sequence goes on along the minus strand of NW_011495081.1, from coordinate 3,842,468 downwards.
CACTGTTCTTTCTTCCTTCACCTTTTCTTGGAATTCCTTTAGCATCTCAACTTAAGACCAGAAGTTCCTTGGTTTTCATTAGTCTCTTTTATTTTGTAAACTCTGATCCAGGAATTTAGGTTCTGGAAATTCATTCCAGAGGATACTAGCATTAGACATAACCCTGGTGGAAAGGGAAAATGGGACGGTTTAGTTTCTGCCTTCTAGTATGCGAATAGAGTCTAGGGGAAAACATGGATAAAAGGTCTGGAGAAGGCTTAGACAACAGTTCTCAAATTACAACCTAAAGAAAAATATTCAAAGGATTAACATATTCTGTCTTTAAAAGTTCCCATAAAGTTTGGAGGAATGCTGAATTGTTAACGCTGTCTAGGTTGGTCATAACGTTCCTTCCAAGAGGTAAGCGTCTTTTAATTTCATGGCTGCAATCACCATCCGCAGTGATTTTGGAGCCCAGAAAAATAAAGTCAGCCACTGTTTCCACTGTTTCCCCATCTATTTGCCATAAAGTGATGGGACCAGATGCCATGATCTTGGTTTTCTGAATGTTGAGTTTTAAGACAACTTTTTCACTCTCCTCTTTCACTTTCATCAAGAGGCTCTTTAATTCTTCACTTTCTGCCCTAAGGGTGGTATCATCTGCATATCTGAGGTTATTGATATTTCTCCCAGCAATCTTGTTTCCAGCTTCTGCTTCATTCAGCCCAGCGTTTCTCATGATATACTCTGCATATAAGTTAAATAAGCAGGGTGACAATATACAGCCTTGACGTACTCCTTTTACTATTTGTCAGAATCAAGTTTCTATTGGCTACAACCAAGAATATGCTTACAGGATATCTCTGATTACATTGCTTCATGGAATATATTTTGGGGGAAAGTAGTTTAGGAATCCATGTATATACCCAAAATAGTATCATGGAACATGTCCTTTTAGCCATCTCTGATCAAGGCCCAGATGCCTTCAATAGTCCAATCTTTTCTTCTAATGCCTCCTAGAGAAGTAAGAAAATTAGGATCTACTGTTGGTAAGGATATGGAGAAAAGGAAATTCTCATACTCTGTTGTGGGAATGCAAATAGGTGCAACAACTGTGGAAAACAGTGAGCCTCAAAGTCAAGTGGGCCTTATGAAGCATCACTACAAACAAAGCTAGTGGAGGCAATGGAATTCCAGTTGAGTTATTTCAAATCTTAAGAGACGATGCTATGAAAGTGCTGCAGTCAATATGGAAATTTGGAAAACTCAGCAGTGGCCACAGGACTGGAAAAAGTCAGTTTTCATTCCAATCCCAAAGAAAGGCAATGCCAAAGAATGCTCAAAGTACTGTACGATTGCACTCATCTTACACACTAGTAAAGTAATGCTCAAAATTCTCCAAGCCAGGCTTCAGCAATATGTGAACCATCAAACTCCAGATGTTCAAGCTGGATTTAGAAAAGCCAGAGGAACCAGAGATCAAATTACCAACATCCGTTGGATCATCCAAAAGGCAAGAGTTCTAGGAAAAAAACATCTATTTCTGCTTTGTTGACTATGCCAAAGCCTTTGACTGTGTGGACCACTACAAACTCTGGAAAATTCTGAAATAGATGGGAACACCAGACCACCTGACTTGCCTCTTGATAAATCGGTATGCAGGTCAGGAAGCAACAGTTAGAACTGGACATGGAACAACAGACTGGTTCCAAATAGGAAAAGGAGTACGTCAAGGCTGTATATTGTCACCCTGCTTATTTAACTTATATGCAGAGTACATCATGAGAAATGCTGGGCTGAGGATGTCCAAGCTGGAATCAAGATTACCAGGAGAAATATCAATAACTCAGATATGCAGATGACACCACCCTTAGGGCAGAAAGTGAAGAAGAACTAAAGAGCCTCTTGAAGAAAGTGAAAGAGGAGAGTGAAAAGTTGTCTTAAAACTCAACATTCATAAAACTAAGATTATGGCATCTTGTCCCAACACCTCATGGCAAATAGATGGGAAAACAGTGGAAACAGTGGCTGACTTTATTTTTCTGGGCTCCAAAATCACTGCAGATGGTAAGTGCAGCCATGAAATTAAAAGACACTTGCTCCTTGGAATAAAAGCTATGACCAACCTAGACAGCATATTAAAAAGCAGAGACATTATTTTGCCAACAAAAGTCTGTCTAGTCAAAGCTGCGGTTTATCCAGTAGTTATGCATGGATTTGAGACTTGGACTATAAAGAAAGCTGAGTACTGAAAAATTGATGCTTTTGAACTGTGGTGTTAGAGGACTCTTGAGAGTCCCTTGAACTGCAAGGGGATCCAACTAGTCCATCCTCAAGGAAATCAGTCCTGAATATTCATTGGAAGGACTGATGCTGAACCTGAAACTCTAATACTTTGGCCACCTGATGTGAAGAATTGACTCATTGGAAAAGGCCCTGATGCTGGGAAAGATTGAAGGGGGGAGGAGAAGGGGATGACAGAGGATGAGATGGTTGGATGGCATCACCGACTCAATGGACATGAGTTTGAGTAAACTTCGGGAGTTGGTGATGGACAGGGAGGCCTGGCATGCCTTAGTCCATGGGGTCACAAAGAGTCGGATATGACTGAGTGACTGAAATGAACTGAACTGAACTTGGAAAACAGTATGGAGGTTCCTTAAAAACTAAAAATGGAACCACCATATGACCCAGCAATTCCTCTCCTGGGCATATATCAGAAAAAAACAAAAAACACTAATTTGATAAGATATATGAACCCCAGTGTTTATACCAGCAATATTTATAGTTCTCACGATATGGAAACAACTTAAGTGTCCATCAAGAGATAAATGAACAAAGAAGATGAGATATACATATGAATATATTTGCATATATACATATATACATATATATACATATATATATACACACACTTACAATGAAATACTATGCAGCTATAGGAAATAATGAACTTTAGCCATTACGGCAACATGGTAGACTTGGAAGGCATTATGCTAAGTGAAATAAGTCAGACAGAGAAATAGCGTGCGGTATCAACTTTTATGTGGAATCTAAAATATATAGCAAATTAGTGAATATAATAAAAAAGAAGCAGACTCAGAGATTCAGAGAACAAACTGGTGGCTACCAGTTAGGGAAAGATGGGCAATATGTACATAGGGGATTAAGAGGTACAAAATTTAGATATAAAATAAGCTACAGTGACACATATAATATGGTGAATAAAGCCAATGTTTTGTATCTGTGTGGTGGTGGTTTGAAAGTGAAAGTGAAAATGAAGTCGCTCAGTCGTGTCCAACTCTTTGCGACCCCGTGGACTATATAGCCTACCAGGCTCCTCTGTCCATGGGATTCTCCAGAAAAGAATACTGGAGTGGGTTGCCATTTCCTTCTCCAGGGGATCTTCCCCACCCAGGGACTGAACCCAGGTCTCCCGCATTGCAGGCAGACACTTTAACCTCTGAGCTAGGGTGGTGGTTTAGTGGCCAAGTTATGTTTGACTCTTGGGACCTCATGGACTGTAGCCTGCCAGGCTCCATTGTGCATGGGATTTCCCAGGCAAGAACACTGGAGTAGGTTGCCATTTCCTTCTCCAGGGGATCTTCCCAGCCCAGGAATTGAACTCATGTTTCCTCATTGCAAGTGGATTCTTTACTGCTGAATCACTAAGAAAGCTATAATATCTATCAGTGGAGCATAACCTTTAGAATTGTGAATCACTATATTGTACAGCTATAACATAATATTAGGCATCAACTATACATCAATTAAAAATAAATAAAAGAAGAAAAGCAAAAACATAATAATAATAAGGAAGATCAATATCACATATTCCTGAAGGCAGTCCATATACTCTGTCTTAGCATGTATTTCAGGTCCATGAACATCAACCATAGAAAACTTCTAACCTTTTCCCCGATGTATCATTTATTCTTATCCTGACCCCACTGAGAAATAATCAGGCTCTTTGTGACAGAATGTTATCCTTTACTGCTTCTACTACGTGAAACAATACAGCAGATATAGGCCATAGAGTTGGGAGGACTTAGGATGGACTCCGGAGAAGGCAATGGCACCCCACTCCAGTACTCTTGCCTGGAAAATCTCATGGATGGAGGAGACTGGTAGGCTGCAGTCCATGGGGTCAAGAAGAGTCAGACACAACTGAGTGACTTCACTTTCACTTTTCACTTTCATGCATTGGAGAAGGAAATGGCAACCCACTCCAGGGTTCTTGCTTGGAGAACCCCAGGGACTGGGGAGCCTGGTGGGCTGCCATCTATGGGGTCGCACAGAGTCGGACACGACTGAAGCAACTTAGCAGCAGCAGCAGCAGTAGGATGGACTCCTACTTTGACAAATACTTGTTGATTGAAGTACAGGAAGAAGAGATGTCAGAACAACATCTTCCAGAATGTGTTTCTTTTGATGAATTCCCTTAACAAGTTGATAGTAAATTATCTTCAGCTTAGACATGGAGAATTGTGTGCTGAAGTTCTCCAAATGTTTGGGTGTAGAGCTTAGCATCTCCATTATTCAGTAACAGTATTGCTTTGGGTTGAATCACTTAAATTCCCTAAGAATCAGAGACTTATGTGTAAAATGAAATGCAATAGTGAGGGTTCTGTTATAAATGTCAGAAAACCTTATCTACCCTGGGTTAAGCTGAAAAGAATTTTTTTTCATAACTGAGTAGATGAAAGATGAACATTGACTTCAGATGAGGCTTGATTCAGGATTCAATCAATATCACCTGGATCCAATTTCACCTCTATTTTTTATAGTTTCACTTCACTTTTGTCCCCGTCCATCTTAAGCAATTTATTCTCTTAAAATACCAAAACCAGCTATTCTCAAGGACACATTCAAGTTTAGATGCAGGAGAAAATAAGAATGTTTCTTTCTGAGAAGTTCCAGAGAAAATGACATTGTCATTTATATTGTTTATGAACTGCCAATAGGCTCAAATTTGTCACATGCTTCAACTCTTGTGTTAATCCACTGGAGTTTAATTAACAAAGTGGAGAAAATAATATGGCTACTCAAAAGGAAATTAAAGTTTACTAAACATGATTAGGGCGCTACGTGGCACTAATGGTAAAGAACCTGCCTGGCAATGCAGGAGACATAAAAGACACAGGTACCATCCCTGGGTCAGGAATGGTAGGTGAGCATGGCAAACCACTCCAATATTCTTGTCTGGAGAATCCCATGGACAAAGGAGCCTGGCAGGCTACAGTACATAGGGTTGCAAAGAGTCGGACATGACTGAATCAACTTAGCACACAAACAGGATTAGAATCAATGCATATTAGGATGAAAACACAGCAGAGGGCCATAATATCTCAGACTTCTGTAAAGCTTGTATAAGATAATGTGCTCAGTCACTCAGTCGTGTCCAGCCCTTTGTGACTCCATGGACAGTAAACCACCAGGCTCTGCTGTCCATGGAATTTTCCAGGCAAGAGTATTGGAGTGGGTTGCCATTGCCTACTCTGTATAAGATAATATGTATAAAATACTCAACACATTGAGAGAGAACTGAATTATTTCAAAATATTGCTACTTTACAAGTGCACGATGCTTAAATATACTCTAAACTGTATTTAAGTCCTAATCATTCACATCAAAGACAAGAAGACGTGCTAAAATTATGCCACAGTGCTAAAAAATTAAGCTTTTCATATACAGTGTGAGATGGGAAAAGGTAAAAGACCTTGTGTGACCATGAAGAATGTTATACTTGATTCTTCTTTTTGATACTTCTTTCTTGGAGGATCAAACTCTTGCTCTGACTTCCCTCATGCTACTGACACAGTAAGAGGGACCTGGAATCACCTACATGGAGGGTTGCATTCTTCTAACCTATCTTGAGATTCTGTCTTGGCAAATAAGGAGGTAGCCAAGGGAAAGAAGTCTGGGCATCCTATTTGACTTGTGTTTCTTATTTAAAAATAAATAAATAAATTCCTGTAGTTTCCACATTCTCTCTTCCAGTTGAATAGAAGACTCTGTGAGGGCTGGTTGCCTAATTTCATCCACAAACATAGCCTGTTCACAGGCCTGGCATATCACTTTGGTCTCTTATTTAGATGTTTAGATGTTCAGCTTTTGAAACTATAGTCATGATTCAGAAGAGGCTTTCCTGGTGGCTCAGACAGTAAAGAGTCTGCCTGTAATGTGGGAGACCAAGATTTGATCCCTGAGTCAGGAAGATCCCCTGGAGAAGGAAATGGCAACCCACTCTAGTATTCTTGCCTGGATAATTCCATGGATGAAGGTGGTTTACTGCCCATGAAGTCAGAAAGAGTTGGACATGACTAAGCGACTAACACTTTCTTTCACGATTCATAAGTTTCAGATAGCAGATATGTTTTTTTCTGGACATCCAACGGCCAAAAAAATGGCTCTTTCCTTTCCACAGACAGACTAGAATTCAAAAATCAATTATGGAAATATAGAATGACTCTTTCTTTTTGTCCTTCAGGCTTTATTCAACTCTCCAGTTATTTTGTGGCCCCAGCAAATAAGGAGGTCTGGCAGTGTCTGTCTGATGACAGTTCAGGAAATAAAGCAAAAAGAGGAGTCCAGACACACTGAATCATTTTGCCTGAGAAGATACAGCTGGTCAAGCAGTTTGTTAACCGAACTGAGGTTTTGCTACCATAAAGATCTATATATTAGTTCAGACTGCCATTACAGAATACTACTGAAGTGTTTAAAGCAAAGAAAATTAATTTTTACAGTTTTGGAGGTTTGAAGTCCAAGGGTTAATTTATAATGAGACCTCTCTTCTTGACTTTCAGATAGCTGCCTTCTTTCTCTGTCTTCACATAGTCTTTCCTCTGTGTGCTTGTGGGGAGAGAGAGTGATCTCTGGTGTCTCCTCCTCTTCTTTTAAGGTCACCAATCCTGTTGGATAGGGCCCCACCCTTATGATCTCATTTAAATTTAATTGCTCCTTTAAAGACCCTATTTTAAAACAGAGTCACATTGTGGGGTTAGAACTTTAGCATAAGAATTTGGGGCCAATATAATTCAGTCCATTACAGAAACCAAGAAGCAAATGTGTGAAAATGAAAGTGTTAGTCACTCAGTCATGTCCAACTCTTTGTGACTCCATGAACTGTATCCCACTAGACTCCACTGTCCACGTAATTCTCCAGGCAAGAACACTGGAATGGGTAGCCATTCCCTTCTCCAGGGGATCTTCCTGACCCAGGGATCAAACCCATGTCTCCTGCATTGCAGGTGGATTCTTTACTGTCTGAGCCACCAGGAAAGCCCAGCCAAGAAACAAAACTCTGAAGCTATTCAAATCTGTTGTGGTCAGAAATCATCTCTCTGTTTGTCTTTGTGTGGTAAAATGGGGCCACTGATCACAATTTTATAGAAGCAGAAAAAAGTGACAAAGTTGTGACTGTCTGTGGCATCTGAAAATTTCCCAGGAAAAGAGACTTACAAAATATATATCAATACACTGTTTGCAGCATAATTCTTCATCAGCAATCCCTACATTCTTTCTTCACCAAGAATCCAAGATTTCTGGAAGCAGTATCAGTGTGGCTATGAGATTCTCTCAACTCTGCTTTCTGTCTGGTACTTCCCAGGCCTGAGGTTCTCATTAAATAAATGCATCTCTCCCATCCGTATCCCTCCTCCTTCTTTCACAACACCTGTTCCATAATATTATGGTTTTTTTTTCCCCTCTTGCTCATTAGACGTGAGCATATTCTAAATTAAGTCTTCACTTCTTGGTTTTAATTGGATAATCACTTTTACTTTTAGATTAGCCAAAGTGTTTACAGACACAATCTGCACGCTTATGCTTAATTTAGGGATGAGTATTTACTAGAATGCTGGAAGGGAGTCTTTTCATAATCTGGCCAGCCTTCTTAATGTGGCATTGGAGGGCAGGAAATAGCAAGAAACTAATCCAGTGCATAAGTGGACTAATTGTATAAATATATATATGTTTATATTTACAATTCATGTGTACTTATAATACATTTGCAATTATGTGCATATATATGCTTGTAAATGCAATTTTCATTTAATATTTTATCATGAGTTTTATCATTTTACTACTCTTCAGAAATATTATTGATGCTTGTTAAATATATCATTATATAAGATAGCTTGTGATGGGCTGTGCTTAGTCACTCATTCCAACTCTTTGTGACCCCATGGACTACAGCCCGCCAGGGTCCTCTGTCCATGGAGAATCTCCAGGCAAGAATACTGGAGTAGGTTGCCATGCCCTCCTCCAGGCTTCTTCCCAATCCATGAATTAAAACCAGGTCTCCTGCATTGCGGGTGGCTTCTTTACCATCTGAGACACCAGGGAAGCCCATAAGATAGCTTATAACTAACCACAAGGCTGGAAGGTAGATTTCTTAGCATAATTTGTGGATGGTATATTATTAGCTAGTAAGCTTAAATGACTTCCTTAAGTTGATTAAATAAGTGATGAAGATAGGATCACCTGAGAGGGAGATGTTGGTCAAAGGGTATAAATTTTTACTTGAAGGTAAGGCAATGGCACCCCACTCCAGTACTCTTGCCTGGAAGATCCCATGGACAGAGGAGCCTGGTAGGCTGCAGTCCACGGGGTCTCGAAGAGTCGGAAACGAGTGAGCGACTTCACTTTCACTTTTCACTTTCATGCATTGGGGAAGGAAATGGCAACCCACTCCAGTGTTCTTGCCTGGAGAATCCCAGGGATGGGGAGCCTGGTGGGCTGCCGTCTATAGGGTCGCACAGAGTCGGATATGACTGAAGCGACTTAGCGGCAGCAGCAAGTTCTGGGTATCTAATGTAAAGTATAATAGTTGCAGTTAATTTTAATAATATTTTGCTGTACACCTGAAGTTTTCTAAGCAAGCAGATATTAAGTATTCTTATCATACAAAACAAAACAAAACACGGTAAGGTATCCATAGTAATGATATCCATTACCATGTGAGGTAACGGATATGTTAATCGGGCCTTCGTGGGTGGCTTAGAGGTAAAGAATCTGCCTACACTGCAGGAGATACAGGAGATGCAGGAGACGCTATTTAGATCTCTGGGTTAAGAAGATCCCCTGGAGGAGGAAGGGGCGGCCCACTCCAGTATCCTTGCCTGGAAAATTCCGTAGACAGAAGAGCATGGTGGACTTAAGTTCATAAGGTTGCAAAGAGTTGGACACGACTGAAGAGAGTGAGCACAACATGCGTGTGTGATATATATACATATATGAGGTGATGGTAGCTAATTCGCTCAATTGTAATCATTTCACAATGTACACATATATCAAATCATCATATTATATAGTTTTAGTATTTTAAATTTTTGTCAATTATACCTCAAGAAATCTGGAAAAACAAAAATAAGGATAATAGCTGTTATTTCATGTGGTTGTTGTGAGAAGTAATTGAATACATTGATATTTCTGTTGTTGCATAACAAATTAATAAAAATTTAACACGTGAAAGCAACGCTTGGTTATTACCTCACAGTCCTTGTAGGTCAGAGGTTTGGCGTAAGTTCTGCTCTGTGCGGGTGCAGTGCTCAGTTGTTCAGTCGTGGCTGACTCTTTGCAACCCTTTGAACTATAGCCCGCCAGGCTGCTCTGTGCTCTGTCAATGGGAATTTCTGGGCAAGAATATTGGAGTGGGCTGCCGTTTCCTCCTCCAGGGGATCTTGCTGACCTGAGGATCGAACCTACATCTCTTGCGTCTGCTGCATTGCAGGTGGATTCTTTAGCACTGAGCCATCAGGGAAGCCCTCTCTGTTCTGCGTAACACAAGGCTAAAACCAAAGTGTAGGCCAAACTAAGTTATTAACTGGAGGTTCTGGGGAAAAATCTCCTTCCAACCTCATTCTTTCTGCTGATAGAATTCAGTTCCTTGTGGTGTAGTATTATAGTCCCTCTCCTTGATGGCTATCAGCTAGGAGTTGCACTCAGCTCCTAGAGGTTACTGTTAAGTCTTGATGCACAATCTCCTCCATCTTTAAACCAGTATTGGCACATCCAATACTTTTCCTGCTCCAAATCTGAATTCCTTTAGTTACTAGCCAGAGAAAACTTACTACCTTTAAAGGGCTCATGGAATTTGGTAAGTTTATCCAGAAAATGTCCCTATCTTGAGATCAACTATGCCATATAGCATAATTTAATCCCAATAGGAAAATTCATCAGAGTTACAATCCACAGGGTTATGTATGCAGACAAAGAGGTGAAAAATCTTGGATACTATCTTAGAATTCTGCAGGTAAAGCATTTAGAAAGTTTACCATTCATAACAAATGTTTGTTATGAATAACTAACTAAAATATCAATATAGAACATTCCTCAATATCTAGAATTATCAGAATTTAGAATCATCACTACACAGTAAAACTGAAACCCACCTACATATTTTCATCATTTTGTTATGAAAAAAATCTGAATGAAGACTAAAACAATTTAGGTTCTGCAAAGTGTAAGATACTGTCTAAAGGCGACTTTATATAACAGAATTCAGAATTCTCAAACATGTGCATCTTCTGCCTTCTTCTGGTGCTTTGAAGCATGGCATGAGAATGTTTTTCTTTTACAAGGGAGGAATTTTTAAAAGTATTGATTTCCTGTTTGAATATCACAGAATCTTTGTTGGTCTTAATTTGGGGATGTTTTAGTTCACAACATGCAGCATTACTAGCCACATTGACTTCAGTGTTTTAATTAAATATAAGAAGAATATTCAGAGTAATGAATATTCTTCTTATACGTAATTAGATACAGGTGCCACCTAACTACATGAGTGATTTGCAGCCACTGCTATGGTGTTCATTGTAAGACACGTAGGTTGAGTAAGCAAACCAACAAGAGACGGTTCAATCAACATAGTGTGTCTGCAAGAATGCAGTGAATTTCCAAAGAAGGTTTAGAAAGTCAAATCTTTCCAGAGAAATTCAGAAACTTCCTGTGGTGAAATAAGGTTTTATCCTCTCTGTTCATAACTGTCCTTGCAAACCTTTGTCCCTAGTACCTTTTTTGGATTTCGGTGGATTTAGATAGTTATTTGCGTAACTATCTCAGAATCACTCACATCTAACAGGTCACTTCTATGTATTTCATTGTTGAGTTATGTGTCTCTTTATCTTTTCTTTCCCCCAACCTGATACTGTGTAGAGCTGGCTAAAGAACTTCATTTCCTTCATAGTCCCAGCATAGACACCGCACAGGAAAGTACCTAGTTAATAGTCCTTAAACATGTTAACTCAATGCTCTTAAAGGAGACCTACAATAAAAGGGCTATTGTGGAGGTAATATAATCACAGGATGATAACGGGGGAAAAGAACTTTAGAATCTCAAACTCTCATCAGAAATGAGAAGAACAAGTATCAACAATTAGTATGTTATGTCCCAGATCACATAGCGGATCATCCATGCTATTTCTCTATATTAACTTTCTTAACTTCCCTTAATTCTAGTGGACAGTTTTTGTATTCCTTGTTTGCAGACAACTGAGTTTATACTCTGGTGCTGTTTCTTTATAAGTTTCTATTCATTTATATGTATTAGAGTATAAGCAGTGTGTACATATGGTCCAGATATATGTTTCAAATATCAAGTGAGATTGGTGTCATTGGCAGAACTTTGGCCCCCATAACAGTGAGCCCCCTGATAAGTCTATCAATATATTTTATTACATGTCAAAAGGAATTTTCAGATTGCTGATCAGGTAACCCTAAAAGAGGGAGGTTGTGCTCTGTTTTCCAGTTGGGTCTAATATAAACAAAGAAGATTTTAAAAGTGGAATAGGAGGCAGAAAATCAGTGAGAGAGAGATTAAAGGCTAGGAGAACTATAGATCCAAAACATGACAGGGACTTCACCCACCACTGCTGCCTTTAAAGACGAAGGGACCTGAAGCCAAGGAAGGCAGACAGCTTCCAGAAGATAAGAATGACCCTGAGATGACAGCCAGCAAGGAAATAAGGACTTCAATCATGCAACTGCATAGAGTGAATCCTGCCAACAACTTAAATGATTATGGAAGTAGATTGGGGATCCAGAAAGAAACAGAGCCCCGCAGGCATCTTGATCTTGACTTTGTAAGACTTGAAGCAGCAAAATAAGCTGAGCTCACCAGACTCTGACCTATAAAACTGTAGTGCTGTTAAATGGGTGTGGTTTCATGCTTCTAAATTTGTGGTAATTTGATACTCAGTAATAGAAAGCTAGTGCAATTGGCTTTTAATGACTTCTCTTAGGAGGATTGGTGGATGGCTTTTGTATGGGTTTCATAGTCCCTCAATGCTTAGCCTTTTTTGATAAGAATCAGTACAACACACAGCTGGTTGTTTAAAAAGCAAGCTTGATGATTTGATATCTTGAAGATAAACTAATGCAACTGGATACAAACCTGGTTTCTGAATTTTCCTCCACTTTCTGAGATCTGCTCATCAAAGTACATTTCTCTCCCAAACAGATGAGGATGAACCCAGTTTCTTAGGTCATTAACACACTGTCTATTTGATTCCACAACACCCCTGCTCTGTTATCAGCACATGTCAACTCCTTTCGGTATTGATTCTAACACTTCATTCTCAATCTTGACTAGGAATTTTCTCTTTATTTCTCATAGCAGATCTCAAGCAAAGAGATCTCATGAGTTTGGATTTGAATAGCCATATGAATTAAGTATTGAAGTCTTCATTTTTATTTTTTAAATAGTATTTATCTTCACTGTGATACTTAATAGATTATATTTCAGTATAATTTTAGATTTATGGAAAAACTGAACAGATAGTACAGTTCCATATATTCACCCTACCTCCATTTCCCACCTCCTTCCTACACTCACAAACAGATTCCCTTGTTATTATATTATTATCTTAATACATTAGTTATAGTTAATGGACCAGTACCAACACATTAAAACCTATAATTTGCATTAAAGTTTCAGTTCAGTTCAATTCAGTCGCTTAGTCATATCTGACTCTTTGCGACCCCATGAATCGCAGCACGCCAGGCCTCCCTGTCCATCACCAACTCCCGGAGTTCATTCAGACTCACGTCCATCGAGTCAATGGTGTCATCCAGCCATCTTATCCTCTGTCATCCCCTTCTCCTCCTGCCCCCAATCCCTCCCAGCATCAGAGTCTTTTCCAATGAGTCAACTCTTCGCATGAGGTGGCCAAGGTACTGGAGTTTCCGCTTTAGCATCATTCCTTCCAAAGAAATCCCAGGGCTGATCTCTTTCAGAATGGACTGGATGGATCTCCTTGCAGTCCAAGGGACTCTCAAGAGTCTTCTCCAATACCACAGTTCAAAAGCATCAATTCTTCAGTGCTCAGCCTTCTTCACAGTCCAACTCTCACATCCATACATGACCACTGGAAAAACCGTAGCCTTGACTAGATGGATCTTTGTTAGCAAAGTAATATCTCTGCTTTTCAATATGCTATCTAGGGTGGTTTACTCTTGCATTATACAGTTTTATAGATTTTAACAAATGTACATGTCTACCATTACAGTATCATGCAGAATCGTTTCACCCTAGTGATCTCCTGCAGTTCACCTATTCATCCTTCTCCTTCCTCTAATTGAAACTCTTGATAACAATGAATCTTTTTATTTTAACTATAGTAAAAATGCCATATTTCTTTCAAAATGCCATATAGTTGGAATCTTAAAAGATGTACCCCTTGGAGACTGGCATTTTTCACTTAATATACACTTAAGGTTCCTCCTTGTGTTTTTGTGGCATATTAGTTGATTTCTTATTATCACTGAATAGTATTCCATTGTATGGATATACCACAATCTGTTTACCAATTCACCTATAGAAGGAGATCTTGGTATGTCTCTATCTGGGGGCTATCACAAATAAAGCTAATAACATGCCTGGACAATTCCATGGACAGCGGAGCCTAGAGGGCTACAGTCCATGGGATTGCAAAGAGTCAGACACAGCTGAGTGACTGAGCATGCGCATCTCTCTCTTACATCTCCTGCGTGGGCAAGCAGATTCTTCACCACTTGTGCCAACTGGGAAGCCCATGGCTTCCATATTATAGTTAATTATTTTTTGACTCCTTCGAAACCTAGGCAGGAAAAAAGAATACTATTTACCATGAGCTGTCTCACAGACTCCAACAAAAACTAAAAACTCAGAAGGTTAAGTAACCCATATAAAGTCAAGCAGTTAGCAATTAGCACAGCCAAAAATTCAATCAAAATTGGTCAAACTCCAAACTCTGTATTCATTGCACATATGATCCTTTTCCAAAGTACTTTCTGCACTTAGTTTCACTGGGTATTTATCATTACTACTGGCATAGAGGGAAGGGAAAGGAATTTTTATATTTAAGTAAAGAGGGAAATTGGATTCAATAAAGTTAATCTAGCTTATTTATAGAATATGGTTCACATTCTGAGAAAGTAGATACAGTTCACAGTGTTTCCTAAATTTCTCTGGCCATGGAGATCCTTTAAAGAGTATTTCATGAGACTAGTATTCCAGGAAACACACTTTATCAATCACTTCATTTGGAGAAGGAATTTTGAGTTTCCAGATATCTAGAATGTGGTTTAAGAGTTGAGGGACGTAAGCTTCTGATGGGCATTTCCCCTTAGCTCTGTGAAAGGGGACCAGCTCTGACCTGTGAAAAGGGAAAACATTGTTAAAGGTGGGACAGTCTGAGGTCTCTACATGAGGTTTAGGGCAGGGACCCAACTTGAGTGGGCAAAGAGTATGTTAACCTTTGTTGAGTACTCCCAGTATTTCAGGCACACATTTTCCCCATCTTTTTAAGCCACATAATCTATTACTGTTCCCACTCTGTAAATAAGAAGGTTGTAGGCATGAACAAGTTCGATGACTTATCTAAGGCCATATTAGCAATAACTGGAAGAACTAGAAATGAAATCTAAGGAGTCTGATTCCAGAGACTATCCTTTTAGTCTTTATAAAGTATAATTTTCACAGAGGATGTCCAGCTTTCTACCAAATATCAAATCCAGTCAGCAGATACCAGAGATCCCATGCTGGGTACAATTTGGAATCGTTGTAAAATGGCACATGTGAGGAGTTTTGATATAAACACCAAGCCTATGATTAAACAGAGTTAGAGTATATATTTTAGGAATTTTAAAAATTGGCAGAGAAATACTACTTTGCCTTCAAGGAGCATCTAAGCTACTCATTAAGAATCTTATCTGAGGATGTGGGTCAGGGGTAGGGGAGAGGCTCAAGAGGGAGGGCATACATGTATACACATAGCTGATTCATGTCGGAGAAGGCAATGGCACCCTACTCTAGTACTCTTGCCTGGAAAATCCCATGGATGGAGGAGCCTGGTAGGCTGCAGTCCATGGGGTCGCAAAGAGTCGGACACGACTTAGTGACTTCACTTTCACTTTTCACTTTCCTGCATTGGAGAAGGAAATGGCAACCCACTCCAGTGTTCTTGCCTGGAGAATCCCACGGATTGGGGAGCCTGGTGGCTGCCGTCTATGGGGTCACACAGAGTCGGACACGACTGAAGTGACTTAGCAGCAGCAACAGCAGCTGATTCATGTGGTTGTAGAGCGGAAACCAGCACAACATTGTAAAGCAAACTGTTGTTGTTATTCAGTCGCTAAGTCCTGTCCAACTCTTTGGAATCCCATGGACTACAGCACACCAGGCTTCCCTGTCCTTCGCCATCTCCCAGACTTTGCTCAAACTCATGTTCATTGAGTCAATGATACCATCCAACCATCTTATCCTCTGTTGCCCCTTCACATCAGGTGGCCAAAGTATTGGAGTTTCAGCTTTAGCGTCAGTCCTTCCAATGAGTATTCAGTGTTGACTTCCTTTCTAATTGACTGATTTGATCTTGCAGTCCAAGTTACTCTCATGAGTCTGTTCTAGCGCCATAATCCAAAGGTATCAGTTCTTCGGCACTCAGCCCTGTTTATGGTCCAACTCTCACATCCACACATGACTCCTGGAAAACCGTAGCTTTGACTATATGGATCTTTGTTGGCAAAATGATGTCTCTGCTTTTTAATATGCTGTCTGAGTCTGTTATAACTTTTCTTCCAAGGAGCAAGCATCTTTTAATTTCATAGCTGCAGTCACTGCAGTAATTTTGGAGCCCAAGAAAATAAAACAATTATCTTCCAAAGGAAAGAATCTTATCTGACATAATTTTTCTCTATTCTTAAAATTCTTGTTTCTGAATTTTTAGAATTTGTCATCTATTTTAGAAAGAATCATTGGGTTTTCATCACCACTCCTGGGATACTCAAGCCACCTCACCTACAAGAACACTTCAGAGCAATGTTTCACATGGTGTGCACCACAGAGCCTCCTTCTACAGGACGGGAATAGGCAATATGCAGGTGATGGAGTCAATGATCAAAGCTTCTGGGTTAAACAAAATGAAGGTTATCTCCTTATTGCAGGACTTCTCAGAGCCTTTACTATCCTATCCTGCTATTTCACTCTCCTGAAGGGGAACAGAGAATAAAGCATTTCTCAACAATGCTTGGAAACAAAACTGTTTTTTGTTTTTGTTTTTTACTAAGTGATCTCATTCTGCCAAAAAATGGTTTGGAAAATGCTGCTTTATCGCAAAATGACCATTTTTCCTAATGATACCCTATATCTTCATCTCTTTACAAAAGAAACATGAATTGAAACTCTCAGTTATAGTGGCTTTTAAAAATGTGCTCTAAGAACCAGGTTGACCTGATTGCAGATGGTCCTACACGTGAACTATTTCTCTTAGAGAAGAACCACTTTGGACTTAGAAAGTTTCTCTGCCTCTAGGGATACGATGAAGTGAAAGTTGTGTTGCCAGACATGCTGAGAGCAGCAATTTGGGGCTCAGGCTCTGGCACACACCCTCTTTGGAGAAGCTTTTGTAATTGAGAGGTCAGAGGGAAGGGAAGGAAAGGCATCATTTTATAGCCCCACTAATGTATTCAAGTCCTGCTCTGTACTGTTTATATTGTACTGTTTGCAATTCTAAGTGAATTGCAAATTTATTTTTAGAAGTTATTGAGCACTTCACAAGGTATTTTACTGCTTGCCAATATCATTGTTCATTTTCTTTAGCATCTAGGAGCTGGGTTTAATAAAACCCAGCATCAACTCACTTTCAAGTTAATTCATTTAGGTCTATCTGAACTAGGCAAAGGTTTTTGAACCTTGTAAAAACTATTCTCCTCTTTTATATAAATAAAAATCATCCAAAGCATATCAAGGGGATAATTAAATAGAAATCCCAGACTGCAGCAAATAAGAGGTAGAAAGGGAATGCATTAGGACTTGGTCTTAGATATCTGTATTTAATACCTTGCAGACTTCACTTTCACTTTTCACTTTTATGCATTGGAGAAGGAAATGGCAACCCACTCCAGTGTACTTGCCTGGAGAATCCCAGGGACGGCGGATCGTGGTGGGCTGCTGTCCTATGGGGTCGCACAGAGTCGGACACGACTGAAACGACTTAGCAGCAGCAGCAGCAGCAGCAGCAGCAGGCTTAAACAGTCCTAAATACCTTGCAGGCATCTTTATTATCAGTATGTAGTCAACCATAAGCATTTTAGCACCTATGTCTTGTGATGTTAACAGTCCATGATGTCTGCATTTGTAATTTTGCTGAAGCCTTAGATTGGATTGCATATGGAGAGAGACTGGTGTGTGGAGACAAGTCACATAGGTAGTGAATGATGAGTCCCAGTGTCTCCTTCCTATCACTAACTAGCAAGGAGAGTGTGGGAGATGAATAATAACCCCCATAATAGATCCACAACATGATTCATAGAACCTGTGAAAGTTACTTTATATGACAAAAGAGACTTTGCAGATGCGATTAAGTTAGGGTCTGTGATGGGGAGGTTATCCTGGAATATTTAAGTGGACCCAATATAGTCACTGCTAGCACGGTCTCTTTAGTTGTATCCGACACTTTGCAACCCTGTGGACTGCAGCCCTCCAGGCTCCTCTGTCCATGGGATTCTCCAGGCAAGAATACTGGAATGGGTCGCCACGCCCTCCTCCAGGGGATCTTCCCAATCCAGGGATCAAACTTGCATCTCTTAAATCTCCTGCATTGGCAGGTGGATTCTTTACCACTAGAGCCACCTAGGAAGCCCAACCTAGTCATAGGGGTTTTCTAAGAGTTAATATGCAGTGTTTAGCCCAGAGCTTAGCCCAGGGAACCTACTCAAATACTGCTTTTCATTGTTAAGAGATTCTATATAGTCTGATTTTGTTGTTGAATGGTTACTGAGAGAGAGCATACTCAGCACAGAAAATGGTACTTTCTTGTGATAAGAGGGTTTCTCTAGGAAAACAAGTTATTGTCAATGGCTGCATTCAAAGACCAAAGATCAATACAATGATCCTGCTTCTCAGGCAACAGCTATTTTTTTTCAATCTTAAAACTCCCATCTTGTTCATAGTTCATTGATTTATTCAATTTAAAATACCTATGGAGGTCTTCTCTGACGGTCTGAATATGTGGTTAAGAATCATTCTGCTAATGCAGGGGACATGGGTTGGGTCCCTGCCCTGGGAAGATCCCACATGCCACCAAGCAACTAAGCCCATGCCACAACTACTAAAGCCCATGTGTCTAGACTCCATGCTCAGCAACACGAGAAGCCAGTGCAATGAGAAGCCCACACACCAAAGAGCGGCTCTCACTTGATGCAAGTAGAAAAAGTCCTCCAGCAGCCACGAAGACCCAGATCACCCATAAAACATAAATACATAAATAAAATGTAAAATAAACAAATTTTAAAATAAGTAAACATTTTAAACAAAATTTAAAAATTATTAAAATAAATAAAATTTAATATCTATTGAGTACTTGTGATGTTTTGTAAACAGGAAGTACAGGTGAGTGGTGAGTGGGTGAATTCGCTCAGTCATGTCTGACTCTTTGCAACCCCATAGTCTGTAGCCTACCAGGCTCCTCCATCCATGGGATTTTCCAGGCAACAATACTGGAGTGTGTTGCCATTTCCTTCTCCAGGGAAGTACAGGTACTGTGGTGAACAATTGACATATTTCTGGACTATTTTAGTGAGAGAAGACAATAAATAAGTAAGCAGATGGATAAACCAAGTCAATTCAGAGAGTGGTAAGTACAGCTGCTGCTGCTGCTAAGTCACTTCAGTTGTGTCTGACTCTGTGTGACCCCATAGACGGCAGCCCACCAGGCTCCCCCGTCCCTGGGATTCTCCAGGCAAGAACACTGGAGTGGGTTGCCATTTCCTTCTCCAATGCATGAAAGTGAAAAGTGAAAGTGAAGTCTCTCAGTTGTGTCCGACTCATAACGACCCCATGGACTGCAGCCTACCAGGCTCCTCCGTCCATGGGATTTTCCAGGCAAGAGTACTGGAGTGGGGTGCCATCGCCTTCTCCGGTAAGTACGGAGATAGGAACAAATTAAGTTGCTGTGATGAAGAGGGGCCATTTTACTTTAGATGTTCTGGCTGGGTGACCAGACTTAGATGGATGACCTGAGATCTGAATAATAAGTACCAGCCCTGGATAGATCAGAGATGGAGCATGCCAGGCAGAAAGAAGTACTGTTAGTAATCCAAAGCTCTAAGGCAGGAATGACTAGGGTGTGTGTGTGTGTGACGTGGTGGGAGAAGGGCAGTATTTCTCAAGCACAGTGAGTGAGAATGTAAATTATAAGAGGAGCAGGCAACCACTGGATTATGAGAAGGCACATAGATTATGTTACAGACTTTGGATTTTATTTTAAGGACACTGATCATTTTTTGGAAGGTTTTAAATAAGAGAGGGGCCTGATAGGCCTGATATTAAATATTTTAAATCATCACTCTGGTTGATATATGGAGCATAGATTGTAAAGGGACAAAAAGAAGTGGAGAGTCCAGGCGGTGTGGCTTTTGAAGCCATCCATGTGAGTGATGATGGTGGCTTGGACAAGATGGTAACACTAGAGCTGGAAATAAATGGAAACTTTGACAATGTATTTTGGAGGTAGAGCCAAGCTTTGCTAGTGGGTTGGATTTAGAGTGGGGAGGAAGAAGAGAAATAATTTATGGCTCCTAGACATTTGAATTGAGTGATGAGGGAAATATTGTTTTCATTTTCTGGGACTGCAAACGCACAATTAAAGAAGAATCAGGTTTGGGGGAGGGAAATGGAGTTCTATGTGGTATTTACTAGACATGCAAATGGAATTATTGATCAGGTCATTGTAAATATTTACGTGCCTCGAGTCTACGTGGTTAACACATTTAATTGATACATAGTAAAATTAGACACAGTGACAACATATTTCATGGGGAAGCATGGTAAATAATTCTTAACATCGTTGGACATTTTCCTTAGGTAGCAATATGCTGATTTTAATGAATAAGAATTTATTTGTTTTACTAATTATTGTGCACTTTTAAGACTATTCTGTTTTTAATTGTGTGCTTGTGGTGGTGGTGGTATTCTCCAAAATGATTTCAGTCTTGCAAAAAAAAAAAAAAAAAATCCTTCTGAAAACTAAAGCTGAGAGGATATTAGTTAATTCCTGCTGCCCTCTAGTGGCATTTTCAAAAATTTAAAAGCAAAGTTTAAGAACTTGAGAGCAGCTGGATATTACCTCACTTTACAGATGAAGAGGTAAGACTCAGAAAGGGAAGTGACTTCTCTGAAGTTTCATATTTACACACTTGTACTCTGTCACTGAAATCTCATTTCAGGATGTTTTGCATTATAGAGCTTCTCTCACCTAAGGCTCTCATCATAGATCCTACTTTTCTAGCTTTTTGAGATTCTTTTTTCCCATTCTCTTGCTCTGAAAAGATTTTATTCCTGACTTCTGGCTTCATGTTGATAGCCTTAGGTACTGGGGAGTAGAGATTCTTAGAGCTTATCACTAAGCAGATTTCAATCAATGTTGAATCTTTTTTATCATTTACAGCACTGGTTTCTTAAGAGCTAATGAATCAAATTGCCCTTTTATTTTTACCTTAATGATTTCTAAACTGATCTCAAGCAAGCTTTATCCAAATGAATTTACCTTCATTTCAAACTTCATTTCAAAATGTGCTCCTTTTTACCATTCATTTATAAATATGAAAGCTATTTTGCAATGGGGCCTTTTCAAAATTTTCATGTTTCCCCAATTCTGAACTAACCCTCTTCCAAAGAAGTAGATTTTGTTGATATTATGGGGGAATGCATTAAGAAAATACATACATGAAATTAAGACTTAAGTACTTCGAATCAGTGTAGTAGCATTCAGGCAACATACCTTACTGACCATGTCCTGGTAAATTCTTTGAAGGGGGCAGCTGTGACTGAGGAGGACTTCAAGGTCACACACACTAGAGAACGCAGAATTTGGAGGCAAAATAATCTTGGATTTAAATTATAACCACTAGCTAATAATCATGTGACCCTAAACAAGGTGCTTAGCCTGCCTTTGTGCAGGTTTCCCATCTCTATTTAAAAGACAACCACATATGATTAAGACTTTTGAAGTGATTTTTAAAATTCATTAAAGAGTTATATTGTTTTATTTATTTTTTAAAAAACTTTTTAATGTTTTATTTTATTTTGGAGTATAGTCTGTTAGGGTTTAATATTTATTTTCCATCCTCTTCCCTCTCTTCCCTTTTCTCATTTTCTCTGTTCTCTTTCCCTTTCCCTCTTTTAATCTCTTCGACTCTTTTTAACTCTTTTATCTTTTCTGTACCCCTCATCTCCACACTTCATTCTGTGAAATCTTATAAGCTTTTCCTGTTATGTTGACAATGTTAATTTAAAATGGACATCACAATTTCTCTCATAACTTCCAGACTCATATTCAGTTCAGTTCAGTCACTCAGTCATGTCCAACTCTTTGTGACCCCATGAATCGCAGCACGCCAGGCCTCCCTGTCTATCACCAACTCCCGCAGTTCACTCAGACTCCCGTCCATCCAGTCAGTGATGCCATCCAGCCATCTCATCCTCTGTCGTCTCCTTCTCCTCCTGCCCTTAATCCTTCCCAGTACCAGAGTCTTTTCCAATAAGTCAACTCTTCACATGAGGTGGCCAAAGTACTGGAGTTTCAGCTATAGCATCATTCCTTCCAAAGAAATCCCAGGGTTAATCTCCTTAAGAATGGACTGGTTGATCTCCTTGCAGTCCAAGGGACTCTCAAGAGTGTTCTCCAACACCACACTTCAAAAGCATCAATTCTTTGGCGCTCAGCTTTCTTCACAGTCCAACTCTCACATCCATACATGACCACTGGAAAAACCATAGCCTTGACTAGATGGACCTTT
>NW_011495081.1:3757928-3820108 GCF_000754665.1 Bison bison bison | reverse complement strand
TGATTTTGGAGCCCCCCAAAATAAAGTCTGACACTGTTTCCACTGTTTCCCCATCTATTTCCCATGAAGTGATGGGACCAGATGCCATGATCTTCATTTTCTGAATGTTGAGCTTTAAGCCAACTTTTTCACTCTCCACTTTCACTTTCATCAAGAGGCATTTTAGTTCCTCTTCACTTTCTGCCATAAGGGTCATGTCATCTGCATATCTGAGGTTATTAGCAGACTCATAATATTTCCTACTGCCAAAGAACAACTCCACTCTGCTCCAGGCTTGTATACAATTCTCCAAATACTTGCACGCGGCCTCACTCCTGATTGTCATGCTGTCACGTGAAGGACAGTAAGTAAGTGTAGGGACACAGATGTATAAAATTTGAGTTTTCAGTCTTTACTCAGACACTTGATTGCTGGGTAACTCTAAGGAAAACACCAAATCTATTCAAGTCTACTTCTTTTTACAGAAAATGGAGCCCATAATACCCTCTTCATCATTTCGTCATGAGGATTCAGTATAACAAACTTTTGGGGCGAAAAAAAGGAGATATTCTATCCATTGGGAGTTCATTAACAAGCATTATCCATAATCCCATACATGGTGGGTGGCTCCAGAGGCTTCTTCTTGTCATCAGGAATTCTAGAAAAGTTTGGCTGCCTGAGTTTTATGTTATGTTTGGTTTTGTGATTCTGCTTTCTGGGAATGAGTGAAGATGATGTACTCTCCTCTCTAGTATAAATGTTAAAAATAAATAAAAATAGAAGACCACAAATTCTTTGCAGTAACTCCCAAAAGAATGTGATGAAAGTGACACCGTGTGATTTCAGAACCTAAGCCTCAGGGCGTCTTGCAGCTCCCACCACTGCTCCTCAGAACACGACATGGAGAGCACATGCCACCCAGAAGCCCTAAAGACAGAGGACATTTCGGAAATCTGAATTATGGTGACAGTTGTGCTATAAAACTATGTTATTGGACATCATTGAATTTTATGCACTAACTTTATGATTTTTTAAATATATCTCAATAAAGCTGTTAAAAAAAGAAGCTCTGAAGGCAGATCACGTAGAAAGGTGTAGCCCTCCCAGGACCCCCCGCCAGTGGAATGCTGCCAGAGTGATTTCACACCAAATCAGTCAACCTAAGAATTTTGACTGATGCACATCAATTCAAATAAAATTCATTTTTCTTAATTATTGTAATTTAATAACTCCTTCCCTGGAGAATTGCTTTAAAAAATATGATTTAGAGGCAGAAAGGAAAATTAAGGTAAAATTATGCTAACCCTGGTGACAAAATAAGAGGGTTTGAACTAGAGCTTTGCTGCTGAGATGCAGGTAAGGATATGCATTAGGAGATCGTAAAGTCTATCTGGGAAGGAAACAATGAGATAAGAGATTGGAATTAGAAGGGCAGATTTAAGAAAGGGTCAAGCATGATTCCAAGTGCCCTAATATGAGTTACTAGATTGACATATTATGAAACAAGACATAGAATGCATGAAGAAGGATAAATTGTATTTGAATTGATATGCGTCAGTCCTTGGTCAAAATGATGTATACATAGAATGGTATGATAATGAACAGCTTTAATAGCTAGATCTGGAATGTCTTTTTAGAATGAAATTGCTTTTGGTTAGGAAAATATTTTGACAGGTTCTTGGTAATAAAACTGAGACCTCAGATGATGGAACATGAAGAAACCAAAAAGTAAGCCATACTTTATAAGTGAGGGGTATCTAGTACCCAAATTGGGAGGGAGATTGAGCAAAAGAAGAAAGAGACAGGAAAAGAGAAAAGAGAAACAGTGAAAAAGTGAAAGAATTTTTAAGAAAAATAGTATCTAATATTTTACTTGTTCTTTGGTTGATAGGAACTGTGTCCCCTATTTCTCCAGGCCCTTTAGTAAAGGCTGTCACATACATGCATGCACGTTGTTTCAAGGTTTGTAAACAGATGGATGCGGGGTTGTACAATTCAAGGAAATCACCTGAGTTCCATACATGATTTAAAGAATTGATAGACTAAGGATAACCAACTATTTATTAGTACTTAAAATAACTCTGATTTTAAAGTTTCTCAGAATTCTTAGATTGACTGATTTGGCTTGAAATCACTCTTTGGCAGCATTCCACTAGCAGTCAGTTGAGTCTCAGTCTTAGCTGGGGTACTGGGGAGGCTTGCATCTCTCAATGTGACCTTCCTTCATGGCTTCTTTTTTTAATACCTTTATTGAAAAATATTTTAAAAATCATAAAGTTTATGCATAAAATTCAATGATGTCCAATAACATAGTTTTATAGCACAACTGTCACCATAATTCAGATTTCCGAAGTGTCCTCTGTCTTCAGGGCTTCTGGGTGGCATGTGCTCTCCATGTCGTGTTCTGAGGAGCAGTGGTGGGAGCTGCAAGACGCCCTGAGGCTTAGGTTCTGAAATCACACGGTGTCACTTTCATCACATTCTTTTGGGAGTTACTGCAAAGAATTTGTGGTCTTCTATTTTTATTTATTTTTAACATTTATACTAGAGAGGAGAGTACATCATCTTCACTCATTCCCAGAAAGCAGAATCACAAAACCAAATATAACATAAAACTCAGGCAGCCAAATTTTTCTAGAATTCCTGATGACAAGAAGAAGCCTCTGGAGCCACCCACCATGTATGGGATTATGGATAATGCTTGTTAATGAACTCCCAATGGATAGAATATCTCCTTTTTTTCGCCCCAAAAGTTTGTTATACTGAATCCTCATGACGAAATGATGAAGAGGGTATTATGGGCTCCATTTTCTGTAAAAAGAAGTAGACTTGAATAGATTTGGTGTTTTCCTTAGAGTTACCCAGCAATCAAGTGTCTGAGTAAAGACTGAAAGCTCAAATTTTATACATCTGTGTCCCTACACTTACTATCCTTCACGTGAGAGCGTGACACAATCAGGAGTGAGGCCGTGTGAAAGTATTTGGAGAATTGTATACAAGCCTGGAGCAGAGTGGAGGTGATCTTTGGCAGTAGGAAATATGAGTCTGAAAATCATGAGAGAAATTGTGATGTCCATTTTAAATTAACATTGTCAACATAACAGGAAGAGCCTATAAGATTTCACAGAAAGAAGTGTGGAAATGAGGGGTGCAGAAAAAAAAGGAAGTTTAAAAGAGTCGAAGAGATTAAAGGAGGGAAAGAGAAAGAGAACAGAAAAAACAAGGGAGGGGAAGAGAGGGAAGAGGATGGACAAAAGCGGAAACCTGGGAAATGGTGTAGGACATATTGGGAAGTTAACATTTCCAGGGTAAGCAGTTGGAAAGTCTTCAATCTGGGAGTTATCAACTCCCAACTCTTTGTGAAAGTAAGAACACCCAGAAAATATTGTAAAGGAAGACAATGACTGAGTGAGAGGAAAAAATTCCCTTAACAAGTTATGGCAGAGAGGCAATGAAGAAGGAGGAATAAGATGATGTTCTTTGTTCTATATCAGAAGCTTCTTAGAAGAGTGTTAACAGGTCTCTTATTGCATTTAAACGTTGGGTCTCTGTATTTTAGGAAACAACATAGAATTGATGACTATATTTGCACAAAGGTTTATCAATGAAGGATCAAGGAAGATGTACATTAAGTATTTCAGGACTTAAGGTAGGAGGAATCAAAGAGGATAGGAAAAAGACTGCTATTAGGTGTAATGACAGAAGCAGAAGATATTAATAAGAGGTGGCAAGAATATACAGAAGAACCGTACAAAAAAGATCTTCATGACTTAGTTAATTGTGATGGTGTGATCACTCACCTAGAGCCAGACATCCTGGAATGTGAAGTCAAGTGGGCCTTAGGAAGCATCACTACAAGCAAAGCTAGTGGAGGTGATGGAATTCCAGTTGAGCTATTTCAAATCCTAAAAGATGATGCTGTGAAAGTGTTATACTCAATATGCCAGCACATTTGGAAAACTCAGCAGTGGCCACAGGACTGGAAAGGTCAGTTTTCATTCCAATCCCAAAGAAAGGCAATGCCAAAGAACGCTCAAACTACTGCACAATTGCACTTATCTCACACGCTAGTAAAGTAATACTCAAAATTCCCCAAGCCAGGCTTCAGTAATACTGAATTGTGAACTTTCAGATGTTCAACCTGGTTTTAGAAAAGGCAGAGGAACCAGAGATCAAATTGCCAACATCCGCTGAATCATGGAAAAAGCAAGAGAGTTCCAGAAAAACATCTATTTCTGCTTTATTGACTATGCCAAAGCCTTGGATTGTGTGGATCATAATAAACTGTGGAAAATTCTGAAAGAGGTGGGAATACCAGACCACCTGACCTGCCTCTTGAGAAACCTATATGCAGGTCAGGAAGCAACAGTTAGAACTGGACATGGAACAACAGACTGGTTCCAAATAGGAAAAGGAATATGTCAAGGCTGTATATTCTCACCCTGCTTATTTAATTTATATGAAGAATATATCAAGAGAAATGCTGGGCTGAATGAAGCAGAAGCTGGAATCAAGATTGCTGGGAGAAATATTAATAACCTCAGATATGCAGATGACACCGCCCTTATGGCAGAAAGTGAAGAACTAAAGAGCCTCTTGATGAAAGTGAAAGAGGAGAGTGAAAAAGTTGGCTTAAAGCTCAACATTCAGAACACGAAGATCATGGCATCTGGTCCCATCACTTCATGGGAAATAGATGGGGAAACAATGAAAACAGTGTCAGACTTTATTTTTCTGGGCTCCAAAATCACTGCAGATGGTGATTGCAGCCATGAAATTAAAAGACACTTACTCCTTGGAAGGAAAGTTATGACCAACCTAGACAGCATATTAAAAAGCAGAGACATTACTTTGCCAACAAAGGTCCATCTAGTCAAGGCTATGATTTTTCCAGTAGTCATGTATGGATGTGAGAGTTAGACTATAAAGAAAGCTGAGTGCCGAAGAATTGATGCTTTTGAACCTTGGTGTTTGAGAAGACTCTTGAGAGTTCCATGGACTGCAAGGAGATCCAACCAGTCCATTCTAAAGGAGATAAGTCCTGGGTGCTCATTGGAAGGTCTGATGCTAAAGCTGAAACTCCAATACTTTGGCCACCTGATGCTAAGAGCTGACACATTTGAAAAGACCCTGATGCTGGGAAAGATTGAGAGCAGGAGAAGGGGACTACAGAGGATGAGATGGTTGGATGGCATCACCGACTCAATGCAGTGCGTTTGGGTAGGCTCTGGGAGTTGGTGATGGACAGGGAGGCCTGGTGTGCTGCAGTTCATGGGGTCACAAAGAGTTGGTCACAACTGAGCTACTGAACTGAACTGAACTGAAGGAGTTTTATCCCCTTCGTGGATCACAGCCTTATCATGGCAAAGGGGCTTGGGAAACTCAATGAAACTATGAACCATGGCTTGCAGGGCTACTTCAGATGGAGGGGTCATAGTAAAGAGTTCTAATAACGCATGGTTCACTAGAGGATGAAACAGCAAACCATTCCAATATTCTTGCCAGGAGAACCCCATGAACAGTATCAAAAAGCAAAAAGACATGACACTGGAAGATGAGCCTCCCAGGTCAGAAGGTAAAAGCTGGAATCAAGACTTCTGGGAGTAATATCAACAACCTCTGATATGCAGATGATACCCCTCTAGTGGCAGAAGGGAAGAGGAACCAAAGAGCCTCTTGATGAGGATGAAAGAATAAACTGGCTTAAAGCTCAACATTCAAAACAGTAAGATCATGGCTTCTGGTCCCATTACTTCATGGCAAATAGAAAGGGAAAAAGTGGAAGCAGTGACCGATTTTATTTACTTGGGCTCCAAAATCACTGCAGACAGTGACTGAAGCATGAAATTAAAAGACGCTTGCTCCTTGGAAGAAAGGCTATGACAAACCTAGACAGCATATTAAAGAGCAGAGACATTAGTTTACTGACAAAGGTCCCTATAATCAAAGCTATGGTTTTCCAGCAGTCACGTACAGATGTGACAGTTGGACCATAAAGAATGATGAGTGCCGAAGAATTGCTGCTTTTAAATTGTGGTGCTGGAGAAGACTCTTTAGATTCCTTGGAGAGCAAGGAGATCAAATCAGTCAATCCTAAAGGAAATCAACCCTGAATATTCATTGGAAGGGCTGATGGTGAAGCTCCAATAGTTTGTCCACCTGATGCGAAGATCTGACTCATTGGAATAGACCCTGATGGGTGAAAGTTTAAAGGCAAAAGGAGAAACAGGTGGCAGAGGATGAGATGGTAAGATAACATTACCAATTCAATGTACATGAACTTGAGCAGACTCCAGGTAAAAGTGAGGACAGGGGACCTTAGTGTGCTGCAGTCCATGAGGTGGCAAAGAGTTGGACACAACTTAATGACTGAAGGACAACAACAAAAAGGAGTTTTGTAGGCTGTTTCTCCACCAGAGCCAAGAGGACATAACACTTTTTCTCTTGAAAGAACATTGTTCACATTTACTCTAAAATTTTAATTTGTATGATAAAGAAAATATTGGTAATTATACCTGAGCTGAGGTTTATTATTAGAAATTATTACTTGATAAAAAGAATTATTATGCAGCATTTTACGGTTTATACCATGCTTTCTAATAGTAAACTTTCATCTATTTTATTTTTTGGACCCGTAGTCCCTCACCTGTATCCTCCTTGAGAGCAAGAATTGTGTGACTGTTTTAGTGCTAGCCTTTGTATACCCTGAGCCAGATCTTTAGTAAATATATGCTGAATAAATTAATGAGAACTAATAAGATTCATATGAACAGTCCGTCTTGATTAATCTATGGTGTACCCAGGAAGATCTTGTTGCTAAACTAAGTAATGGTGCCACCCAACATGCATATGTTGTGAGCAAAACTGACATAAATTTATGTGAACTATAACTGTATTGTACAGGGCTTCCCTGGTGGCTCAGACGATAAAGCGTCTGCCTGCAATGTGGGAGACCCGGGTTTGATCCCTGGGTCAGGAAGATCCTCTGGAGAAGGAAATGGCAACCTACTCCAGTACTCTCACCTGGAAAATCCCATGGATGGAGGAGCCTGGTAGGCTACGGTCCATAGGGTTTTGCAAGGAGTTGGACAGGACTGAGCGACTTCATTTTCACTTTCATAACTGTATTAACCCAGGGGCCACCCAGGCCCCAGACTTGTTACTGTCAAATTCAAATAAGTAGTTCAGAGAAGTAGGTAGTTAAGAATAATTTGGTTTTTACTGTCACCATTGATAATCTGTTAAAGGGCTTAATCCCTAGTCCACAGTCACATGTCCTAAAATTCTTCTGTCCCTTAGTAATTTATCACTGTATCCCTTAATACATAGCTCTTTTTCTATCTTCATTCCATCGTTTGTTGTTGTTGCTGCTGCTGCTACTGCTGCTAAGTCGCTTCAGTTGTGTCCAACTCTGTGCGACCCCAGAGATGGCAGCCCACCAGGTTCCCCCATCCCTGGGATCCTCCAGGCAAGAACACTGGAGTGGGTTGCCATTTCCTTCTCCAATGCATGAAAGTGAAAAGTGAAAGTGAAGTCTCTCAGTCGTGTCCGACTCCTAGCAACCCCATGGACTGCAGCCCACCAGGCTCCTCCGTCCATGGGATTTTCCAGGCAAGAATACTGGAGTGGGGTGCTGTTGCCTTCTCCATTGTTGTTGCCATTTAGTCACTAAACAACAGTGTCCAACTCTTAATGATCCCCTGGTCTGTAGCCCAACAGGCTTCTCTCTCTGTGGGATTCTGTCAAGATAGCTGGAGTAGGTTGCCGTTTCCTTCTGCAGGTGTCTTCCTGACCCAGGGATTGAACCCACGTCTCCTGCGTTGGAAGACTGATTCTTTACTGCTGAGCTGCCAGTAAAGCCATCTTCACTCCATATACCTCCCCTAACTGAAAGTCTCTCTGACACCTGAACAGGTATTTCTTTCTTCTTTTCTCCAGTCCACAAAATACCATGTTCATACATCCTCAAAAGTAACCTGTGGAGGGTAGGTTTGTTATACTTCCAACTTGTGCACTCCACCTACTTTTACCTTTAGTGTTTTTGTTTTTTTTTTTTTACACTCTAATAACCTTTTCTACAATAAATCTTTCTGGTTGATTTATGGTGAATAAAAAATATTACTTTATGCAGGTAAGGTTAACTCATAAAAGTTATTAACTTGTTTTATGGTGAGATTAAGAAGCAAATCCCTTTCTCTACCTTCACATTCTGCCTTATTCACTCAATTCAACAAACATATTTGGCATCTACTATATTTCTAAGTGCCTGGGATATCCCAGGGAATAAAATGGAAGGAAATCCTAACCCCAGTGGACCTTTGATCTTGTGGAGGTACAGAGATTATATACCAACTGCATTACCTGGAACACTTAGAAGACAGTACATGCAATTAACCTATATACTTACTCTCTGCCCATATCAGTTTTACTGTGAATTACAGGGAGCTACATTTCTTAAGCCCACTGGCTTCTTGGGGTTTTGCCCAATGTGAAATAATGGAAGTTTAGAGGCTGATAGAAGTTCAGTGTTTCTCCATCTGTATCTCTCTGCTTTCTGGGGCATCTACCTAACAGTCCTTTCTCCTACAGTCCCAGATATAGCTGGGCAGCCTCCGACCTGGTCTTCGCTCACACAGAGAGCCCTAGATTCTGAGTTCTGGTAATAATTGTTGATCTTCCTAGTCATGTGTGTGTGTGTGTGTGTGTTCTCAGTTGCTCAGTTATGTATGACTCTTTGCAACCCTGTAGACTGTAGCCTGTGGGCTCCTTTGTTCATGGAATTTTCCTAGTCCTGTGGAATGGCTAAAGTCTGTACTGCCTCTCCATCTTCTTTTCAGGCTTCTCAGTTCTTCCATCAACTTTGTCACCAGTTTCCTGTATTTAAATGTCTTTTTAAGATTTTAAAGATCTAGAGTGATTCTTTTTTATTTTAGATATATTTGATTTATACAAAGACTATGGGCTTAAAAGTACTGGTTGTTGGATGTGCAGTTTTAAATAGGATTGATCAGGGTGGGATTATTGAGAAATTAGCTTTATAAAAATCTTGAAAAGGTGAAGTAGTGAGATGTGTAGCTCTCTGGGGGAAAGAATTACAGGCAAAAAATGACTGCACCAAATTCATAAGCATGCTTGGCAGATACTTATACAATGAGGAGTTCAAGGTGTCCGTATGGAGTGAGGAGGCAACCTGCCTAGGAGTTATTAGCATATAAATAGTACCTAAAGTCAAGATGCTAGAGATGATTTCATCTTTGTAGTGAATGTAGATGGAGAGCAGAAAGGTCAAAGAATTGAGTCCTGAGTCATATCAAAGGTAAAGTGCCTGAAAAATAAGAGGAACCTACAAAATAGATTGAAAAGAAACAGCTGAGTAGGAAGGAAGAGAACTATGCATCCATAGTATTCTAGAAACTAAACAGAGTTTACAGGAAGAGGGAGTGATAAGCCATGTAGATGCTAATAATGGGTCAAGTAAAATGAGAACTCAGGACACACTGTTGGACTTAGCCTATGGATGTAAGTGGTGACCTGAGTGAGAACTGTTTGAGTAAGGGGGTGGGAAGAGTCTGAATGGAGTGGATTTGAAAGAATGGAAGGAAAGAGCCTTATGGGCAAAGAATATTTTTAGACATTTTGCTGTAAATAGGAATAGAGAAAGGGCATGGTAGTTGAAGGAGCGCTGAAATCAGGAGATTTTATTTCTAAGAAAGAAGAAATACCATATGTTTGAATGTTGGTGTAATAAGTCAGGAGAGTTGGAAATAATGATGACAAAGAAGAGAGGTGTTTTATTTTTAAAATTTGGCTGTGCTGGGTCTTAACTGCGGCACACAGCATCTTCAGTCTTCCCTACAGCATGAGGCATCTTTAATTTTGGCGTATGGAATCTAGTTCCCTGACCAGGGATGGAGGCTAGAACATCTGCATTGGGAGTGTGAAGTCTTAGCCACTCGACCATCAGGGAAGCCTGAGACGGAGATGGGGTTTGTGTGAAGTTCTTGAATAGGTAAAAGGATAATACGTAGTTCAGATATGAAGGTGTTGGCATTAAAACAGGAGCATGAATAATCCCTGTGTAGTAATAGAAGAGAAGGTCAAGTGTATGGACTCAAATGTAGCAGGGGAAGTTTGTAAAAGTTCTCTGATGGCTTCAACTTTCCTAATGAAGTAGAAAGCAGAGTGAGAATGGAGCCTGAAGAGAGGAATGTGTGAAATATTCTCTGAGCAAGTAATAAAATAAATGAATACCTTTTTATATCATCTATATGTGGAATCTAAAAAATACAACAAACGATTCAATAAAACAAAAAAGAAGCAGATATA
Organism: Bison bison bison; assembly: GCF_000754665.1. Classification (NCBI taxonomy): domain Eukaryota; kingdom Metazoa; phylum Chordata; class Mammalia; order Artiodactyla; family Bovidae; genus Bison; species Bison bison. Next base: position 3,809,803 of record NW_011495081.1, on the reverse strand, counting down.
TAGAGAACAAATGAGTGGTAACCAGTGGGGAGAGGGGAGTGGGGAGGGGCACTATAGATGTAGAGGATTTATTTATTATTTTTTTAATCTTTTATTTATTTTATTTTATTTATTTTTTAAATATAAATTTGTTTATTTGAATTGGAGGCTAATAACAATACTGCATTGTAGAGGATTTAAAGGTACAAACTATTAGGTATAAAATAAGCTTCAGGGATGTATTATCTAACACAGGAAATATAGCCCAATATTTTATAATAACTATTAATGGAGTATAACCTTTAAAAATTGTGAATCAGTATATTGTACACCTATAACTTATATAATATAGTACAGCAACTATACTTCAATTTAAAAAATTTAAAAAGTGAATTAACTAGGGAAATGTAGTGTGATTGATGAGTATTAGAGTCTGTGCTTGACATCTGTGGTCATATTTTAACCCAAGTGGTTAAACATATTAAATACATTAAAACGTTTTTCTCCAGTCACATTTAGCTATACTGATGCAGATGTGAGTAGAGAGGAACTACATTTAAGCAGGACAGTGGTTTTAACATGAAAATAGAATGATTCCAGAGAGAGGGATGAGGAGGTTGACATATATGCAAAGCTGTGATCATATTAATTGACTATGAAATGGAATGTGGGTTAGGCTTAGGGTTAGACTCTAGATACTAGGAGAGTCAGAAATGGGGACAGTTTAAGTGATCTTTACAAATGCAACTTTGTCTTATGCTGCCCTTAAGATCACCAAAATCTTTAAAATATCTTTTATGTGGACTTTTAAAAAATCTTTCTCCTTCTGCATCCCTGGAGACTGTAAGAGGAATCTGTTGCTTTCAAGAGACTAGACTGTGAAGAAATATGAGTACTCCTTTTAGTTTCCAGAAGCCATGCTGTGATGGGTCAGCCTGCCTGAAATGCTCAATCATGAGTGTTTTGAAACCAGACAGAGTCTGAAAGAGCACTTTATCGAGGATTTTCAAATATCTGTTAAGAACAGAGTCTTTTCCCAATCAAATTCCTACCATGAAATATATAAAAATTCTCTTATCTGCTAAGGTGACCTGTAAGGTACTTCCACAGAATACATCTTGAAATCTGAGGATAAACACTTTACTAACAGAAGAGTTTAAGGGTATGGTTGCTTATAGTGAATTTTCCAAATAATTCCTCAAATCTGGATCTCAGGTTTTCTACTCCTATGGTCTTACCTTTTTAGACTGCACAGACTCCAGTGCCTTTCTTTCTGAAGTTCACCTCTTCCTTTCTTCTTTCTCCCCTTTTTATGCTTTTTTTTTTTTTTTTCTGTATGTATAACCAAGACTGCCTAATAGGAAAGGAACAGGTCACTAATGCCATTTCCCACAGTATTCAGTGATAAGAAAAAAAGAATAGACAATGGGAGTTTATGGACTGTCCAGTGGCTCAAGATGAAAGCCTACCAACTAACAAATAACCTTCTTGACATATAATAGCTCACAAGATGAGATTTAGAAAAAAGGAATCATAATCCCTCTCTGCAAGAACACTGGTCCTAACTCTCAATTTTGAGTGTTCTTAAAAAGAATTGCCTTCATTTGTTTACTCAAGAGGGCAGGCTATATTTAGCAATTTGATTCCTGCTGTTTCTCTAAAGTCAAGGTTTCCATATGCAGCACCTCTTCCTGCTCCGCACAGTAAATCAATGAATGTTGCTGACTGACTAACAGCCTGATCTGTAACAATTTAAAAAATAAGTAGCTGTAGGCAGACACATCAAACACATGAAATTCAGTCTCCATTTCAAAAGCTTCTCACAGGCAGATAGACAAAGAAAAAGGGTTGGTAATATATAGACCAGAATAATCTCAGTTTATTGTTCTATATGTGTACATGCTAAGTCGCTTCAGTCATGTCTTTGCCACCCTATGTACTGTAGCCCGCCAGGCTCCTCTGTCCATGGGATTCTCCAGGCAAGAGTACTGAAGTAGGTTGCCATGCTTTCCTCCAGGGGATCTTCCCAAACCAGAGATCGAACCTGAGCCTTTTTATGTCTCCTGCATTGGCAGGCGGGTTCTTTACCACTATCGCCACCTGGAATACATTTATAAATTATATATGTGTATACACATACACTATGTTTATATATAAACACATATATCATATATATTTACAAGTCTCATGCTGAATCAAATGCAAAATCATCAAAGTATAAAAAATACTCAACATAGTTATATTCACAAAACCTCACACATGCATGCTCAATAAAATACACCCTTTCCCCTTACATAATCACATATATATATGTGATTTTATATATATATATATATATTATAATAATATATATATAATTTCACCATTCGGTTGGGGCACAGATATAAGCAGCCAGAACAGTAATTTTTTTTTACACTCCTCCTCTCTCATTCCCTTTTCCTATTCCCAGTATGAGATAAAATCAGGACAAAGAAGATTTCCAAAGAAGAGAAAATACAAATGCTGGGATGGGGCAGGTATAGTGACCTAGTGTTAGTCGCTCAGTCATGTCCGACTCTGTTGCCCCAGGGACTGTAGCCCACCAGGCTCCTCCATCCATATGATTCTCCAGGAACGAATACTGGAATGGGGAGCCATTCCCTTCTGCAGAGGATCTTTCTGACCCAGGGATGGAATCTGGGTCTCTTGCATTGCAGGCAGATTCTTTACTGTCTGAGCACCAGTAAGTCTGGAGCAGATATACAAGCCTTGATTAAATCAGGTGAAGGAAATTCTGTTTGTTTGTTTGTTTGACCTCAGGCAGGGAAACTTCCTCAGTCACTAACCTGGAGTCAAATTGATTCTCCTCTAGGAGATCCTCCATATACATGTAGAGGCTTCTAGATGAGCCAACTTTCAAATATTCATTCTCATATTTGAAATTTAACAGAAATTCTTTTTTCTGAAAAAATCATATATTGAAAAGTATAAACACAACTTTGACATTTTCTAAATAGAAGAATTGGTTGTAAGGCATTAGAGGACTAATTATAAGTAAATGTTGCTACTGATTACAAATGAGCCTCATCCACTCCATTAAACGCCTCTCTAAGACTTGCAAGAAGCACTGTGCAAACATTTCCAATTTCTGTCTATGCTTAAAAATAATAAAACCACATTCCTTTGGAACCTTCTGAATTAAGATATCGCACTTCAATGGATCCTCTCCTGGTAGGTCAATGAGGGTAGGTTAATCATTCATGATTGAAGGAGTTAGAGTCATTGAATGCCAACTATAGAAAAGAAAATAGAGAAAAACACTGCTTAATATGGATTACAAAGTCAAACACACTCTGGTACCTGTCTATACCACAAAACCCGCCTCAGCTATTTTAAACTTCACTTGTTTCAAACCAACAAAGCTTTCTTTTTCTGCTTTTCCAATTCATTATTGTCTTTCCTATCTCAGGGTATTTGTGCAAATAATCCTCTTGAAATATATTTTTCCATTCTTTGCTCAGCTAACATTAGTCATCCTTCATATACAGGTTCAAACATTTCTTCCAAAGTGAAGACCCACATAACCCAGAATTAGGTCCTACAGATTAATCTGTGCTTCTCTTCCACGGTCCTTGGTACACCCACAGTCCAACCTGTCATAGTAAAAATAATCTAATATTTACCTGCTGTGTTCATTGCTATCCTGTCTCCTAAAAAGAGCCCCCGTTTTTTTTGTCCGTTGAGTTTGGGGATAGCCACAGGCACACAGCCCTAAAAAGATGAAGATCAAAAGGGAGAAGGAAGAAAAGAGCAAGAGGTAGGTAGGCTGGGTCTTCAAAGAAAATTTTAGGTAACGTGGAGTATGAGGATGGAGCATAGGAAGCCCGAGAGGTGCTGGGAAGTATGAAAACATAGAGTCAAGAAATCTTTTAATGTAAAGTTTATTTTCTTATAATGTTCTGAAAGAAATATAAGTAAAGATTGGTGCCAATTCAACTACTTTGAACATCACTATTTCTTTGAGATATCAACTGCTAATTTATTTGGATTTGCTTGGAAATGATACATTCTTTTTCTCTTCCTGTTTTCAAGATTTTCCCTTGTCTTGGACTTTCATCATGTTTACTTGATGTGGCATTTTTTAGGTCTCGTTTCTTTATCCTACTGTTAGTTGCTAAGTTGTGTCTGACTCTTTGTGACCTATGGACTGTTGCCTGCCAGGTTTCTTCTGTCCATGGCATTTCCAAGGCAAGGATACTAAGAGTGGATTGCCATTTCCTTTTTCAGGGGATCTTCCCGACCCAAGGATGGAATCTGAGTCTCCTGCATTGGCAGGGGAGTTCTTTACCACTGGGCGACCAGGGAAGGCCTTTCCTTTATTCTACTTGGAGTTTATTGAGTTTCCAGGATGAATTGTTTATTTTAAGTAATTTAAGAACTTGTCTGTCATATTTCTTGAATATTTTTTCTTCTTTTCCTTTCTTTCTCTCTTCTTTTTATTTATTCATTTATCTTGGCTGCACTTGGTCTTCGTTGCTGCGTGCAGGCTTTCTGTAGTTGCTGTGAGCGAGGGTCACCCAAGTTGCAGTGGGTGGGCTTCTTATTGCAGCAGCTTGTCTTGTTGCAGAGCACACTTGCAGCACAAGGGCCCCAGAGCACGAGGGCTTCAGTGGTTGCGGCACACAGGCTTTGCCGCTCTGCGGCATCTGGGATCTTATTGGACCAGGGATCTAACTGTGTCTCCTGCATCGGCAGGTAGACTCCCAACCTCTGAACCATTAGGGAAGTCTCTCTCTCCTCTCCTTCTGTTATTTCCATTAAACTTACATTGATATAACTAATGGTGCCCTGCACTTCTCCGAGGGGTCATTCATTTGTTTTCACTGTCTTTTCCCTCTGTTGTTTGGGTTGCATAAACTATCAAGTTTACTAATTCTTTAATTAGTTCAATTCTAATGCTGAGAGCCTCTAGTCAGTTTTTATTGGAGTTATTATTACACTTTCCAAGTACAAAATTTACATTCAGTTCTTTTTTCGAATTTTCATCTCTTCATTGATATTCCCCAGTTGTTATGACATTATCCTCATATCTTCATTTTTTTTTAGTATGATTGCTTCACAATGATGATGTTGTATCACTTTCTGCTGTACGATGAAGTGAATCAGCTATATATATATATACACATATATACCCTCCTTCTTGGACCTCCCTCTCCCCATTCCAGCCATTTAGTTATGTGTAAATATTTAGAATGGCTACTTTGAAATCTTCCTTTTGTTAAATTAAACATCAGATAGATAGCCTATAATTTTGCTCCCTGTAGGAGGAAAAATATAAAGATTAGAAGAAGTAAATATTAAGTAAGGGTTAAAAATAGAATTAATGAAACCAAGAATTATTTCTTTGAAAAAATCAACAAAATGGACAAAACTTTAGCTAGTTCAACAAAGGAAAAAGACACGAATAACTAAGTTCAGAAATCAAAGTGAGGATATTACATTACAGCTGACCTGACAGAAATTAAAAGATTTATAAGAGAGTACTAAAAGCAATTGTGTGTCCACTAATTAGATAACATGGATAAAATGAACAACTTTCTAGAAATACAAAAATTATAAAAACTTACTCAGGAATAAACAAAATATCTGAACAGACTTATAACAAACAGGTTGAATTCATAAGCAAAAACTCCTAACACAGAAAAGTCCAGGACCAGATGACTTGTCTGGTAAATTCTACCAAATATTTTAAAAAGAAGTAACACTAAGTCCTACCCAAATGCTTTCAAAAAATACAAAAAGAGAGACCAATTCTTAACACATTCTATGAAGTAAATATTTGCCTGAAACTAAAGACAAATATACTACACACATATACACATACAAAAAAAAAAAAAACCAACTATAGACTAATATCCCTTATCAATATAGTCACAAAAATCCTAAAAAAAATATTAGCAAACCAAATCAGGAGCACATCAAAATGATTTATCCCAGAAATACAGGGGTGGATGATTCAACACAAGAAATTAATCAATTTAATTCACCATATTAATAAAATGAAGGAATATAAAAACATATGATTATCTCAATAACGAACATAGAAAAAAGCATTTGACAAAGTTCAACATCATTTCATGATAAAAAATACTCAGAAAACTAGGACTAGAATGGGAATTTCTTAACATGATATGATATTTTGATACAGTCTAATAAATATTAATATATACATTTGTTCTTGGTCTCTGTTTCTGGTACACAGCTCCTGAAACCCGTGAAATTTCCTAAATGGTCACAATATAAAGATCTCTTTTGTTATGTTAATGAAATGAGTTTAGAAAGCACCTAAGGACTAGGGTTTCCCTGATGGCTCAGACAGTAAAAAAATGCCTATAATGCAGGAGACGCTGGTTGGATCCCTGGGTCAGAAAGATCACCTGGAGAAGAGAATGGCTGTCCACTCCAGTATTTTTGCTTGGAGAACTTCATGGACAGAGGAGCCTAGTAGGTTACAGTCCATAGGGTCACAAAGAGTGGGACAGGACTGCACGATTAAAACTTTCACTTTTCTAGGTTGACAGTGGGAACTACCAGACCAAGTGATTAGAGGATTAGAATTTACTGTCCCACCCGAGAACTCTAAGCAGGAGAAAGGGGCTGGAAGTTGACTCAGTCACCAATGAGCGATGATTTATTCAGTGAAGCCTCTATAAAAACCCAGGCTGGTGAACATGTGGAGATCTGGGGAGAAGAGCATGCTCCAAGATGGAACTGGAGCTCTGTGACTTGTTCCATGTGCCTTGCCCTATGCAGCATTTCCATCTGGCTGTTTCTGGATTAAAAATATAATATAAACTGGTGATCTAGTAAGTAAAATGATTCTCTGAGTTCTGTGAGTCACTCTAACAAATTAACTGAATCCCAAAAGGGCGCCACGAGAACCTCTGATTGTTGATCAGAAGTACAGGTAACAGCCAGGACTTGCCACTGGCATCTGAAGTCCAAGGAGAGGGTCCTGGAGCTTCCAATTTGTAGCCAGTTCATCAAAAGAACCTGGGCTTGTGACTGGTGTCAAAGTGTGTGGGTGGAGGCAGTCTTGTAAGACCGAGTTCTTAACCTGTGGAATCTGATGCTGTCTTGGGGTAGATAGTGTTAGAATTGAGTTGAAATCTCAGCACCTTGCTGGTTTCTGAGATATGCGGAAGCCACTACTCACTCCCCAACCAGCACACACATTGAAGTTGAGAACAGGAACCAAAAAGACATGATAAAGGGCATTGACCAAAAACCCAAAGCTCTTCTCAAACTCAGTGTTGAAAGATGAAAATTTCCCCCTAAGTTCAGAAAGAAGACAAGGATGCAATTACCACTGCTGTTCGATATTATACTATAAGTCCTAGCCAGAGTAGTCAGGCGAGGGGAAAAAAGAAAAATACAAGGTACCCAAACTGGAAAGGAAGAAGTAAAGTTATCTCTATTTGGATAAAATGATCCTACATATAGAAAATACTAATGTATCCCAGGTGGCTCAGGCAGGGAAGACTCCACCTGCAATGCATGTAGAAGGGAATAAAAGAAACAGTTATGGAAAGAGTTATCAATTGGTCATTGAATTTACATGAACAAGTAAACGATTTCAGTTGATGCTTTGAGCCATATGAGATTATTATTTGGTTTATATGCAGATTAAGATAATCTAGTAGAAAGAGGACACATGGAAAATCTGAGCAACTATTTCTCTCTAGTCTCAGCTATATACCTAATTGGCACATGTCCTTAGATTTCAGTTACCTAACTAATAGGATTCTATGATATTTTGAAAAGGAACTTTGTGTGCTGAGAAAAAAACACTTATATTTAAACATCTGCCTATGGTACAAAGTTCAACGTATTTATGAAACTCAAGAACATAAAACATTCCAAAATAAGTAAAAGCTGTCCCAGCCTTATTTTGAAGGATAGAATGCATACTTATCATAACCGAATTAGGTATCAAATTTTTGATAACAAAAACAAGAGAAGCCAGTCTAGTTCAGATATCAGTGTAAAGCAATATCTGGAGAATTTGAATCAGGATTTCAAGTAGAGAAAATATTAAAAAATAAAAGGAACTCTTGCTATCCCCTAATATGATGAATTTTCATTTAATTGAAGATATTTCCTAGTTTCCTTTGGGGCTTTCTCTTTGATCTGTAGATTATTTGGAAGAGTATTGATTAATTTCAAATTATTTGGACTTATTCTAGATATCTTTCTATTATTAATTTCTAATAAATTTATTGTGGTCAGAGAACATACCATGCATGATTTCTATTGTTTTGCATGTGTTTTATGGGCAGGAATATGGAATATCTTCGTGAATGTTCTATGTACACTTGAAAAAAATGTGTATGTACTCTTGGTGGCGAAATATTAACTAAATGTCAGTTTTATCCATTTGGTTCATGGTGCTCAATTCCTTTATGTCTTGATTTTCTGCTTACTTGTTCTATTGATTACTGGGTGAGGAGTGTTGAAATCTCCAAAGAACTGGATTTCTCTATTTTCCTTTGTAGTTCTATCAATTTTTGCTTCTTAGGTGCACATGTGTTTATTTAGTTTTTGTTCTCTGATACACATAAAGGTAGGATTATCATGTCCTCTTACTGAATTGATCCTTTGTCAACATGTGATATTCCCATTTATTTGAAGTAAATTTCTTCAGAAATCTACTGTGAGATTACTATGCCCATTCTATCTGTGGCAATAAGAATTCAAAGATGACCAATATATGGAATTTAGAAAGATGGTAACAATAACCCTGTATATGAGACAGCAAAAGAGACACTGATGTACAGAACAGTCTTTTTGACTCTGTGGGAGAGGGAGAGGGTGGGATGATTTGGGAGAATGGCATTGAAATACGTATAATATCATATATGGAACGAGTCTCCAGTCCAGGTTCGATGCACGATACTGGATGCTTGGGGCTGGTGCACTGGGACGACCCAGAGGGATGGTATGGGGAGGGAGTAGGGAGGAAGGTTCAGGATGGGGAACACATGTATACCTGTGGCGGATTCATTTCGATATTTGGCAAAACCAGTACAATATTGTAAAGTTTAAAAATAAAATAAAAAAAAAAAAGATGACCCCTAATGGCTCACACCCTTCAGTAATGTCCTCCCCTGGAGTTGGCCAACATTGTATGGCAAAGGTGAAGGGATTTTGCAGATGCAGCTAAACTTCTCAGCTAGTTGATTTTGAATTAATCAAGAGGGTAATTATCTTGGGTAAGTCTGTGCTTACTCATTATGATGCTGAATGATGCTGAAACTGAAACGCCAGTACTTTGGCCACCTCATGCGAAGAGTTGACTCATTGGAAAAGTCTCTGATGCTGGGAAGGATTGGGGGCAGGAGGAGAAGGGGACGACAGAGGATGAGATGGCTGGATGGCATCACTGACTCGATGGACGTGAGTCTGAGTGAACTCCAGGAGTTGGTGATGGACAGGGAGGCCTGGCATGCTGTGATTCATGGGGTCGCAAAGTCAGACATGACTGAGCGACTGAACTGAACTGAACTGAACTGAAGTCTGAGCTAATCAGAGAAATCTTTAAAAGTGGAGAAAAGAAGCAGCAGCAGATGCTCTGGCACTGATTTGAAAGAAGTAAACTGCCATGATGTTGAAAGGCCATGTGACAGGAAATGGTGAGTGACCTTAGGCCTCAGTCCTACAACCACAAGAAACAATTCTATCAACAGCTAGAAAGCTTGGAAGAGAACCTCAAAACTCAGATGAGATTGTAGCCTTAGAAAGAGGCACTTTTGTTTCAGCTTATTAAGTACCTGAGTGCAGGATTCAGGTAATCCATATTTGGACTCCACAGACACTGCAATAGAATAAACTTGTCTTGCTTTACACCACTAAGTGTGTGATAATTTGTTATGCCCTTGTACAGCCAGTTTTCCTTGGTTCTATGTTTTCATGATACATATTTTTCTTCTTCTTCTTTTTTTTTTTTTTTTTACAAATGTACTTCATTTTATTCTGTTTTTATTCTTACTGTGCTTCACAATATTGCATTTTTTACAAATTGAAGATTTGTGGCCTCATTTTCAGGTGATGGTACATTTACCAATATACTTACCTTTTGAGTGATTTTTATTTCTTCCAATAAATGAGGCTTCCCTGGTGGCTCAGACAGTAAAGAATCTGCCTGCAATGCAGGAGATCTGGGTTTGATCCCTGGTCAGGAAGATCCCCTGGAGAAGGGAATGGCTACCTACTTCAGTATTCTTGCCTAGAAAATTCTATCAACAGATAAGACTGATGGGCTACAGTCCATGGGGCCTCAAAGAGTCAGACATGACTGAGCGAATAAGAATTTCCATTTGGCATCATTTTTCTTTAGACTAAAGACCTTCTACTTGTCATTGGTTAGCCTCCCCAAAAAATCTATTTTATTTTTTAATCAAGAAATATCTTGATTTTGCTTTTATTTCTGAAAGTTATTTATTTTAATTGCATACAGAATTCCAGGTTGGCAATTTCCTTTATCCAGTACTTTAAGCAGTTTTGTTTTGTTTTCCTGATGAGATGCTAGTTCTCTTTCTATCATGGCTTTCAGCTATATTCTGAAGTGTGGTTTTCTTTGCTTTGACCCAGTTTGAGGCTACCTGCATGAATTTGATCTTCCAATATCTGAGCTCTGGTTGCTATAAACCCTGTCCCTTTCTCCAAGGTGAAGTTGGCCCTGAACATCCTGACCTGGAAAGAGCCCCAAACATCAGTGATGAGACTCAGTAGGAGAACTTCAGCCTGTAGAAACTATCCTGCAAAGTAGGAATCATGAAGACTTTGAATGCAACATAAAGTATTTGATGTGATATAGACTGAAGAATCATGCTACCTTGTCAAGAGTACACTAGTGGAGGAGAGGTTTGATTGCCTAGTGGCTCATGGATTTATGACAGAAAAAGAAGTCTAAGCCCAATTCTGAAAGGCCATGTCCACTGTGGAGTACAGTCACCAGCAAGTTTATTATACGTGAGGAGATAAAGGCAAAAAATCTGCACTTGCATGCTAGTAGGAACATTAAGATTGCAGTCTATAGCTTAAGCAACACATTCACCTCTGGTAGCATGCTAGGTACTTCGTAGCCTCTACTCTGTAGACCCTGGGAGTTTCTGAGGGTCAAAAGTTTGATGGTCCCCCAGTGAATTCCTGGAACCTAGGAGTCATCCTGTATACACTGGTCAGCAAATCCCTGCCTTACTTTAGGCACAGAAATTCAAGGAGCTGTGGGAACAGACAGAGAGGACAATACCGTATTCCCTTCTGCTTGTCCATCATGTATGACTTGCTCAAGAAATTTCCCCTTCTCAATCCCAGCAAGAGAAGCACTTTTGAGTAAATTGTGAAAGATCAATGGATGCATGTGCGTTATGAAGATAATGAACTAAAGCCTTATATGAGCCACCCCTGACTCCAAGGACCCCTAGATGGTGCCTGTGCATTACACATGGGATGAGATCCCATATCCCAGTGGGCCAGAAATCCAACAAAGTGATGGCCACCTCTTTGCTCAGGGGTATAAGGGATCCCAGCTGGAAGGTTATGCCATTCCCCCCAAAGCCCGACCTTCAGCTGACCCAATCAGTAGCAGAACTCCTTCCTCATTCCACAAGGTAGACCTTAGCATTTCTGCTAACCTCAAGTGGCAGTTTCAGCAAGCCTGCCATTCCCACCTTCAATTCCTACTCTAAGAGTACTCTGAGCAGCAGTGCAGAAAATCAGCAGAGTAAGATTAGGAGTAAGGAAAGACTGAAAGCAGGAGGAGAAGGGGATGACAGAGGACAGGATGGTTGGATCGCATCGCTGACTCAATGGACCTGTTTGAGCAAGCTCCGGGAGATGGTCAAGGTCAGGGAAACCTGGTGTGCTGCAGTCCATGGGGTCACAGAGAGCTGGACACAAGTGAGTGACTGAACAACAGCAACAGGCAGGAAAGTGCATTTGCAGGAGTCCAAGTTGGTAGCAATCACCCACTGTTGCTATGTGAGTATATTTTACATTATAAAACAGTTTTGTATGTTCAAAAAATAATCCAAATATTTGTCTTACAAGAGTTGTTTTCTGAGTCCCATGTTAGATGAGATAACTGTTTCTCGTGGTTTATCCCTAGCCTCTCGCACATTTGAGATTAGCCTGCTTCCCTTTGCCATCAGGTTAAAGTGGATCATTGTCAGAAGGGCCTTTCCTGCCTGTTTCATTTACCTTATTCCCCCATCCATTATCCTTTATTAAAGTTCCCTCATCATTCGTTTTGTCCTTGTCCTTATCATTGTGGTTTAGTCGCTATCTCATGTCCAACTCTTTGCGACTCCATGTCCAACTCTTTGCAGCATGTCAGATTTCCCTGTCCTTCACTATCTCCTGGAGTTTGCTAAAATTCATGTCCACTGAGTCAGGGATGATATCTAACCATCTCATCCTCTGCCACTCTGTTCTTCTACTGCCTTCAATCTTTCCCAGCATCAGGGTCTATTCCAATGAGTTATCTCTTTGCATCAGGTGGCCAAAGTATTGGAGCTTCAGCTTCAGCATCAGTTCTTCCAATGGATATTCAGAATTGATTTCCTTTAGGATTGACTGGTTTGATCTCCTTGCAGTCCAAGAGATTCTCAAGAGCCTTCTCCTGCACCACAATCCAAAAACATCAATTCTTTGGTGTTCAGCCTTCTTTGTGGTCTGACTCTTTCATCCATACATGACTACTGAAAAAACCATAGCTTTAACTATAGGGACCTTTGTCAGCAAAGTGATGTCTTTGCTTTCTATTGCGCTGTCCAGGTTTGTCATAGCTGGAGGAGGGAATAGCAAACCACTCCAGTATTCTTGCCAAGAGAGCCCCTTGGACATGAACAGTATGAAACATCCTTATCATGATGGTAATTAATTCATTATCACCCAGTTATCATCACCTCCACTCTGCTGTGCCTTCCACAAGTCAGATATCACATCTTTTTTCTTCTTCTTTTTGGTCTTTATTGAATTTGTTACAATATTGCATCTTTTTTTTTTTATGTTTTGGTTTTTTGGCCACAAGGCATGTGAGACCTCAGCTCCCTACCCAGGAATCAAACCCTTCATTGAAAAGTGAAATCTTCACCTTTGGACCTCCAGAGAAGTCCCCGTTATCACATCTGCTTTGGATACTACAGTATCCTCTGGCAGAGAACCTAATACATATTCGGTGTTCAAGTAAAACTTGAGGAATCAAAGAATCTGTGAAAGTGCATGAATAAATAAATGAATGGCAGTCATGTCATCTCTGCTGGAGACTAACAGGCAGTCCAGTTAATCATATACTCTCTTACTCTTTGTTCTAATAAACAGACCCGTCTGTTCTGCACTGCTCCCCATCCCCTCAACACACACACACACATACAATCCTTGAGTCCTTGGTTTGGACAACAGTGCTGGATTGCCTTCTTCTGTCTTATATTTCCTAGTCTGTCTAGGAACCGACTTCATGTCCCTGAGCAAAGTCACTCTGCTTGGGCTTTGCTTCCTATTACTTGTTTTCTTGACCCTGCTATGCTCTGCTAAAAGGATGCTTGATAGCCAAAGTAAGGCAGATTCACAAATGCTAATTGGCACAAATATATGAGTTTATGCATATCATCGCTAGTCATGGTAGGACTCTATGGAATCAGAATCTCTAGAGCAAAGTACAAGTAATTGATATTTTGTCACAAGTTCCTAGGTGATGATGACAAGCAAGTGTTAGGAGCTTCTAGGGTAGAGAAGAGCACGCCAGCTTAGAATCATATGTGAGTTTGGATCTTTGCTCAGAGATGGATTATTAGCTCAGTGACTTCCATCAGTTAATTAACCTGAGTTTGTTTCCTGCTCTGTAAAATGTAGGGAGCGAAACCTACTGGTTCTTACCCCATCCCTAGTCCATTCAGAAGCAGATCGTTTTTTAATACTGATCCCAAATTTTGTAAGGTCCTAGTTCCAATCTTTTTTTTAAGTAACTTATTATTTATTTATTTTATTTTTGGTTGTGCTGGGTCTTTGTTGCTGTGCCCCAGCTTTCTCTAGTTGCAGTGTAGGCGGGGGGCTATTATTCTTTGTGGTGCGTGGGCTTCTCACTGCAGTGGCTTATTCTGTTGCAGAGCACAAAGTCCAGGCTCGTGGGCTCTGTAGTTGCAGCAGGTGGGCTCTAGGGCACTTAGGCTTCGGTCGCTGAGGCACACAGGCTCGGTTTTTGCAGCTCGCAGGCCTCCAGAGCACAGGCTTAGTAGTTGTGGCACACGGGTTGGTTGCTCCATGGCCTGTGGGATCTTCTGGACCATGAATTGAACCTGTGTCCCCTGCATTGGCAGGTGGATCCTTATTCACATCACTATCAGGGAAATCCCCAGGCCCAGCATTTTTAACTTAAGTCAAAAGTTTTCCTAGACCCTAAATTGTAAGATCAATTCATTTTTAAAAGAAAATGTATTCAAATCAGAATATACTAAATAATAATAATACTTAAACAGAGAAGTAGTACAAACATGATTATCCAAGTAATTTATAATCAATAGATGAAAAAATATTGTTTGTGCACTGTTCTTTTCCTTCCAAAAAACCCCTTACTTGCTGCCACAAGGACCGCATCCTTGATTCTTTGTCCAGGTCCGCAATCTCCTTTCATGCTCTACTGCCTGTAGGCTGAAGACATGCTGACTTAACCCCACTGGACTCCCAAGGCCTGTAACTAACGTCCCCATGATGGGAGCCAGTAGGAATCTCACTCCTGCTGCTGATAGAATCTTTATCAACCTGCCCTGGAATTCCAAATTAGTCTCTCCTTACAACTGATATTACAAATAATGAACAGGATTTGAAGGGACACCGCAGGTAGTCCCATAATCCACTTACATTAAAAGTTAGATAGAAATTAATGGTTGCTGCTACTGCTGCTAAGTCACTTCAGTCGTGTCCGACTCTGTGCGACCCCATAGACGGAAGCCCACCAGGCTCCCCCATCCCTGGCATTCTCCAGGCAAGAACACTGGAGTGGGTTGCCATTTCCTTCTCCAGTGCGTGAAAGTGATAAGTGAAAGTGAAGTCGCTCAGTAGTGTCCGACCCTCAGTGACCTCTTGGACTGCAGCCTTCCAGGCTCCTCCATCCGTGGGATTTTCCAGGCAAGAGTACTGGAGTGGGGTGCCATTGCCTTCTCTGAAATTAATGGTTAGATAGGAATTAATTTAATCTGTTTAAATATGAATTTTCTAGTCCTGAAAGTAGAACTTGAGCTGGTTGCTTGCTCAATCCAGGTTTAGTGCTGCTTCCTGATAACCTTGGCCCACTGGGGATGGTAAAGGCCTATTTCCTTCATTACCACGTAGGGTAAAAACAGCCTCTCGCTCCCTCTCTTGCATGTGCTTTCACCTGGGGACAGGGATCTGTCTCCATTTTGGTCTGCAAGGAAATCAAGCCAATCAATCCAGAAAGAAATCAACCCTGAATATTCATTGGAAGGACTGTTGCTAGAGCAACTCCAGCTTTGGCCACCTGATGCAAAGAACTGACTCATTGAAAAAAAAAAAAAAACCCTGATGCTGGGAAAGATTGAAGGCAAAAGGAGAAGAGGGCAGCAGAGGATGAGATGGTTAGATTGCATCATGGACTCAATGGACATGAGTTTGAGCAAACTCTGGGATACAGTGAAGGACAGGGGAGCATGGCCTGCTACAGTCCATGATGATGTAAAGAGTGGGACACGACTTAGCAACTGAGCAACAACAAATCTGTCTCTATCTTACTTACTGAACACAGTTCTGTCCCCACACAGAACTGAACACTAGCAATCCAGGCTCCTCCAGTCTCTGGCAGCCACTCTCTTCTGGGTTAAACTTTCCTCTTCAAGTCCAAGTGCTGACATAGTCCCCTACCTTCAGGGATAATTCTGTCTTTTAGCAATTTTCTAAACACAGACATGGGTGGAGTTTTCTTCAGGACATTCACAGAGGCTGGTGAGGGGTGCGTGAAAAAGAATTGAAAGTGATAAGGCACAAAGTCTTAGCTGACTTGGAGGGCAAATGTGGGAGGGAATAAAAAATAAAATCACTTTTTCATTTTTTCCCCTCTTTCCTCTAGAAAGGAGAATGAGAGAGATGTTAATTGCACTGTGTATGTTTTTTCCACACTTAATCTTTATCTGTGTTTCTCTCTGGTTTCATCAAGGGGGAAGGAGTATTCAAATGACCAAAGATCCTGCAGCTGCTGCTGAATCGCTTCAGTTGTGTCCGACTCTGTGTGACCCCATGGACGATAGCCCACCAGACTCCTCTGTCCATGGTATTCTCCAGGCAAGAATACTGGAGTAGGTTGCCATTTCCTCCTCCAGGGGATCTTCCTGATCCAGAGACTGAACCTGCTTCTCTTATGTCTCCTGCCTTGGCAGGCAGGTTCCTTACCACTAGCACCATCTGGAGTGTCCCAAAGATCCAGTTAACACGAACCAGTGATCTGGGATGCGTATGTCATTAAGGAAAAATATTTTCACTAGACTCCTCGGTTTTCAAAATATTACTGGGGAAAATGCTTTGAGGTCTCAACCCCCTCCACAGAGTTTGTTTTCAGTGTTCAGAGGGGTGAGGGTACAAAGGCAGACAGAATATGTGAAGAGGATTAAGAGGTACAAGCTTTCAGCTATAAAATGAATAAGTCACAGGGATGTAATGGGAACACTGGGAATACAGTCAATGATATTATAACAACTTTGCATGGTGACAGATGGTACTGGTCTTATTGTGGTGATCGTTTCATAATGTATAAAATATGGAAGCACTGGGTTGTGCATCTGAAACTAATACAATATTGTATGTTAATTATAACTCAATAAAAACAATTCTAGGAAAACGGTGTCTGCTGTACTCCCCTTGCAGAGAGCCACATTCATATTTTAAAGACTTTTTCAAAATCTTAATACAAAGCATCCTATTCAACATTGTTAACTCACTGTTTGCCAATTTCATATATGTCCCCACTCCCCTCAGGAAGAATCTATACATTACTGATGTTAGAGATTGTGTTAATATTTTGAATATTGTGATTTGGAAAAGATGTTAGATCTGCCCTTGTTCCCCTCCCCACCATTTGTATATGTGTGTTTGGGGCTTTGATAACCCCTCTTCAAAGATGCTCTGGAGACACTGGCAGAGCTAAATTTCTTGGCTCCCATCTCATGTTGAATCTGGGGAAAGACATTGCAATTTGAAAGTAAAAATAGCTCGGGAGATTGTAAATGGTAAAAACAGAGGAAAAGGGAGGCAGAAAATGATAAGAGATGTAGCTAAATATTTATATATACAAAAAATGAAAATATGAGAAACGTTCCTTCTGAAATACATAATTAAGCTCAAGACAGAGTAGGCAGATGGAGTCAGTAATTACAGGTTCCTAATGTATCTCAAATTCTCAGAGAATGAGGCTGTTGCTACTAATTTTGTAGCTTCACAGTTTATAGCTTGTTGCTGTTTATAACAGGCTCTGCTCCATTAACACTTGCTGTTCCAGTTTAGATAGCTTGCTTTTTAAAAATATACCTGACAGAGAAAAGTCATGCCATTTCTGACCTACTTAGACCAGTTCGTCAAGATGTGAGGTAGGCATTATGTATGTATCATAATGGTTCATATTACTCTCATCCTCATTATGGTTCAGGCAGTTGTGGTGCTGCAGAGAATACCTGGGATCTGGTATCTGAGTTCATTTCCACAGGTATTTACTGAATGCCTGCTCTGGCTGGGCACCCTTCTCAGCCTTGGTATATGTCAGTGAATCAAACAGACTTAGATTTCTGCCCTTGTGAAGCTTTCATTCTAGCAGAAGTTGGGGATACAGAAAAATTAATAATCAACAAAATGATTAAGTCAATTATATACTATATGAGAATGTAATAAAAATGGTGACAATAGAGGAGAGCGCCTTGGATAAATGGATTTATCAATAGAGTAGTCAAGGCAATGATGCTGGAGAGCATGCTGTGGAGACAAGACTGAAGTGGTTGGCTGTGTAGGTGTTTCCTTATTCCTCTGTGCAAAGGAATAAGGAAACACATGTGTGTGCCATGGGATTCTGAACCCTCTTCCAAGGATCTTCCCAACCCAGGGATTGAACCCATGTCTCTTAAGTCTCATACATTGGCAGATGGTTTTTTTTACCATTAGTGCCACCTCGGAAACCCAGTAAGGGAACAGTCAGAGCAAAAGCTCTGAGACTGGATAATGTTGAATCTGTTAAGGAACAGCAGGAGGTGGGCATGCACTTGCCAAGAGGGTGGGAGAGCTATATGATATGCAATCAGGGTAGGGACACAGAGAGATATAGACAGCCTTGAAGGCCTTCATCCAATTTTTGACTTTTGCCCTGAAGGGAAAGTGCGATTTATTTCGAGAACGCAATCAACTGGCTTCCATTTAAACTGGATCTGATTGTTAAAGAATTAAAACTATCTTCAGTTTATATGGGTTCATATTTTCTTTTCTGTGTATGGTAATAGAAAAAAAAATCAATTTCCAATGACCTTGTTCTTAAACAAAGGGGGTGAGTAAGGTGTATTACTTTTAACCAACAGAATTGTTTTTAAGAAAAGCCTTGGAACATTTTTCATAAAAGGGGTGCCATACCAGGCCCACCACATTTTCCCCCAGCCATACACAGATCTAGTTTCTCTCCCCAGGTGCTGAGTCATCTCAGAGATGATTTCTCGGGTGGTAAGAGAGGGGACACGAGAACTCCAGTACTGGCTCCCACACAGGCAACTCCTATCCCATTTCTGTTGTCAAGACTATAATTCTATTCTTTTGACCTCATCTCTCCATCCCCTTCAAACTCAGCACCAACCATAGAAAGCCAAATTTGCTTTGGAACAATCACAGGAGAATCCCCCTTATCTAGTAACATAATTCTACCTTCTCCATGCCAACAACCTCCAATCAGGCAGACCTGAAGCCTTCTCTCTCTCTTTTGCTTTTTTTTTCATTATAAAACTTTCCCACTTCTCTTTCTGCATCTGGGTCTCTGTCAGGTCCAATGGTGCCTGATCTTGCTATTGGAAACTTTGACTAGATAGGCCATTTTCATTTGCATTTATCAGCATCCACTCCTTCCCCCAACAAACACAGAGGAAAAGATGGAGAAGGGCAGAGAGGAGAGAAGCATCGCGGGGAAAACATAGCAGTTCCACTTCTGTAGTTTTTCCCAGTTGTGGATAGAGTGGCAACTCTGGTAGTCGGGGTCAGCAGACTCTCCTCTTGTCTCCCAGAAGACTCTTGGTTGCATTTTAAATATTTATTGGGTTCATTGGGTCTTAGTTGTGGCACACAGGATCTTTCATTGTGTCATGCAGGCTTCAGCGGTTGTGATCACGGGCTTAGCTGTTTCACGGCATGTGAGATCTTACTTCCCCAACTAAAGGTTGAACCCATATGCCCCGCATTGCAAGGAGGATTCCTAACCACTGCAGCACCAGGGAAGTGCCTTAGTAGCCTTCTAAAGCTTCAGTTTCTTGGTTAATTTGTAATCACTCTCATGGAGGTGCTGGATAGCTGTGTTGACTGCACCTGTTGAAAGAACACTGGGCAGTTTGCACATCTCCATCTTCCACTGCATGAAGTCCCCTTGGCCCAGTGAGCTGTGCGTGCACAGGGCATGAACTTCTAGTACAGCTTGCACACTGCTCTTTGCATCCCTTTCTTTCTCTCGCTCCTGAGGCTCCCTGGGGCTGGTGGTCTTCACAGCCCACCTAAGTGTGGTGAGTGAGACTCGGCCTCCCAAAATTCTTCTTTATCACAACCTCCACTGCCCACTGAGCATCTCCACTAAGGTTTGAGCATCTCCACTAAGTCTTTGCCTTCAGGTTCCTTTAGGATGCTTCAGGCAAGCCTGAAACAGAGGTGTTTGTGTATCAACCCAAAGGAGAATTTGCAGCAGTTCACAATGGCCCCCTGCCAGCCCTGGTTGTTACCAGAGGGTGCAGCTAGGGTCCTGTCCTAGGCCGAATTCTGCTGGTCACAACTGTCACATGCTGCCATCCGACATGGACAGTTTCTTTGGACACACTCAAAGGATTTGGTTGAGGCTGGGGCACCACCGCTGTGGCTGGTGTGAGCAGAGGTGGGGGGTGGCAGTCATGGAGATGTGCTGGGGGCTGTGCCAGGCTGTGGCACCTCACAGTTACTCCCCCTGGGGCACAGGTCCCTGGGGCACAGGTGACATGGGTTGTACTAAGGCTCTCTTGAATATCCGGTGCAGGTGGGTGGGCTCAGGACACTGTCAGGGCTGGGAACACAGAAGCCAAGGAGGTTCCAATCCTTTTACAGTTAGGATTGACTTTGCTGTTCTAGATGGAGGGCTCCCATGGCTGCATGGGGCGTGCTATGTCGTTTCAGTCATGTCCGATTCTCTGAGACCCTGTGAACAGTAGCTGCTCCTCTACCCATGGGATTCTCCAGGCAAGAATAAAACATTAGTGTAACTGAGGTATCAGCTGAGGTTACATACCCACTTGGAGTCGGGATAAAATTGGCTCCAGAGCCAACTGTATACCCTAGGGAAAATCGAGCATTCCAAGATTTCTTCACATCCAGAAGAAATATATTTCTCCTTATCTGTTCTGGCTCTTGTTTCTGGCTTCTGCCTCCTCCATCTGTTCCTCTGTTTCTGCTTTGTCATTAACTCCAAATTCTAAAACAGCATCAATTTCTTGAGCACTTTTCCCACAAATTTATCTCATATGAGGCAGGCATGTACAGGAAAATTTGACTGGAGATTTGAGGGTACATGCTAGGAGCTTCCATGCCTGGGACACCCAGTAAATAATTAAATATCAGATTACGAAGATGTTAGGGATCACTTTGGCCATTTGTCAATTTCATCTCTAAATTCTCATCTACCTGTACTCCTATTCTCTCTTCTCCTTCCTATGATTTCCTCTACATCTAAATTCTTATTTCTTGGGGCTAAACTTTTTCTTCTCCATTCACTTTCTTCCTTGTAATATTCTGTATCAGAATATAGAATATTATTTTAATAGTATAGAATATTATTATTCTTTATCAGAATATAGAATATATAAAGCTTCTAGACACACATAAAGGCAAAGTTTTAAATCAGGAATCTCAGACATCTAGGGATTCCTCTTTCAGATTTTGTTTAACTCAACCCTAGAAAATTGTATGTAAACAGCTGCATGTATGTGTATCTGTTTCTTCCTGAGACAAGAATGATAGCTTTCACAGGATTCTCAAATGAGTCTGTGCTCCAAAGAATTTAAAAGCTGTAGTTGTACAACTTTTTCCCTTCTTTAACTGTGTTTCTTAACTGCAGGAAATCAAAGCATACAATCCTGTAATGCACATGAGAATTAAGTCTCACTTAAACTATAAGACTGATGTACAACAATTTGTGTTCATGAAAAGGATTAAATGGAACACAAATTCAATAAATTAGAAATGAATGTTCCTTTACTGAATGACTCACTTTAAGATTTATTCAAGTTATTATTTTATTTGTGCAAAAACATTTATGTGTGGATTGTCTTCATCTGTTTTGGCTGCTTCAGTAAACTGCCATAGACTAGGTGGCTTATGGGAGAAGCAATGGCACCCCACTCCAGTACTCTTGCCTGGAAAATCCCATGGACGGAGGAGCCTGGTGGGCTGCAGTCCATGGGGTCGCTGAGGGTCGCGCATGACTGAGTGACTTCACTTTCACTTTTCACTTTCATGCATTGGAGAAGGAAATGGCAACCCACTCCAGTGTTCTTGCCTGGAGAATGCCAGGGATGGGGGAGCCTGGTGGGCTGCCGTCTATGGGGTCACACAGAGTCGGACACGCTGAAGCGACTTAGCAGCAGCAGCAGCAGCAGGTGGCTTATAAACAACTGGAATTTATTTCCCAAAGTTCTGAAGACTGGGAAGTCCAAGATCAAGGTGCTGGCAGATTTGGTGTCTGGTGAAATTCCTAAGTAGCCATCTTTTTGCTGGGTCCACACCTGGCAGAGGGGCAAGTTGCTCTCTTGGGCCTCTTTCATAAGGGCACTAACCCCATTCATGAAGGCTTTGCCTGTAGGACCCTAATTCCGTCCCAAAGGCCCCATACTGAGAATTAAGCTTCAACAAGTTCATATGGAGGGGACACAAATATTCA
Source organism: Bison bison bison (assembly GCF_000754665.1). NCBI lineage: Eukaryota > Metazoa > Chordata > Mammalia > Artiodactyla > Bovidae > Bison > Bison bison. The sequence goes on along the minus strand of NW_011495081.1, from coordinate 3,787,647 downwards.
GTCTATAGCATGAATCAATAAGTAAAGAGTTTGAAAAGAAAATAGAGTGGTAGAAACAGACATATATTTTGGATGATGTACCAAGTATTCATATTATTTAGTACCTATGAGAAAGCAGTGTATTCCAGAGCACAGAACTGAGCATCTGCAGATGTGAGTTTTTGTGACCTTGGGTAAGTTGCTTTAACTCTCTGAGTCTGGGACCACTCATCCAAGTACCGGGGAAACACAAGAAAATTCATGGTACTGGTGATGAAGCTCTGAAATAAGAATGAAAGTCAACAGGAGGACTTCCCTGGTGGTCCAATGGTTAAGAATCCACCTGCAAATTCAGGGTACACGGGTTCAAACCCTGGTCCAGGAAGATTCCATATGCTGCGGGGCAGCTAAGCCTTGTGCCGCAACTGCTGAGCACAGATGCCCGACAGTCCACACTTTGCAACAAGAGAAGCCACCGCAGTGAGGAGCCCGCTGCAACTATAGAGTAGCCCCTGCTTTCCACAACTAGAGAAAGCCCTTGTGCAGCAACGGAGATCAACACAGCCAAAACTGATAAACTAAAAAAAAGAAAGAAAGAAAGCTAGCAGGAACTTGATTTTATTTACACAGGACTTTTAAAAACTAATGCGGGAGGTGGTACATATGTTCACCTACAAAAGAAAGTGTACTCTGAAGTCTAGTGCTGGGCACCCAGGGGCTCTTCATGAATTCCTGCTGTGGTTGGTCAATCACCTCAGAGTGGTATTCCACAATTCTGCTGGGCACAGGCTTCCCTGCAGAAATTGTGAGCCCCTTCTGAGATTGAATTTTATTTAAGGTAAACCTCTTATCCAGGATATTATGAACATGCATTAGCAGTTAAGAACAATGAGTGACTCACCGTCTTTAGGGCTTCCCTGGTGGCTCAGACACTAAAGAGTCTGCCTGTAATGCAGGAGACTGGGTTTTGATCCCTGGGTCTAGAAGATCCCCTGCAGAAGGAAGTAGTAATCCACTCCAATTTTTTTTCCTGGAAAATCCCATGGACAGAGGACCCTGGTGGGCTACAGTCCATGGTGTCACAAGAGTTGGACATGACTGAGCAACTAACAGCATGTTACTTTAAGGAAAAACAGTAATAGATACTGTCATTTCATCAGATGAGAAATTGTTCTTCATTTCCTGACATTCAACAATGTTCACTGATAATATTATGACACTCATAATATTAACAGCAATCTCCACTTTCTTTTTTCGCTGAGCAGTTTTAGAAAATTATTATTAGCTGAGTACTGTATCAAACAGGAAAAAAAAAATACCTTTTTTCCGTGGGGCCTGCTGATTATTACAGAGATTACATTGGTAGCATTGTACCCAGGCTAAGCTGTTGCTGAGGGCTGGAAGGAGTGATACCTGGGGGAATGCTACACAAAGAGTAAGCTTTCTCAGGGTTAAACAGTGAAGCTCAATGTGATTTAGGGATTTTATTTGGATATAGTCTTGGACAGAGAGGCATGCCACTCCATAGAGCTGGCTTTCTCCCTAAATACAGCAGGTTAGAAGTCTGTGGAAGCATAAAATACAGATTGGAAGTTTACATGGTGGACACAAATATGATTCCAAATGATTTGAAGGAATTAACCTGTTGATCTCTTCTGCCCACCTGTGGCACTTGGAGAAAAAGCTACTGTAAAAGTATTATTATGAACGAGCTTATATGAAGGCTTTACTGCTCTGTGGGACTTGATGGTCCAGTGGTTAGGACTCTGCACCCTCCACTGCAGAGGGTGTGAGTTTGATCCCTGATCGGGAACTGAGATCCCTCATGCCACCTGGCACAGCCAAAATATGTTTTAAAAAATTAAAAATAACATTCTCTTTGAAAGACCTAATTTACAAGGTTAGGAGCATTGAGTACAGAGAGAGGCCAGTATACCATAGGTCTATTTATTTAAAAGTCATTAATAAACTAAAAACAATTAAATAAAATATGTTGTACCTCCCACTTCCACAAATACAGTTTTACAGCATCATCAAAGATCAGGTTCAGATTTAGAATTATCAAATACCTTGGTGTTATTCAACTACACTTCACCTTTCCTTCCCACCCCAGCTCCACCATACTCTACCCCACCATGTGAGGAACCTTGTCTGCATGCATGGGGATCCTCCAGCCCTCCTGTCAAAGCCCTGTTTAAATTTTAAAACAAATAGTCACCTTACCGTTGGTGGGGTCCACTTTTGGGAGAATAGATCCTGAAAAGACATGTAGACCCTGGGCCCTATGGGCAGGAATTCTTGGGTCTTGTGACCTGAAACAGTAGAGGAGAGTCAGAGACTCAAACAGAATGATGTTCAACTGTGGAGTCTGCTGTATCTAAGCTCTGTGATACTGGACAATTTTCTTTAATTCTTCCATACTTTATTTTCCTCATCTACAAAGTGATAGAGGTGTTAATACAACCATAGTGTTGTGGTGGGTATTAAAAGATGCATGTCATATAGTAGCATCCCATAAATTGTAGCTATTAATCATCATCATTATTAACTATCATCATTAAAATGTTATGTGTCACATCCACTGTTAAACACAGGTGAATTCAATAAGGAGCAAGGCACGGTTTCTTGAGGAATTCATAAGACCCAAGAAAATTATGGAAGTCAGATGGGAGAATGCAATTTATAGAAACTGACAAGCATCCATCCCTGACCAAAGCCAATCTCTTCCTCTAAGCAGTGGGGAGAGGGGGGGCAGAGACTCTGTGGGGAGACAGAACCACAAACATGAACACAGCAACATAAATGCAGAGAAAGCATAAGGAATGAAAAAGATGCTTCAGGAGAGTGAGTGCCTGGAGGAAGACCTCAGATTAGTCTGAGTGTTAGCAAAGAATTCTTCCAGGTGAGGTTTTTGAGCCACACCATACAGAATGTGTAGTAAAAAAGGACACCATGGCAAAAGCCTGGAATGTGTAGAAAGCAAGATTGTTTGGAGACCTGCCTGTGGTTCCCTGGTTCATCAAGGCCTGAATCTTCTGATGTGTGTGGGGGAGGGCAAGAGATGAGGGGGGGGAGGGCAAGAGATGAGTGGGGAAGGCCAGGCTGCTACAGATTACAGGGGGCCTGTATTCAACGCTGGCAACTTTAGATTTGATTCTGTGTGCAATGAAAAGAGTTTTCAGTCACGGAAAGACATGGTCATATACGTGCTCTGGAAAAGTCACTCATACATATATGCTCAATTGTATCTGACTTTTTTGTGACCCCGTGGACTGTAGTCCACCAGGTTCCTATGTCCATGGAATTCTCCAGGCAAGAATACCGGAGGTGGTTGCCATTACTTTCTCCAGCGGAACTTCCCAACCAGGGATTGAACCCGTGTCCCTTGTGTCTCTTGCATCTGCTTCATTGGCAGGGGGATTCTTTACCACTAGTGCCACCTGGGAAGCCCTCTGATATTTATGTAGAACAGAAAAAAAAAAAAAATACAGAAATTGGGAGCAAGAAAACTAGCAGGAGGCTGCTGCTATAGGGCATGAATAGATGAACATAGGAAGTGTTTTAAAAATATGAAGGAGGTGCAATTAGCAAGACTGGATTTAAGGACTAAAAGTAGAGCCAGAATCAGAGTTGACTGAAAAGGTCTGGCTTGGGTGATGGAGTAGGTCGCACACTATGTATTAAAACTGGACAAAACTGACAGGAAGAAGATATAAAGATCAGTGCAACCCTTAGATTTTCAGGGACTTAGTCCCTTCTAGGGTACAAATGTAGGAAAGCAAGCAGGGATGCAAAGTCTATTTCTCAGAGAGACAGTATTTTTTTTAAAATTTTAATTGGAGGATAATTACTTTACAATCTTGTGTTGGTTTCTGCTGTATAACAATATGAATCAGCCACAAGTATACATGTGTTTCCTCCCAAGGACACAGTAATTTTTGATATGAACTTGTCCTGTGTTTTCTCTTTACACAGGCTTTATTGGTGGCTAAATGATGAACAAATCCATACATTTGCCCTCAGGTAGGAGCTTAGTCCGGAGAAGGCAATGGCACCCCACTCCAGTACTCTTGCCTGGAAAATCCCATGGATGGAGGAGCCTGGTAGGCTGCAGTCCATGGGGTCGATAAGAGTCGGACACGACTGAGTGACTTCACTTTCACTTTTCACTTTCATGCATTGGAGAAGGAAATGGCAACCCACTCCAGTGTTCTTGCCTGGAGAATCCCAGGGACGGGGGAGGCTGGTGGGCTGCCGTCTCTGGGGTCGCACAGCGTCAGACATGACTGAAGCGACTTAGTAGCAGCAGCAGCAGGAGCTTAGTCTGGATTTCCTGTATGGCTCTACTGGCAAAGAAATTGCCTACCAATGCAGGAGACTTAAAAGAGGTAGGTCTGAAACCTGGGCCTGGAAGATCCCCTCGAGGAGGACATGGCAACCTACTCCAGTATTCTTGCCTGGAGAATCCCGCAAACAGAGCGCTACAGTCCGTGGGGTCACAAGGAGTGGAACACCACTGAAGTGACTTAGCATGCACACACAGGAGCTTAGTCTAAGGTATTTATATCTAAAATAATGAGAAGCATGGGATGGTGGATAGTCCTTGAAACTGCGTTTGCTGGATTCCGATCTAGTAAGCCTAGTACAGTGTCTAGGCTTTCTAAGTAGCAGAAACCCTGCAAGCCACAATAAAGCACTGGTAGAGACAAGAGAACAGTAAGGGGTGTAAATGGAGCTTTTTTGTGGGGAAGACTGTGGGTGCCAAAGAAGAGAGTTCATATTTACTTATGTAGGTGTCAAATTAGAGTTGTTCACTACAAATAACTGTATCCATTCCGGTTAGTGGAATCAGAAAAAAGGAATTATTAAAGAGCGTTAGATCTTTTTCAGAATTTCCAGAAAGTAAGAGAGACACATATTGAGTCCCAGAGTCAAAATCAATGTCCAACCTCCCTTCAGGTGCCTTGACACAATGCCTGAGATGTCCAAGATTGGACAGCAGAAGCACGGCCGTTGCCATCCATAAAGAACTGGACTCATCCAACACCGTGCATTCCTGAACTTCAATGCCCCAGACACGTGGCTTCCTTCGATTGTTTGCTGCGGCTGCAAAGTCGCTTCAGTTGTGTCTGACTCTTTGTGGTTGTTTAGTTCTCCATAAGAATCTTGCACAAGTGAATCTTTAGAGTAGTCTAAATCAGAAATTTTTTAGCTTCCTCCTTAGGGAAGGCTGGATTCATAATCTGGAAAACACTAGAAGACAGTTTACAAAGGTAGTAGGTAGGTGCAAATGAAAACATGGCCCTAGCCTAGGTCAACAGAAGTGAGTAAAGTCATATGATGCAAGTAGCATTTTAAAAAGAGTCATTCACTTGGTTGTTTTATTTTATTGCTAATATAGTGATGATAATAAAGGTCCATCTGAATCTTTGGCAAAAGGAAAATAATTAAACCTAGAAATTTGGGTTCCTTTGAGTTGGGTGGCAACATAGCTGGAAACAAGGGCTTTGGAGTCAGAAAGAGTGGGATTTCAAATTTTCACTCCACCAATTAGTCCTTGGGTCATCTTAGTTGATTTCCTTATCCTCATCTTTTTCATCTGTATAATGGGGCCAATAATAAAAGCCTCTGCAGCGTTGTCGTGAAGACTAAGGGAAATGATGCATTCAGAGTGCCAAGTAGAGAATTACCAGGAGGCAGAACCTCTGATTGCTTATTCAGGACTCTGTACCTCTGAATTAGCACCAGAATGGTTTCCTATTATTATGAACATCAAAAGCACCATTCTCCCCCGCCTGCCCCCCACTTCCTCCCCCCACACCTTCCTTTCTGCTTCTTGTCTCTAAGGGCAGCAGTAAACCATATATGGGAGCCTAATTAAGCATGCACAGTTCCTGTCTGTCTTATCTTAATCCTGCCAGTAATAGAACAATTATTGTTCAGAGAAACTACAAGGGAAATTGTGAGTGCGAAGAGCAGACAGTGCTCCAATTGATCTCAATTACTGTCATGAAATTGAGTCTTCTGTCGACATCTAAATTTAATGCCTCTTTTTCCCTGAGGATCTGTCCTTCACCGTTGCTTCTTATTGTATCTGTGGTCGGCCTGTCACCATCTGCATTGCACTCTTCATCAGAATGATGGAATTGTTTTCATTCGCCTCGTACCGCCTCTCAATGCTGTTTGTTTCCTAGATCCGTGCTCTAGTCTTCTGACATTCACATCTGAATCTTCTCATTTTCTTTCGCTCAGCATCCAGGGAAGGGCTATGTTGTATTTTGGTATCCAAAGAATTGATTTCCATATATGAGCAAGAAGACAATTTTTCAAAACCTAAACAAGATGAGTGTAGGCTTTGCCCAAAGGATGAAAACATATTCTAAAGTAAATTATTTCCCTCTTTATTTGGGTGCAATTAGGAAAGTTAATGATGGGTAATTTTCAGCATGCATATGCTTCCACTTTGCTGATTTATAAGCAGGCATAAACATAATTAGGTGTGCATATGCATGCTCACAGTTTAATGGGCCCTGCATTCCTGGTAATTAGATGGCTCAGCATGTCGTTGATGTGTCATTTTTCAGGCTAAGATATAGAAAGCTTTTCAGATTGACGGTCCCCAGGAAATAACATGGAAATGCAAGGTACGTAGTTATATGAGAAATAACAGCATCTTAAGATACATTCACCATCTGTTTTTCTTCTTAAATAGATTCAATAGATTTAGAAAGTGTGTTTCCCTAAAGCAAGCGTTCCTTTTTTTTAAGTTGTAAAGTTCTCTGTATTTAGAAATCAACAGATTTATAGTATTTTAGAACTTGAACATAAGCGAGTATCCAGTTTAGATGAGGTTTTATAGATGAGATTGTTCAGGCTCAATGAATTGAAATGTTTTACCAAGGTTATATGGTGATTAAGAAATCTATCATTGGTTTGTCAGAAATTGAAAGGAAGATTTTTTTGGTTGTCAGTACAGCATCTTCATCTCTCTGGAATCCCAGCTTTAGTGCCAGCAGGATCAGCTACGTAATTTGAGGAACCCAGTACAATATAAAATTCAGGATCCCTTGTTCTAAAATTACAAAGAAGGGAAAGATAGTGACAATAAGCATTAAATCAAGCACTGAGGAAGCATGAGGCTCCAGTGGCTAGAAGTAACATATGCCTGAAGTCGGTCCTGAGTGCCAGAGCAGCATGGATGACCCAGAACGGGCCACAGAGAAGGTGTGAGCAAGAGGGTATGGCAGTCAGACGTGTGGAGAACTAACTGTGAACAGTATTCCCATGAGCACTGGCCATAGGGCAAGAAGAAAGATCAATATCATCTTTTAGGAAGTTTATATAACAATTTTTTTTTTGAAAATATAAAACATTTATTTCACTGTTTTTGCAGATCATACTTAATATTAATGCATTATGGTAAATAAATAGGTATCTTCTTTTATGATGAAATGTGTCATGTTCATTTCTTGATCCCTTTGCACTTTATATATCCTTCTCAAACAGAATATTTCTCTTAGCATGATTGTCATTTCACATTTGTAGAATATAAATAAGCATGAGGAACGATTTTCCTACAGATATATTTGAACTAACCAACAATCACTATTATTATTCACGCAATTCATACTTACTGAGCAGTATTATCAGCTGTTTTTCTTTAATTTATAACATATAGAATGTTTAACAGCACATAACTCTGCTTTCTCACAAAGGACTTTCTTCACATGAGGTGGTACTAGTGTAGTTATGTTTCAAAATTCATATTAGTGACAGAAATTATTATTACATAGTAATTTTTGAACTACTCAAATGCTAAAAAGAGGACATTTCTGATTAATCAGCATCCAGTGATATGTGAGTTATGCTTGAAACAGAAGAAAATGATTCCATCATGTGGAATCCTAGCTCCCCAACCAGGGATTGAAGCCATGCCCTGTGCATTGGAAGCACAGAGTCTTAACCACTGGGCTGCCAGGGAAGTCCTTATTCCAGCTTTTTAAAATGGAAGTATAACTGACTCATAATATGGGATTAGTTTCAGGAGTACAACATAGAGATTCAGTACTTTTGCAGATTATGCTCCACTATAAATCACAAGATGACAGCTATAAAAAGTATTTCAACTTTCTACTTATTGGAAATTCCATATTTCACCTCATGTGAAGAAGCAAACAAGTAACCCAAGAAGGCATATAATCATACAATATTTTAGGAGGACTGCTAAATAAGATAATAGTCATTAATTGTGGGGGCATCCATCACATTCCAGGCACTCTGTTAGGTGAACGATGTAGAAAATAATGATCCTTTCTCTTGAGGCATTTTTCTACTAAAAAGAAAATAAAATCTTATAAAATGACTTTCCTAAAATTTAGAAAAGTCCTGAGAGACTTAAATAATAATTCCAGAGCTCAGAAAAATGAAGACAGACTAAAATGTAAGAGAGAGAACTTATATTTATTGCTCCTCTATTATGCCAAACTATACCAGTGAAAACAGTCCTGTGAAATTTGTTACTATCCTATTTATGGCAAATAGATGGGGAAACAATGGAAACAGTGGCTGACTTTATTTTTCTGGGCTCCAAAATCACTGTGGATGGTGATTTCAGCCATTAAATTAAAAAACGCTTGCTCCTTGGAAGGAAAGTTATGACCAACCTAGACAGCATATTAAAAAGCAGAGACATTACTTTGCCAACAAAGGTCCATCTAGTCAAGGCTATGGTTTTTCCAGTAGTCATGTATGGATGTGAGAGTTGGACTATAAAGAAAGCTGAGCGCCAAAGAATTGATGCTTTTGAACTGTGGTGTTGGAGAAGACTCTTGAGAGTCCCTTGGACTGCAAGGAGATCCAACCAGTCCATCCTAAAGGAGATCAGTCCTGGGTGTTCATTGGAAGGACTGATATTGAAACTGAAACTCCAATACTTTGGCCACCTGATGCAAAGAGCTGACTCATTTAAAAAGATCCCTGATGCTGGGAAAGATTGAGGGCAGGAGGAGAAGGGGACTACAGAGGATGAGATTGTTGGATAACATCACCGACTCAATGGACATGAGTTTGGGTGGACTCTGGGAGTTGGTAATGGACAGGGAGGCCTGGTGTGCTGTAGTTCATGGGGTCGCAAAGAGTCAGACATGACTGAGCGACTGAACTGAACTGAACTGTTTAGTTAGGTGAGATCAGAAACTAAGTAAAATTATTTACTCATGTCCACAGACATCGTAAAGAATGGCTTCGGAATGAGATGGGAAGTACTGATATGAATGAGCCCATTTGGCCAATGCTTCTCAAATGTGGTTCCTGGACCAACAGCATTAGCATCGCCTGGCAACTTCTAGACCTGGAAGTTCTTAAGCACCACTCCTGACCTACTGTATCTGAATTTCTGGGACTGGGACCCAAGCATCTGTTTAAGAAGCCCTTCAGGGGACACTGGTATACTACTAGCGTTAAGACCTACTCCATTAGGCAATGCATTCTCTCTTGCTTTGTGCTGCATTCAACACTTATTGAGTACCTTATGAGTCAGATATTCTGCTAGATTTTTTATGTATTTTAACTGTTTAATCACTGTAATACTCTACAAAGCCGAGATAATGCTTAAGTTTTGTAGATAATGAAACTAAGGATCGCATGGACTAAGAAATTGAAGTAATGACATACTTATTTTTGTCTGTCCCACTAGAAAATGAGTTTTTTTTGACAAGAGAATCCTTTGCTGCCGGATTCATCATTGGACACTTTGTGCCTGCACACGGCTCAAAGGTGCTATGTACTCAACAAGTGCCTAGGAAATGAATGGATGAGTAAGTGCAGAAACTTGTCTCAGGGCAGACACACAGGAAAAGCCAGGATTTAAGACTCAATCTATTTGTCTCTGAAGCCCAATTTCTTTGACAACAGAACTTGAGAAATGCTTTATGAAAATGTTAGCACTTCAGTTTCCTATTAGCTTTCTCTCATCCACATACAGAGATGAATTTTTCAAGGATTTATGCAGAAATAAGAATCTGAGCCTAGGTTGTGCCAGTGACTGGTATTCATACACATCCGGGCATGGCTGCTGCCTTGATGAAGTTGAGTCGTTTGTTTCTTCAAATTTGATTTGGGGCACTTGTCATGTACCTTAACACTGAATTGCATTCTAAAGATAAAGTTCTGAGCACAACATGAGTTGTACAAGTCATTTTGTAGAGCAGAAAGGCTTTGGGGTTGTATAAGGGATGGACCAGATTACATGATGCTAATTCTTAACCTGACCTCTTGATTCATGCTTCAATCCTAATGAGAGAAGCTGTTGTTTGCCTGGAGTGGGGATTTGATGTTCTGAATTAAAGCAAAGCCTCTTCTATGCCTCTGGTGATGAATTTCAATACAGAGAGTGAGACAGGAGCATTTCCCACTCTTTGGTATGGAATACAATAGGAGTAGCCTCTCTTTAGTGATACTGTTGGAGTGGGTGGAGAGATGGAAATGGGACTTTTTAAAGTAGTAGATAGTTATTTTGGGGGGGGGTACTTTCTGGGTGCCCCAGGGGTAAAGAATCCTGCAGTGCAGGAGACTGGGGTTTGATCCCTGGATCAGGAAGAACCCCTGGAGAAAGGCGTGGCAACCCAATCCAGTATTCTGGCCTAGAGAATCTCGTGGACAGAGGAGCCTGGTGGGCTACAGTCCATAGCGTCGCAAAGAGTCAGACACAACTGAAGCAACTTCTCATAGCTTTTGATCATATAGATAATTGTCTCCTTGACATGACCTCTCCCTAGTCTGCACATGACCTCCAGGGAGACCACAAGAATAGTCCACAAGCTCCATGTATCCTCACTGATTCCATTATTATGAATGATCCATTTGTTTCTTCACTGCTGCAAACAAGTCTCAGCACAAAATCATTCTCATTTAAAAAGCAGCCCTCACCTCTATCACATAGCATATCCTTTCTCTGATTTATTTATCCTCTTTGCATTTATCAGCATTTAGCATATGGAATAGGGTTCCTTGGGGGCTCCGTCAGTAAAAAATCTGCCTGCTAATGTGGGAGACCTGAGTTCAGTCTCTGGGCTGGGAAGATCCCCTGGAGAAGGGCATGGCAACCCCCTCCAGTATTTTTGTCTGGAGAATCCCATGGACAGAGGAGCCTGGTGGGCTACAGTTCGTGGGGCCGCAAAGAGTCAGAAACGACTGAGCAACTAACACACACACACAACATATTGAGTATCAATTTGGCTACTGATTTATTGCCTATCTCCTGCCATGTAAGATCCATGAGAACAATAACCTCTTGTTTTGTTCACTGTTATACAGTGGCTTGAACAGAAAGTGTCCTAGAGGAGGTGTCCAACAAATATTTGATGAAGTCATGATCCCAGTGTCATGCAGGAACAGAAACTGGCGAAAGTGTTAGCATCAAGGAGCGATAAAAATGTGGTATGTGGGACTTCCCTGGTGGTCACAAGGTTAAGGCTTCACCCCCTAGTGCAGGGGCTGAGGGTTCGATTCCTGATCTGGAAACTAAGATTCCACATACCTTGTGGCCAAAAAACCAAAACAAGAAAACAGAAACAATATTGTAACAAATTCAATAATGACTTTTAAAATGGTCCACATCCAAAAAAAAAAAAAAAAATCCTTAACAAACAAACCAAAAAAAGCATGGTACAGAGGTTAATGATTGTCAGTGACTCTTCTATTTGCTTTTAGAAACGATTGTTGGAAGCTTGAGAAAGGTGTTGGAATCCTCCATTGGGTAGGTAATCAGTGGGTTGGCATGATTTCAGTAATTACACTTCAATGTAATTTCATATGTGTATTTACATGGTGTGACCTGACAAAATTTCAATGTTATTTTAAGTCCTTCCCATGATTATTGTGCATCAGTGACTAATGATGCCCCTTGAATTAGGGTCACTTGATGCATGTTTAGGAACAGGGCTGTGCCGTGTGACATGGAGCTGAGTCTGAGTTTTCCAGAAATCATTGATTGTAGGAAGACCTTGAATATTCAAACTCCTAGAATTTTAACTCATCTTTGTATCTTACATTAACTGAATGCAAAATAACAATTTGACTATGCAGAAAGTCTCTTTTCTAGAAACCCAGAGATGCTTTCTGATGCACAGATTTGTCCTGGGTGTGACTTGTCACCCTGATGGAGAAACTGGTACTTCATCATCTACTTTTTATCTAATGGATGCAGTTCACACTGCCTGAGGTCACCTCTATATCCTGATACAGTGCATACAGCCCTTGAATGCCCCATGGCACAGCTAAAGCAAAGCTGTAGTTTAATTTAAAGATGTTATTGAAGGTTCTGTGGTAGCAGAAGGTAAATTCAACAGGGAAAGTAACTTACATTTGCTGCAAGATGTGGTTCTTCTCAGCAGCTACAAACCAAGACTTTCCCATAACATAAAATTAGCTATCTGCCTTGAATAGCCCTAAAAATGCTCCATTTATATACAGGGTTGCTGTCAATCACTGTTTCATGCCCACTGGTGATACCTCTTCTCAGAATCATTTACATTGAAAAAGTCAAATTCCTTCCAGGCAAATTCTGACCTTGTGATGACCTTATATATCACCACTAATAATGAAGCTTATTGTAATACTATTGTCCAAATCAGTCTGGTTGTCAACATGCTCATTAATCAGCACTGATTAATAAGCTATGTCAAACTGTTGATGTTCATAAGCGTTGAGTAAGCTATGTATCCGACATTAGCCAAGGTCGAATTTAGCTAAACCTGATCCACTTCCTTTTTAGTTTCTCTCGTTCCATTGTCTTTTCCTCCATATTTTTATCCCTTACACAGATCCTGAAGAAGTATTTCCCATTACTACTGAATGTTTCCTTATTTGCTTCTGTGTTTTTCACTTTTTTATTTCTTTTTTATATCTCCTTGCACAAGGGATATTTGTTCATTGCAAAAAAACTCAGAAGACAAATGTACAAACTAAAAGCACAAATAACATTACCAAACAATGACCACTACCAAAATAATAATTGCTCTCTCTGTATACATTTATACACGTATTTTAAAGAGCTTGTATTTCAGTAGTATTTTACTTTCCATAGTGTGACATGACTTATACATGTGCAACATAATGTTTAAAAGCTTCTCAGAATTTCCATAAACAGAAAAGGCATAAATTATTTAATCAGTCCTTCATAGTAAGGTATGTGAAGTTTTATAGTGAGTCACTCTTATCTGAGAACTGCCATGAACACTCTTTTAGCTACATACTTCTGTGTATCCAGACTATTTTTTTTTGGTGAATTTCTTAGGAACTGTTGGTCTAAATTATTTGGAAAATTAAAACTTTTATACTATATAATATCAAACTGACTTTCAGAAACACTGACAATTCATGCCAACCAGAAGTGTATGTGAGTAGCTATGATCCCATACTTGCACCAACACTAGCTCTTTTTTCTCCTCCTTCTCCTCTACTTTCTCCATCACTCCTTCTCCTCTTCCTCCTTCTTTTCTTCTGTGATATTTAAGAATTGAATGGTTAAATGTGATTTTTTCACTTGTTTGCATTTGTTTTCTATTAAGATTGAAAATTTAAAACTATACACTAGTCATGTATACTTTTATTTGTTTGGTTAGATCTTTCATCTAGTTTCCAAATGAGTATTTTTCTCTTTTTCTTTTTTTGGCCACACCATGTGGCATGTGGGATCCTTAGTTCACAGGCCAGGGATCGAACTTGAACACCAGGGAAGTCGTTCTTATTACTGAACTCCCCTACATCAGGTCTGAGATGGAAAGGACTGTTTCAGTTGTGGAACATGAAATTAGTCAAACATCAATTTTATGAGAAAGGGGTCTTTTTAAAGTATGTTTCTCTGCCTTCACATTTGCTGAAACACTCTGTCCACCTGGTGGGCTCTCTCCTGATACTCCACCCTTAGTTGAATCTTCCCAATCCTTTTTTAACATCCAGATCAATATTTATCAAGGGCGACTCCAGTCCTGGAACACTTGCTGTTTACACAATTCAGTGAAACTCACTGAGAAATGGCTTATATTTTTCCTTGAATGGGTCTTATGAGAAATTGCTTTGTCAGTGTTTTCTTTTCATTTGTTTTTTTTTCAGCGAGATTACAGTCTCTTCAAGAATAAGGACCACATCTCTATTTTCAAAGAATTTAGGTCCAATTTGGCCCAATAGCAAAATAAGGGTGTTGGATGAGGTGAGTCCTTTCTCTGGAACAGACACTGATTCTCACTTTTTAAAGACTTCTTAGCAATCATATAAGATGCTTATCTATGATTATTGTCCAAGTTTTTATAACATGGAAATTATGGTTCGGAGAGGTGAAATAACTTGCTTAGTATCACCAGCTGGTCAGTGATGGGGAAACCATTTGAGTGTTTTTTCCATTTTTTAAGATACTAGGTAGTTGTCATTTTTTAAAAAGTTTATATTTATTTATTTTTTTGGCTGTACAGGGTCTTAACTGTGGCATGTGGGATCAAGTTCCCCAAGCAGGAATGGAACCTGGGCCCCCTGCATTGGAAGTGTGGAGTCTTAACCACTGAACCACCAGGGAATCCGTATCACTGGCGTCCCAGCGCCTCAGTATGAGGCTTCATCTAGGCAGCTAAGTATGTGCTTGACAATTTCACTTGTTATTTCTCGAGGAGTAGCAAAATATTGTGAGATCAAGTGTTTTGTCTGTTTCTGACTCCTTCCGATTCCAATATAACATTCTGGCTTTTATTTCGATGAATAATGCTGGTGAGTATACAGATAACTTCAAAGCTGTAATTCATATCAGCCTTTCTTCTTCCTCAGAGGCCACGAAAAACTGCTGGCTGCTGGCCATGTCAATTCTCTTCTAAGGCTAGAAATTATATGACCATTTTCTATAAAAACATTGAGACATACACAGATGCCCAACCAAAAGAGGTTGTTATATCCCATTTTCTAATACTGCAGCGAAGAATGTGAAGTTTCTCCTTTTCGATACCACATTGTCTATTTTTTCTTTCTTTTTTTGCTGCGTTCTTTTTTTTTTTTTTTGGTGTCATTTCAGCTCAGAGAAACTGGTTATCTTTTCACAATAGATTCTCTCTGGTGGTAAAATGTTCCGCTCACCAGGTGTTGATGAGCTGGTTGTTATCTTTATTATAGAATAAAAAAAGAACAGTGCAATGAAATAGCGCATAATAGGCTGAGTGATTTGAAAGCAGAAATTTGAATGCTGCATCAACATCAGGTCATGAATTCTGGGAGGTGTGGTAATATCAGTTATCCTCTACATCACAGGATTTATCTTATTTCCTTATAGAATTTAAGTATTTCATTATACATACACACACCTAAAGTGAAGTCAAAGTCTCTCAATCATATTGGACTCTTTGCTCTCCAGGCAAGAATACAGGAGTGGGTAGCCATTCCCTTCTCCAGGGGATCTTCCTGACCGACCCAGGGGTCAAACCCAGGTCTCCCACACTGTAGGGAGATTCTTTACCATCTGAGCCACCAGGGAAGCCCACTCACACCTGATGCTCATACATATGTGTAATAGAGCTTTCCTTACAGACATTGAACATATAATTTACATATATACATCTACCCTGATAGCTCAGTTGGTAAAGAAACTGCCTGCAATGCAGGAGACCCCGGTTCAATTCCTGAGTTGGGAAGATCTGCTGGAGAAGGGATAGGCTACCCACTCCAGTATTCTTGGGCTTCATGGGTGGCTCAGCTGGTAAAGAATCTGCCTGCAATGCGGGAGACCTGGCTTCAATCCCTAAATTGCGAAGATCCCCTGGAGAAAGGAAAGGCTACCCACTCCAGTATTTTAGCCTGGAGAATTCAATGGACTATAGTCCAAGGCATTGCAAAGAGCTGGACACAACTGTGTGATTTTCACTTTTACTTTTCACTTTCAAAATAAAATTATTTTATGTAGGAGTTTTACATATAATTTTATGTATTAAGTATATATTTATGTATTAATATATGTATTATAGTTTTGAATATTTTATTATACATTTAATTTAGAATTATTTTAACGTGTTTATGCACATAAAATACATTGTCTGTATTTTTATGACTAATTATTTATGTATTGAGTATGTATCTTATATATTTATGTAATATTTATATATTTCTGTATAATAAATAGTTATTATTTATGCAGATTTAATGTACTTTTTGTGTATTCACTTTTCTGTATACTAAGGATATCTTTCTATCTCTGTGGATACTGAATATTCTTCTAAGCATTCTCTTATACTACCAGACTAAAAGTTCTTTGAAAGTAGAGACTATAGGAGATTTAGTTGTCATATATAGTTAGATATTTGCCTGTAAAAATAAGTAAATTTTTTTCCTTTCTTTTTTTTGTTGGCGGTGGGGGGGGGGATGGTCACACCACATGGCTTGAAGGATCTCAGCTTCGTGACAGGACCTCTGCAGTGGAAGCATGGAGTTCTAACCTCTGGACCACCAGGAAATTCCCAATAATTGAGTTAATAAATAAGTACCATTTGACTCCTTTCTCTGCTTCACTCTATTAATCAATTACAAAATTTTGCTCTTTCCATCTTCTTTTTGGAGTGTTTTTCTTTCCTTTCTCAGCACCATGATGAAAATTATGGAACACATCTTTTCTCAGTGAGAAATCCCATCAATTTCAAAATACCTTCAACTTATTTCAGGGCTTCGCTCATACAAACTAAAAGTTTTCTTATTTTACAGAGCCTATTTTTATCAGATAATTTTTGTAACACCTCTCAGTCTCTGAACTAAACATCTAAAGTCCCCCTCCACCCTTCCTGGGCAGCTAAGACCTGCCGTGATCTGGCTTTTCCTAAACTCATCACTGGGAACCTTATCTTCTCAGTCCAGAATTTCTCATACTCAGTTCACACTAGGTCTTCTCGCACCAAAGATCCAACAGTCAAATAAGTGTGAGAAACACTGGATTCTCATACTTTATGTAAAAACTTTATGTTGTAGGAATTCTCTGAGCCTTTACTCTGCAATTTTATATAGTATATTTAGGGAATAATCCCTCTAGGACTCTGCCTTGGATTTTCTTTCTCTTTTCCAGCTACATGGACAAATTTCATGAGTATCTAAAAGTTTCAAAAATTGTTACAGTTTAAGTTTGTGATTACATCAAAACAGCGAATATGTGTATTTAACTGAACCTAGAAAAAGTGGAACATGATAGCAATCTGAGGATTTCCATGGAGAAGGAATAGGTTCTAGTGAAAGAAGAGAGAGTTAGTCAAAGATAGAATAGGAAAGTGCAATGTCATAGGGACTAACGGGAGTGAAATCTGGTGACGAAGTTTGATGGTGCTAACTTTGACGGAGAAGCAGGTAATGATGGCAACCAGGAAAGGTGAGAGATCATCAGCTATCTTTCTGAGGACCACCTTATTAGGCTAAAGAGGGTAGAACTTTAAATGGAGGAAACTAACAAAGTGGAGACAGATGGCCGTAAGCCAAAGATACCTACTACACGTGCTTCAGAAAAATGTTAGTAAACTGGCAGTGAATTGGATGAAGTTTAAGATTTTTTTAAAAAATATATGTATTTATTTATGGCTGCAATAAGTCTTATTTGCTCTGCACAGGCTTTCTCTATTTGCACGAGCAGGGCACCCTATTTGCACTTCGTTGAGGGGCCCAGGCTTCTGACTGCGATGGCTTCTCTTGCTGAGGAGCACAGGCTCTAGGCGCAGGGGCTTCAGTAATTGTGGTGCAAGGGCTTAGCTGCTCTGTGGCATGTGGCATTTTCCTGGACCAGGGATCGAACCTGAGTTCCCCACATTGGCAGATGCTCAACCAGTGGACCACCAGAGGAGTCCCTAGCATGCAGTGTAAGGAGAACAGAGTCAAGTAAGGGATTTTTATTGAACTATTGCTATTTGCAACAATATCTTATTAGGTGAAGCAAGTCGAAGACAAGTAATATATGATGTCACTTACACGTAGATGTGTGTGTGCGTGCTCAGTTGTGTTCGACTTTTTGCAATCCATGGACTATAGCCTGCCAGGCTCCTCTGTTCATGGAATTTTCCAGGCAAGAATACCAGAGTGGGTTGCCATTTCCTCCTCCAGGGGATCTTCCTAACCCAGGCATCTAAACGATGTTTCTTGCATCTCCTGCATTGGCAGGCAGACTCTTTACCACTGAGCCACCTGGGAAACCCCTAAAAGCTAATGCAAATGAATCTATATAAAAACAGATTTGTATATAGAAACAGACTATAGTCTATAAAAACAGACTCATAGACACAGAAAACAAACTTATGGTTACCAAAGGGGAAAGCGGTAGGGATAAATTAGTAGTATATGATTCACAGATATGCACTACTATATATAAAATAAACAAGCAACAAGGGTTTACTGTATAACACAAGAAAATCTATTCAATATCTTGTAATAATCTATAATGGAAAATAATTTGAAAAACATTGTACGTAACTGAATCACTTCCTGTGAAACTAACACAGTATTATAAATCAACTGCATTTCAATTTAGAAAAACCAAAGGATTCATGCTTTTGAGTCAGAATAAGGAGAAAATAGTATATATTTTAAAGCTAAGCAAAGAAGCCTAAGATGATGGTTGTTCAGTCACTAAATCGTGTCCAACTCTTTGCAGCCCCATGGATTGTCTCCCAGAGTTTGCTCAAACTCTTGTCCATTGAGTCGGTGATGCCATCCAACCATCTCATCCTCTGTCGTCCCCTTCTCCTACCTTCAATCTTTTCCAGCATGCGGGTCTTTTATAATGAGTCAGGTCTTCGCATCAGAAAGCCAAAGTATTGGAGCTTCAGCTTCAGCATCAGTCCTTCCAATGAATATTCAGGATCAATATCCTTTAGGGTTGACTGGTGGAGGCTGACTATTCAAAAAAAGGGATCTAATAGTGGGTAAAATAATCCGTAAGAGGCAGAAGAGTAGGATCAGAAGCAAAGAAATGAATGAATCTGAAAATTTAATACAGTACTGGAGCCAATGAAAACTGACACAATTTTTCTGGAAATTAGGTATTGACTTAGTCTTGTGACAGAACAGGACTCTATGGGGCCTTCCCCTGTGCTTGACATCCTCTGCTTTAGCTCCTCTCTGATGTACTAGATAACAGTATTTGATGCAAATTTTCTGAGTTGTTTTGCAGATATGAAAATCCCCCACCAAATGAAAGATGTTAACTACTTGTGACTATGAGCACACATCCCCAGGCCTCCTGGATCCTAAGGACTGATACTGTTTACCCCCACTGACACCATTCTCCCTGACCTGGCCTTTAAAAATGCTTTGCCAAAATACTTCTGGGAGCTCTAGGCTTTTACAGACAAGAGCCACCTTTTCTCCTTGCATGCCTGTGTGCATGCTCAATTGTTCAGTCCCGTGACTCTTTGCAACCTCACGAACTGTAGCCCACCAGTCTCCTCTGCCCGTGGAATTTTCCAGGCAGAAATACTGGAGTGGGTTGCCCGTTCTTCCTCCAGGGGATCTTCCCAATCCAGGTATCAAACTGGAATCTCTTGTGTCTCCTGCACTGGCAGGCATAGTCTTTTACCAGTGAGCCACTTGAGTTAGGCATGGCCTTGCAATAAGGATTTCTCTGCTCCAACTCCAAGGTTTCAGTTGATTTAGCCTCACTGTGTGTTGCACATGTGAACTTTTATTAACAGTCAGATCCTCTGATCCAGTAATTTTGTTTATACGAAACTTGCCTACAGAAGGAAGTAGAGATGTGTGCTCAGATTTATAACCAAAGCTACACATTACAACAAAACTTAGAGTAGTGAAAAGTTGGAACCAATCCAGACCTAAAATATGTGTATAATTAATTAATTTCTGTCATGCATTTCATGAAATATTGTGTGTTCAACATAATTTAATGGCCTGGGAAAATTCTTGAGTATTAAGTGAAACAAATGCTATTTTAAAACTCCATGGACATATGATAGGAACTATGAGAAATATGCATGTACATACCATTAAGAGAAGTAGAAGAAAATGGTAATAGGGCTTATCTCTAGATGTATGATTATGGGGGATAATTACATCCTTTTAGTCAATGTCCTGTACATTAATTTTTTTATAAAAATAAATATTTATTTTACACTCAGAAAAAAAATCTTACTGGAAACATAGGCTTTAGTTCCAACTCTGTCCCTCATAACATTTCAAGTTATTTAATCCCTCTTACAGATATGGAGTGTATTTATTCAGTTCTTCACAGACTCTGATATTATCTGCCCAGAGTTCAAATTCCAATGCCCTGGCATCATAACTGTGATATTAAAGTTACCTGGTGATAAAGAACCCGCCTGCTAATGCAGGAGACATATGAGAAGATCCTCTGGAGGAGGACATGGCAATCCATTGAAGTATTCCTGCCGAAGAATCCCATGGACAGAGGAGCCTGGCGGGCTACAGTCCATGGGGTTTCAAAGAGGTGGACACGACTTAAGCAACTTGGCGTGCACCTTCTTTAAACCTCTGTTACCGCCTGCAATGCAAGATACCTGGGTTTGATCCCTGGGTTAGGAGGATTCCCTGGAGAAGGAAATGGCAACTCATTCAGTATTCTTGCCTAGAGAATTTCATGGACAGAGGAGGCTGTCAGGCTACAGTCTATGAGGTCACAAACAATTGGATATGACTGAGTGACTCACCCTTTCACTTTCACCTCTTCTGTAAAAGGATTTAATAATACTCACCATTTTGTTGTGGTATTAAGGGCGTTAAGCTAATGAGTATATTGTACATTGGTTGGCATAGAGTAAATCCTCAATATTCAATACTAATATAGCTACATGTATGCTATGCTAAGCTACATTGCTTCAGTCATATCTGACTCTTCTGCAACCCTATGGACTGTAGACCACCAGGCTCCTCTGTCCGTGGGGTTCTCCAGGCAAGAAAACTGGAGTAGGTTGCCACGCCCTCTCCCATGGGATCTTCCCAACCTAGGGATGAAACCCACGTCTCTTATGTCTTCTGCATTGGCAGGTGGGTTCATTACCACTAGCACCACTTGGGATGAGTAAATTTAAACTACGGATATCTACCTCAGCTGTGGTGGAAATTAAATGAATTAATGTACTTAAAAACATCTATATCAGGGTCTGGCACACAGGACACCCTCAATATATACTTATTTCCCTCCATAACCCTTTGGCTCTGCCTTTCCTTTTTCCAATTCTTTATGGAGAGGCATGCCCTCTATAAAGAAAGGGGAAATGATGCTTTTGAACTGTGGTATTGGAGAAGACTCTTGAGAGTCCCTTGGACAGCGAGGAGATCAAACCTGTCAATCCTAAAGGAAATCAGTCCTGAATACATTGGAAGGACTGATACTAAAGCTGAAGCTTCAATGCTTTGGCCACCTGAAGCAAAGAACTGATTCCTTGGAAAAGACCCTGATGCTGGGAGAGATTAAAAGTAGGAGAAGGCAATGACAGAGAATGAGATGGCTGGATGTCATCACTGAGTCGATGGACATGAGTTTGAGCAAGCCCCGGGAGTTGTTGAGGGACAGGGAAGCTTGGCATGCTGCAGTCCATGGGGTTTCAAACAGTCAGACATGACTGAGTGACTGAACTGAACTGATGCCCTCCAAGGCAACAGGCGGGAAGGCAAGAGTAGAATGTGCTGCCACCTAGCGGATGATTGTTTGCTCACCCAGGCAGCCTGGTGTCTTTTTTTTTTTTTAAGATTTCAGGAAATCACATAAACCTATTTGTCACAGACAAAGGATTTCTGCTGTCCTTGCCCTCTGCAGGATTGACTTACTTTTTTTCTCCTAATGCTATTTTGTGGAAGGTTTTCATTTGTGAGGCAGCTGAACCAAAACCAATTGCACATCATAGTACAGGATGAGAAATGGAAAGCCACAGAGGCATTTCTTAACCCGGAAAGTTCTGGTCAGCCCAGGATGGGAAATGAGCAGGATTCAGAGATGGGGCAGCCAAGAAGACACCTGGGGGCCCTATGGGCCACTTGGACCCCAGACAGCAGAGCTACTGCCTGCCTACTTTTGTCTCTTTTATCTGGGTGTCGACTTCTTAAAAAATGCACAAGGTAAGACTGTGAATTAAGTGTGTGGGTATGTGTGTGTATGTGTATGTGTGTGTGTTAGCTGCTCAGTCATGTCCGACACTTTGCGACCCCATGGAATGCAGCCCTCAGGTTCTTCTGTCCATACCATTCTTCAGGAAAGAATATTGGAGTGGGTTGCCATTTCCTTCTCCAGGGGATCTTCCCAACCCAGGAATTGAACCTGGGCTGCCTGTATTACAGACAGATTCTCTACCATCTGAGCCACCAGGGAAGGCTGCAGCCAGGGAAGGAGCACTTCCTTCCCTTCTGAGAAACTGCTCCAAAGAGGTGAGGATGGCAGCGGGAGTCAGTATGTATGTGTTTTTGGTGAAGGGGGAATTCATGCAATCAAGCAGATATTTTTCCAGAAGGTTTTCTGCTAGTTTTGTGAACCTCTCTGCTAGTCATGAAGAGCAGTTCATCACAATGAAGGGTTTTTGTGCTTTTCTAGATATGAGGAGCAAGAATTCGGCTCATTAAACTGGCTCTTAAAAATGTCTATCTGAAGACCTGTTCTGCCAGTCCCCTCATCCCACCGCCTTACCACAGCACAGGGTGCCGCACTCCTGGTCTCCACCCTGAACTCCCTTCACGAGGTGTTGATGGTCAGCAGCTGCATGGCACATGTGATTTCATCCTTGTAGAGGTAGATGGCAAGTGCCCAAGGCAAGTGCCGATTTGCAGGTGGCATGGGTCTCCCAGGTAATAAGAGAGAAACCTGCTTTTCCTCCACCCAGGGCAGAGGACAGAAAGTCAAGAACAGCACACAACACTGTGGAGAGCAGTTCCTCTGTGCCCCGTTCTTTGGGGATCTAAGGACACTTTCAGGGTAGGTTAGACATTGTATAAGTTAATAAAAACCTCTCAAATCTAATGAACACATTTCTCAATGTTTCATGTGGCAGAGAAAAACCATGGGTCTTCAATCATATTTTAGTCACTTTTTTGAAGTGTGATGTACAGTTATTTCAGCTCCCTGGGCCTCAGTTTCTCCAATTTTAAATTGAAGAATAACAATGATCATGGGATTCCCAGGTGGCGCTAGTGGTAAAAAACCCACCTGCCAAAGCAGGAGACGAGATCCCCTCAAGGAGGAGATGGCAACTCACTCCAGTATTCTTGCCTGGAGAATCCCATGGACTGTAGAGCCTGGCGGGCTACAGTCCACGGGGTTGCAAAGAGTCAGACACGATTGAAGTGACTTAGCACACACAAAGACCACAGCATAAATTTGTAGGATAACGTCCAAGAATACATCAGATAATATGCCGATGATACGGCGTTTGACACTTGGTGGGTTATCTAAAAAGAAGCAGCAGAAGCAACAGTGTCTTTCTGGGCTGTGTTCTATGCTGTGAGGGAATAGTGGTGGGGGCTGGGGCTGGAAGGGGGCTTTCCCAGCCTCTTAAGGTTTTTCCATTTGAAGCCAAAATGTCCTATGATCATCAACCTGGAAGAAGAGTCCAGTTTCCAGGCTGCAGGCAGGAAAATTAGAAAGTGTCAGTCAATTACTAGGGGTCTACTGTGGGTTATTTCTTGGTTAACATGGTTGGCTAGGAATCAATGGACCTGGGCTCCAAGCCCAATGCTTTCATTACCTCCCACTGAGCCCTTGAGTAAGCATATACCTTAGTCATTTATTCCTGTGTCCAGAGAGGTGAAGAGACTTGTCCAATTTTGCTTATCTTGTCCAGGCTAGTTTTCAAATCCATTGTCTGATTTTAAAGCCTGGTATACTCTGAATACAGGTATTTTGAAGCCAAACATTCCTTCAAAACATTTTGAAACTGAATGCTTGCCTATTCAATCTATCGAAGAGTTGGCCTGCCAGAACTAATATTCTGTACATGTTGCTCAAAAATTGAGACAAATTCTGGAGAATCTGTTTCAAATTAGATGATTCTAAAAGTTCAGAAATTACTTACAATCTCTGATATTTAGTTAATCTATTGGAGACTTTTTCTTTAACCTGCCCATGCCCAGAGAAGAGATTGGATTTAGGGCAACAGTGTGAGTATTTTTTAAATGGGGAAAAAAAGGTATACAACTTTATTGAAAACATTAAGTGGAGAGATACACCATGTTCATAAACTGGAAAATTCAATTTCATGTAGATGTCAATTTTCCCCCAATTAATCCATAGATTCAGCTGGGTTCCATTCACAGTCTCAAAGGGGTTTTTATTGCTGGAAACTGACTCTAAAATGTATATGTAAGAGCAAGGGCCAAAAATAGATCTTAGGGGATCATATACCAGGGTAGATAAAATGACCAGTGGGATGAAGTAGAAAAATAAATTGTGATATGTTCAGAGGATCATTATACAGTAAGGAAAATGAGTGCCTTACAGAAGCACACAACTAATTTGGATCAATCTCAGAAACATAATATTGAGTGAAAAGACAAGTTACAGGAGAATAAACACAGCATGAGTCCATTTATATAAAATTCAAAAATGTGCTAGACCAAAACAAAGAAGAGGGCTCTTTGGGACCCATATGGTTTAGGGACAGGTGAGAATTTGAATGTTTATTTTCTCCACCATCTTTGTATCTCCTCATCCCCCCCCCACCCCACCTGTTGGTACAGAACAGCTCTGGCATCTATATACTCTTCATCTTTTTTCTATAAAGTCATGGAACAGAAGTTTGGAGTCATAGGACCTAGTCTTAAATCCTAAATCCTCAACTTCTTGAATATATAATGTAAGTCACAGTAATTTTTTATCTTTAGGGTGATATATATTCACAGTTCAATTCAGTTCAGTTCAGTCGCTCATTCATGTCCGACGCTTTGCGACCCCATGAATCGCAGCACGCCAGGCCTCCCTGTCCATCACCAACTCCCGGAGTTCACTCAAACTCACGTCCATCGAGTTGGTGATGCCATCCAGCCATCTCATCCTCTGTCGTCCCCTTTTCCTCCTGCCCCCAATCCCTCCCAGCATCAGGGTCTTTTCCAATGAGTCAACTCTTCTCATGAGGTGGCCAAAATACTGGAGTTTCAGCTTTATCATCATTCCTTTCAAAGAACACCCAGGGCTGATTTCCTTTAGAATGGACTGGTTGGATCTCCTTTCGGTCCAAGGGACTCTCAAGAGTCTTCTCCAACACCACAGTTGAAAAGCATCAATTCTTTGGCACTCAGCTTTCTTCACAGTCCAACTCTCGCATCCATATATGACCACTGGAAAAACCATATCCTTGACTAGACGGACCTTTGTTAGCAAAGTAATGTCTCTTTTGAATATGCTGTCTAGGTTGGTCATAACTTTCCTTCCAAGGAGTAAGCATCTTTTAATTTCACAAACTAAGGATAATGCCATTCACCTCTGAACGGTACCATCCAGATTACATCAAACCTGTATACATACCGCTTTGTGAGAAGTTGTTAAATCTTCAATTAACATGTCTCTTCCTTGTTGCTTGCAAGCAAAATCTGGACATTTTTCTCAAGAACCATGCCCTTGACCTATTGGGGAATAGTGAACAATCTGGAAGTCATAGGTAACTCATCACACGTATTTGGTTTTTAGCAAAACTGAATGTTCTGGATTTGCCCTCTTTATTGTGGGTCTCTTGGGAAGCAGATATATTATGCAATGTATCATTTTAAAGGTATCTGCTGCTGCTGCTGCTAAGTTGCTTCAGTCGTGTCTGACTCTGTGCGACCCCATAGACAGCAGCCCACCAGGCTCCCCTGTCCCTGGGACTCTCCAGGCAAGAACACTGGAGTGGGTTGCCATTTCCTTCTCCAATGCATGAAAGTGAAAAGTGAAAGTGAAGTTGCTCAGTTATGTCTGACTCTTAGCGACCTCATGGACTGCAGCCCACCAGGCTCCTCCACCCTTGGGATTTTCCAGGAGTGGGTTGTGAGTGCCTTCTCCATTAAAAGGTATGTTTTCTCTTAAATGTTTCATTGTATAATGATGTCATATTGTTGATCTGCTCAATTCATTTAGTCAGAGTAAATTAAAGTGGTTATTGTGGGGTGTGAGAAAAGCAAACCCTAATGGATTGAGATTTCCTTTTTCACTGACTATAGCTTAAACATAATTTTGAGGGGCTAAGAAGAGGAAAAGACATAGAAGAAAAGAGGCACTTTTGACACAGGAAGGCAGAGATGTAGCCACATTAACATTCATACACACACACACACATACACAGAGGTAGGAAGCTATGAAAGTGCTAATAAAAATTAATAGGATTTTACTTTTATACCATTGTTAGGTAATAAGAGAAGCATACACTTAGTAAAAAAAAGTAAAAAGGCAGAAAAAAAAAAAAAAAAAACTCCAGGGATATATCATCCATAATCCCACAACCCAAAGACAGCTGCTGTTTACATTTTAGAGCATTTCTTCAAATGATAAAGGATTTTTATAAACACACAAGCGTAATTGGAGCTCAGCATTTAAACACACAGAACAAGTGTCTTGCAGTAAGTCATGTAAGAATGTTTCACTTTCAACATCTTTTATCACTTCCCACAGAGAGCTTTTGGTCTCAGAACAAAATGGGTCTGTCAAGGAAGAGCGTATTTAATTAGATTTTCTGGTGCCCACCTTAGAGAGGAGGAAAGGATGCCTGATCCTATGATAAAGTCAGGCTGCACTTGCAAGGTGTCTAAGACTTATTTCTGTTTCCATGGTGTCCTTGTCTATTGAAGTAGCAGCTCAAAGACTCCTCTAGTGATAAAAGCTTGAGATCAGGCCTCAGCACTCCTGTCACATTCAAGCAGACTGCCCAGCTATTGCTAGACAGAGGGCAGCTGTGGGCACCTGGGATCTCTTGCTTCAACACACAGAGTGAATCCATCTGCATGTATTTATTGCGAGAGTGCTCACTCATTAAGTCGAGTCCAACTCTTTGCGACCCTGATGAGTGACTGTAGCCCACCAGGCTTCTCTGTCCATGGAATTTTCCAGGCAAGAATACTGGAGTGGGAAGTATTCCCTCCTCCAGGGGATCTTCCTGACCCAGGGAATGAACCCAGGTCTCCCACATTGCAGACAGATTCTCTGCATCTGAGCCACCAGGGAAACCCACTGCAAGTCTAAACTGAAGCCTAATTTTAATCCTTAGCTCCAAAGACGTTCTGACAAGACTAAAACCTGGTGCTGCCAATCCCATTCCTTCCCAAGTTGGCAATTCTTCCCCTCACTCCCTCTCCCCAGTCAGCTGGGACTCCCATGATTCACTCTGTTTTCCTCCTAGGATTTTCACGGCGTTGCTCTGTGGTTCCCCATCGCCATGCTCAGTCCACGGGCAGAGAAAGCAAGTTTCTGGTGATCAGTCACAGCCTCCAAAGATTTCTCTAGTTGTAACTTCCTGACAGCTAGCTCCTTTTTGCTGTCAGAGGTATGTGTGATGTTGATTATTATTTACTTGTCTCAGAACACAGATGTCAGAGAGGAATTCCCAGTGTAACTCGCCTCACACCTTAAGCCCAGATGGCTCTGAGCACTGTATTAGGATTTATGTCTAGAAGTACAGCACCCTCTGTATGAGCTTAGTTCCCCAGAGAAACAGAACAAATGAAATATATAGGATGGGATTTATTATAGAATTGACTTATCCTTTCATGGAGCCTGAGTGGTCTCTCAACATCTGCAACAGCTCAGAAGAGCGGATGGTGTAGTTCCAGTCCAAGCCAAAGGGCAGGAGAAGCTGGAGGGCCAGTAGTATAAGTTCCTGTCTGAGTCCCGGTCCAAAGGCAGGACAAAGCTCAAAAACAACCAAAAAAAAAGAGTATATTCTCCCTTAAGCCTTTTTTCTTCTATCCAAGGCTTCAGTGGATTAGATGGAACCCATTCACATTGGGGAAGGTAAGTGTTAGTCACTTAGTCGTGTCCAACTCTTTTCAACCCCATGGACTACAGCCCACCAGACTCCCTTTCCATAGGATTCTCCCCGCAAGAATATTGAAGTGGGTTGCCATTTCCTTCTCCAGGGGAACCTGTGTCTCCTGCATTGCAGGCAGATTCCTTACTCTCTGAGCCACCAGGGGAGCCCAATCTCCTTAACTCTACCTATTCAAATGTTAATTCAAAAACATCCTCACAAACACACACCAAATAATGTTTAATCAGGTATCCCAGGGCTTTCTAGGTGGCTCAGTGGTAAAGAATCCACCTGCCAACATAGGAGACACGGGTTCGATCTCTGGTCCAGGAAGATCTCACATGGAGCAACCAAGCCCATTCATCATAACTATTGAGGCTATGCTCTAGCCCAGGAACTGCAATACTGAGCCCATGTGTCTCAACTACTGAGACTCACGCACCCTAGAGCCCTGCTCTGCAACAAGAGAAGCCACTGCAATGAGAAGCCTGCGTATCAAAATCACTCTGTAGCTTCCACTCACTGCAACTGAAGAAAAGCCCAGGTAGCAACAAAGACCCAGCACAAACATAAGTCAACAAGTATTTTTTAAAAATCAGGTCTCCGTGTACCCTGTGGCCCAGTCAAGTAGACACATAAAATTAGTCATCACACCTTTCCCTCTCTTATTTCAGGGGCTGAAAAGCAAATTTTCCCATGACCATAATCAATAAATTTGGGGTCATCAACATGAGTATGATGCTCCCGGAGCAAACTTTCAGTGCTTAGCCTTGGAAATGAAGTAGCTTCAGGAGAAGTGGTTCTTTTGTTACCATTTTGCTGTTACTCCTCCAGATGGCTTCCCTCCTGTGTCACTCACCCCACAACCTCACCCTGGCCCCAGCCACAACTTGGGTTTGTCAACCTGCCTTCAGGTTCCACCTCTGCAAGGAGCACACTGGGTCCCTGCCTTATCTTTCACTGAAACAAATTCTGCAGCACACTATAACAGTTACAACCACAGCTGACTTCTGTGTACTGACCCTGCGCCATATTTTACATATATTAGCATGTTCAATCCTCACAACGTCATGAGTGATGATGATTTCTGTTTTGTAGATACAGTTTCTGAACTGCAAAAGGATTATGAGCTTACTCAAGGCCACACAGCTATTAAACAGTCATGACACAGTTTAAGTACACACTCATCGATGCCTAAGTCTGGGCTAACCATCATAACACACTGGGTTTCCTGAATCCCGTCTTTCCAAATCACCCCACAAAAGCCTGAGTAACTGGCTCAAATGGAAATTTTCATCTCTGATTCAGCCTAGTAGTTCCACACAGATCCAGAGTCAGTGATCTTTTCCAAGCACTGGCATAAACAGAAGGATTGAAAATCCTATGTGACTTCCCTGTGAGCAATTAAGAGGCTGAATTCTGTCGCATGCTATTCACCCTTCACTGTTCATCATCACAAACTTTCAGACACACTGAAGGTCACGTTTGAAAACACAGTTATTTTAAGAGATGGCATTGTTCTCAAAAGCCACAGTAGGACCATTGCAGAATGATTTTAACTCAGATCTATATTCAGAGATGAATTCTTCTTTTGGCTCAAATGACGCAGGTTTGTTAGTTGGAATGTGAGTAGGAGGTGAGGAAATTAAAAAGGGGGGGCAAGTACCCATTCTTATCCATCTCCTGTTCACCTTGTGATAGTTGCTTGTTTTTCCTGTACGTGGCAAGTTCACATTACTTGCTCTAGCCTGGCATCTCCATTTAATTTAATTTATCATCGGAATATTTTGCAG
>NW_011495081.1:3722133-3757828 GCF_000754665.1 Bison bison bison | reverse complement strand
TGCAGTAAGGGCAAACCTTTAAGGAAAATTGAAAAATGTAAAATACCTGCATAAGGAAATGTTTTTGCAAAATGATGCAAGATTTTGTGTGGGTCCTGTTCTCCTCTGAATTTGTGGTGGGACTATATTAAAAGCACTCCCAGGACATTTCTGGTGGTCCAGTGGTTAAGATCCCATGCTCTCAATGCAGTGGGCCAGGGTTCCATCCCCAATCAGGGAACTAGACCCTGCATGCTACAACTAAGAGCCCACATGCTGCCACTAAAAAGGCTGCATATTGCAAAGAAGATCCTGCATGCTGCAACTAAGACTCAGAGCAACCAAAAAAAAAAAGTCCTCCCATCTTTCTCCAGAGAGGTTGTTTACATTCAAATATCTCCTCTACTCCCATAACTAATCACCAGGGATGATTTGAAGACTTGGGACATCAAGATACAGGGGGAAAAGCTACAATATATATATATGATGGATGATG
This sequence comes from Bison bison bison, assembly GCF_000754665.1. Classification (NCBI taxonomy): domain Eukaryota; kingdom Metazoa; phylum Chordata; class Mammalia; order Artiodactyla; family Bovidae; genus Bison; species Bison bison. The sequence goes on along the minus strand of NW_011495081.1, from coordinate 3,757,353 downwards.
TATTTCTGCTATAGAGGATTACAGATCTTAACCCTCTAGTTTTCCTTACCTGTGTGCATGCTAAGTCACTTCAGTCATGTCCGACTCTTTGCGACCTCATGGATTGTAGCCCTCCAGGCTCCTCTGTCCATGGGATTCTCCAGGAAAGAACACTGGAGTGCTGTTTCCTCCTCCAGGGGATCTTCCCAACCCAGGGATCGAACCTGCGCCTCTTATGTCTCCTGCGTTGGCAGGCGGGTGCTTTACCACTAGCGCCAGCTGGGAAGCCCAGTTCTCTGTAGTAATATCATATATTTACCCTCTTGCCCTTCGGAGGAGCACACTCTTCCACCTCAGACCTTTGGGTTTGCTCACGTGACTTATTTAACCAGTTGGTTTTCAGCAGATATATCATGACCAAGGGCTTGTCTTTTGGCTTGTGCCATCACCATAAGAAGAGAAACATACCAGCATAGTTCACATGGCATGTGAGGGTAATCCGTGACACTTGTTACCTCTTGATCGCCAGCATTAATTCTGCTGGTCTGGCCGGCTAGGTGAGCGTCCCTTTCTTCCCTTCCCGCTTCCCCTGAAGCTGCACGCTCAGTCTAAGAAGATGACCTCCCCCATAGAGAAAGACCTGTCTTCCATCAAGGGTCCAGGAACAGCTGTGCCTCCCCACCCCTGCTGCTGCTGCTGCTGCTAAGTCGCTTCAGTCGTGTCCGACTCTATGCGACCCCATAGACCGCAGCCCACCCACCTCCCCCGTCCCTGGGGTTCTCCAGGCAAGAACACTGGAGTGGGTTGCCATTTCCTTCTCCAATGCATGAAAGTGAAAAGTGAAAGTGAAGTCGCTCAGTCGTGTCCGACTCTTCGCGACCCCCTGGATTGCAGCCCACCAGGCTCCTCGGTCCATGGGATTTTCCAGGCGAGAGTACTGGAGTGGGGTGCCACTGCCTTCTCCACCCCTGCGGCTGCTGCTGCTGCTGCTGCTGCTGCTAAGTCGCTTCAGTCGTATCCGACTCTGTGCGACCCCATAAACAGCAGCCCATCAGGCTCCGCCGTCCCCGGGATTCTCCAGGCAAGAACACTGGAGTGGGTTGCCATTTCCTTCTCCAATGCATGAAAGTGAAAGTGAAGTCGCTCAGTCGTGTCCGACTCTTAGCGACCCCATGGACTGCAGCCTACCAGGCTCCTCCATCCATGGGATTTTCCAGGCAGGAGTACTGGAGTGGGGTGCTATTGCCTTCTCCACCCCTGCTAGAACCTCCAAAAACTCAGGAAATGATTGCCAGGGCTGAAATGCAGTTACTTCGTTTCAAATGTAACGCTTTCTTCTACCATTTCCCTTCCGCTCGTACTCATTTATGTCCCTTGCTTTTTTTCTTTTCTCTGGTCTAATCTTTAGAGGGTTTTGTTCGGGAACTTCTCACTCCAGGTGACGATGTCTAGCTTCAGACCTCAGCCTTTCACGTGCGTAGGAGACACTTGACCTCGGGCCCTTAGAGATCGTTCGCTAATAGTCTCAAAGGATTGCTTTGTTTAATATTCTAGAAAATGTCCCCAAAGTCTGTCATTTGAAGAAGTAATGTGGACGCCAACATATTTTTAATTAAAAGTGTACTATCTGAAGCCAGCCTTTGGCTTCCTATTCGTCATGAAAGTCCCCGAGTTCCAGCAGCCGTCACTAGGATAAGAATTTCTCCTTGTGTCCACAGGATGGCAGTATAGGTCAATGTTAAACCTCACTGCACAGCCCTTCACAATCCGACAGTGGGGTTTTGTTCAGAATTGGCACTCAACTCTCCTTTTCTCCATATGCCCACGGCCTCTTGCAACCCCGGCTCTAAACATTTCTCACTTCTCTTTTTTTTTCCGATTTAAACAAAGGCAGCCCCTTCAGTTCACAAAGGACATTTATGAATGAAGATCCATACAATACCCCGGCTTCATTATAAAAGCCCCCCAGACACAGAAGGCCAGAGTCCAGCTGCCCACAAAACCACATGCAACCAAGCCTTAGTTTGGGGCTGCTGAGTAGTTGTTTATAAATAGCAGTGGTCAGTTATACATTGTCAGCAACCTGAGCTAATCGCTGCTAATCAATAAAGTCATTGAAGTGTAATAACCTCATTGGCAGTAGACGGGCTCAGGTCCAGCCTGTGAGGGCATACTCTGTGAACAGTCAGACGGTAATTATTTAATCAGAGCAGCATGGCCTCTCATACACTCAGTATGGAGAAATGTATCCAAAACCACGTTTGAGACATCTTTCCTCTGCTCCATAGCAAAGGAAGCGGGCAAACAAAGTTTTCTTGATTTGAGAAATATTGGGCGCTGCTTCCAGACGTTAAATTAGAACCAAGGAACACGGATATTCCTCGAACAAATAATTAAAATAACATTCATTCTATTCTACATGAGCAGATAATTTTCAAAATGCCCTCTCTCTCTCTCTTTCTCTCTAATCCCTTTAAATAGTATGACCATCTTCTAAGGTACACACGGGTCAGGCATGACATTCATTGGAGAAAACCACTCTATACCTTACCTTGAACTTCTTCAATTCTCATAGTAACAATGCTTTCAAAATTGAGAATTAACCAAGAGAACAGTAGGAGATACCTAGGAATTTGTCCTTTAAAAGTCTTTTTTTTTTTTTTTTTGCCCTGTTCCCTGTAGCAGAGACATCTTCTTTGGTAATATTCTCTTTCCTTTAGTCCTTTTTTTAAAAATAGTATTATGCATTATTGAAAAGCCAATGCCACCTCTTGCCCTTCTTTATCTTCCACGGTGCTTAGCACGGGTTTAGGACAGGACTTCTTCTCCAAATACACATTGTTTAACTCTTTGGCTAACGGATATAGTATGAGAATTAATTCCTAGAGATCTTCACCTAAGAAGTAGAGACCTAACATTTTCGGGTTTAAAACTTTATCAAGGCCAAAGTAAATTCAAGTACTCTGCAAAATCACCACCCAAACTTCTTCAACAAAATCCTAAAAAAAAAAAAAAAATAAAACTTGGAATCTTCTAAGATTAACATTCAAAAATCTAGAAATGAAGAAAAAAAAAAAGGTCGTGTTTAACTTAAACTTTAGCCTTTCTTTCAGGAAATAAAGGAAAATCATGATATTACATGATAGGTGCAATTTTCCTAATATTACTTTCCAAATCTCAAATGTGTGTGTTTGTAAGCCTCAGGAAAATGATTTATTTTTGAATTCAACTGGAGAGGTTTAACAAAGAAAGCCTTTTCTGGTCTCTATGGGGGGAAATCGGCTTTAGACTGTTAGCAAACACATCTAAAAGTTCAATGAACTTCAGTTAGTTGCTATGCCAACCAGCAGAAGACCTGTCCAGATATGAATTGATCACACAAATAAAAATCTCCCCAAAGATGATGCTTGTTTGGCTTAAGGGCATAGTCTTTGTAACAACCCTTGAAAAATCAGAGGTCTGTCCGTTTGGAGAATTTATTTCGACCACTATCCAAATTTCCTCAGTGTATTATATAAAATACTTTGATTTTTTTCATAGGAAATTGAGCATTTACTTCCAAGAGGGAAATACCCTTTTTCTCTTCGTTCCCCAAGCGAAAAAGTAGCAAATACAGAGAAAGTAACATATATGGTGGTTCCTGATTATGAGAGAGAAAGAATAGTTAGAACTAAAACAGTAAATTTTGGGAAATGCTTTTGATTCCATTTTCACCTTCTGATATGAAGTTGGGCAATTTATCTTCATTTTTTAGCATCATGCCTCCCACACCCTGCCATGGATAGGGTCCCTAAAATGTGCAAAAAAGCCTTTTTGAAGAATCGTTTTGTAGTGTCTACTTTGAGGTTTTGTGACCTCCATATCCAAGAAGTGAACAAATTTGAGGCTCAACAAATAGGTGACATGGGTATCATGGTAGTTGACACCAACTTCTAAGGGGTTGGAGGAGAAAACAATAAGGTGACCATTCTTTTCATATATATCCCATTATTATCCCTTTGGAAACTGAACTGGATGACTTTCTATTGTTAGATCTCTCTTTAGGCACCTAAGGAATAGAAGACAGTGATCAAAACATTTGGAAATTGTTGTTCAGTCGCTAAAGTCATGTCCAACTCTTTGCGACCCCATGGACTGCTGCACGCCAGGCTCCTTTATCCCCACTTATCTCCCGGAGTTTGCTCAAACTTATGTCCATAGAGTCAGTAATGCCATCCAACCATTTCGTCCTCTGTTGCCCCTCCTCCTTTTGTCCTCAATCTTTCCTAGCATCAGGGTCTTTTCCAATGAGTCAGCTCTTTGCGTCAAATGTCCGAAGTACTGGAGTTTCAGCTTCAGTCCTTTCAATGAATATTCAGAGTTGATTTTTTTAGTATTGACTAGTTTGATTTCCTTGCTGTCCAAGGGACTCTCAAGAGTCTTTTCCAGCACCACAATTTGAAAGCATCAATTTTTCAGCCTTTATAACATGTTTTATGTGTATTATGAATATACAACTTTAATACATATGCCTAGCAACACAACGGAGAAGGCAATGGCAACCCACTCCAGTGTTCTTGCCTGGAGAATCTCAGGGACAGTGGAGCCTGGTGGGCTGCCGTCTATGGGGTCGCCCAGAGTCGGACATGACTGAAGCGACTTAGCAGCAGCAGCAGCAACACAAACCCATAAAGGAGTCATCAAGCATTTATTAATATTACTATGTTTTGTACAATATGACCTTAGCCCACTTATATTATTCTTACTTTAATTCCTCATCCCTATATTTGTTCCAAATTTGACCTTTTAGTTTTTATCTCCCATTGCTATCTGTATAGTCACCTCTGAAATACACACAGAAATTTGGATTCTCTCGTGTATCACGTGCAAGTATAGTTTTTACCTCTGGATCATCCCCTTTACTCCTAATTTCTGGATTTTCACTTCATGTTAGGTGATTTTGTCCTTAGCCTCTCCAAGAAAGCCTTGGATTCCCCCAACAAAGGGACCCAACAAGGTATAGAGTGGATATCGTGGATATTAATGATTTTAGATTAGGGTTTTAATAGTTCAGATTAAGGAACAGATCCTTGACAAAGGGTATCTGTAGTATTAATTCCTGGGGAATGTGAAATATGCTCAGTGAAATTCACATCGTGTGTGAAAATAAGAAAATGACAAACCAAAGAGTGAACATGTTATTTCTCAGTGGGGAAGTTCAGTCTGTGTGCCCTTGGTTTTCAAAGTGGGCCATATCTCCAACACAAAAATCCTGGGACTATTCAGCTTGTGTTTCAATCCCAGAGGAAGTAATACTATTCCCAGGTGGTGCTGGTGGTAAAGAACCCGTATGTCAATGCAGGAGACATAGAGACAAGGGTTCGATCCCTGGGTTGGGAAGATCCCCCAGAGGAGGGCATGGCAACCCACTCTGGTATTCTTGCCTGGAGAACCTCATGGATAGAGAAGCCTGGTGGGCTACAGTCCATAGATTTACAAAGAGTCACTGAAGCGACTTAGCACACACACACACGTAGCCTGAAATGAATAAATCCTAGATTTACACCCCAATGCAATTCCAGTGCTGGATACAGATAAAAGAGATAAAAAGAGATAAAAGAGATACAGAACCTTCTACCTTTCTGCTTTTGAGTAATGATTTGGATTCATGAACTCATTTGGAAAGAAAAAAGGAGAAATAGTTTTCAGATAAATATTCAAACAGTTGCATATTCCCATAGGAAGCTTCTAATGAAGCCTGTGACTTAGAAAATCTTCAAGTCAATAACAATTTCTAACCTGTTTTCTCTCTCTTCTCTGTAGTAAACTAACATTGGGCTGTTGAAGGAGAGAAATCTTGAGTTAAAAGGTATGGTTTGAAAGCGTTCCTAAATAAACCTAGTTGTGGAAGGTTGGTGGGGCAGGTGGCAGTGAACTGTTGGGAGTGGCAGAATCTGGGGCGATGGTGATCTTGGTCATAACTTCTGAAAGTGCTAAAGAACCCAGCTGTGTAGAGCATACTCCTTAAGCAGTATTGATGTTTTACCCCCTTCCTGTTATCTTATGGATTAGTACGGTGAAACCAAATTTATAAGCAGGCGTTATCCTTACAAGAAAAACACACCCTCTTCTAGTCACAATTCTCCCCCACCCCGACTCAATGGAAAACAGTAGTGAAGTGCAAAGCGGGTATTTTTTAGGAAATGGTATTTGAGTCTAGGATGAAACAACTGGAGAGAGAAGTCTGGATGATAAACAAAACTTTCTAAGAGCCGTGTAACTGGAAACCATCAAGAGGGCATTAAAGAGACAGCAGTCCTATTAACGGCTACTTTGGTCTTCAAACTACTCTCTTGATGGTTTAGGGGTTTGGTTGAGGTTGTTCCTGTATCTCCTTAGCAATTTGTCAGGGGGTGATGAAGAACAGGTGAGCTATTGTTTCTCAAACTTCATTTTAATCAGAGCAGCTTTATTTTTATCTGTTTTGTATATTAGGATTCTGTGAAGGACTGTTATAGGAAAGAACTTTGTATTCTAAATTAATCACTAAAGGGATGTAGCCTATATGCTACATTATGCACAGTGGTCCATTTTTGGGAAACCTGCCTCCCAAGTAATGAACGTTAAGCTAAAGTACCTTTATTTAACTCACAGGAAACGTCCTGATCAGGCCCATCTGTAAATGGCTGCTGGAAGGAAGACATGAACACGTACCCTTCGGAGTCTGGCTGGAACCAGAACCTTATCTCCTCCCCTTTTAGTATAAAAAGCCTACATCATAACTCAGAGATGATGGTTCTTTGGGATTCTGATCCACCATTTTCTTGGTCTGCTGGCTTTCCAAATAAAGTCACTGTTCCTTGCCCCAGTAACTTGTCTCTTGATTTATCGGCCTGTCGTGGAGCCAGCAGTTCAAACTTGGACTCCGTAATAGGATCTCATTTAAGGAATCGAGTCGTTAAAAAAAATAGAGGAATTACCAATGATAAAAACCTGTTGCACATGGCAGCCGGGCAGGGTGGGGGAAGCTCAGAGAAAATGTTTGAGTCTTCTGCGTAAGTCAGTGCGAAGATAAAGGGTGAACCTCTGTGCCTCCATTCCCCACATCAGTAGTTCATGAAGTACCGTGCCTAAGTCAACAATATCAGTATCTCTTGGGAACTTGTTATAAACACAATTAATTGAACCCTACCCAGACCTACCTGATACAGAAATTCTAAAAATCAGCATTTTAACAGGTCTTCAATTGTTTCTGATGCACACTCAAGTTTGAGGTCAACTGCCACAGAGCCTAATTAATTTACCAAATAAAAGAAGTAAGGTAAAATTATGAGAAAGTAGCTGTTAGTGCAGTTTCTAAGGAAAATCTCTTCCAAGTATTTCCAATCAGTCCCATCCAGTCCAAGCCTTTGTAGAGAGGATTGTTTTTCAGTTTCAGGGATAGGAAAATACCTCCAGTCCTTCTATTCCGCCAGCCCTATAAATATCAGTCAAAATAAAGCACTGTCCTTACAACTTAGAGCCATTAAAATTCCCTTGACAGCCCAATCTCAGCCCAAAAATGTTTACTTGAAAATAGGTAGAGTTAGGTAGGAGTCAACAATAAAGCAACCAACAGATTCTAATGCCAACTGGAGAGACACATACTTGTATTGCTATTTTATGGACTCACTTTTTAAAATAACTATTGTTGATAAATTCCACTCCATCTGGGTTACGAGATGATGCACACACACCTTGGAACAGTGCTGGAGGAAGCTCTGGAAAGGACTAGGTAGAGTGAGAAGATGGCCACTGTCTTCCTAGAACCAGGACATGTGCATAAGAGTTGCCTTCCTGGAATGATGATACCTCTAAGTGAGATTGTTTTGAGAGATGGATTCCAGTGGAGATGCACATGGACTTTTCCTCGGGTGGGAACCCGGCTCTTCTCAATGTTTCAGTGCTATGATGTTACACCACTAGATGGCTCCAAAGTGTCTAGCCTGTGTTTGAAAGGCCAGTGCTGTGATAATTGGCATGTACTTTGTGAGCCATCCCCAGCCGTCTTCATCCACCGTTGACTCCCACTCAACCGAAAGTGATGTCTCCTTGTCTCCCTCTGTCTTCCCAGAGTAGCCCAATGGTGGTGTCTGGAAGGGGGGGAGAATGTTTCAGACCAGGAAAGCACTTGTTCTCTCCACATTCCAAACTTGAAAACTCAGCTTCAAGCAGATATGTGTATCCTCAAAGTGTGGAGTAACATTCCATCCTTAAAAATTATCACATTTCATAACTTAGGTGGTTGGGTTATTAGGGTCAAAGGTCCCCAGTCCTCAAAGTCTTGCTTAATCAGGAGAGGCTTAAAGATAAATTGTTAAGCATTATCTTTACCTGAGTTGCCCTTTTATATTCTTTCTAGAGGATTCGGTTAGAGTGGAAATGAAAGTTGTTGTTTTTGTTTTCTGAGTTTTAAACTCATTGTAGTTGTTACCAATTTCTTTTTAATCTGTGACATGAACTCAGTTTCTTCCAGGCTCAATTTTCTCTTCTAAATTGATCCAACGTGATGACAAATGCCAGTACAGGCAGTCATGTGTACCAAACCCTCCTAGTGTGATTGTTACCGGATGAACATTTGAACCAAGAGAAAAATACCCACAAACTGAACTTACCTATCTAGATGCCTAAAGTGGCATTTGAACCAAGTGACAAAGAGCTGAGTTTAGAAGGAAGAGAACCCAAGGGTCGAGAAATCTGTGTCAGAGTAAGAGGTTCCCAGGCAAGCCAAAGCCGTAAGGCATTGGAAGCCACGAGGACAATTATTATGTGAAGGCTCAGAGAAAACCAGTCTGTACAGCAGAATGGGGGGAAATATCAGAAAAGAGAGAAGATGTAGACTCAGAAAGATACACAGTGTAGCTACCCAAAACATTTCCAGTTTGTATGAGCACTGTTTGCTTTCTCATCCATCAAGTTCTACACATGATCCTCTGAGTCTTTTTATTCTCCTCTGCCTTTTCAAGTTTTCTTCACACTAATTGGTAAAGATTCCTGAACAGGTCCTTTGTTCCCTACCAACAAAAATCTAGAAAGCATTTTTTCATTTTTAATTTCTTAAAACTTTTTATTTTGTATTGAAATACAGCTGATTAATAATGTTGTGATAGTTTCAGGTGGACAGCAAAGGGACTCAGCCATAAATATACATGTATCCATTCTCCTCCCGTTCAGGCTGCCGCTTAACACTGAGCAGATTTCCCTGTGCTATATAGTAGGACCTTGTTGGTTACCCATTTTAAATATAGCAGTGTGCACATGTCCATCCCAAACTCCCTAACTATCGCTCCCCCCATTCCTCCTTCTTGGTGACCATAGGCTCATTCTTAACGTCCGTGTGTGTGTGTGTGTGTGTGTTTGTCGCTTAGTCATGTCCGACTCTTTGCAGCCCCATAAACTGTAGCCCACTAGGTTCCTCTGTCCATGGGATTCTCTAGGCAAGAATACTGGAGTGGGTTGCCATTTCCTTCTCCAGGGGATCTTCCCGACCCAGGGATCGAAGCTAGGTCTCCTGCATTACAGGCAGATTCTCTACCATCTAAACTACCAGGGAAGCCCCTTAAATTTGTGTAGAAGTCATCCTTTATCATAAGGCAACTCCACATGCTAAATTATCATGGTTAAATTTATAAAGTAGGATGGATTTCTGATTTTTAAAAACACTAAGACTAGCTGAGAAAAAAAAAATATTAAATTTTTTTTCTTGACTCCTGATGCTAGATTGGTACAACAAACTTGGTAAGCAGAAGTCAGAGACCATGCAGTCAGTTCCTGGGCCTGGGGCTGGAAAAATGCACCCTCTCCTTCCCCACCCACTCCCCACAGCATTGCTACCTTTCAAAAGAACTGACTAAAATGAAGATCTTGTCTCTGAGTCCTTGGCCCCAATAGATTGTATATTCTATGTCAGCACCATTTCCTGAAAGAATGACAGTATTGGTCTCTGATAAGTAAAAATTTCAAAGAGTAATCTGATTTTTTTCACATCTTGATTTAAGGCATCTTGCCTATGAGAAAAAGTAAAATAAAATAAAACATAAATAAAATGCCTTAATATGGCCTTCATGGTCCTCGGTCTGCTCACCTCTCCAGTCTCATCCAAGAGCTCTATCCCCATCATTGTCTGCGTCCAGCCGCTCTGACCTTTCAGATTCTCGTAAAAACTATTTTCTTTCCAGCCTCCTGGCCTTTGGATATTCTTTCCCTTCTTCCTGAAACTCACTTCACTCTTCGACTGTTCCTACTTTTCCATTCATCATCTTTCACCTCATATGCTAATTCTTTCAGGAAGGAATTCATAACCTTAAAAAGAAAAGCTCTCTTGCATAGCACATTGTTTGTTTCCTGCATAACACTTAATTCTACTTTGAAGTACTTATTTATTTAACTGAGTGTTGTCACTTGTTCCATCTCCAGACAGGAAACTTTATGAAAGCACAACTTTTTAATGTTTTTGTTCACGATTGTATGCCAGGTTGCAAGACGCTCAGTACACCTTCCATGAAGAAAGTAAAGAATGAATGAACCTATGAAGACCTGAAAACAAGGCCCAAGTCCTGGAGCCTATTCCAGAGACATGTTTTTATTTTTCTATTGATACTTCAGTTTCCTTTATCTCTGATGGGTATTTATTCTTTATTGTGTGTGTGAATGTAAGTCTGGTACAGTGTGTCTGTTGGCCTTGTATGGTTCTTGGAAAACCTTATATTTTGGAAGCAAATGTAAGAAAAAAAACATTCAGTTTGCAGAATGTTTTATTATGATTAATGAGCTCAAGGACACATCCGTTTTTGTGAATTGACGTGCATTTCTACTTGAAGGATAGAATGAACATAAATGTGACAAGAATAGAATTAAAGAGTGTAGGCCGAGGCGATGGGAATTCTAGGCTATTCCAAGGTTTTAGGGGATGCTTTGTCCTTAGCAGGGTTAATTCAAATACATATTTCTTCTATTCTCTGGATATCATTGATATTTTCCCATTAAGCACCCCCAATAAAATCTGACCACTAGGCTTCAAAACATATGAAAAGTTGGATGAGTCTACAATTTATACAAATTTTAGAAATACTTTCACTCTTTTTTCTTCTGGGTGTGAAAATATTCAGACTAGGTTTCCAAGAGAGCTTTGAAAAAGAATATGCACCAGGAGAAGCCATTTCCTACTCCAGGGGATCTTCCCAACCCAGGGTTTGAACCCAAGTCTCTGGTACTGCAGGCAGATTCTTTACCACTGACCCATCTGGGAAGCCCAAATGGCTAACATTTAGAGAAAAACTACTCTGTTTTTAAATATTACATAAACACTTTATGTGCATTATTTTATTTAAATTTCTTATTTTACAAACTAGAAAATTAAATATCAGGAGAGTGAAAATATATTCAGTTCAGTTCAGTTCAGTCGCTCAGTTGTGTCCGACTCTGCGATCCCATGAATTACAGCACGCCAGGCCTCCCTGTCCATCACCAACTCCCAGAGTTCACTCAAACTCATGTCCATCGAGTTGGTGATGCCCTCCAGCCATCTCATCCTCTTTCATCTCCTTCTCCTCCTGCTTCCAATCCCTCCCAGCATCAGGGTCTTTTCCAATGAGTCAACTCTTCGCATGAGGTGGCCAAAGTATTGCAGCTTCAGCTTCGGTATCAGTCCTTCCAAAGAATACCCAGGACTGATCTCCTTTAGAATGGACTGGTTGGATCTCCTTGCAGTCCAAGGGACTCTCAAGAGTCTTCTCCAACACCACAGTTCAAAAGCATCAACTCTTTGGCGCTCAGCTTTCTTCACAGTCCAACTCTCACATCCATACATGACCACAGGAAAAACCATAGCCTTGACTAGATGGGCCTTTGTTGGCAAAGTAATGTCTCTGCTTTTGAATATGCTAACTAGGTTGGTCATAACTTTCCTTCCAAGGAGTAAGCATCTTTTAATTTCATGGCTGCAATCACCATCTGCAGCGATTTTGGAGCCCAGAAAAATAAAGTCTGACACTGTTTCCACTGTTTCCCCATCTATTTCCCATGAAGTGATGGGACCAGATGCCATGATCTTCGTTTTCTGAATGCTGAGCTTTAAGCCAACTTTTTCACTCTCCTCTTTCACTTTAGTCAAGAGGCTTTTTAGTTCCTCTTCACTTTCTGCCATAAGGGTGGTGTCATCTGCATATTGGAGGTTATTGATATTTCTCCTGGCAATCTTGAATTCAGCCTGTGTTTCTTTCAGCCCAGCGTTTCTCATGATGTACTCTGCATAGAAGTTAAATAAGTTACTAATAGTCAAATCCCTATTAAATGGTGAGACTGTGATTTAAACCTAGGTCTACCTCAGTAAAAAACCCAAGCTATTCAGCACTCACTGTCTCTTAAATTTTCCATTTCTTTATTTTTTTTGTGACAAAAAAATTATTGAATTTAATAATTCAATAATAATAATAAAAAATTATTATCATTATTGAACCTTCTTTTTCAAAAGCAGGAGGTGTCATGAATTCAGATAAATGTGATAATTTCAGACAAACCTCTCCATGATTCACATACATAAAACCAAATATAATGTTATTTCAAGAAGCCATACTTAGACAAATATCTAGAAATTTCCAAATAGTTGAACAATGAATTGCATTTTTCACTCTTCACCAGAATGGTTTGTCATTTTTATATATCAAATAATTTATGTACTTGTTTCTTAAAGCAATTTATTTTTCTTAGAAAACAGAGACCTGCTGTTTCTAAATACAGGGTTCGATTCCTAATCGCTAAAACCATTTTAACATCCCTTGATTAGGAGGGAAGGAGAATAAAAATGCCGGGGTAAAGTAACCATTCATGGCATTTACCTGCCTTCACAAATCATCCTAGAAGTAAATCTGTGCTCTCTGTCTACTACAAGATTTTTAGAAGTCTTTAAAAGTCATCTTTAATAACAGAGGATGGGGCCTCTAGGTAGCTTTAATAATTTTTTTTTAATGTGAAAACTGTAAGTTCAAAACTCAAATCAAATATGCTTTGTGAGCTTTAGAATATGGGATTGTGCAGCCATCTGGCCTCCAGGCCACCTCTGCATATAAGACATTAATAACATTTTTAATTTAAGTAATAGATAAATCTGTTTCAAGTGCCTCAGCATCCACTCTCCACATCGCCTGCAGATCTGTTGATCCTAACTAATATTTTCAAGCTGTGGTAAGGTTATTGGTGTTCTAAAGCAATCTGGAAATACCAAGTTCTTATGCCAGGAAGTGGGTCAAACTGTAATCTCTTCATGTTACTGTTTTGATTTCAGAAATAGCTCTGTCCTTCACACGGTGGGAGCCCGTATATTTTACCCTTCTCATGGATTTGATTACAGCTGCCATTCTGTGTTTCAATGAAAACTTTATTAAATATCTACTTTTAATTAACCTCTCTGGCACTGGAACCTCTCCCCAACCTCAATCTATTTTTAGTTTCTCAGAACCGTTTCACTTTTCTCCTTAAATAGTCATTGCATAATATGCCATTCTGTAGTAATTATTACAAAATAGCATCATACTTGCTCAGCCAAGACAGACCAGACAGTATGTGCTTTTAGAGTCAGAGAGATTTACATTTGGATCTTAGCTCTGCCACATGAAGCTACACGATCCTGGGTGGGTTACAGTCTATCTCTGGATGCCCTTGCTGGCGAGATGGAGACCTCACGGGTTGTCAGGAGGATCTTACTCCATAAGCAACTGCCTTCAGTGCCCAGAACAGTTGTTTGCTTTAGATGTTAATTCCTTTCCTTTCTGTTTAGTGTGTACATAAATTTCATAATGAAATCGATAAAACAGCCATTTTCTTTCATCTCTTGTTCTTTTGATTTTATTTTTCCCTTTGGAAGAAACTTATATTTCTTATGTTGTTTTATTTGAGAATTTTGCAAAGTCCAGCTTGCCCTATTTCACTTTTTTTAAAACCCAGAAATGCTTCTCTCTCAGTTGATTCTTCTAATAGTGGGCCACGAAGGTGTATTTACTCCAAGAGTGTCTCTGTCATCTGGGTACCTGATCACATCTGACTTTGTCCTTGGCTTCCTCCTTCATGATGCTGGTGGGGACTCGGAGTCAGTATCCAGGTACCACAGATATCTGAAAAAGAGAATGATTTTTTCAAACCAAGCAGCAAAGTAAATCAACATACATTTATTCACCTATTTTGCTCTTTTAATAAAAGTCACAATAAACCAACTGGCCATAATATGCTTATGTCCATGACACCAGATGTGATTGATTTTTTTTTTTTTCATCCATTCATGCATTTAAGGAGGGCATGGCAACCCACTCCAGTACTCTTGCCTGGAGAATCCCCACGGACAGAGCAGCCTGGTGGGCTACAATCCATGGGGTTGCAAAGAGTCAGATATGGTTGAAGCGACTTAGCACAGCACATACATTTGAAGAACATTATGCTAAGCAAATGGGAAAGCATAAAAGTGAATCTCCTTGTTCTCAAGGAAATGCCAGTCTGTTAAAGAAAATGAGATATGCATTCCAATGGTTTTCATGGAAAATAGAATGTGAGAACCCAAGAAAACACCCCAAGGAGTTCTTGACAGTTTAGGGGGGAAGGTTACTTTCAACTGCAGGAAAGAAAATGAATATACCTAGAGAATGACCCACATCTTTGGTATTTCAATTTAACCTTCATACATTATCTTGAAACAGTTTAGGAATAGTTTAGAAGTAGTGATCAGGGTAGAGAGTGGTCAGTAGTGAAGGACTGGCTGAGAGGATATGTTATCTAGTAAGTTGTTTTGGGATTATGTTTGCATAGCAAGTACTTGCTATTTTATTTACAAAGTGGGTAACTGTCCAACTGGTGATAGGCTCAGTGGTGCAGTTAGAAACACAATGCTAAAGTATGTATTTCTGGCATAGTAAAACGTCGTGAATGCTAATAAATGCACCCTTGACTCTTGACATGATCTCTCCTCCAGCTGCATATAGCAAATAACAAGAGTTTGTGACTCTGAGCCACTCTGATCAAAGAGACTTGATATTTCTTTTTTAATATTTATTTGGCTGTACTGAGTCTTAGTTATGGCATGTGGTATCTAGTTCCCTGACTAGGGATCAAATCTGACCTGCATTAGAAGCACAGAGTCTTAGCCAATGGGCTAATCAATGATCTAAATTTCAGTATACATCTCTACAGAACAGGAACGGCATTAGAGAATCTCATCTCCTTGCTTGTATCCTTGATCTTGTGTTCCCTTTTCCTTATTTGCAATCGAGTAGTCAAATGCATGTAAACAATCTTATAACACATAGATTGTTACCAATCTCAACCTACACCAGCGTTTGGAGTTAATTTCAACTTAGAAGGTATGTTTATGTGGGCTCACTTACGGGAACAAAGGGCTTCCCAGGTGGGCACTGGTAAAGAATCTTCCTGCCAATGCAGGAGACACAAGTATTATCCCCTACATGGGGAAGATCCCCTAGAGTAGGAAATGACAACCCACCCCAGTCTTCATGCCTGGGAAATTCCACGGACAGAGGAGCCTAGTGGGCTACAGTCAGTGCGTGAGTGCTCAATCATGTCCAATTCTTTGAGACACTATGGACTGTAGCCTGCCAGTCTCCTATGACCATGGGATTTTTCAGGCAAGAATACTGGAGTGGGTTGTCATTTCCCCCTCCAGGGGATCTTCCCAACCCAGGGATCAAACCAATGTCTCCTGCAACTACTGCATTTCAGGTAGATTCTTTAGCAATGAACTATCGGGGAATCCCAGGCTACAGTCCATGGAGTCTCAAAGAGTGGGACACCCCTGAGCATAGCACACAGCAATCGGGAACTAATGGATGTTTGCTATGGATAACTGTGCTCAGGCTCACTGGAACTATCCTTTGGTTCTGTCACTGCTTTTTAGGATGAGCAGGTTTTGAAGACAACCCCATGTGGAGAGAACAGCATAAGCAAATAGCAATATATCAAATCAGAGGCCACATTTGAAGGGTGGAGTAGGAGATCACGCTGAAGTGAGTTTAATGAGATCCTAAAAGGTCTGGAATGCAGAAAAAACAAAAAACAAAAAACAAGATTTGCTTATCTTTTCAATATGGAATCCCTGGAAGAGAATGGAGTAATATGGTCTTAACAAAGATCAGGGTTGTGATCTAGAAAAGGAAACCTAGAAACATGCCATGTCAGGGTAACACAAACAGCAACAGAAAAGGGCAGAAGCAATTTCATTATCAAATGAGTGATTCTCAAGTGGTTCTCTGGACTTGTTTGTTATTTATAGCATGCAATTAAATAAAACTTAAGTTTGTAACATTTTATTTTACTAAAAAGCTGTCAGATATCAGCATTTATTTAAAGTCAAACTATTTATACACATACTTTACACAAGTCAGCAATTAAGTCTACACACTCAGACTTATTTTGATAGTTTCCATGGTGTAGTGAATTTTTTTTTCCAGTCTTAGAGCTTTCAGTGATGTTGCTGCTGCTGCTGCTGCTAAGTCACTTGAGTCTTGTCCAACTCTGTACAACCCCAGAGACAGCAGCCCACCAAGCTCCCCCATCCCTGGGATTCTCCAGGCAAGAACACTGGAGTGGGTTGCCATTTCCTTCTCCAATGCATGAAAGTGAAAAGTGAAAGTGAAGTCGCTCTGTCGTGTCTGACTCCTAGCGACCTCATGGACTGCAGCCTACCAGGCTCCTCCGTCCATGGGATTTGCCAGGCAAGAGTACTGTGATGTTAGGTGGGTTTATTTATTTTTTTCAAAATGGATGATTTGTAGGTTATTATTCAAATGATTTAATTGGTAAACCAAAGTGGCAGTTTTAAATGTGGTAATTTATGATTTAATGACTGGTTTTCAAACAACCATTGTTTTATTCAAGCAAGATTGCATGAAAGGTATTATTGTCACTCTCATTCTGTAAACCCCTGGGATGATGTTTCCAACATCATAACATTCAATTATATTTTGGGGAGGACTATTCAGGTTGTGTACTTAGCACTGTATGCTGTGGGTCATAGAACTGCTTCCAAATGGAACGTAAGCCCGAAGATTTATTGTTGGATCAAACACTGGTCTGAAATAACAGAGTTCTAAAGCTGCTCTTTAGATGGATTTTTTTTATTTTAAGCATCTAAAAAAGAGATAATTTTGTCTCCCCACACCACTTTCCTTTCTGTTTTTCTCTCTGTATTCTTCAGGTTTAAAACAATGCTAGACAAAAAGTAGGCACTCATTAAATAAAGGTATGATTGAAGAAAAGACCATTCCTATTCTGAGATTGTTTCAATATTGGAAGAGGTTCCTGTTTCCAGGAGAAGTTCTGCAAGGTAGAATTTTAGTATCCTTTGGACCCCATTACTCAAATCCTATCCTTCTTTTAATTTAGGAAAGAGGAGATCAGATCAGATCAGATCAGTCACTCAGTCGTGTCCGACTTTTTGCAACCCCATGAATCTCAGCACGCCAGGCCTCCCTGTCCATCACCAACTCCCGGAGTTCACTCAGACTCACGTCCAAGGAGTCAGTGATGCCATCCAGCCATCTCATCAAATCCATTTCTTGCATTTTAGCTGTGAGATCATAGCAAGTTGTTTTTCTTTTGTGAGCATTACTTTCTCTTATCCTTAAAATGGGAATAATAACATGTCAGACCTGAGATTAAGGTCAAATTAAATGAACATATATAAGTACTCGGAGAAGGCAATGGCACCCCACTCCAGTACTCTTGCTGGGAAAATCCCATGGATGGAGGAACCTGGTAGGCTGCAGTCCATGGGGTCGCTAGGAGTCAGACACGACAGAGCGACTTCACTTTCACTTTTCACTTTCATGCACTGGAGAAGGAAATGGCAACCCACTCCAGTGTTCTTGCCTGGAGAATCCCAGGCACGGGGGAGCCTGGTGGGCTGCCGTCTACGGGGTCGCACAGAGTCGGACACGACTGAAGCGACTTAGCAGCAGCAGCAGCAGCATATAAGTACTAAGTTCAGCATCTTGAATATAGAAGAACTCAACAGATCTTTCTGTGTCTTAATAAAATGATGTTTAATATTGAAATGCATGGGTCCTTGATTCTGTATCATTGTTCTGTTTCTATCCATGTATAAGTTCACACTTAGAGATTGGGCTCTACTAGCCTCCTCCAGCCAATGGCATGATGGAGATGCTCCGCGAAAGCTTTGACCCTTTCATAGATGTTCCAGTTTATCAATACCTTTTGATAAAAGTGATAGAAAGAGTGAAAAGTTTGGCTTAAAGCTCAACATTCAGAACACTAAGATCATGGCATCTGGTCCCATCACTTCATGGGAAATAGATAGGGAAACAGTGGAAACAGTGTCAGACTTTATTTTTGGGGGCTCCAAAATCACTGCAGATGGTGATTGCAGCCATGAAATTAAAAGATGCTTACTCCTTGGAAGGAAAGTTATGACCAACCTAGATAGAATATTGAAAAGCAGAGACATTACTTGCCAACAAAGGTCCATCTAGTCAAGGCTATGGTTTTTCCAGTAGTCATGTATGGATGTGAGAGTTGGACTGTGAAGAAAGCTGAGCGCCAAAGAATTGATACCTTTGAACTGTGGTGTTGGAGAAGAATCTTGAGAGTCCCTTGAACTGCAAGGAGATCCAACCAGTCCATTCTAAAGGAGATCAGTCCTGGGTGTTCTTTGGAAGGAATGATGCTAAAGCTGAAACTCCAGTACTTTGGCCACCTCATGTGAAGAGTTGACTCGTTGGAAAAGACTCTGATGCTGGGAGGGATTGGGGGCAGGAGGAGAAGGGGACGACAGAGGATGAGATGGCTGGATGGCATCACCTACTCGATGGATGTGAGTTTGAGTGAACTCCGGGAGTTGGTGATGGACAGGGAGGCCTGGCGTGCTGCGATTTATGGCATCACAAAGAGTTGGACATGACTGAACAACTGAACTGAACTAACAGAAGAAACCAACACAACACTGCAAAGCAATTATCCTCCAATTAAAAAAAACAAATATTAAAAATCATAAAGAAGCACAATGCACTAGATCCCCTCACATATACTATATATGAGTTGTTTTGCTATATTTAAAACTATGTGAATACTCAGGTATCTCTGATAGCTTACCAAATGTTTGCTATTTATTTCTATGAATGATTAACAAATTTTCTTGAACATCTTTCTAGTTCAGTTCAGTTCAGTCGCTCAGTTGTGTCCAACTCTTGGCAACCCTATGGACTGCAGCACACCAGGCCTCCCTGTCCATCACCAACTCCTGGAGCTTGCTCAAACTCATGTCCATCAAGTCGGTGATGCCACCCAACCATCTCATCTTCTGTCATTCCCTTCTCCTCCCACCTTCAATCTTTCCCAGCATCAGGGTCTTTTCAAGTGAGTTAGTTCTTCACATTAGGTGGCCAAGTATTGGAGTTTCAGCTTCAACATTAGTCCTTCCAATGAATATTCAGGACTGATTTCCTTTAGGATGGACTGGTTGGATCTCCTTGCAGTCCAAGGGACTCTCAAGAGTCTTCTCCAAAACCATAGTTCAAAAGCGTCAATTCTTCGGCACTCAGCTTTCTTTATAGTCCAACTCTCACATCCATACATGACCACTGGAAAAACCATAGCCTTGACTAGACGGACCTTTGTAAGTGGCCTATGATTAGAAATGTCTCTAGCAGTATAGTTGGAAGAAAAAAGTCTCCCTCATTATGCTCTCATTTGTAGAGTGTTAATTATGTTGAAGTAGTGCCCTGGGGGAACCTGGTGGGCTGCTGTCCATGAGGTTGCACAGAGTCGGACATGACTGAAGCGACTTAGCAGCAGCAGTGCTTTGCCACATAAGCATAAAATATTAATGACATAATAGTACATCTTTATTTCTGACAAGTTTTAGGGTGAGGTCTGTAATAAACTGTCCCAAACTACAGCCCAGGTGTGGGCTTTAAAAGTCACTTGAAGATTTCTTCCCAGCATACCTGGAGTTATTTTTTCAAACATCATCTCCACACAGTTTTTACATGGACATAATGCCATGCATTGTCCTTCACATAATTATAAAGTGTATTAAAATGATGCCTTAAGCCATTCCCAGAAATAAATATCCAATCTCAGATGTCTCTGTAGAAGTAGGAATGAGCATGATAATTATTTTGGACACTGTTGGCATATTTGTCATAGACTCAAAAGCATATGCTTTGAAGTTGGAAGCTGGTTGTGTGTTTTAGCACAATGAATTAAGTCAGTAGGAATCACACTCATGTCACAGATTTAAGAGCAAGAATGATAAGAAGTATTCATCGTGGGCTTTCCTTGTGGCTCAGTAGTAAAGAATCTACCTGCAAACGTGGGAGACATGGGTTTGATCCATGATCAAACCATGGAAGATTCCACATGCCACAGAGCATCTAAGCCTGTGTACCACAACTATTGAGCCTGTGCTCTAGAGCCCAGGAGCTGCAACACTGAGCCCATGTACCACAAATACTAAAGCTGGAGCACCCTAGAGCCCATGCTCCGCAACAAGAGAAGCCACTGCAGTGAGTAGCTTCTACTTGCTGCAACCTAGAGAAAAGCCCATGCAGCACTGAAGACCCAGCATAGCCAAAAATAAATAAATAAAATTATTAAAAAGTATTCATTGTGCCAGTGTGATGTCCCAAACATGATATTGACCGCTTTTATGAATTAGCGTGGTTGCTTTTCATTCAAATCCAATCAATTACATTCAATTTTCCTCCTTTTTTACAGATGTGAAGGCTGGGATTCAAAGACATTAAGTACACAACTTGTGAAGGACACTCTTCAACTGAGGTCATTCAAATTCCAAAGTACAGAGTATAATAATGTAACGCTGTAACTTCTGACCTCCATGAAGGTTGGCAGTGCACATCTGACGTCATGTTAAATTTCCCAATTCTGGGTCCATCCCCAACAGAGAATGCTGTGATGATCATGAATGTTTGTATGGAGCCCTATTGTACGTGAGCATTCCCAACCTGTAGTTCTTAGGTGTCTATGAACTGTCACTGGAATTGGGTGGCAAAGAACATTCTTACAGCATCCTTCAGCCCCAGAGAGCAGAAGCTGAAGGACTCCTCCCCAGCTGTAGAAAGGCAATTATTTCTAAACCAGCCCACTCATGTTAAACTCTTGTATGAACATAATGAATGACAAAGGAGTTTGAATCATCTACGGTGCATCTGTGGAATTTGAGGAAACTTTACCACAAGATAGATCAGACAAAGCCAACCAGCATCCCTGATGGAAAGTGATTTCTGCTTTAATTGAAATGAACTCTGTGAACAGCTGCCAGGTGAGGTGGGTGAGCGTGGGTGGGAGGCGACTGGGACAATCTCTCCAGCTGAGACCAGATTCATTTATATTTACTTATTTATTTATTTCTCCTTTGGGGAAAGAAAAGCAAGGCAAGTATATATTGCCGAGTAATTTATTGAACCAATGAAAATGTCATGAAAACATTTCAGAATTGGACTGTGTGGGAGACAAACATGACTTTAGATTCAGGGAGAGAGGCTTGATTTTCAGCTGCCACATAGACAAATGGAAATTCTTCACAAAACTTCAAAAAGCAGATAAGGGATATAAGGCAGACAAATCTAAAAAAAAAAAAAAAAAGCTGTTTAGGATAATAGATTAACGGGGGAGTTAAGTCACAGTCTTTTGCTAACAACAACAAAAAAAATGCATATTCTTGTCCAGCAGGACTGTGCACTAGAAAGGAGTTAGTTTAATTTTCTTTAGCTTGAATGGGTAATATGAACTCAGAACTACAAAGGCCATAGAAGTCATGTCCTCCAACCCACTCATATTATAGAAAACTGAGACTCCCAGAGAAAGGACGACAATTATCCATTTGTATAAATCCTTGGTGAAGCAAGCAAGAGTAAATATTAAATAGATCGAGCCAATTGACATGATATGCTCTGGATCGCCATGGTGACTTTGCATGAGCCATGTCTTGTTCTTCTTCAATTAATTTGCTGGGTGTGAATTATGCTGTTTCATGTGACCACAAGTCATTGTTTCCCTAGGCTAAGAGAAGAAAAGCAACCACTCTAGATTAGCTGTGTTTTGCTTTCTCTCAGGCATATTAAGAATTTGTAGCCTTTCTCTTACCATTTAAATTTCCCAGGCTGATGACCTATTATTTCATTGCTTTTGCTGAAGTAGAAATACTGGAAGAATAAGCATAAAGTTTTAATTTGAATATAATTATAATTATAGATAGTAGTTGGCATTTATTGAGGGATTGCTATGTTATATTGCTGGGCATTGTACCAAATACACACACACACACACACACACACATATATATACACACACATATATATTTATACCCTAACTTTTTAAGTTCTCAGAGCAACACTATAATATACATGCAATTATTCTCTCCATTTTATAGTTAAGGAATACAAAGAAGAGTGAGGTTTGATAACTTGGGCATGGACACACAGCCATTTATGTATTGATAATAGTTCAGTTTAAGCATTTTGACTGCCAAAATTGCATTTTTAAAAATTGCTCTACTGTTTCACCAATGTGGACTCATTTTTCAGGGGGAAAAAAAAAAAAAACAACCCTGATGTAAGAAATTAAATCACTTGTCAAGGCCACTGAGTCAGGAGGTAGTGGGGCTGAGTTATGAATTTGAGTCTCTCTCCTCCTATGATACTGATCACCATAAGTGACCAGTAGTATTGGATGTTGTAAAGTGGACAGAGCAAAAGAGAAAGGCCAGTGAGGTGTGAACTGAGATCTTACAGGGAGTTGCTTCAGGTGAAAGTATTGTTCTGGCTTCAGAGGATGGGTCCTAGATTTTGTATCAGTGCATTGTTACAAATTTGAAAAGGCAATCAGTCTCATGAGACACAAAGTGGCTTCAATCTAATCCAAGATTATTTTGTTGTAGATGAATGGAGGTTCAGCATCTGCTCCATCTTCATCTCAAGGGAAGGTCTGAAGCTCTCTGAGTTCACAGATTCTTTAGTCTCCACACCCATACCAAGTGAGCTGTCTCTGTTAAAAGTCAAGAAGTGTGTGGGTCATTTTGACTCAGAGAAACTCCTTAATTTTCCAGCAATTATTTATACCTCTATTTACAGAGGCTCAGGGCATGTGTGCCCAATTCCAGCTGCTTTAATCCAGATATAGTTCCACATAGCAGATGAGGCAGACTCAACCTTCCACATTTATCTTAACTTTGTAGTTTCCAAGGAAATGGTACAGCAAGAAGACAGACACTGAGTTCTCAGTTCTGTATCAGCCCAGTGTTATACACTATTAGCACATCAAAGTAATACTGGGTGCAGTGTTGGCACCTGGTAGGTATTCAGGAAATGCCAGGAAGAAAGAGTGAATGAATGTGTGAATGAATGGATATGCCAATAAATACAGTTGACTTGGTTGTTGTTATTTCACAGCAACCAAACTCAAGGAACTAATTTATAAATTGATTAATATATCATCAATAATGCTTCTGGCAGATACTCAGCTCTGAGTATCTGCACAGAATATTCTTGCTTGCTACCTATATTAATCAAGGAAATCAATTTCCAAATCAGAAGGTCTCTAGGTGACCAGGAAACTAGAGCAAATAACAACGGCAACAACAGCAAAAATACTCTTAATGGATCATTCTTACCAATTTTAAAAGACTAGTGAATTTCCTTCTACAATTCTAAGTAGGTAATCATTATCTATAAATGAACTATATCCTTCCCATGAACAATATTTGAGTATTGTGGGCAATTTTTTATTTTTTGAATCCCTTATTTTATTTATAAAATCTTAGTTATTAGTCATTAACTCAGCAAATCACTATTGAATTATTTTGGTAAATGAGGCAATCTGCTAGACCCTGAGGATACAGTGATTGGCAAGACCATTCAAGGGCCCTCATCATGGGAGAAAATACATTAAAAATATATAAGAAGGAGGGATGTCCATGTTGTCTGTCCAGTGATTAGGAAATCTACCTGCCAATGCAGGGGATATGGGTTCAATCACCGGTCCAGGAAGAGCCCGTATAAAGCACTGCAGCTAAGTCCGTGAGCCTCAGCTACTGAGCCCACAGGCCACAACTACTGAAGTCCATGCACTCCAAGCCCATGCTCCAGAACGAGAGAAGCCACCACAGTGAGAAGCCTGAGCACTGCAAAGAAGACTAGCCCCCACTCGCTACAACTAGAGAAACCCCTGTGCAGCAACAAAGACCCAGTGCAGCCATAAGTTAATTAATTAATTAAAAAAGAAAATATACATAATGATACATAAAAGTACGAATGTTCAAAATGTTGTGAGAGATATTAGTAAACACACAAGAGCATGCAACAGGAGGATTTGGATTTCTGAGTGACCGGAAAGGTGGTCTGAGGAGGTGCCACGTTACCAGGTGTTGGTATGGGAAGCAGCACCTGTTCATGAATACACTGGGGAAAGAATTCTAGGCTTCAGTTCAGTTCAGTCACTCAGTCGTGTCCGACTCTTTGCAACCCCATGAAGCGCAGCACACCAGGCCTCCCTGTCCATCACAACTCCCGGAGTTCACTTCAACTCACGTCCATCTAGTCGGTGATGCCATCCAGCCATCTCATCCTCTGTCGTCCCCTTTTCCTCCTGCCCCCAATCCCTCCCAGCATCAGGGTCCTTTCCAATGAGTCAACTCTTCGCATGAGGTGGCCAGATTACTGGAGTTTCAGCTTTAGCATCATTCCTTCCAAAGAACACCCAGGACTGATCTCCTTTAGAATGGACTGGTTGGATCTCCTTGCAGTCCAAGGGACTCTCAAGAGTCTTCTCCAACACCACAGTTCAAAAGCATCAATTCTTTGGTGCTCAGCTTTCTTCACAGTCCAACTCTCACATCCATACATGACCACTGGAAAAACCATAGTCTTGACTAGATGGACCTTTGTTGGCAAAATAATGTCTCTGCTTTTCAATATGCTATCTAGGTTGGTCATAACTTTCCTTCCAAGCAGTAAGTGTCTTTTAATTTCATGGCTGCAATCACCATCTGCAGCGATTTTGGAGCCCAGAAAAATAAAGTCTGGCACTGTTTCCACTGTTTCCCCATCTATTTCCCATGAAGTGATGGGACCAGATGCCATGATCTTAGTATTCTGAATGTTGAGCTTTAAGCCAACTTTTTCACTCTCCTCTTTCACTTTCATCAAGAGGCTATTTAGTTCCTCTTCACTTTCTGCCATAAGGGTGATGTCATCTGCATATCTGAGGTTATTGAGATTTCTCCTGGCAATCTTGATTCCAGCTTGTGCTTCTTCCAGCCCAGCGTTTCTCATGATGTACTCTGCATAGAAGTTAAATAAGCAGGGTGACAATATACAGCCTTGACATACTCCTTTTCCTATTTGGAATCAGTCTGTTGTTCCATGTCCAGTTCTAACTATTGCTTCCTGAACTGCATATAGGTTTCTCAAGAGGCAGGTCAGGTGGTCTGGTATTCCCATCTCTTTCAGAATTTCCCACAGTTTATTGTGATCCACACAGTCCAAGGCTTTGGCATAGTCAATAAAACAGAAATAGATGTTTTCCTGGAACTCTCTTGCTTTTTCGATGATCCAGCAGATGTTGGCAATTTGATCTCTGGTTCCTCTGCCTTTTCTAGGCTTAGGGGAATCTAATATATAAAAGTCTTGTGGCAAGACAGAAACTATGCTTCATTCATTAAAAGCCTGTAATTATAATGTGACATCACAGTTTACAGGTACAACTTCTAAGATAATAATACACTTTACATGTACATTTCCAATAATTTATTTAACACACTATGGTATCAAGCATTGTTTGATGCTTGGTACATAGGATACAATGATCAAGACCGAATGGTACATTTCTTAAAACTGAGTGGAAAAACAAACATACAAGGTGATGGGAACTATGGGGAACAATAGAAACATAGTTAAAATGCATATGACCCAGACTGAAGAACATTAGGTAAATCTTGGAGGAAGTGACTCTCAGTTGAGATGTGAAGGTAGATTAAACACTGGGCATCTGAGAAGCTCCCAAAGCTCTTACATCGGCTGAGGCAGAACCCAACACTTGTGAACAACAGTCTTGAAAATCATACTTCAGGTAGATTTTTAAATATGTTTCCCAAGGGAATGTTTTACAGATGGTTAATTTCTTGAATTTCATGAATATATGTTGATTTTTAATAGGCTTGGCTGGAGAACTATTTCTAACTTTATTTCTAAATACATAGCCCATTTTTCCACTTATTGATATATATGTGGGTATATGTATATATATTTAGATATATATATATATGTGATACAGAAACAAAGATATATAGAGAGAGACATATTGTCAAAAAACGCATTTCAAACCACATAATTTCTTTCTGAAATAGTCAAAACTTCATCCTGGAAATTTTGAGGGACTGCTGGTTAATGACAGAGCTAAGACTCAGACCCTTGATCTGGGGTTATAAATGCCTTGTCTTGAAAGGAAAAAGAGCAGCCCCCTTGAAAGAACTGTTATTGATTGGGTCTTTTCTTTGAATTGCTTAGAAACTGAAGTTGCCAGCAGAGATGCTATGAAGGATTTGCTGGAATCAACTTTGGTGAGATTTTCTTGGGAGAAATTTTGCAGCATATTTAATCAGGCAACCAAGAAACAACAGCTGCTTGTGTATGAAGCATCAGTAAAGCTGCTAAGATTTATATAATCTTTAGTGTTCAACAGATTGCTAGCATTTATAGGACAGTCAATGTTTGCCTATGCTCACATGCAGTCATATATGCCACCTTTCCCACTGCCTCTGAACTGAAGGATTTCTGGAAAGGGAAATACTTTGGAGAGGGATGGAATAAGAACTAGACGACAGAGAACTCAGTGGTCAAATAACTGGAAATTTGTCCAATTAAAAAGCAATGACAGCAGTATCCACTTGTGATGGAAAAAAAATAGTTACTTAATTTAGACCAAAGATACAGATATCTATTCCCATAGCAGTAGAATCATTCCTCTGACATTATGCTTTGTGGCCAAATCAGTGTAATAATATTTATACGTTCTGGTCTAAGTAAGGGAAAATTTCTAACTCTAGATGACTACTAGCCACTTTATTAGAAAGCTGATGGTTATCAAATGCCATCGGTTCCAATTTCCCCTAATAGAACAACTGATGAATCCAGACAAAGGAACTCCGAGATGTAGACTTGAAGAAACTAGAACGGGAAAGTATCTTAGAGATTATTCAGGATATACTTCACATGTAACAAAAGAAGGTGCTGATGATAAATGGAGATGATGCTACTAACAATAGCATGAAAACCTTGACTCTTGGTCCAGTGCTTTCTCCTTAATTTTCCTCTGCCTTAAATCAAAGTTCCTCAGTATGACATTGAGGTTCTCAAGAAAACCTCCTTCTCCCATTCTAATCTCATTCTGCAGCTTCCTAATGCATTGGTTTTCCAACACATGTATCTCCTCAAAGGAATCCTTCTCATGGCCCCCTCGAAGGCCTGGTTTCACATAGTTTCTCTTTCTTTTCATTGAAGGTCCTCTTTCTTCTTTATCATTTTTTTCAAGATCCAAGTTAAAGCTCACCTCCTTACAATCAGGACTCTGAGTTAAAGATGAGATCCACTTTATTCTGAGATAATAGAACATAAGGGGCTTCCCATGTGGCACTAGTGGTAAAGAATCCGCCTGCCAATGCAAGAGATGTAAGAGACGCAGGCTCAATCCCTGGGTCAGGAAGATACCCCCGAGAAGGAAATGGCACCCTACTCCAGTATTCTTGCTGGGAGAATCTCATGGACAGAGGAACCTGCCAAGCTATAGTGCATGAGTCATAAAGAATCAGACATGACTGAGCATCTGAGCAAGGACTACAGAATATATAGTCCTAGTCACCTCCTTCAGCAGTGGTTTTACAATGCTTATTAGAGGCAGGATACTGGAATAGAAAAGCTTGGCAAGTATAGATTTCAGTATCTACTTTTACACTTTGCCCACTGTATATTCTATATGTCAGTAAGGATAGGCTCTCCTTTTCTGTTGTTCTTGTTGTCCTGTCTCTGCAACTCATATTGAGGTACACCAGGCTCCCTCTTCCTTCACTGTCTCTTGGAGTTTGCTCAAAACCATGTCCATTGAGTCAGTGATGCCATCCAACCATCTCATTCTTTGTTGTCCTCTTCTCCTCTTGCCCTCTTCTCCTCTTGCCCTCAGTCTTTCCCAGCAGGGTCTTTTCCAATGAGTCAGCTCTTTGCCCCAGGTGGCCAGAGTATTGGAGCTTCAACATCAGTCCTTCCAATGAATATTCAGGGTTGATTTCCTTTCGAATTGACTGGTTTGATCTTCTTGCAGTACAAGGGACTCTCAAGATTCATATTCAGCACCACAGTTTGAAAGCATCAGTTTTTTGGTGCTCAGCCTTCTTTATGGTCCAACTCACATCCATACAAGACTACTGGAAAGACCATAGCTTTGACTATATGGACTTTTGTTGGTAAAGTGATATCTCTGCTTTTAAATACGCTATCTAGGTTTGTAATAGCTTTTCTTCCAAGGAGCAAGCATCTTTTAATTTCATGGCTGCAGTCACTGTCTACAGTGATTTTGGAGCCCAAGAAAATAAAATTTGTCACTGTTTCCACCTTTTTCCCATTCATTTGCCACCAAGTGGTGGGATCAGATGCCATGATCTTTGTTTCCTGAGTGTTGAGTTTTAAGCCAGCTTTTTCATTCTCTTCTTTCTCCTTCATTAAATGTCTCTTTAGTTTCTCTTTGCTTTCTACCATTAGGGTGGTATCATCTGCATATCTTAGGTTGCTGATGTTTCTTCTGGCAATCTTGATTCCAGCTCGAGCTTCATTTAGGCTGACATTTTGCATGATGTACTCTGCATACAAGTTAAAAAAGCAAGGTGATATTATACAGTCTTGATGTATTCCTTTCCCAATTTTGAACCAGTCCATTATTCCACATCTGGTTCTAACTGTAGCTTCTTGACCTACATACAAGTTTCTCACAGACAGGTAAGGTGGTCTGGTAGTCCTATTTCTTTAAGAGTTTTCCACAGTTTGTTGTGATCCACACAGTCAAAAGTTTTAATGTGGTCAGTGAAGCAGAAGTAGACTCATTATTTTTTAATTCCCTTGCTTTTTCTATGATCC
Source organism: Bison bison bison (assembly GCF_000754665.1). Classification (NCBI taxonomy): domain Eukaryota; kingdom Metazoa; phylum Chordata; class Mammalia; order Artiodactyla; family Bovidae; genus Bison; species Bison bison. Next base: position 3,728,200 of record NW_011495081.1, on the reverse strand, counting down.
AACGGATGTTGGCAATTTGATCTCTCGTTCCTCTGCCTTTTCTAAAACCAGCTTGAACATCTGGAATTTCTCAGCTCATGTACTGTTGAAGCCTAGGTTGAAGGATTTTGAGTGTTAACTTGCTAGCATGTGAAATTTGTGCAATTGTGTGGTAGTTTGAGCATTCATGGGTGTGAGTCTGAGTGAACTCTGGGAGTTGGTGATGGACAGGGAGGCCTGGTGTGCTTCGATTCATGGGGTCACAAAGAGTCGGACATGACTGAGCGACTGAACTAAACTGAACTTGAGCATTCATTGGCATTGCCCTTCTCTGGGATTGGAATGAAAACTGACTTTTTCCAGTCCTATGGCCTCTGCTGAGTTATTCAAATTTGCTGGCATATTGAGGGCATCACTTTAACAGAATCATCCTTTAGGATTTGAAGTAGACCAGCTGAAATTCCAATACCTCCACTAGCTTTGTTTCTAGTAATGCTTCCTAAAGTCCTTGACTTGATTTCCCACTCCGGGATGTATGGCTCTAGGTAAATGACCACACCATAGTGGTTCTCTAGGTCATTAAGACCTTTATTATACAGTTCTTCCATGTATTCTTGCCACCTCTTCCTAATCTCTTCTGCTTCTGTTAGGTCGTTACCGTTTCTGTCCTTTATTGAGCCCATCTTTGCATGAAATGTTCCCTTGGCATCTCCAATTTTCTTGAAGAGATCGCTCATCTTTCCCTTTCTATTGGTAAAGAAATCCTGAAACCTCAGAAATTCAGTGAAAGAAAGATTTGTTTCTTACTCTTAGTAGGTCTAATGTGGATTGGGCAGCCCTCAAGGGTCAGACACTCCCAAACAATGACTCAGGGCTGCAGGATTTTTCCATCCAGTGTCTCTCCCATCTTCATCTGTGGCCTCTGAATGTGTGCAGATGAGAAAAGGTGGTGTGGAGGTGTCATACAAGTTCATCCTACCTTGTTCGCAAAGTGGCTCTTTTCATTTCCATTCACATGTCACTGGCTAGAACTGGTCACACAGCTCTTCTGACTGCAAGGTATTTGGGGACTGGAGTCTTCCTGGGTGCCAATAAGGAGATGGGAACTGGATGGGAGTCAGTACTGATGATCTCTCTCACAGTAGTCATTTGAAATAAGCTGACTCCAATACTTTAGCCACCTGATGGGAAGAACTGACTCATTGGAAAAGACCCTGATGTTGGGAAAGATTGAAGGCAGGAGAAGAAGGAGACAATAGAGGATGAGATGTTAAATCGCACCACTGACTCGATGGACATGAGTTTGAGTAAGCTCTGGGAGTCGGTGATGGACAGGGAAGCCTGGCGTGCTGCAGTCCATGGGGCTGCAAAGAGTCAGACACGACTGAGTGACTGAACTGAACTGACATGCCCTGATTGTCTCTAACAGAATAACATGAGATAATACATTGAAAAATGACCAGTATTGGGCAGCTCAATAAATGCCCATTGATTTACCTCCTCTAAAAGAACTTTTCCAGGCCCAGCACCTCTCCCTTGCTTGCTTCTCTTTGGTGCTGAGCACATGCCTGGTTGAACACCTTGCAAATTCAAACAGAGAAATCCTCTGGGAATGCTTCCTCTCATGTCAAGTCTTGCCTCAGTCCTATGTTCTCAGATTTCCATTCCTAGTTCCCAAAACATGGCATATCTGATTTTGAGATATTTTACTTAGGGATTGTCCTGTAACCTTTCTTCCAATGTAAACTCTTCTCTTAAGATTACACATTTAATATATTATTAGTTTATCTATATTTATTCTTATATGCCTACCTTCAAAACCATAGTTATTCAGTGTGTGTAAGAGTTTGATGATAAGTACCTTAGAGTTATATTCTTCTAAATAGTCTATCTGCTCTAATTTGGGTGTATAAATTTAGTGAAATGGACTTCTTTTCTTAAAGAGGACATGAATATTTCATATAATATTCCAAATGTTAAGATTTTTAAATGCCCTATATAGATAAGTGGGAAATTTATTGTAAACTCAACGAGGTTTTACACATATAATCTTGTGTTATACATACCTGGGTCGTGTGTATTTTATATTACACATACCTATGTTAAAACTCATTAATTACAAATCCACTTAATTGAACTAAATTTAAAGTAGATTAAATTCAATAATAAACTTGGTTCCATCTACCTGTATCCCTCTGTATACTGATCTCTCTTCAGTATAATAAGGGATACTATATTGATATATATGTTATCAGTATAATAAATACTGGGGATATATTTAATAATAATAAATTATTATTAATTATTAACAAGGGATATTGTTTTATTAATAATAGTTAATAAAGGCATAGAAGCAATTTAAAAAGGATTTACCAATATTCCTTCCACTCTGATAAACTGTTTCAATATTACTATTAATATTTTAAATTTTCTTATTTTTCTTCCATTCTCCATTCCTGAGAAGAAATAAGTTTACACTGTGATCAGAAAGAGGTAGTGGTTGATTCATGGAAGACTTGAGGTTAAGGGACATTAGGAAAACACCGTGTTTATAAATTATTTCCTTTTTTTGCTATCTTTACCTTTTGCATCACCTCATCCTTTTTTTTGAGAGAAAATGTCATGAGGGAAAAATTTCAGTTGGAGAAAAATTTGGAAATGTCCAGGCCCTTCATGATCTCCAAAACTGGGGGTGCGGGTGTCAGGCTTCAGCTGCACCTTGTGGAGTGGGATTCTCCCCTTGCCTTCCATCTTTCTTTCTTCTTACACTTTTACTTCCTGGCTTGTGGTCTCCCCATCTCTTTCTCCCTTTTTGCAATCATTTTAATTTTTTTCATAATTTCACAGCATCTGTGACTCAGACAAAATGAAGCAGAGTTGGAAGAAGCAGGGCACTAAAGAGACTTGGATTTTAGGCATTTCGCTGTTACAATCTGAACACAACAGTCCATTTAGAGGTAGACATTTCTAAGTGTGCAGAGGTATATGTCTCCATTTAGGCCAGAAGATAAGGACATTTTCATAGCATAGAGAAATTGCTTTGAGACTTTCCAGGAAATACACTATATAAAAAAAGAGACATTAACACAGAAAGTGTAGTGAGAGAAACCTTCAGTATTTCTGCTAAATAAAGAACTTCTGGGCTCAAATGATATCCATGATCACATTGGTGCCTTTGGTTCAGAATGGCTAAGCGGTGACTAATGGGTCATGTTCAGAGTCTGGGATCTTTTACCTATTACAACAAAAGCATTGTCATTTATTTCAACATTTTCCTCTTGCAAAGGCTGCTTGCTCCAGATTCTTCACAGAGAAGTCCTAAGGAAGGCTCTTACAAAATTTATTTCTAAACATAGCCTTGGAAATACTGTTGAAGGCAGGTGAATCTTCCACCCAGAATTTTCTGACTGTGATTTTCAGCACTGTTTGAACTGATGGAAAGGCAGTCCAATCCTCCATGTTTCTCTGACTTGAGAGAAGCTAGTAAGCCTTCTCAACGAAGGGCATGCCTACTTATTTTGATACAACAAATCACTCAGATGGCAGGTTCTCCTGATTCTAAACCTCCAAAGGCTGCTGTCAACTGAAAAATGCAGTCTCTTTATCAAAGTCTAAAGGTTCCTCTTTGCCTGGCCCCTGCTTACCTCGCTAAACTCACTTCTCACCACTTGGTCTGCTCTTCATCCACTCTGGTCAGAGTGGCTTTCCAAGTAGGATGACTCATTTATCCCCATTTTTCCATGAACATCCCAGGAACCCTATCAGTCCTTGGCACCCTGGAGCACTTGCTCTTCCCTCTTCCAAGAGTTCTTGGAACGCGTCTAGTTCCTCCTCTTGGCCTTTGCACTTGTGAGCTTCTCTCCTTGGAATGGCGTTTCTTCATGTCTTCACACAGTTCTGCTCGCACTTTTTGTAAACTTTGCTCAAATACCACTCCTCCTTTACCAATCTATCTCAGAATAGTCTTTTCTTTCTGTCACTTAAATCCATCTAAGTGACTTTCTGTCACCTAAATCCATCTCTCTCATCACCTCTCCTGCACCTTTGAACATGTATTGCTATCTGAAACTGGGCTTGGTTTATGTTTGTAGTTGGTTTCAACAAGCCCTATGAATTCAACGACTTAGTAACTTCTATTTCTTTTTTCACAGCATCTAGAAGAGAACTTTGAGCTTAGTAGGTGTTCAACAAACATTCGTTGAAAGACTAAGTGAATACAAATTGAGAAATTTCATTAGTACTTTGGTGACAAAAGTTAATTTCTTGTACTCAATTTACTTTCTAAATGGTCACCCATAAATTTGGATAAATTACATAATTTGAGACAAATAGGAAACTAGAAAAAAGATGACTGGTAGAAATCCTTCACAATTTTAGAATACAAAGACTTCACAAATATCCAACATGCAGTTATTTTCTTTCCCTCCAAGCTATTTGTCATGCTGGTAGAATGAATGACCTTTATTGTATGGTATTTCTGAGATTACAAATGGCAAGAGTGCAGCCATATAAGGCATCAATACAGTAACCAAAGTCGGTCTCCTATTCTGAGTCATACTTTGACTAGCAAGTAAAAAAAAAAAGAAAAGAAAGAAAGAAAAAAAATCATGCTGATTGTATGTAACCCACGGGATAGAAGGGCCTGGAAGAGAGGGTTAGTGAGAGAAAATTACATATGGATCCTTTTGTTTTAAGTACCTTAGCAAATTTCCTTTAATTGCAAAGCAGGGATCCTGATAAATTGATTTTGAAAATGTGATAATGGTAACAATTAATCTCTTCCTCCCTTCAGTCCCCTAGCACTTGGTGTTTGACTTTATCAGAGAACTTAACAATATATCTGGAATAAGAAACACATGCAAAAGGATCTTCCCTATTCAATAGATTGTGAAGTCCAGAAAATTAACAGGGCTCTGATTCACTGTTTTCTTTTTTTTTAATATTATATTTGCATATTATTTTATTTGCTATAGCATGTGTAATTGGTAAGCAGTAAGCAGTCAATAAAAGTTGGTTGAATTGCTAAGAATAATTGGAATCAAGGAGAGAGAATGGCAGAAAGAGAAAAGTATTTTTTATAGATAAGCCTTCTCAATTTCTTCCTCCTTTCATTTAGAAATAAGTAAAAATGAAACAAAAACAGGAGCTTTTGAGCCTTCTGGGTGTATAGGCAATATTCAAAAGAGAGTGGCAGGGGAGTTGAGTCATTAAATAAATCGTTTCAAAAAGTCTTCACTGATTATCCTGGGATGTATGATATATTCCTATTTCTCTACATCTTTGTTGATACTCCAGCTTGGCTATCTTTTCAAATATTTTTACATGTTAGATGTGTAAGATAATGATCTCTCTCTTGCAGTTTGGATTTCCTTGATTATCAGTGAGATTAAGTGTTTTTATATTTATTTCTCTTTTTATTCTTTGTCTATAAACTATATTTCTATATATTTTGCCCCCTTGAGGCTTGTCTTTTTTATTTTTTTCCAATGAAGGAGATTTTATACATCCTAGATGTTGATCCAGAATGTTAATGATGCCTTTGCTAAGCATATCTTTGAAAATTGTTTGTGTTCATTTATATGATGGCAAAAGAGGTAATTAATTTCTTTGACTTTCTAGGTTTTCTATTTTTCTTAAGGAAGCCCTTCTATACTCTAAAATTATAAGATAGTCTCCTGCATTTTTCATAATATTTGTGTAGTTTAGTTTCAGCTCTTTGAGGCATCAGAAATTTGAGCTTGGTGTATGTTTGAGTTGCAGCCTTACTTTATTATTTTCTTAATAAATAGCCAATTATGTGTGTGACTATTATCATTACTGCATAATTTATTTAATAGTCCATCTTTCCTAAGAGATTTGAAATGTCATGAATCTGATCTATTCCAAATAATAACAATATTCAGTTATTATTGTTCAGTGCTGAACTCAATGAGTTCAGTCGCTCAATTGTGTCCGACTCTGCGGCCCCATGAATCGCAGCACGCCAGGCCTCCCTGTCCATCACCAACTCCCGGATTTCACTCAAACTCATGTCCATCGAGTCGGTGATGCCATCCAGCCATCTCATCCTCTGTCATCCCCTTCTCCT
>NW_011495081.1:3721079-3722033 GCF_000754665.1 Bison bison bison | reverse complement strand
AGGTCATCCCCTTCTCCTCCTGCCCCCAATCCCTCCCAGCATCAGAGTCTTTTCCAATGAGTCAACTCTTCTCATGAGGTGGCCAAAGTACTGGAGTTTCAGCTTTAGCATCATTCCTTCCAAAGAACACCCAGGACTGATCTCCTTTAGGATGGACTGGTTGGATCTCCTTGCAGTCCAAGGGACTCTCAAGAGTCTTCTCCAACACCACAGTTCAAATCACATGGAGCACCACCTTGTCTAACTCAATAACAATATTACCTTTTGGTAAAAGTTGTTGAATACACTTAATTATTTTTCTTCTATTTGAACTTGAAATAAATTGTCAAATTCTATGAATTCCTTTTTATATTTTGATTCAATGTATTAACATCAATTACTACGTGAATATTTTATGTATATAATAATACGCTTTCCTTGAGCTTGAAGTATGCTCTTCAACGTATTTACAATGTTCTATTTGATAGTTTTCTTATGGTAAACCTTGAGATTTTTATATTGGATGTGTTCCTAAACATTTTATTCCAATTTTTGATTTTGTAAATAGGATCCTTTTCTTCCATTACTGTTTCTTTTAAAATTTGATTACTTTTGGTATACAGAAAAATTATTCATTAATATATATATTAATATATATATATATATATCTTTTTCTGCTTTATTGACTATGCCAAAGCCTTTGACTGTGTGGATCACAATAAACTGAGGAAAATTCTGAAACTGATGGGAATACCAGACCACCTGACCTGCCTCTTGAGAAACATGTATGCAGGTCAGGAAGCATACATAATATAATATATATAATTATATTAATTAATATTATATTATATATAGTTATATTATATTATTATATCTTATTATAATATTATTACATTTATATATATTATATGCATATAATATATAATTATATTAATTAATATAAAATATATATAATTATATATATTATATATATTA
>NW_011495081.1:3708762-3720323 GCF_000754665.1 Bison bison bison | reverse complement strand
AAGGCTGTATACTGTCACCCTGTTCATTTAACTTATATGCAGAGTACATCATGAGAAACGCTGGGCTGGAAGAAGCACAAGCTGGAATCAAGATTGCCAGGAGAAATCTCAATAACCTCAGATATGCAGATGACACCACCCTTATGGCATAAAGCAAAGAAGAACTAAAGAGCCTCTTGATGAAAGTGAAAGAGTAGAGTGAGAGAGTCGGCTTAAACCTCAACATTCAGAAAACTAAGATCATGGCATCTGGTCCCATCACTTCATGGGAAATAGATGGGGAAACAGTGGAAACAGTGTCAGACTTTATTTTTTTGGGCTCCAAAATCACTACAGATGGTGACTGCAGCCATGAAATTAAAAGACGCTTACTCTTTGGAAGGAAAGTTATGTCCAACCTAGATAGCATATTCAAAAGCAGAGACATTACTTTGCCAACAAAGTCCGTCCAGTCAAGGCTATGGTTTTTCCAGTAGTCATGTATGGATGTGAGAATTGGACTGTGAAGAAAGCTGAGTGCTGAAGAATTGATGCTTTTGAACTGTAGTGTTGGAGAAGACTCTTGAGAGTCTCTTGGACCGCAAGGAGATCCAACCAGTCCATCCTAAAGGAGATCAGTCCTGGGTGTTCTTTGGAAGGAATGATGCTAAAGCTGAAACTCCAGTACTTTGGCCACCTCATGAGAAGAGTTGACTCATTGGAAAAGACTCTGATGCTGGGAGGGATTGGGGGCAGGAGGAGAAGGGGATGACAGAGGATGAGATGGCTGGATGGCATCACTGACTAGATGGACACGAGTTTGGGTGAACTCCGGGAGTTGGTGATGGACAGGGAGGCCTAGCGTGCTGTGATTCATGGGGTCGCAAAGAGTCGGACACGACTGAGTGACTGAACTGAACTGAACTGAGATATATCTAGAGATATATATCTATATATTTCTATATATATATCTATATATATTCTCTAGATATATCTAGAGATATATCTAGAAAAATATTTCTATATATTTCTACATATAGAAATATTTCTATCTATGTATTTCCAGAGAAATATATAGATATATCTAGAGATATCTATAGAGAAAGAGAATCTGCTGTTTTAGTTCTAAATATAACAATAGAGAATTCCCTGAATTAACAGAGCTTATATTCTCATGGGAGTGATGCACAATACCTAATACACCTAGCATGCGTGGGTGAATGTTCAGTCCTGTTCGACTCTTTTCAACCTCTGGACTGTAGCTCACCATGCGCCTCTGTCCATGGAATTTTCAAGGCAAGAATACTGGAGTGGGCTGCCATTTCCTTTCTACATCCATTCAGTTCAGTTTCTCAGTCATGTCCAACTCTTTTCGACCCCATGAACCACAGCACACTAGGCCTCCCTGTCCATCACCAACTCCCAGAGTCTACCCAAACCCATGTCCACTGAGTCGGTGATGCCATCTAACCATATCATCCTCTGTTGTCCCCTTCTCCCTGTGCCCTCAATCTTTCCCAGCATCAGGGTCTTTTCCAATGAGTCAGGTCTTCACAACAGGTGGCCAAAGTATTGGAGTTTCAGCTTCAACATCAGTCCTTCCAATGAACACCCAGGACTGATCTTTAGGATGGACTGGTTCGATCTCCTTGCAGTCCAAGAGACTCTCAAGAGTCTTCTCCAACACCACAGTTCAAAAGCATCAATTCTTCAGCACTCAGCTTTCTTCACAGTCCAGTTCTCACATCCACACATGTCTACTGGAAAAACCATAGCCTTGACTAGACGGACCTTTGTTGGCAAAGTAATGTCTCTGCTTTTGAATATGCTATCCAGGTTGGTCGTAATTTTCCTTCCAAGGAGTAAGCATATTTTAACTTTAGTATGCAAAATAAATAATAGTTTATAAGGTGAAACTACTATGATTAAAGAAAAAGCAGCAAAAAATAAACAAAATGCTGAAAGTATTAGGCATTAGTGGGATCATGCAAGATAAAATTCAGTGCAGAAGTGATGTTGAGTGGAGGATCCAAAGGTGGTTTGAGAGTTAGCTACATGGATATGGGAGGAAAGAGTGTAAAGGTTAAAATATGAGGGTGTGCCCCGTGCATTTGAATAGCAGTAATCAGGCCATTGTGGCTCAGGCAGAGTGAACAGTAAGCAGAGAGCAGATGAGGTTAGGCAGGTCATGGGAGACCACATAAAGCCCTGGAGAAAGGGACATTGGCTGTAACTTTGTGTGGAATGGAGAGCCATTAGTATTTGAAGAGAAGAGCAAAATTATCCAACTTCCATTTTGAATAGATCACTCTGATGGCTATTTGAAGAATTCATGAGAGAGACCAAAGAATATGTAAAAATCAGTGAGACTACACAGGAGATTTTTCAATAATGCAGGCAAGACATGATGTGGCATAAACATGTCCCCTTCTTCTTAAACCACCCTCCCACCTCCCCCCACCTATGGCTGATTCATGTTGATGTATGGCAGAAACCATCTCAATATTGTAAGCAACTATCCTCCAATTAAAAATAAAATTAAATTAAAAAAAAATAAAGAGATGGGTCCAGCCCAGATTGGTGACAGTGGAAGTACGAGAAATGTCCAAAGTGGGGGGACACTGTGAAGTTAGGGAACGCAATTTGTCCTGCTGGACTGGCAGAAAATGTGAAAGGGAGGCATCACAGCTGACATCCTCATGTCATTGTTCTTCCCCTCACAACTTGAAGCTGCAGTTTTAATCAACTGACATCACTCAAGTTTGGAGGTGGGGTAGACGTTCTGTGTTTGATGTGGTGAATTTGTGTGATGACTGTGGACAGTTTGATGTAATTGTCAGGAAGGCAGCTGGATACACAGGTCTGGAGTACAGCCAGGGGTACAAAATTGGGACGCATCAGCATAGATGATGTTTGGAACTGTGAATGTGAATGAAATCTCCAAGGAAATGAATATAAGAACGAGAAGTGACCTTAGAGGCGTGAGGTATGGGACATCCTAAAGAGCAAAAGGGACCACCAGGAAATCACCAGGGGGATGGGAAGAAAGTCTGCAGGATGTGGCATCCTGGACAGCAAGTGCAGAAAGTATATCAATGAACAGGAAGAACAATTCTCAAATACCTTTGATTGAAGTGTGTTGGAAATTTAAAATCCCGATTTCAAAATAAATTTTATAGATTTTTTTTTTTTTTCCACAGAAACTTTTCATGGAACAGAAACTGCCAGCAGCCAGAGGAAGACACCTGTCCTGATCCGCATGTGGAGTCATAAGCAGTCATTTTCTAACTTGGCAGGGCTCCCGGCAGTGACATTTCCAACACCACCTAGAGGACCAGGAAATTCAGTCAGGCTGGCAGCACCAGAGGTGGGCCTGATCAGATCTTTCTCGGCAAGTCTTTATGCAAGAAATGAGGGGAATGGAGGGCCCTGGGCAGTAATCCCGAGATGCTGTAGAGAATTTTGGGGGAGGTTAACTGATGATTTGCAAATATGCAAACTTTTCAAGATTTGGTTTGCTTGGATTTGGAAGGAAATTGAAAAAAAGATACAGAGGGGAGGAGAGCTTTCATTCCTTTCCTACTGTAACTACACACATGAAATGAAGAGGAATGTTGAGGAAATGAATCGTAATGATTGAAACTCCTCCTATATAGAAACGTATTTTCCTGTTACATGGGTATTTAAAATAATCAGATCCCCAAATGGCTTCGAATTCTCCTTTTCATGGCTGGATAGCTTTCCTCTTTCTCTCCCTTCCTTCCCACTGCCTTCTGCTTCTCTGTCCTTCTCTTTCCTTCCTTCCTTCCTTGTGTTTCTTTCTTCCTTTCTTTCTTTCTCTCTCCTTCTTCCTCTCCCTCCCTTCCTTCCTTTCCTTCATCAACAAATAATTATTAAATACTCAGAACATTCCAGGCCCTTAGGATACTTCATTTAGATTTTACAGATGCTGTCCCTGCCTTCATGGAACTTAGCCTGGTAGGGAAGTCAGGCAATCAATTAAAACTTACAAAAAGTGTTACATAATTGCAGCAATGTGATACCTACATGCTATAAAATGTGATACCATATTACATTAATGTTTAACAATTCTGTAAGGTTAAGGAGGACTTTCCTGAAGGAAATGATATTTAAGCTGAGATAAAAAGAATAGATAGCTTACAAAGTAATCCCAATTATAGAAGCTTTCCAAAAAATGGAAAGAGCGTATGTGAAGACACAGAAGACAACAAAACAATCTCCAATACATTCTAGATTTAGATCCACAGTCATCAGAGAGTGAAAGGTACTCTTTCTGCCACTGTCTTTGGAATCCTATTTGAGAAGAAAAAAATCTGCCAGGAAGCGTCACGGAAATTGTCAGTGATACAAATAACCTCAACATATTTTTACCCCAAAACTTAGATGACTTGTAAGCTAAAAGAACAAATAGCAGTAAATAATGCTCAGAGGGTCTTTAATGTGGCTCTGAAAATTAGCCTACTGCTCCAACTTATACTACATAAAACACTATTGGCAGTAGGAGAAGGGGACGACAGAGGATGAGATGGTGGGATGGCATCACCGACTGAATGGACATGAGTTTGAGTAAACTCCAGGAGTTGGCACTGGACAGGGAAGCCTGGCGTGCTGCAGCCTATGGGGTCACAAAGAGTCAGACGTGAAACTGAGTGATTGAACTGAACTGAACTGAACTGAAAACATGATTACTCCATTAATATATGATCATTTGCATCACCAGTGTAGAAGTACACTTGTTACAGTGTAAGTTTGACTGCCATCATAGAGACTCAAAGTGATAGAAGTTTAAACATGGTGGAAGTTTGATTTTCTCTTGTCTAACAGTCTAAGCATACCTGAATCAGGAGGGTTGTTCCATGTACAATGTTGAAGACATGGTCTCCTTTTATCTTGCTGCTCCTTGCTCTTTAGAATGTTGCCCCCTCCTCTTCATGTTTCAAGAAGACTCAAAAGAAGAGGAAAAAAAGAGAAAGATATAGATTTTCCCTTTGAGAGGCACAGTTCAGAGTTTTTTCACATCATTTCTGTTGTTAAATCACTACCTGGATGGACTTTGTCACAAGGCCACACCTAGGCTGAGAAATACAGTCATTATTGTGGGCAGTCATATGCCCAAATGAAAAATAGGAAGAAGGTGATAACAGATAATTGGAGAAAGCAAGCATTCACTGCAACAATGAGAAAAGATAAAAGCACTATGATAACCTAAAGGATTTAAGAACAAGTGAGCCTAAATTCCTGGCCTCAAGGATGCCAGGATCCAATGGATGAGAAAGGCAGCAGATGTGTTGTAGAAAGGAGTCAGTGTTTTGGAAACAAAGACTGGCCATAAATGGATTCTGTTTGGGCAATTATTATTACAGAAAAGATAGCATAGGTCAGTTGGTAAATCATCTGCCTGCAATGCAGGAGACCTGGGTTCAATTCCTGGTAGGGAAGATCCCCTGGAGAAGGAAATGGCAACCCACTCTAGTATTCTTGCCTAGAGAATCCCATGGACAGAGGAGCCTGACAGGCTACAGTCCACGGGATCACAAGAGTCAGATACGACTTAGCGACTAAACCACCACCAGAGCTGAATTCAGAAGTGCATGTATGTGTCAGATTTCAACTGGAAAAGAGGGTAAAAACCTTTCATGAACAGGAAACCCTATTACAGCAACTTTTTTGATGGACATATATGTGCTTAATGCTGCTTCCACTCTTTGTAGCCAGATGATTTAAAAAATAATCTTAGCTACAAGTCTTAGTCAAAATAATGAGTCTTATCTAGATTAATGTGAAAGTGAATTCTGAAAATTTTGAATCATAACTAGTGCATTCCTAAATGCTGAGATTGCACTTGATGAAACTAACAGAAAGATAAAGCTGAGATTCTTCTTAGAACTATTAATCCACAAAGTATGTAGCCATAAACATAACTTTTCCTTTTATATTCAGAAGATACCCCCAAAGGAAGGCAAACAGTGAAATAGGGTCTGTAAAATAATCCAGCTCAAGAACATCACAACTCATAAAAATTGGGTGAACTAAACTCTGACATGATGAGAAAATAATAATCATAATTTCCACTGGTATATCAATTTGTTCTTTAAAGTGTATTTTACATACATTTTCAGGTGACATTCAACATAAATCTATGCTTTAGGTACAACTAGCATTGTTATCTCATTTTTAACGGTGAGAAAACTAAAGTTAAAAGATATTAAACAGACACTCAATATGAAATATGAAGAGTTTCAGAGATGAGACTCAAACCCAAGACAGAACAAGAGCACATAATCAGTGTTGTGGGAAAATAAAATTGCCCGTGAATGTATTCTCAGGTGGAGGACAAAAGTCAAAACTAAACATAAAGGGTTAAAGACTAATCATCTAAATATATTCCCCAATAGCTCTTTAACTTTGTTTGTTGTTGTTCTTTTGAACACAGTTGCAAAATAAATTTAAGCAAAAATGGTGTAGTTCCTGAGAATTCTAGAGAAGCTGGGACCCCCTCTTTCATTATCTTAATTTACGTATAGATTTTCCTAAGATTGGCATGCTAGAATATTCTGATATGAGGTTTATTCTATACAGAGATAGTTATCTATTCAATTTAGTCATGGTATTTAAAAAATTGTGTTGCTACAGGGGGGCTTTTGATAGAAATGTAGTCATAATTTACCAAGATACTGTTAAGTCAGATTAACTGATGATGACTATTTTGGTCAATTAGTCTGAATTTAGAACACTTATTTAATATTTTAGTAAATACTTTAGTAAATAATAATATATAGTATAATTGGAAATTCTGCTGGGTATATTTTAACAAATACTTTCAATTTGCAGAGCATGCAAACAATGCCTAAAGGTTTTAAAAATAAATACATACCCTGATGTAAAATATCCATTTGCTTAAGAAATCGTTATCCTTCAAACTTGTAAACATCACAGGGAACTTTTAAAAAAGGGAAATATTCATAATTTAAATTATTTAAATGAGTGAAGTTGTATGTATTGAAGCCAATATATATCATGATATCTTCAAAATACACAAATCACTAATGGTAAAGTTTCTGTTCCTTGAAGAACTCTATACATCATCCACACACACATACACATATATGTGTTTGTGTACATAAATCAACCTCAGATCCATGCTGAAATGCAGGTTTTATCATTCCCATTTTATAGACGTGGGTGTTGAGGGTTAAAATGATTAAGTGACTTCACCAAAATCCCATAGATTATAAGTAAGGGAGAAACAGTTAAGCTCACATTTGTGTGGTTTTACAATTTATGTCTTTTCCACTATATTCACAGCTTCTTTCTATGTATGCAAATAACTGTCTAAGAAAAGTTTACCATCACAAGAACATCTAGGTTGATAACAGTATTCTATTTTCTGACTCAGGTGTTAATTACATAATTGTTTGCATTATAAATATTATTAATATTCTGTACTTTTTTTTTTTGCCTTTGCACTTCTTGGTATGTGAGATAGAATTTCACAATAAAATGATAAATATTGTGTCTTCTAGAGTAAGATTGTTGGAACAAAGCAATTTATATCCTGGTTGGGTTTTGCTTCTAAGTAAATTGAGAATGGGGCCTCAATTTACAGTAAGCATTGGCTATTGGAGTAAGGCAGTGTATTGTGGGAAGATCTCATTTATGTTAATTTGGGAGATGTAGATCTGGGGAAGGGAAAGTGGTGAATGAGTCAAAGAGGAAAACATTTATTTCCAATGATATGCCTGTCAGTGCATTAGCATTCATTTAATCTTCAAAACAACCATTAACAGTAATTATTATGATGCCCGCTTTAGAGGAGGTCAGTACATTTCCCACAATTAAGTGGCTAAACATTGATTTACATATGCATCTGTCTGACAACCAAGTCTGAGTCGATCTTGAGAGAAGTAAGGATTCAACAGTTAAGAAGGATTCAACAGTTAAGAGCAATCAGATAAGCTGATGGACGTGAATCATTGGCCCCCAAAGTATTTGTTCTGTATTCCTTTCTGAAATTTTTCTTATTGGGGTGGTTTGAAATAGCTGTCGTCTGGAATGACAAAGTGGGATTACCAACACCACCAACGAGACTTCCCTGGTGGCACAGTATGTAAGACTCCGCCTGCCAATGCAGGGAACATGGGTTCGATCCCTGGTCGGGGAAGATTCCACATGTCGCAGGGCAGCTAAGCCTGTGTGCCACAACTGCTGAGTCTGTGCTCTAGAACTGGGAGCCACAGCTACCAGGCCGGAGTGCTGTAACTTTACTGAATCCCGTGTGTCAAAAGTCTGTGCTCTACAAAAAGAGAAGCCACCACAATGAGAAGCCTTTGCACCACAACTAGAGACTAGCTCCCACTCGCTGCAACTACAGAAAGCCCACGAAAAACGATGAAGACCCAGAGCAGCCAAAATAAATAAATAAAATGGGGTCTCTGGTAGCTCAGTCGGTAAGAAATCTACCTGCAATTCAGGAGACCAGGGTTTGAACTCTGGTAGGGGAAGATCCCCTGGAGAAGGAAATGGCAACCCATTTCCAGTATTCTTGCCTGGAAAATCCCATGGAGAGAGTAGCCTGGTGGGCTGCAGTTCACAGGGTCATAAGAATCGGACACGACTTAGTGACTAAACCATATATATACATATAAGCACCACTAACATCAGAAAGGTTGGGTACAAAATGATGCCACAGGAAAACCAGTCATCTGTATGTGGGCTGTCACTAACATGAGTGGGATGATATTGGTGTTTAGGGTAAACTGTCTTCTGTGACCAGCTCTAGGTCCAAATTCTGGGGTCCAGTTGGACTGTTCATTTTATTTAAGTTCTGTGACAGTTAGCTTCTCCTTTATGTAAAAACAAGAGAGCTTTGCATATGAACTCCACCTGTAAAGACCTTTACAGACTTTTAGACATTCTAATTTTAGGATTCCAGTAACCAATTTGCAACAAGCCTAGCCATTTCAACTACACCATTACTTTCTAATTGAGATTCATTTGTGACTTTTGCCCCAGTTTTGTAGAAGATAATCAAAGGAAAATGGGGTTTGCTGTATCTAAATTGCCTTTGGAGCAATCTCGCTAAAATGCACACAATGGATAAAATGAAGAATGGAATTATAATTTGAACCCTAAATTTCTGATTGTGCATTCAGCCTTCCAATTGCCATCTTCAGCGCACCAATTCAGTTTAGTTCAGGGTTATGGAGGATTAATTTGGTGAGAGATTTTCTGGATCAGAATCCCACATAATTGGCATGAGGTTATCGACTTCTCTGACCTGTGCTTGTTGATAATTTGCTGTCTTGGTTTTCCTTACTAGAATAGGATCATTTTTCATGATTTATTTACATCCCAGCTTGTTCCAAACAGGGTATAAACAGACTCCCAAGAATATCAATTGAGGGGAACAGAAATATGTAGAAATGACCTGAAGCCTGTCCCATGTCATATTATGTCCGACTCTTTGTGACCCCACGGAGTCAAAGGAAAGTGGCTGCAAAATCACTTCTGTTGTTTGCCACCTGCCTTTGACTCACTGCTGATGGAGAATCACCTTGCAATGTGACTCAGATGTCACAAAATAAAGTTTGGAAAGTCATTTGTTCAAGACACCAATGACTGGACAGTAGGCTGAGTGCCATGAACACAGATACCTGCAGAACAAATATGCTTTTTGAATCAGAAGCCAGCCCGCTGAAGCATCTCTAATGTTTACACAGTAATCTAATTCAGAAGCCTCCTTACTTTTCTCTTTTCCACTGATTTAGTCACCTTTTGGCAACTTCACAAGCTCCAGCAGGGGTCAGGAACCCCCCAAAGCAATTTGTGCTGAAGTCACAGAAAATCAAGATGGAAAGACTTCATTGGTACAGCCCATGCACGCCCAGGGAATTGGAAGTACAGACTATTCACCATGATGTACTTTCTGCTCCTCTCTTCAACCTGGGTTCATATGCCTCCTGGGAGGGTGGCTGAATCACCTTCTTGGAAAAAGTCATGATTTTGATAGACTTTCCTGCCAGGAAGTTTTATTTTCAACCAACATTTTGTTTTCTTCATATTCTGGTTAAATCTCCTTGGATTATTTTTTGGGACCTGGGGAAAGAGGCTGATCATCATCATGGTTATCCCTCTTAAATATATAGATCTGAAATCAGATTTCACGTGATTTTGGCCCTTCTTCTGCTTCTACTTGCATGCATTTTCTATGTAGAATATTTTCTTTTTAGTTTGTGACTTTAGTGTTGTTCTCTTGGTTATCAATTTTATTAGTCTTTTAAATGAAATACATGCTTTCTTGAGCCTGGCATCGTCAAAGCTATCTGGGATTTATTATGGCTATTTCTTTGGTGAGGGTGCTTTTGTAACAACAGGCCCTGAGGCTGTTTGCCTTGTCCACGTTGCATGCTTCTTCTCACCTCCTGGACATCTCCATTCTCATTTGTGCTCCAGAAGTGCCCTTCATTTAGACTCTTCTGTTTCTTAGATAGACCAGGGTAATAAATTGATTAGTATTTTCACTACTCACATATACCCAAGATGATGAATCTGAATAAAACTGGAAGAAGACCCATTACTTTTGGACAAAAAAAGAAGTTTAGAGAGAGCAGAGAGAAACAACTAATTTATAGAGAGCTCCTACTATGTGCCAAACCCAGGGAATTGGGGAGGGGGCAATTCCTTGAAAATACCAAGAAATTGGGGATACAATGGTGAATAAGGCAGACAGGGTCCCATGTCATTTAATCCTCATCATAATTCAAGATAGTTATTATGACCACCTTGTCCCCCATTCTTTCCGTTTCATAGTTGAGGAAATTGAGCCAAGTGTGCAAAACCATTTAGTCACTGGGGTTAGGCTGGATTCCAGATCTGCCTTGTTTCAAAGACAGTTGATTTCCACTATAGCATATGGGGCTCTGTCTCTTTACTTCTGGGCCAGCAAAGGTGGACGGGGTGTGTCTTCAGCCCTCCATGTATGCCATGTATTTGTCCACACTGAAATCTTCGTTTCCCACTTACTGCCCTATGTTTGCGGAAGCCCCCGAGCAGTCATTCCACCCAGTCACTTCTAGGTTTCTGCCTACTTTGCCCTCTTCTACCTTTCAGACTTAACTACAAAAGTAACACAGAAATTTTTCAGGAGTGACCACACCAGGACTTGTGCATTATATATTAAGGATATATTGTGGTTTAATCCTCTTTTCCAGGGTTAGTCAGAGCACCCACTTCCACTGGCACAGACATGTGGGGAGATCATGTGGCAGAACCCAATGAGCACCGGTCAGTAAATCAGGATTTCTGGTTTCTACATCCAGAGTGCATGGCCAAGGGAAGTCCCATCAGCTCCCTGGTTCTCAGATGAGGTGTTCTGATTACATTACCAATAACCATAGACCTTCTGAGTAACTATGGTCCTGAACCTGTATTCACAATATAGGAAGTGCAGTCTGGAAGTTTTATTGAGGACAATAGACCCGCCAAGAAACAGGGAAGACTAAAAAGTAAAATAGAAATGGGCATAGAGGAATAGTCTTTAACATTTTGGCACAAAAGGGGAA
>NW_011495081.1:3681930-3708528 GCF_000754665.1 Bison bison bison | reverse complement strand
TCCATCATTTTGCTATTCAGCTATTGTGTGCTATTTATCACAAAAGACTTTGGGGAGAGTCTTGTGGATTTTGTTATATCATGCAATTATTTTCCATTTAAATTCAGTCAAATAAAATTTCTCAAAATTGAGATGTGTTTCTGTTAACATGTCTTTCTAACTTAGGCTATTTGAGCTCGTCAGAATAAAAGGAAGATTAGACGAATTTGATAAAATAGTCATGATCACAGGTAAACATTTGAGAGGGATACATTTTATTTTCTCACTTGAAAGCTAAAGTTCTCTTTGACACAAACTGTGAGAGAAAAGACTACACAGACCGAGGGATGGTAAGCAGGAATTTGCAAGTGGGAACACATGCCTTCTTTAAAACTGTTCTGTGTTTGGTTATCCCACATTATGGAAAGCTACGGGAAGGTTTTGTTACAAGTAAATGGAAATATATACAACTACAGTTGTATACACATATCTGTCTCCATACAGAGATCTACATTTATTAGTCAAACAGTAAAAGAAAAGATATATTCCTGCAGTGAAGAGTTCAAGGCCAATTTGTCACAAACTCGAGGACTTGTTTTGTTCTTTGAATCATCCCTGAATGACCTGTGTACAAATTACAAAACCCTAAAGAGTTAAAAGTGTTTGTTTCACAGGAAATTGGAAGAAATTTATGTGCGCAAGTGAAGCTGAAAGGTCGAATGTGTGACTCACATCTATTGACAGATGGAATGAGCATCACATAAGCAGACAGTGACTAGAAAACAAGCCGGTTGTGTGAAAGTATTTTTAGAGACTAATTTCTACCCAGCTGTGTCATCTATGAATGAGAGAAGTTTGAGAAAGTTACCTAGGGATGTCTGAGCTCAATCAAGTGAAAGTTAATGATACTGATTTGGCTTAAATATTCCCTTTGAACTTGGATGTGCAAATGGAGTTAGTATTGGAACTAATTTCCAGGGAAGTTAGATTGTTCTTTTATCAAAACAACATACATTCCGTATTAGGACCTCATTTTAGGATGGAAATCTGAGGTCAAGTATCCATAAGTCACTGATAATTTCAGAATGCTAACAAATGGTGGCTTTAACATAAAAACAAGTTTTTTCTGCCAACTGGTATAATGACTAAGTGTGTGATCTCTTGAGACAGACTTCGTGATGTGACTTCCAGCTCAGCTACTTAATAGAGAGATGATTTTGGACACTTTTACATTTCTGTGCTTATTTTCCTTCCCTTATCCATATGAGGTAAATAAAAACATGTTTCTCACGGGGATATTCATTAATAAGCCCATTTTAAATGTCACACTCTTGTCTAGGTCAGAGGATAAAAATCCCTGCTCTCATGCAGCTTACATTCTAGCTGAGCAGGAATAGAGAGTAAACAAATAAATATGTAAAAATAAGCACATCAAGTAGTGGTAGGTACTATGGAAAAAACTAAAGCATAAAAGTGCTTTATTTATGGAGAGGGGGTTATGGCCATTTTAAGCCAGTTTGAGAAACTGACACATTCTAGATAAGTAACAGTCAATTCCATGGGAATTAATATTTGCTTCTTTAGTCGGCCTGGTCAGTTACGGTACTTCATTCCCCAAGTGAGAATGGTTGATTAAAAGGATGACAGCGTAAAGCCAAAATGCTCTAATCTAAGTGAATTCGGGGAACTGTATTGGAGGTACTGGAAAGATTCTGGGGAATCTGGATATGGCATGACTCATGCCTGAAGATTTTGGCAGCCATGTTAACACCTCCTAGAACCTGAAAATAAATGCAAGTAGAGTCAAAAGTCGAGACTATATCCTTAGGACACCTTTTGAGTTTCCACCTCAAGTCTTATCTACCTTTGGCATTTTTGTTTGTATAAGCCGGTAGCTTCCCTTTATTTATTACTTTGGTTTGCCTTGGGCTTTCTGTCATTTGCTTGACAAAAGGCCAGAATCTTGACAAGCAAAAGTGTAATGAGGGATGGGGAGAACTTCCTGACAGATAAAGCATGCATCTCAATCATGCCATGGAGATAAGGACATGGATTGTTTTTTTTTTCCCTCAAATAGGTGAATCTATACAGCTGTGTGCTAAGTCGCTTCAGTCCTGTCCGACTCTGTGTGACCCTGTGGACTGTAGCCTGCCAGGCTCCTCTGTCCAAAGGATCCTCCAAGCAAGAATACTGAAGTGGGTTGCCATGCCCTTCTCCAGGGGACCTTGCCAACACAGGGATCGACCTGGATCTCTTATGTCTCCTGCATTGGCAGGCGGGTTCTTTACCACTAGCGCCACCTGGGAAGCCTGGTCAGTTATGGTACTTCATTCCCCAAGTGAGAACGGTTGATTAAAAGCATGACAGCTTAAAGCCAAAATGCTCTAATCTAAGTGAATTCAGGGAATCTAAGTGAATCTATAGTATGGGTAAAACTTCTTAGCTTTTTCCTTCGAGATCTCCCAATGTTCATATCAACTTAAAGGGACGCTAAAATGGGAAAATATTTGTGCTAAAAGGGAATTAAAACTTATTAAGTCCAACATTCTCTGGGTTTGGATAATGGAATTAAGACTTAGATAAATGGAGAGAAATTTTTCCCAAAGTATAAGGCTACTTTGTGGCAAAATGTATCTCTGTCTTCAATGCATTGTTTTTTTCCCACTTCAGCATTAATTCTACCTCTGTTTTCTCCTAACAAAGGAGTTTGATAGCATTTCCTTCCCTGAATTCTATTTCCATAGAAGCAGAAATTTTGTGTAACAAACACAATAAGAAACCTCTGCCACTACTGTTCCTTGTTACTTTATCTTTTGTTAAAATTGTCTTAATACTGACTCCCCTGGCAATGTGCTTCTTCATATGACCTCTTTATCTACCAAATTAATAATCAATTACACCTTCTTCCTTATGTTACATTTTCTGCAAGAGAAAATTTTAGAAGTCCCACAAATTTTTTTCTTTGTCACAAATTTTTTGGTTTAGGAAACTCATCCTGTTTCTAAACAAGAAGATATTTAAGTCTACATCTTTAAGGTCTATAAATAATATAATCACATTCGTTTTTTGAATCATTTTGAATATGAAATGTGCTGTGTTTGATAGAGAAGCAATATGAACTATATTGATCTCTTAAAAGTTGTCTTTGCACATGTTTCTTACTATCTTTGAGACTCAGTTTCCTTGTTGGTAAAGCAGAAATAATCATGTTTTCCCTGTCAATCATCATGGGTGCTCTGGGCTGCAACAAAGGGATTGCATACTATAAGAAGCAGCTTGCAGTGCTAGATACATGCAATGCCTCATTATTGCTAATCACTGCAGAGTTGTTAATTTCTCACCACTGTTTTGAAAGGATGAGTAGCAATTGAGGTCGCAGTGCTGAAGGAGTCTTTGGGCCTAGAAAAGAAAACAACAGTCTCAAAGGCCCTTGCTGAATCATCTGACTTCAGAGAAAACAAAACAGAATTTTAGGTCCTGCCCTGATGCTCCAGGCCGGTTGCATCTGTCTGGGACTTATCACCCCCTGTCCAGAAACCTTCCACCCCCTACACCTGCCCGGAAGACTTATCACCCTTTGCCCAACTACAAATGCCATCTCAACTAAAGAATACCCAAAACATCCCACCTGATTAACGTTTCCCTTATCACTTCCACAAACCTCCCTATAAATATGGAGCCTCCCTGATCCCTGCCGGCGCTCACCCTGGTCCTTAGGCTGACTGTCGCCCCTCCTTGCCTGAATAAAGGTAACCTACTTCTGTTGACGTCATCTTTCCTTTTTTGCCTCAGCCTGAACTATACCTTACAAGTGCCACCTGAATAACACAGGAAAACACCTTAAAGGTGCCAGCATGGAATGAAATCTCCATGCTTATGAATTTTTGATGAAGAAAGCACTGTAGTCATGATCTTTTCTAGTACTTTTTAAAAATACGTGTTCCCAGAGTTTTTACAAGTTACTACAGGAGGTAAGTGGAAGTCCAGTTGCCAGAGCTCCAGGGCCCTCTGCTTCCCTTTCAACCTAAGTAGTTCACTTGCATGGACTTTTTTTTTTAATACTATTTTTTCCCCCTGAGATACAATTAGAGGGGGAAAAAAAAAAAAAAACCTTCTGGATGTTCTAACTGACATCTCTCCCCACCTCCCCTTCCACCATACACAAACTCGTAAACAAAAGAGTTTGAAAACTCCAGATAGAATCCAACGTCGTCAGGTACTGATGATGAAATTGAAGGCCAAAGGGATGAGTGATTTTCCAGTGTTACCCTCCCCTGCTTCTGGTCATCAGTGATGTAAGGACTAAATCCCAGGCCGTGACTCCTCAACCATCACCATCTCATCATTTTGCCTCATGATGTGATTGTGAAGACTTTCCGATTCAACAGTGTAACTTTTGATTTTGTTTTATTTTGTCTGGGGAGAGGCATGGTATATAAGCTGTGTTATCAGATTGATCCCTGTAGCACTAATAATCCCCACAGTATGCCCTCACATGATTCTCTTCTCAAAGTGACAGGCTTTCACCAAAATAAATGCAGCCCCTTGTTGTATAGATTGGAGTTTCAATCTAAGATTTCTACTTAGGAAATATCTGTCAAGATTAAGATTCAGGTAACTACGATTATTTTGTGACTCATCAGCAATTTCTTCTATTTTCTACAAAAGCTATCAAATACAATTTAAAATTTTTTGCAGCCCCTCTCAAGTAAGGCGACCACTTATTACAAATTCTAGTAAGAATTTATTGCCCAATTGAGGAGAATTTGAGAGCTAAAAGAAATACAATTAATAATTACTCTGGGAATATTAATGTGTAAATTGGAGTTCTTCTAGGCAAACTGAGAAGTGAGATCACTCTGTTCATTAACCATCCTATAGATGTGTTTGATGGAGAAGGCAATGGCAACCCACTCCAGTGTTCTTGCCTGGAGAATCCCAGGGGCAGCAGAGCCTGGTGGGCTGCCATCTATGGGGTCACACACGACTGCAGCGACTTAGCAGCAGCAGCAGCAGCAAATGTGTTTGAGATTAGTGAGGGTGAACTATTGGTTAATTGAACATGACTTTCAGTCATAAGTATTTAAGGATTGGTACTAATTGTCTTGCATCCTCAGAAATAATGGCAATATTAGCAATATCAGCTTCAAAATTAAAACACAAGAAGAATAAGTGAATTCCTCTCTCTCCTCCCCCCTCCTCAGCCCCTCTTCGAGAACGCATGTACACACACACACGCACATGCATATTTTGGATATAAACTCTAAAAGCAATTAATTCTTAATAAGGAACAACAGGACTCCTTTCTCTTTAACAAACTTCTGTCAAAGATTACCCTTGAGACAAATTATATAATCAGTTTAAACATGACTAAGAGACATCTGATCACTTCCCGACACTTCCTCTTTCAAAGAGAAAACAAAACAAAACCAACAATTTGAAAGGTAATAAAAGATACCTGACCTTAGGGAAGAAAGTAAGACTCAGAGACGTCTTAATGTTTGTGTTTTACAATGGTGACTTGTAGTCAAAATTATAGAAACCTGCTTTGATTAAGATTTCTGGTCCATGGGGTTAATAATTATTTTGCTGATAATGGGTTGATTTTACATAAAACATGTCATATTTTTAACATGAAAACAAAAGTCTGTTACAATATATCTGCAGTATTTACCCTGGTAACTTTTGGTGACACTTTGATAGAAAATACATGGGGATAGGTACTCATTATTCAGTTCAGTTCAGTTCAGCCGCTCAGTTGTGTCCGAGTCTTTACGACCCCATAGACTGCAGCATGCCAGGCCTCTCTGTCCATCACCAGCTCCCAGAGTTTACTCAAACTCATGTCCATAGAGTTGGTGATGCCATCTAACGATCTCATCCTCTGTCTTCCCCTTCTCCTCCCACCTTCAATCTTTCCCAGCATCAGGGTCTTTTCCAATGAGTCAGTTCTTCACATCAGGTGGCCAAAGAACTGGAGTTTCAGCTTCAGCATTTGTCCTTCCAATGAATATTCAGGACTGATTTCCTTTAGGATGGACTGGTTGGATCTCCTTGCAATCCAAGGGACTCTCAAGAGTCTTCTCCAACACCACAGCTCAAAAGCATCAATTCTTCTGTGCTCAGCTTTCTTTATAGTCCAATTCTCACATCCATACATGACTACTGGAAAAACCATAGCTTTGACTGATGGACCTTTGTTGGCAAGGTAATGTCTCTGCTTTTTCAATATGCTGTCTAGGTTGGTCATAACTTTTCTTCCAAGGAGCAAGCATCTTTTAATTTCATGGCTGCAGTCACCATCTGCAGTGATTTTGGAGTCCCTGTAAAAAGTCTGTTACTGTTTCCCCATCTATCTGCCATGCAGTGATGGGACCAGATGCCATGATCTTCGTTTTCTGAATGTTGAGTTTTAAGCCAATTTTTTCACTCTCCTCTTTCACTTTCATCAAGAGGCTCTGTAATTCTTCCTTGCTTTCTACCATAATGGTGGTATCATCTTCATATCTGAGGTTGTTGATATTTCTCCTGGCAATCTTGATTCCAGCTTGTACTTCATCCAGCCCAGTGTTTCTTATGATGTACTCTGTATATAAGTAAAATGAGCAGGGTGACAATATACAGCCTTGACATACTCCTTTCCCTATTTGGAACCAGTCTGTTGTTCCAGGTCCAGTTTTAACTGTCTCTTCCTGACCTGCATATAGATTTCTCAAGAGGGAGGTCAGGTGGTCTGGTATTCCAATCTCTTGAAGAATTTTCCACAGTTTGTTGTAATCCACACAATGAAAGGCTTTGGCATAGTCAATAAAGCAGAAATAGATGTTTTCTGGAACTCGTTTGCTTTTTGGATGATCGAACAGATGCTGGCAATTTGATCTGTGGTTCCTCTTCCTTTTCTAAATTCAGCTTGAACATCTGGAAGTTCACAGTTTACACGTAGCTGAAGCCTGGCTTAGAGAATTTTGAGCATCACTTTACTAGCATGTGAGATGAGTGCAATTGTGTGATAGTTTGAGCATTCTTTGGCATTGCCTTTCTTTGGGATTGCAATAAAAATCGACCTTTTTTAGTCCTGTGGCCACTGCTGAGTTTTCCAAATTTGCTGGCATATTGAGTGCAGCACTTTCACAGCATCATCTTCCAGGATTTGAAATAGCTCAACTGGAATTCCATTACCTCCACTAGCTTTGTTCGTAGTGATGTTTCTTAAGGCCCACTTGACTTTGCATTCCAGAATGTCTGACTCTAGGTGAGTGATCACACCATCGTGATTATCTGGGTCATGAAGATCTTTTTTGTATAGTTCTTCTGTGTATTTTTGCCACCTCTTCTTAATATCTTCTGGTTCTGTTAGGTCCATACCATTTCTGTCCTTTATTGTGCCCATCTTTGCATGAAATGTTCCCTTGATATCTCTAATTTTCTTGAAGGGATCTCTAGTCTTTGACATCCTATTGTTTTCCTCTGTTTCTTTGCATTGATCACTGAGGAAGGCTTTCTTATCTCTCCTTTCTATTCTTTGGAACTCTGCATTCAAATGGGTATATCTTTCCTTTTCTCCTTTGCCTTTCACTTCTCTTCTTTCACAGCTATTTGTAAGCCCTCCTCAGATAACCATTTTGCCTTTTTGCATTCCTTTTTGTTGGGGATGGTCTTGATCTCTGCCTTCTGTACAATGTCACAAACCTCTGTCCATAGTTCTTTAGGCACTCTGTCTATCAGTTCCCTTGAATCTATTTCTCACTTCCACTGTATAATCATAAGGGATTTGATTTAGGTCATACCTGAATGGTCTAGTGGTTTTCCATAATTTGTTCAATTTAAGTCTGAATTTGGCAATAAGAATTTCATGATCTGAGCCACAGTCAGCTCCTGCCTTGTTTTTGCTGCTCAATAGTTGTGAAAAGAAGAGAAGTGAAAAGCAAAGGAGAAAAGGAAAGATATAAGCATCTGAATACAGAGTTCCAAAGAATAGCAAGGAGAGATAAGAAAGCCTTCTCAGCAATCAATGCAAGAAATAGAGAAAACAATAGAATGGGAAAAACTAGAGATCTCTTCAAGAAAATTAGAGATACAAAGGGAACATTTCATGCAAAGATGGGTTCGATGAAGGACAGAAATGGTATGGACCTAAGAGAAGCAGAAGATATTAAGAAGAGATGGCAAGAATACACAGAAGAACTGTACAAAAAAGATCTTCATGACCAAGATAATCACAATGGTGTGATCACTGACCTAGAGTCAGACATCGTGGAATGTGAAGTCAAGTGGGCCTTAGAAAACCTCACTATGAACAAAGCTAGTGGAGGTGATGGAATTCCAGTTGAGCTATTTCACATCCTGGAAGATGATGGTGTGAAAGTGCTGCACTCAATATGCCAGCAAATTTGGAAAACTCAGCAGTGGCCACAGGACTGGAAAAGATCAGTTTTCATTCCAATCCCAAAGAAACGCAATGCCAAAGAATACTCAAACTACCACACAATTGCACTCATCTTACATGCTAGCAAAGAAATGCTCAAAATTCTCCAATCCAGCCTTCAGCAATATGTGAACTTCCAGATGTTCAAGCTGGTTTTAGAAAAGGCAAAGGAACCAGAGATCAAATTGCCAACATCTGCTGGATCATGGAAAAAGCAAGAGAGTTCCAGAAAGACATCTATTTCTGCTTTATTGACTATGCCAAAGCCTTTGACTGTGTGGATTACAATAAACTGTGGAAAATTCTTCAAGAGATGGGAATACCAGACCACCTGACCTGCCTCTTGAGAAACCTATATGCATGTCAGAAAGGAACAGTTAGAACTGGACGTGAAACAACAGACTGGTTCTAAATAGGAAAAGGAGTACGTCAAGGCTGTATATTGTCACCCTGCTTATTTAACTTCTATGCAAAGTACATCATGAGAAACGCGGGGCTGGAAGAAGCACAAGCTGGAATCAAGATTGCGGGAGAAACATCAATAACCTCAGATATGCAGATGACACCACCCTTATGGCAGAAAGTGAAGAGGAACTAAAAAGTCTCCTATTGAAAGTGAAAGAGGAGAGTGAAAAAAGTTGGCTTAAAGCTCAACATTTAGAAAACTAAGATCATGGCATCTGGTCCCATCACTTCATGGGAAATAGATGGGGAAACAGTGGAAACAGTGTCAGATTTTATTTTTCTGGGCTCCAAAATCACTGCAGATGGTGACTGCAGCCATGAAATTAAAAGACGCTTACTCCTTGGAAGGAAAGTTATGACCAACCTAGATAGCATATTAAAAAGCAGAGATATTACTTTGCCAACAAAGGTCCGTCTAGTCAAGGCTATGGTTTTTCCAGTGGTCATGTATGGATGTGAGAGTTGGACTGTGAAGAATGCTGAGCGCCGAAGAATTATGCTTTTGAACTGTGGTGTTGCATAGGACTCTTGAGAGTCCATTGGGCTGCAAGGAGGTCCAACCAGTCCATTCTGAAGAGATCAGTCCTGGGTGTTCTTTGGAAGGACTGACGCTAAAGCTGAAATTTCAATACTTTGGCTAGCTGATGGGAAGAGTTGACTCATTGGAAAAGACTCTGATGCTGGGAGGGATTGGGGGCAGGAGGAGAAGGGGACGACAGAGGATGAGATGGCTGGATGGCATCACCGACTCGATGGACATGAGTTTGGGTGAACTCCGGGAGTTGGTGATGGACAGGGAGGTCTGTCGTCCTGCAATTCATGGGGTCGCAAAGAGTCTGACACTACTGAGCAACTGAACTGAACTGGACTGATTAGAGAAATGAAAATCAAAACTACAATAAGGTATCTCCTCACACTGGTTAAAATGGCCATCATCAAAAAATCTACAAACAATAAATGCTGGAGGGGGTATGGAGAAAAGGGCCCCTCTTGCATTGTTGGTGAGAATTTAAATTGATATTGCCACTATGGATAACAGTATAGGGATTTCTTAAAAAACTATGAATAAAGCTACCATATGCTCCAACAATCCCACCACTGGGCCTATACGCTGAAGATACCATAATTGAAAAACGTATTTGTACCCCCAAGTTCATAGCAGCATTGTTTTACAATAACTAGGACATGGAAGCAACTTAGATATCCATCACAGATGAATGGATAAAGAAGCTGTGGTACATATATAATGGAATGTTTCTCAGGCATAAAAAGGAATGCACGTCTGTCAGTTCTAATGAGGCAGATGAACCTAGACCTTATTAAACACAGTGAAGTAAATCAGAAAAACAAATACCATACATTAATTCATGTATATGGAATCCCTATATGATCCCCAAAGAGTCGGACAGGACTAAGTGCCTGAACAACAGCCATGGAATCTAATGGTATTGGTGAAGCTATCTGCAGGGCAGCTGGAGACACTGACACAGAGAACAGATTTGTGGACACAATTGGGGAAGGAGAGGGTGGGGCAAATTGAGAGAATAGCCTGGAAACAAACACATTACCATATGTAAAATTAGATAGCCAGTGGGAATTCGCTCTGTGATGCAGGGGGCTCAAATCGGTGCTCTGTGACAATCTAGAGGAGTGGGATGGGATGGGAGGTGGGAGGGTGGTTCAACAGGATTGGGAAAATATATATCGCTATGGCTGATTCATGTTGATGTATGGCAGAAACTGACACAATACTGTAAAGTAATTATCCTCCAATTAAAAATAAATTTTAAAAAGTAAATATATGTGGATAGGAAAATTTATCTAAATAAAGAGATAAAGTATAAAAGCACATGAAATGCTGTCTGAGAATTGCTTCTCACAATCATTCTCTACAGTTGAAATTTCAATTCAAACTTCATGATAGCAAAGAACTTACCTATTGTATTTATTATTGCAATTCCTGGATCTAGCATGGTGCCTGACATGCATCAATAGTAGGCAGTCAGTATATATTTGATAAACTTCATAAAGGCATGAAGGAAAGATCATCATTAGCTAATTCATATTTACTTTTTGCAAGTATCTCTGTGTCAGTTGAATCTTGTGTAGAACTGGTCTCGTATTTGCAAAGACCGACTGTCCATTCTTTTAAAATCATGTTGCTGTTTAGTTGCTAAGTCAAGTCTGACTCTTTATGACCCCATGGACTGTAGCTCACCAGACTACTCTGTCCATGGAATTCTCCAGGCAAGAATACCGAAATGGGTTGTCATTTCCTTCTCCAGGGGATCTTCCTGACCCAGGGATTGAAGCGGCATCTCCTGCTTCACAGGCAGATTCTTAACCATTGAGCCACCTGGGAAGCCATTGCTTTCCAATTTGCTAGACATTTCTTCTAATTGTAGGAAACACCTACTTTTCAACCTAGGATACTCAGGTCATACTTTTAAAACTTTTTCTTAAGTGGAAAAGTCCATTAGGAACATTACCAACTATATGTGTCATTCACCAGTGTTTCCTCCCCTTTAACTCAGCGTGCAAGGTTCATTTATTATTTATGGTCCAAGGATGCCAAAATTTACTATAAGATCCCCATTTATAAATGCTTATATAGAGTATGCACTATATTATTTCAGAAAATGGAAGATCCAGCAGAAATAGCCTTTCAGAAAAATAAGACAGAAGCTATGTTCTTCATCTTTTTAACCTTACTTTTAATGACTTTTAGTCACTTTTGCTTCACAGTTAGCCCTAGTGGTTAAGAACTCACCTGCCAATGCAGGAAAAGTAAGAGACTTGGGTTCGATCCCTGGGTTGGGAAGGTCACCTGGAGTAGGAAATGAAAACCCACTATAGTATTCTTGCCTGGAGAATCCCATGGACAGACACGGCTAGTGGGCTGTGGTTCATGGGGTCACAGAGAGTTGAACATGACGGGAGTGACTTCACACAGAGCTCAGAGTCACTTTCAAGGGCTTCCTAGGTGATGCAGTATTAAAGAATCTACTTGCCAATGCAAGATACAGAAGAGAAGGAGGTTAGATTTCTGGGTTGGAAAGACACCCTGGAGTGGGAAATGGCAACCCACTCCAGTACTCTTGCCTAGAAAATTCCATGAACAAAGGAGACTGGGGGGGTACTGTCCAAGGGGTTGCAAAGAGTCAGACCTGACTGAGCAGCTGAACATGCATTCACACATACAGTCACTTTCAAAGCACTGCATTTATTCTTCCCCCAGTCTCTTTCCTTATACAGAGATGAAGAGAAATGATGGCTTTATATGTAGAAGTTAGGATTTATCATTTAAACTTAAGGCATCCTGAACCAACAATAGACACATTCAGCTGTTTCTACAGAAGGAAGGATATAACCTATTATAAAAGTAAAATAATTTTCACCAACAAATAATAACCTGATTTAACCAGTTTATAAGCAACAATCTAAGCAAGAATCTTGTTTGGTTTTTCTTATTCACAATTTGCAATATTTGCCCAGAAGTTCCTTATTATAGCTCCAGGAAGTGGTTTTCAAACTTTTTTGACTAAAAATCAGAAAGACACACATTTCTTTAAATTCACAGACAAGTACACACACACACACACACACAATTAAAAGTTTCTTGAAGCAATACTTATCTAGTTATTTGCAATGCATTCTTATATTTACCATTTTATTCTAACATATGACATTTCAATTGTTTAAAACACTAAACCTTAAATTTCTATCTACTAAATTGGTTTATGATCCACTAGTCAGTCATAGAGGGCTTCCCTGGTGGCTCAGATGGTAAAGAAT
This sequence comes from Bison bison bison, assembly GCF_000754665.1. Lineage (NCBI taxonomy): Eukaryota > Metazoa > Chordata > Mammalia > Artiodactyla > Bovidae > Bison > Bison bison. Next base: position 3,695,864 of record NW_011495081.1, on the reverse strand, counting down.
CCTCCTGAAAAGTTGGAGACCTGGGTTCAATCCCTGGGCTGGGAAGATCCCCAGGAGGAGGGCATGGCAACCAACTCCACTATTATTGCTTGGAGAATTCCCATGGACAGGGGAGCCTGGTAGGCTACTCTTTCTGGGGTCGCAAAGAGTCAGACACAACTGAGCAACTAAGCACAGCACAGCACAGTGAGTCACAGAAAGCATATATTTAGAGAAACTTTCAGTCATGATGTTAAAAAACGCTATTTTATTTGTTACATTTATTTATGTGTGGTTCCAAATAGGAAAAGGAGTACGTCAAGGCTGTATATTGTCATCCTGCTTATTTAACTTCTATGCAGAGTACATCATGAGAAACGCTGGGCTGGAAGAAGCACAAGCTGGAATCAAGATTGCCAGGAGAAATATCAATAACCTCAGATATGCAGATGACATCACCCTTATGGCAGAAAGCGAAGAGGAACTAAAGAGCCTCTTGATGAAAGTGAAAGAGAGTGAAAAAGTTGGCTTAAAGCTCAACATTCAGAAAACTAAGATTATGGCATCTGGTCCCATCACTTCATGGGAAATAGATGGGGAAACAGTGGCTAATTTTAGTTTTGGGGGCTCCAAAATCACTGCAGATGTGATTGCAACCACGAAATTAAAAGACTCTTACTCCTTGGAAGGAAAGTTATGACCAACCTAGATAGCATATTGAAAAGCAGAGACATTACTTTGCCAACAAAGGTCCGTCTAGCCAAGGCTATGATTTTTCCAATGGTCATATATGGATGTGAGAGTTGGACTGTGAAGAAAGCTGAGCACCAAAGAATTGATGCTTTTGAACTGTGGTGTTGAAGAAGACTCTTGAGAGTCCCTTGGACTGCAAGGAGATCCAACCAGTCCATTCTAAAGGAGATCAGTCCTGGGTGTTCATTGGAAGGACTGATGCTAAAGCTGAAACTCCAATACTTTGGCCATCTGATGGGAAGAGTTGACTCATTGGAAAAGACCCTGATGCCGGGAGGGATTGTGGGTAGGAGGAGAAGGGGACAACAGAGGATGAGATGGCTGGATGGCATCACCGACTCGATGGACATGAGTTTGAGTAAAGTCCGAGAGTTGGTGATGGACAGGGAGGCCTGGTGTGCTGCTATTCATGGGGTCTCAAAGAGTCAGACACGACTGAGCGACTGAACTGACTGATACTAATATTCATTATGTTTACTATTATTGTTATTAAAGTCCTTCAGTCTTGCAAAGGAATTCAGCACACTATAATTCTCATAAACAAAACATGTGATAAGAAATCAAAGTCTTTAATTTTTAGTTGCCTCTGTGGTGGAGAGAGTTTTCCAACATGGCCATAACAAGATAGCTCCTTCTCCATGTTCTTCTTACACAGTAATACTGACATTTCTCCAATTACGTTATGGGGTTTCTGGTCGCCTGGAATCTGTGTAGGTCTGTGTCTTGGTGAGTGATGCTATGTGACTAGTCATACAAGGTGATACAGTTTCTTCCTGGAAGCGCACTCTTAGCCCCTAGTTGTCAGGTTCTGAAGAAGAAGAGAGATGGCATGAGAAGGTCACATGTAAGTGTTCTGGGTGACAACCCCCGTGAGGTCCATCCATAGCTGACATCCATGTCTGGCCCTGTGAGTAGATGGAATCTCACGATTCTGGTCCTAGCCTTCAAATCACTTCAAGTTTTTGAGACTTCTCAGCTGAAAACTCAGGTATTGTGGAACAGAGATAAGCCATCAATGCTATGCCTTTTCCAAATTCCTGATGCACAGAATATATGAATATAATAAGTTCTGTTTTATTTAATTAAGTTTGGCTCTGTTTGGTATGCCATAATAGCTTACTATAACAACTTCCAATTCTATTCTATCTTCAAAAGATTTCAAATTGACAGTTTTTCTGAACTAATACTATTGGAGTGTGTAAGAAAAGAACTGCTCTTTTGTACCAAACTTTAGGAGTAGATCATAAATAAGCTAAGGCCTACTGTTAACTGCAAACTGTTAACTTATTCCTTTTACCTTGTTGAATTTTCTCATTTGAATTATATAGCTATCTTTGAAAGGATCTTCTAGCTTTCCTGGAAAAATGAGACTATAGAGACATCAGGATATATGTAGTATGTGGTAAAAGAGTTAATATACAGCCAAGTTTACTACTAGAAATAAAATGTTTCTGTACGTGTGTATTCCTAACATGCACATCTAGGAAAAAAATCAGCTATTCAAAATTAAGAAACTGCATCTATATATAATTTGAAGTATGCTTCAAATCATTATCATTAAATCATTATTAATTTAATAATGGCCTGGGTTTGGTTGTATGAGGGCTTAGGCTGTGTCTGTCTTATTCTCAGGCATATGCTTACTAACACACCATGTATTTATTGAAAGAATAAGGAAAATACTGCCAGAAGCAACCCGCAAACTATTTTTCTTTCTCCTTTTCTTCAAGGAAGTGTAACATGGATGAAATGCAAGCTTTATATAAAAATGAAAATGCCTAATCATCTTTATGTGATAAGTGATTCTAAAGAAAGCAGGATCTCTCTAGATGTATAAACAAGGCCTTAATTTTTCAGTGATTACTAGATTTATTTTACTTTATATTACTTTGCTTATAGTTTTTCCTCTCTATAATGTATAAGCCTATGCATCATTTTGACATCTACATGTCCTCAAAAAAATAACCATAGCTTAATCCCTGAGACTCCAGATTTAAACAAAACATTGCTCATCGCTACTTTATTTTTTAAAAACATCACAAATTCTATAGTGATTATGTATATAATGACTGTAAGTGTAAACAATCACTTTCAGAATATAGAGAAATCAGAAAGTACTGTATTTTACTATTCCAGTTGCTTTATAGGCTCTGGTGTTTTCAGCTCAGTTCCTTCTATGCAAACACATTATATTTTTTCTTTATGTTGAAGAATATTTTTGAATATGGTGGGAAATATGAAAACACAAGATGTTGCATTACAGAAATATTCTATTTAAAGCTTCTTTGTAGATTTAAACACTGTACTCACTGTACAGTTTGTGTGTTAAAAAATTCTGTTTATAGTGACTGTCCAAGGCTATTTTAACAACTAGGGTTCCTTTTCTCTACTGTAAGTCTTTGAGATCCTCAGTATCCATGATCAAACAATCCTTGAAAAAGGATATGTCCACCTGACACCATGCAGTTTGATTTTTTAACTAATTATCTGGACAACTCAATGGCAGAGGCAGTCATTTTAATAACATATAAGGCCAGCTTGTCCACCTCCTGGTTTCTTTGCCCAAGTTGTTGAAAGAAGGAAAAAGATGAAAGGCAAGCCTGAAAGAAACTCAGTTAACTAAACTGTGATTGTTGATTAAATAACTGTTTCAAATGGTTGGAGTCAAATTTATTTGCCTGGTTAAACACAATTTAAGATAAATTTTGGATATCAACTCTTTAAGTGTGTTAGTGGTAGTTGCTCAGTTGTGTCTGACTCTTTGCAACTCCATGGACTGCAGTCCAGGCTCTTCTGTCCATGAGATTTTCCAGGCAGGGATACTGGAGTGGGTTGCCATTTCCTTCTCCAGGGGATCTTCCCAACCCAGGGATCGAACCCAGGTCTCCTGCACTGCAGGCAGATTCTTTACCGACTGAGCTACAAGGGAAGCCCAACTCTTTAAGCACTGCCTATTCAGATACATGCTGACCTAATGCATATTCATAACTAGTATGACATCATAACCAGTTGACATCCTTGAATGGAGTAAATTGCCTCCAAAAGAATAGGGTTAGTGAGAAATAAACCTTAAAATTATACAACATGAAAGTTACATCCGTAACAGAGGAAGTTAATAACAAGAATATTGTTTTGTTTCAAAAGGCCAAGGAGAGGGAAGAAGTGGGGTGATGGAAGCACTTTGAATAGGGAAGGAAGAAGCTTTCATCCTATCAAGAGAGTTTTAACTCCTTCATAGATTGGGGAGAAGACAAATTATGAAGTGGCTGAGACTGGTGTCATGCTGAGACCCCAAATAAGGGAACAGCTGTGGATGCCAAGTTAACAGGGGCATTTCTTTAAGGGTCATATCAGAGCTAGTTTATAGCAGCAGTTTTGAAAAGCCAGACGGCCACTGAGAACAGCATCACTGTGGACCTAGGAGAAATTTTTAAAATGACAGCCTCCGTGGATTAAGACTGGAGCTTTCATATTTCAATCCCTGTAGGTAGATAGAGAGCCCCTCAAATTACTGAAATTGAAATTTCTGTATTTCACTCGTGAAAGCTCTGAGGCAACTAAATCTGATTTAGAGTAGAAAGAATCGTGGTAATCTCTTGCATTTCTGATTCTGAACTAAAATTCATGGCTTGTATATATACATTGTATATATGCCATTTTTAAATGGCAACCCAATCCAGTATTCTTACCTGGAAAATCCCATGGATGGAGGAGCCTGGCAGGCTATGGTCAATGGGTTCACTTAGAGTCAGACATTACTGAGTGAATAACACACACACACACACACACACACATACACACATGTGTATATATGTATATGTATATATATATATATATATATATATATATATATATAAAATCCGCCTGCAATGTAGGACACCCTGGTTTGATTCCTGGGTCAGGAAGTTCCCTTGCAGAAGGGATCGGCTACCCAATCCAGTATTCTTGGGTTTCCCTGGTGGCTCAGATGGTAAAGAATCTGCCTGCAATGTAGGAGACCTGGGTTTGATCCCTGGGTTGGGAAGTTATTTAGTTGCTAAGTTGTGTCTGACTCTTTGTGACTCCATGGGCCTGCAAGGCCCCTCTGTCTATGGGATTTCCCAGGCAAGAATACTGGAATGGATTGCCATTTCCTACCCCAGGGGATCTTCCTGAGCCAGGGGTCGAACCCAAGTCTCTTGAATTGCAGGCGGATTCTTTACCACAGAGTCACCAGGAAAGACATATATGTTCAGTTCATTTGCTCAGTTGTGTCTGACTCTGCGAATCCATGGACTGCAGAGTGCAAGGCTTTCCTGTCCATCACCAACTCCAGAGCTTGCTCAAATTCATGTCCATCAAGTTGGTGATGCCATCCAACCATATCTCTCTCTGTTGTCCCCTTCTCCTCCTGCCTTCAATCTTTCCCAGCTTCAGGGTCTTTTCCAATGAGTCAGTTCTTCACATCAGGTGGCCAGATTACTGGAGTTTCAGCTTCAGCATCAGTCTTTCCAATGAATATTCAGGACTGATTTACTTTAGGATTCACTGATTTGATCTCCTTGCTGTCCAAGGGACTCTCAAGAGTCTTCTCCAATGCCACAGTTCAAAAGCATCAATTCTTTGTCGCTCAGCTTTCTTTATGGTCCAACTCTCACATCCATTCATGACTACCAGAAAAACCATATCTTTGACTAGATGGACCTTTGTCAGCAAAGTAATGTCTCTGCTTTTTAATATGTTGTCTTGGTTTGTCATAGCTTTTCTTCCAAGGAGCAAGCGTCTTTTAATTTCATGGCTGCAGTCACCATCTACAGTGATTATGGAGCCCAAGAAAATAAATTCTTTTACTGTTTCCATTGTTTCCCCATCTATTTGCCATGAAGTGATGGGGCCAGATGCTATGATCTTCATTTTCTGAATGTTGAGTTTTAAGTCAACTTTTTCCACTCTCCTCTTTCACTTTCATCAAGAGGCTCTTTAGTTCCTCTTCACTTTCTGTCATAAGGGTGATGTCATCTGCATATCTGAGGTTATTGATATTTCTCCCAGAAATCTTGATTCCAGCTTTGGCTTCATCCAGCCTGGCATTTCACATGATGTACTCTGCATATAAGTTAAATAAGCAGGGTGACAATATATAGCCTTGATGTACTCCTTTCCCAATTTGGAATCAGTCCATTGTTCCATGTATGGTTCTAACTGTTGCTTCCTGATCTGCATACAGATTTCTCAAGAAGCAGGTAAGGTAGTCTCGTATTCCCATCTCTCTAAAAATTTTCCAGTTTGTTGTGATCCACACAGTCAAAGGCTTTAGCATGGTCAACGAAGAAGAAATAGATGTTTTTCTGGAATTCTCTTGCTTTTTCTATGATCCGTCAGATGTTGGCAATTTGATCTCTGATTTCTCTGCCATATGTGTACACACATAAAACTATATTGCTCTGGAAACATGACAAAGAGGTAGAGAGGTAAATGGATAGGTATCCCTGACCTTAGGTAATCATTATTAATAATAAATATTCTTCAGTATATAAATGAAAACATATTTTCAGCTCATAAATTTGATCATTTTTCTTATTGTGACTGCTAGTTTATTTTATTTACAACAAAAATAAAGATTTATTTTCTATAGATTTATTTAGATTCATGTCTTTAATATAGGGTATTCTGATTATTTTAACTCAACCATCTCAATGGAACTTGCTCCCAAATTTCATTGTTCTATGAGAGATATAAATCTGCTCTAGGCTACCAACAAATTAGAATTTAAATACTCTATCAAATTTACAATAATATGATAATTCTGTTGATTGATATACGTATATATAACCTAAATATGTTTTTCAAACTTTGGTTTTAGAGGAGGACTTAAACATTTTTGTTTGTGTTTATGATTATATTTGGAGAAGGCAATGGCACCCCACTCCAGTACTCTTGCCTGGAAAATCCCAGGGATGGGGGCGCCTGGTGGGCTGCCATCTATGGGGTCGCACAGAGTCAGACACGACTGATATGACTTAGCAGCAGCAGCAGCATGATTATATTCTCAACAGAAATGCCTTATATATATGAGTAAATTAACACAAAATTATTATGCTTTCAAAGAAAAAATTATTCTTCACATTTCCAGATCATTAAAAATGCATGGCCCCATTTTATGATATTTAACATTGAAATTCCTATATCTAGAATTCTTTACAACTCCTCCTTTTTCACAGGTGCATTGTTAGACAACCTGAAGCTTCTTTTTGTACCCTGGTATTTGGGGTTTTCACACGTCAGCCTCCAAGTGAACACTTGATACTTTGTTCAATTAACCATCTCTGTCTAGCGTTTATAACTATTCAAATGCTTTATTTATATTTTTCATTTAAATTAAAAATATAAAATAAAAAAAGAAGGATGAAGTTTGAGACTAATGATAAAAGAGTCGCTTTCCTTAACTTAGTAAAAATGAGACAACGTGAAAAATCATTGTTTTGGGGAAAAGGTGAGTCTTTCACCTCGAACACTCATTGAACTCAATCTGGTTAATATGGACGGTGCTCAGTTTTGGAAACAAGAAAAAATGAAAGCACATGAATGAAGAATTGTTGCTAAAATTTTAAGGGGAGAGATTGTATGTTTTAGTCCTATGTACATTGAAATTCTCTAATGAAGTGAAAATCTTTTGCCTATTTAAGTTTGTGACATGCTTTGAGACATAGGAAAAGTAGAAGCTCCAGTTTCTCAATGTATCTGCCTTAACAAGTGAAATGTAAATAGCACAAACTTTGAAGTCAGAAAAAATTTAGTTGCAAATCCTGACTCCTTTACTCATGTGAAACCTTGGCGATGCTAGAGAGTGGCTTGGAACCAACTTTTCAAGGAGTTCTGGGGGTTAAAGGAACATTTTAAAGTGAGTTGCATGCCACTTACTTGTGAGTCAAAAGCAGTGTTCTCTGCACTTCAGGCTAAGCTGTGTTCCACTACAAATACAGTATCTTTCTTCTGCTTTTCTACCTGTCTCAGTATTTTCATATTATCCATTCTGAAGAACTTCAAGATCATCTCATCTGTTTCTAAATCCATCTCAAATTCCACACACACACACAAATACCTTATCCATGTGAGTGTGTGTATATATAAATATATATACATATATGTGTATCTTTTGCTGGTCATTTATTTATCTTTCCAGGTTTATTGAGATATTATTGACATATAACATTACGTGGAAAGTATGTGTGTTGATTTGATACACTTAAATAATGAAAAATGATTACCACCCATAGCATTAGCTAAAACCTGTATCATGTCCATTTCTTTTTGTGGTCAGAACATTTAAGATCTCTCTTAGCAACTTTCAAGTATGTAATAGAGTGTTACTAATTACAATCACTATACTGTACACTAGATTCCCCAAACTTATTCATCTTGTATCTGGAGGTTTGTGCTCTTTGGCCAACAAAACATGATTTTTAAAGTTTATTGTTGAGACTCCTATAACTTTGTCTATCAGTCAGTCACTCAGTTGCTCAGTCACGTCTGACTCTTTGGGACCCCATGGACTGTAGTCCACCAGACTCCTTTGTCCATGGAATTTTCCAGGCAAGAATACTGGAGTGGGTTGCCATTTCCTTCTCCCGGGGATCATCTCAACTCAGGGATCAAACCCATGTCTCTTGAGTCTGCTGCATTACAGGTGGATTCTTTACCACTGAGTCACTGGGCAAGCCCTAACTTTGTCTATATACTCACCCAAATCTTCTCCAAATTCTTCTATTTTATTGTTGTGTTATCTTTGAAAGTTATATGCCTACATATTTTCTCGTACCTCAAAGATGATTAATCCTTTGAGGGCAGTGATTATGCCATAGCCAGTGACTAGTTTTAGGCCTGCTGGCCTACTACGCCAGTGTTAACCTTGGTGGACAGAGAGCTCTTCAGGAACATAAGGACTTCAGGAAGCAGAGGAAAGGTATTCTGTGTAGAGAAATTGTTATTCACCCAGCAGCAGTGATTTGGCTATATGGGCATGTGGATAATTCCATGGATTAATTATTGGGAAGTCCTCAGAGTGTGTTAGCTATCATCTTGAGTAGAGTTTCTCGCCAGTATAAACACCAGCCTGGATAGCTCTGGAGAAAGAGAAGGAGGCTAAGAGGCTAATGTGGCTAACTCAGTGAGAAAAATCAGTTAAGAACACTTTTTGAAAACCCTAAACTTTATGGCTTATTTATCCACACAGCCCATGTTCATAAGAAACACAGCTGGGAGTCCATTTCACCTGTGCCATCCTGGGCGGCTGGACACGGAGGCAGGGACGTGAATTTAGATCTGATTCTCAAATGACTCAGCCCCAACCTCAGCCTTGGCTTTTGTGGTGGTGCTTGAGTGACTCATTTTTCTGGCACTCTCTTTGTTAACTCCTGGGATCAGAAGTGTCCTGTTTACATAGCCTCACATATGGCTGCTCACTCAGTTTTTTGTTCTGAAAGAGATGGAAAATGTTTGCTTCCATCTCTGCAACTGTTTGGTGGTGTCCATCGACCAGAAAAATGGCTCATTATGCTCACCTCCCCTCACCAATCAAAAGTTTACTGTTTTCTTTTCAACCAGCCCACCCTTCTTAGAGCTTCCCGCCCCCGCCCCCCACCCAATCTCTCAAGGTTAAAAAATTTTTCCCTTCAGAGAAAGTGCTGAAGGTCTGAATTGTTTACATTAGCTCATGTAGCCTACTCTTTGCTATATAATCCTTTCCTAATATATAGGAGTGGATTTTTAGCACAATTTCCAATTCTTTAGTCTGAACAGCATCACTTTTTTGAAATAATTTTTAGGCTTCAATTCAGATGTCATATATAAACTTTGTACCTTTACAGAAGTAATAGTTCACTCTGGAAATGAGTAATAGGCTGGCAGCATAGGGGTCTCTAAGGACAGTAGCATCAAACACTCTAGTCAGAAAATAATTAGGATCCCTCCCCCGCCCCACCCCCTACAACCTGTTCTCCCTAAAGCATTTGGAATGTGCATTCCCTTGCCCCCACACACGCCCGCCTTAATGGAAAGAAACTGACAATCAGTAAAAAGCTCAGAGGCCCACCCACCTATAGCTAAGGGCCTCTGATCATCCTAGCTCAGCCTCATACCCGTAGGTCTTTGGGGACTTACTCCCCATTGCAATGTCATTATTTAGGCCCCCTGTCACAGTGTTTCCAAGCTAAAGAATAGCTTTCTCCCTGATGCTTTGGACAGGCTGTCCTGATTCAGCAGGAGAAATCTGAAAATCGTGATGTTTGTGCACTTCCTAATCCATTATTCAAATCCGTAGACACCGCTAGCATTTAGAGAGGAGTCTCTTTCCTGCAACCTCTGGAGAGAATCACTCATTCAAGGGACTGATGTAAAAATCAATCCCTTCAGTCTTTTTAAAAGATGTCCATTCCCCCCACCCCACCCTGGCTTCTTTTTCATGCTGGCGGTTGCAAACTGCAATGGTTAAAGATACAGCTTAAATAGCATGATGTGTTTGTGGCTATGAGATACTTTGACATCCTAAAATCCACTATCCCCGGACCCCCACCCCACCACTGCCACCAGAGACCCTTTATTTAAAATGCTGTTTCTGAATAAGAGCACACAAGTGCTAAGGACAGCCTGGTTTCAGCGTTACAGTCTGAGGAATAAAGCTACACATGTGTGAGCACACAGCAACTCTCACCAACCTCTGCACTGAAAAAAAAAAGATTGTTTGTAAAGATCAGGTTTCTGCTTAATTTGTTTTCTCTGTGACTATAGCTCAGGGAGGATAGTCATGGTGAAGTACAATGTCACTGTCAGGGTTTTTACATGCAGGTAAATGACACATACATTTACATATAAACAGGTTTGGCAATTACTAGGATGCTGGCTGGTGTACTTTAAAGGGTTACCAAATGAAAAAGAAAGGAGGAAAACAGTTACATTCTTACCTAGCCAGGGAAAATACCCCTGCTAATTAATGTGCAACCAGGATTTTTTTTTTTAATATAAATCTAGAACAAATCATTTCCCCCTGTCTCCCTCCATCTCACCTGCTGCCCACAAAGGAAGGGCCTGTGAAGACTAAGGCACATGTGACAAGATCTCCTGCTTAAGAAACTGAGGCTTTGTCTTGACTCGATTTCTCTTTCCACTAATCCTAGTCCCTTTACCCTGACCATTCATTTCACTAGAAAAGAGAATACTTCTCTAAACAGATGATAGAGAGCTACATGACAGCACCTTTTCAAGCCTGCTGATGCTTCTTGCCTGATTCACTCATTTATATGTTTATTAGGGTGACCAGCTTTTACTGGAGGAGGAGGGCTGCCTTCTCAGCTAATAATAATTATTTCCTTTTTATCCATTGCTGCTACCATCTCCTGTTGAAACAATTAAATGTCTCGATTTCACTCCACTGACAAGCACTACTCTGAGCAGATCGGGCCAGAGAGATGCTCTCTTTGGCTCCGGGCAACTCCCAGGGGGAAAGGAAAAATTATATGTAATATTTCCTGGGTACTGAGAATTCAGCAGTGGGCTCTTCATTTCACATACAAGGTTTTGTTGAAATGAAAGAATCATATTTTCTTGGGAGGAAAATGAAGACAGTGATAAGATCTGAATGTCATAATTAGACTGGATTAAAGGGCTTTTGTGCAGTGACCGAGAGAAGACAGAAATGCAAATGTAAGGGACCAGGTAGAATTAGGATGGGTACAGTGAGAATATGAAAAGTGAGCGTGTATAACTGTGAAAACAGACACATGCACAGCTATGTTTCACAATTCTCTGTGCATTAAGATCAGATTTTGCTGCTCTTGTTTCTCCCCTCTCCCAGTGTCAGCTGAATGTCAAAGTCAGCATGCTTAGCTAAATAGGTCTTGCTTACAAGCTTATATGAAGGTATCATTATTTCTGTGACTAACTTTTTACCATAGGATAATTCAATGTACCTACCCCCTTTTCTTTATTTTTTAAAAGTATTTCATCCATTTGATTATTAGTCCAACCTGAACATAGTGTGGAATTTTCCAGTTTTCCATCCTAATACCTTACCATAGCATTTTTTTCAGTATCTGGTTGTGAACTTAGTTCTCATTTAACAGAGGCAGTTTATGCTAACCAGAATTAAAACATGTGTGCACACACACACACACATATAATTCCCTGATTTTTCCATACTCTCTAACCAGCTAAAAAAAATGAGCAGTAATGGACACTGTAAAATCATTCAGCCAAGTTTACCTTCTTTTTATAGCTATTTTCTTCCTAGAAAATTGTCACGAGCCCCCACCACTCCCATTGCTCCTATCTTCTAGGCTTATGAAGAGGTAAGCTCTTTTTCTTACTAATAAAATTTTCCATATCAGAGCTTCTTTCAATATAAAAAAAAGAAAGAAAGAAAACCAGGATTGCAGAGACAAGGCCTTAGGGAAATTGGCTACCAATAAAAGTTAAAAATTTAAACAATTGTTTCAGGAAAAATCAGCTAATTATAGCAATAGTATAGGCAATGGGAATACTTTGTTAATGGGAATGAAAATTGTTACAGCATTTCTGAAGAAAAGTGTGGCAATACATTATTAGTGTATTTGAACTTGCATAGCCCTTGACTCAGTAATTTTCCCCAAGGAGTCAAAGGGGAAAGAGGTCTTTAAGTGTATAAAGATATCACTATAAGAATCTTACTGTAGCTTAATCTTATAATAATGAAACAATGAAAAGAAATTCAATGTCCAGTCATAGGAAATTAATTACTTATTAATAAATTATGGCAGTTCCAGATCATGTAACATTGTGAGGCCTTTGAAAATTATTCCATGAAAAATATGTGACTTGCAAAGATAAACACAGTATATCTTATTTAAGAAAAACAGTTTATAACAGAATATTGCTGCTTAATCCATTTTTGTTAACTCAAAAGATTTGCTTTGCATAAAAAATGTTACAGAATGACATACACCCAAACAAAATGTTACTAATTGCTATTTTCAATAATATGTGTATAGACAAAATTTAAAATTTTTCTTTAGGTGTGATTATATTTTTAAATTTCTAAATAAGGAATTTACAAAATGCTATTTTTTGTAAAAAAACTGGTTAAGTAGCTAAAAGGCATAGCGTTTTAAGACATAATTATTTGTTAGTATAACACATTTGCCATCTTTCTCATCATAAAGTACACATGTAATTATTTTAATTGCAATAATTGTATACTTTGCCATCTAGCTTCAGAATATATCAACATATGTTTTATTATATAAAATGTAATATTAAAACAATGAAGAAGAAAATGGAGATTCACATAAATTATGAGCATTTGGCTGTAATTAATCAAACATTGCATGTGCTCCTCAAGTATTGCATATATTTACGTATGTTTTTTTCAATATGGGAAATATATTTTTTAGTCCGCTGTCCTCTAAAAGAAGTAAATGCACAGGTTTCTAATTTCCTAGATCTAGTTTCTTTTCACTCAGGTAACTGTGAGTTTGATTTTAAGACATGACCCCTGCTTTGCTTCTCAAAGAATTAGTAGTTAGCATTCCAGGCAATGGTAAAATCATATGCAACATGAAGTCTGATGGGGACAACTGAGTTAGAAATCTGTATGTCACTTTTTAAGCTTGGATTTACAGCTGCTCTGGGGCTGTGGCCAGGAAGAAGATGGAAGGAGGATCGGGATGGGTGATGTCATGTAGTTAGGAGCAAGCCACAGTCTTTCTGAGTCTGGATCTTATAAAGGTAATGATTAATTTAAAGTCTCAGAGTAGTAAGACCATATTTGTTTTGGCAAGATCATTCTGGCTATAACAAGGAGGAGGCTTTGATGACTGAACAGAGGGAAACCTATAAGGCTAGTAAATAAATAAATACAGTGCAGAAATTGAGGAATGGACACAGGTTTAAGAGAAATTAGGAAGTATAATGATTTGCTTTTGGATCCTTCTGATGCAAGGTGATGAAAAGTGAAAGTGTCATTCGCTCAGTCGTGACCGACTCTTTGTGATCCCAAGGAGTGTAGCCCACCAGGCTCCTCTACCCATGGAATTTTCCAGGCAAGAATACTGGAGATGAAGGAGAAGTTCAGTAACTATTGCCAGCTTTGCGGCTTAGGTAAGTAGCTTGGGTACATAGGAAATATTGCCACAGTGTAATAGTTTCATAAATATCATTTTAAGGATTACACACCCTGTTGCTTTTCTGCGCAC